>NW_027518692.1:32067500-32705000 GCF_043159265.1 Tasmannia lanceolata | reverse complement strand
TGCTTATGATGGTTGGAGGAACCACCAATCAATGGACCATACATAGAAAGGATCCCTTTGGTGGATCAAATAAGAGGATAAGAATATAGAAAGATATGAGAATGGAATGAGATATACAACAAGTAAAATGTGAATGAGGAAGATGCGATGCGTATTTGAAAAGTTTTAAGCCCTGTTTGTTTTGGATTTTGAGATCAGATCGTGACTCCCAACTGATTATTGGACTCAAAATTTTAGGTCCTTGTCTTCTATTATTTAAACAGCTATCAAAGATCATGACAGTTTCGAAAAAGCTCTCGGATGCCCATTAAAAAGAAAAGCCATGCTGAGTTTGTGCAATTTTTAAATAATGGTAGTGCAAATAGCATAACCATGTTTTGTACATATACGAGGAACTCACTTTGTCCTATATACCCAATCAGCTGTTACAATTCCCAAAAAGTTAGTCACCATCATTTGATAGCTAATCAAAGCACATAAGACAAGTTGAGTTCGTGCTCATATCTTATCAAAACGTGGTTGTGTCTATATCAATTGTCTACACACACTCTTACACTTCTCCTTTTTTCTTTCTTAGTGGATGGAACGGGTGGTGGAAATGGGAGAATAAGAATCGCTCTGGGGTCGCTCTCCTTGACAAGGAGAGGAAATGGAAAGGAAAACTTGTGAGATGGATTTTAAGTTGCGAGAAAACCGTAGGGAAAATAAACACAAAATATAAAGGGAAACATTATCAGCACAACCATATTTTGATATTTGCACAAACCCACCTGTCTTTTCTTCTTTAATTGGCTCATGAGAGTTTTTTGGGAAATGTATTGAACTTTTTGACAGCAAAATATGAAAATATGGTTGTGCCGATATCATTTCCCAATATAAATGATAATTTTAGTTGCACAGAAAATGAAGAGAAAGTTTACTAATTTCACCTAACCATCATGTGGTTGTTTAGTTATCTAATATGGGGCTAAGATAAAAATAGAAACCCCAATATTCAGAAAATAAGTGGGCCTACTGTTTATTTTACAATCAATATTGAAGTAGTAGTAATCAAAAGTCCATACAACTGAAATATCAAAAGTCCATAGCAGTCAAATTAAAAATAACGAAGATGACTCACTGCTAGTCTCCCAACAGAGATGGTGGAATTGAATAGAGTGGGGTCATTGGAGTCTGATCATTGATGAATTTATAGGTAATGTGATTATGTGAGGCGACTTTGAAGTACCACAACCATCTCAGATTATCGAGAATGGAGGTGTTATGAAGACATCTTGCATGCTAAGCAAGTGAAGACAATGGTACTCTGACAACAAAAGACGACTCACAGATGTATGGGGAGTAAAGTAGTGGCTTTCATAGAGAGCTCTCGCAAGGTATTGCTCATAGTATTCTTAAAAGAAGACTTGAAAAGTTGCTTCACCAGTTTTACATAAGGCTACAACTTTGATAATAAACTCTGTCCTCTTCGTAGGGCGATGAACCATAATAACAAAACCTAATGGATTTCCCTATTCTCTTAGGAAACGTTTGGATACCTCGTGTCTTTGTATTTGGATTTGGATTTGATTTTTGGATACAAAATACATTAATCATCCTCATGCTCATGCTGTACGAGGGAAGGAGGGAGGGAGGGAGGGACGTCTTGTTGTTGCTGCAGCAAGGTCGAGGAGAAGCGAGGGTGCAGGTAATTGCCACAAATATGGATTTCTAAATAATGTCTCGCAGAAGATATTTGAAAATCAGATTTTCTTTCACTGTTGGACCTAATGCCATAGAATAGGAAGAATTTCGGTGGATAGCAAATTTGGGTGGAATAAATTGTATATATTAACGAGGAATACTAAAGGGGCCCGCAATTGGATCCACGCTCACCATAGTGCATTAATACTAGCACAAGTACAGAAATAACAAATGCACACTGGTGACATGGATCCCCTGGGCGCCTTTGCAGCAGATTTTTGCAAGGACGCCCTTCAGTTTAGCATTCCTCTAGATTAACTGGGGGTTCTTCTTTTTTTTTGAAATGGCAAATTTTATAAAAGAAACAAAAGGGACACCCGAAATGGAATACCCAAAGATACAGAACAAAAAATAAAAAACAAAAACTAATTACAAAATAACTGGGGGTTCTTATTCTTTTGTCAACTGAAAAATGAGAAATTATGAGGTGGCCCCGGAAACACATCTGTTGGAGAAAAAAAAGAGTACAATGGATGATCTTCCCCACTGGATGATCTTAACTCTGATATATTTGGTGTAAAATGGACAGCAGGTATAGAAATGACCACAAATCGAAGGGTTGAGATCATCCTCTAGAGAAGATTTTTGGGGCATGACCCATCTATGACGGGGACCAATAAATGAATGGTTCAGATCATCAAATAGGTGGGCCCCACTGTACTTATTCTGCAATGCATTTCAACAGCCAGGTGGTGCTAATGAGAAAGTTCTAACAGAGTTTCAAAACTATGGAAACAAAGTTTCATAGTTTTGTACTTTAGACATGCCCGACAATTATACTCTTTAAGAGTATAATTGCATCATTCTGTAAGAGGAGTTGACTTGGACGTACAGATTTAGGTTCAAATGGTTGAAAGAGGGGCTCAAGAACACGGCTTACGTCTACAGTGTAGCCGGTGTCGGAAGGAACACCAATCAGATCCATTCCTTATTGATTGATGGTGAGAAAGGCGAAGATCAGGCCTCTATCTCTGCCTTGGTCAGTTGGTTGTGTCTTTCCATAAACCACACTATACCTTTGAAGGCAGAACTCTCCCCACCCCATTGGGGATTGAGTTTGGGCAGCTTGATGCAGTTTCCAGAGAAAGGAGAGGCATTTCACTGAGGAAGTGAGTATACCTCTTTTCTCAATGAAAGGAGATAGGGCCCCAGGCCTTGAAGGCTCCTGTTTGGTGTTCTTTCATGAGTGTTTGGATTTGATGGTGTTGTTTGGAGTTTTATATGAGGGCTTCACTTAGATAGAAGTACGGGTGCACCCATTACACCACTCTTAACACTTAGAAGGTTAGGGTGAGGAATGCTTGTCTGATTTCTGTCATATTAGTTTGGTGGGCAATGTGTGGAAAATTCTGGCGAAGGACCTTGCGGATAGATTAAGGAAAGTGATGGGAGGCTGATCTCGAAGTTGCACAAGGATTTTATTCAGAGTTGGAAAATTCTTGATGGGGCTTTGATTGCTAATAAGTAGTGGACTTTAACCATAGAACTGGGAGGAGGGTTCTATGTAAGGTGGATATGGAGAAACCTTAAAATAAGGATGGAGTGGAGATGTTTAGATTATCTATTGAGCAAGATGGGATTTGCTGACATATGGCACACTTGGATGAGCATAGATGCATTCCGTTTGTTTGGTGTAAGGTCTTCGTCAAAGGATTGTACCGTCGCTTTTCAAATCTATCGGAAGATTGCTTCAGGGAGATCCGTTTTCCTCCTTCCTCTTTATCATTATGGCTCATTCACTTAGTATTATGGTGGACAATGCTAGGGAAGGAGGTCTTATCGAGAGTTTCAAGGTGGGCCTTTTTAGGGATGGAGATCAGTCACCCGCAATATGTCGATGATACCCTTCTATTTAGTAGCTGTAAAGAGGAGAAAGCAAGGTTTCATGTTTCAGTTTTGGTGTGTAACAATTGTAACGGAAATAGAAACATGTTGGTTTCATATGGAAAGTTCGGTGGACATCATGTAAAAAGGAAACTTATGAAAATTAAGGACTTGGGAATTGTTGAAATAAGCACAAATAAGCAAATACACACTCGAAAATCACCTCATAAGCAGAAGAACGACGCTTAATCGTTTAACAACATCGAACACCTAGTGCCATGCGTTGTCGCACATGCCTGATAAGTCGGCACATATCAGATTTCACATGTAATTTGAATAAATATTTATACAGCAGTATACCATCAACACAGTTACGGTTTTGGTTTTGGTATGCGTTTCGGTTTCGGTATGTGTTACAGTGGGGTTGGAATCAGAAACAAAAGAAAGTATAGAATCTTAGGCTATCCTTCATTGCTAAGAGGTGGCCTCATACAGGGGATCAAATTCCCTAAATCCATGACGATGGGTATTCATTTCCATAAGGAAGGTGATTGGTTTTCCAAAGTGCTTGGTTCCAAGAAGGGTCCTATTCCAAACTCTTATTTAGGGCTTCCGCTGTGTGTTAGTTTGCCTCCAAAAATCTTTGGGATCTGGTCATCGAGAGTGGTGAGGAAGCTCTTCCCATGGAAGAAAAGTTCTCACATTTGTCAGAAGGATCACTTTGATAGAATCTGTTCTCGCCAATCTTCCATTGTATTATGTCGCTCTTTAGGTGCCCTACCAAAGTGATTAATATGCCGGACCAACTCCAAAGGAATTTCCTATAGGATGGAAAGGAGAAAAGCAGAAAGCATCACCTGGTCAGTTGGGCTGACATTTATCACCCTACGGTGGAGAGTTGTCTTGGAATTAGAAATGTTAGAGCAATAAACAATGCACGGCTAGGCCAGTGCCAGTGGCAATTTGGGGAGGAAAGAAGTCATCTCCAGAAACCAGCGATTAAGAAGTACGACCAACTTCAAGGTGCTCTGGTTTAAAGAGACATCAGGAAATCTTTAATAAAGTTTCAAAAGGGGATTTGTTTCAGAGTGGGTAGTGGGGGGCTGATTTCTTGATGGAGTTTAGCTTATTTCGCTTCATTATGGCTACTCTGGAAGGAATGGAGCAACAGAGCCTTCAAGCGTTCTTTCGGAAGTGTTCCATTCAACAATAGATTCTCTCCCCTATTGTTCATTGGGCGGGCATCCTCGTACAACTTAGTGGTATTTCGAAACTCCCTATTTGGTGGTCATGGGACGAGATCCGATTGAGTTAGATTATGGTGGACAAACCTTCACCTCCCCCTGGACATCTCAAGCTGAACTTTGTTGATTCTAGCTTGGGGAACCCGGTTCCAAATGGTATCAGGGAACGAAGTTCAGTGGGCTTATTCAGGTCCGATCGGCAAGAAGGATCCTAATGAGGTGAAAATTTAGGCTTTGTTGATTAGAATTCAGCTCGAGGATCAGGCTCTCTCATAGTGGAACGGGAGACTCAATGTCACTTATTAGGTAAGAGACCAGGTTAGTTATCCTTGGTGATTTGCGAATGTCATAGAGGAGTTGTTGGACAAGGTGGAGGCATGGCTTTAAATTTCCAAGAAATTTCTCCGAAACGACCGAAATGTTTCTATTTCCATCTCCACTGAAATGAAATCTACATGATTTCCTTACATGTCATTACTTCTCCGAAATTTTGAGCGAAATTCCTGAAATTCGACCAAAATTCCCGAAATTCAACCGAAATGGTCAGAAGGACAAAAAATGGAAAAATGTTATTATTTTGATTTCATTTCCTTAACGATATTTGGTAGGCAACATCATTGAACTGCACAACAAAGTAACCGTATCTTATGAATGGGATTTTATATTGGCATGAGACCAATAATACATTGTAATTCTATGTGGTATTGACATAGAGTTGGGGTCCTTAGAGTGGAGAGTGGTCAGTGTAAGTACTTTTTATGGACTTTACTGTTTTAGACATGCGCGACAACGCATGTCACTAGGAGTTCGGTGTGATTAAGACATTATGGATTGTTTTGTTGCTTATGTGATGTTTTCTAAGTATGTATTTGTGCTTACCCTAGCATTTTCAACAGTTTCATCTTAAAATTTCATCATTTGCCTATGTTATTTAAAAGATTAAAAAACTTCATCATTTGCATTTCACAAGATTTCCACCGAAATCTCCACTGAAACCGAATATTTCCGTTTATGTGCCGACCGAAACCGATATTTAAAACCTTGGGTGGTGGTGGTGGTGTGTGTGTGTCGGGGTGTGTGGTGGTGGTGGTGGTGGTGGGGTGTGTGTGTGTGTGTGTGTGTGTGTGTGTGGCAGGGGGGCATGTGTGGAGCTCGACTAATAGTGAGGCAGACCATCTGGCCCGGTCCAAGCTATGGCTGGATTGAAGCTAGAAACATTTGACCATCTTCTTCCTCCATGTTTCACTTTTTTCGGCTTGTTTTGACAATCTGTTCGCTGAGCTTTGCACTTATCTCTAATAAATTTTCGCCATTCAATTAAAAAGGCTTCTTTCTTAAAACATCTGCCACAACTACGTGCACGAACCCATTTATAAAATGTATTTCACTAATCTTGGTTTATCTCGGATGATTACAGTCAACCCTAATCAGTGTTTCTGGGATACACATGGGTAGATAAAGATAAGCTTTAGGGAGAGATGAAGATTTGAAGGATCATAATCTGAAATAACTCTAGCACCATGATGATCCAACGGTTAGATCTAGCGAGTTCTGATATATTATAATATGCCCCCTCAAACGTATTCTATGATGGAAATCAACATATGTTTGATTATAGTAGAGCATTCTAATAAGAAAAGTAGATTCTTCTAATTTGATGCACATTGTCGAAGAGGTTGATATGTTGATGAGGATATGTTGATGACTGAGACTGATAGTGTTGCAGATGATGCTAAAGAAGGTTTTTCATGCAAGATGAGCCGTGAAGTGGGCTTATGAAGCCAGAATGCATCATTCCTTCAAGGGGCATGACGAGCATTGAAGAAGAGTGACAACAAGCGGCTAGTTGTGATGGCAACAACTTTTAGTATCAATATTTGGGAAAAACTCAACGATTCCAATAGTATGACAGTGCATGGAAATTTCTTTCAAGGGGTGTGAATATTAAAAAAATTTAGCGGGGCTCGAGTAACACAAGGTGAGGGTGGTGTTTGCAGGAAAAGGAGGGGATTCTAAATCCAAGTGATAAAATCAGAGCATCTAGTTAAAGGGGAGTGGTTACAAATTTTGAGAGCTTGAAACAAAATAAAGGAGTGTTAAGAATAAAATGTGGAGTGCAAATTTCATCCTCTATTCTCTTCTTTAAACCGCCTTCTAGAAACCCTTCGCTATTTCCCTTTTCATTCACTTTCCTTTCACTTCATCGGGAGAATAATGAGATGGAAGTTGAAATGGTTGAGATCTCCAAGAGTAGCCTTCTCAAGTTTCCTTCATCAACATTGGGCACGGATACAAAAAATATGAACAGGTACGGGATGTTGAGCAAGGAATTGACCTTCGGGAATAAGGAAATCATCATCACCTCTCTGCCGCTTTGGTTTTTGGTTCATCTGGTAATGATGGAGGAGCTTCATTGTGCAGCAACAATGTAGGCATTCCTTGAGGCATGGGTAGAAAGGGAATAATGGGCATGGCAAGTGATGCAATTGGCATAGGAAGGAAAGGCTGTGAAAGATGAGGCCGAGAAGCTCAGGTGACACTGAGATCTGAGACGTGTTTGGTCGACGAAGACGAAGAGTAGACCAAAGAGAGATTGAGTAGGAAAGGGTGGAGGGCGGGGTGGTTGGGCCGGTACAAGTGGTCAGGGAAAATCTTAAAGTAGGAGTCGTTGCAACGACGGAGAGCAACCGATCGTCGGATCCCAGTCCTCCAATGAAAGAGTAAGCCATCCCTTATTTTCTTTTGTTTGGAGACAGTAATGGTGAGAGACGTGGTGGTGCCGACTAGTAGTATTGTGGGGTTGGGGGACTAGATGAATCACAGCAAGTGGGGTTCAAAGAAAAAGAAAATCTACCTGTTTATAGATCAAATGGGCCTGAAGGATGTTTATCGGCTGTCCGGCGGAGAATGACTGAATGACTACTTGTGTTGTGATTAGGACCTGATCCGATTGACCTGCTCTAATAACATGCTATAAAATGAATTTCACAAAGCGTGGTTTATCTTGGATGATTACAACCGCTTAGGGGATAAAAATAGGAAGGTAAGCATCAGGGAGAGATAAAGTTAAGAATAATCCTAACCTAGCCTAACTACATAATATAACATAGTTTCCTAATCTAGCAACTCGATTATCCAACGGTCAGATCTAGTGAGATCTGATATATTCTAACAAGGCCAATAATGTGTTGCAGGATATCATCTTTTGCCACTGCACCTAAGTGGATCAGAAATTTCTCTAATGATGCTACTGATACTTTTGGAAAAAGTAATGTTTAAAAACTCAGGCAAGTCGATGATTGGTGCAGTCAAGTTGGTCAACTTTTCATCAACTGGGAGAGTCAGAGTAGTTTTTTATTGACTTGATATAGCAAAACTCCGACTTGGACGAGAATTCGGCCAAGGTAAAACCAAGTCGATGGAAAACTTGCTTGAGGAGTTTTTTAACAGTGGGAAAGAGGAATTTTGAACTCCGAGAGAACTTTCCTCGGTTTTAGGTGCATGCATATAGGTTACATCATTTAAGATCATAAGCTATCAGTTAATAGAAATATAGATAAGGGACGGTTGGAAACCAATACAAAGGATTCAAGTCAGAAGTTAGGTTCTTTCCATCAAATATGAATACAATAACAGCCAAAAAGTCTATAATTTTTCATTGTGAACAGTGGGTTGATAACTGAAATGGAGGATTCAAGTCAGCATTTAGTTCTTTCCATCAAACCTGAAGAAAATAACACCCAAAAATTCTTTATTTTTTCACCGTGAATAGATCTAGGATCTAGAACATACTAGATCCCCAACGGGTGTCAGATGAACTGGCTCAAAATGATGATTCCCCATTGATCAAAGCAACCATGAGACTGAAGGATTTCAAGGCTTGGTAATGTCTAACAAAAATGTGACCAAGTACCAGCTAAAAGTCCAGTTTCTAAAGCTGGATTGGCTTGATATGCTTGTAAATTGTCACGTAATAACTCCAAATTGAGACAAAAGACAGGAAGAAACTAATAAATGATGGTGGTGAGTACTGATAGTCTGATACAGAAGATAATCATGCACTAATTATAGGTGCAGTACCAATCATTAATAGATGAATAAATAAAAATATGACGACATCAGAAAATATACAATTTGTATATTTATATCTGAATCTGTTTCAGTTATGATATTATGTGGTGAACAGAGAACTTTTCCAAATGTACCATGCCCATATGGGAATGATCAAGGTTAGAAAGATAGGAAGTTGAGTAAAAACTACAGCAGCTTCCCAAAATGTGAAAATTCAAACATGCTACTGAGCATTCAAAGGGACGCCAAAGCAACAATCTATTCTTTAAAACAGTTGAAGCATCTCAGCCTAATGAAAACTGACCCCGATAAGTTTTTCTCAGTTACCATTTTATTTTCTCCATAATAAAATTCTTTGTAATATCGATAAAAGCAAAGAACTAAAAATCCACAAATCATGCTACAAGATATTTGACCATACTCAACAGAAAATGCATCAAGGCCATGGCAATGTAACATCACGGATGTAAAACGAACCCAATATAAATAGGCCACATGGATTAGGTCCGTCAACTTGCGTATATTTATTATTTTAGAATATAACTTGTCTTATGATTCAGCTGACAGGATAAATTGATCTAAAGCCTTAAACAGGATGCAGCATAACTTTTGATACATGATATCCAAGGAGTAGGCTTGAAGAAACAGTAGAAACAAATAAAAATTCAATTCCAGGTGAAGAGAAACACCAAAAATTCTCATGTTACTATCAGAGTTCGCAATCTTTCTTTAATATGCAAAAGGAAAATAAAGTTATACCTCACCAATTACATAGAAATAGATACACTGTGGAGATAATATAGCACCGGCATCAAATGCATGCCTCAAACAAGTCCACACCTCAATTCTTCAATCGGGACGAAGCGGTCCCTGTAGTGTGATACATATATGCAAAATCCAAGCACAATTGGTGGTCTCTCTCATCACCCCAGCCTCCCCAACCCCTGAACCCGGCTTGATAGCCTCCTTGACGTTTAATTACATGCATATTCCAATCTGGTTTGATGTTAGGAATCTTGTCAATGTCCTCAATTCCAACATTCACCTCACCATTATCCATACAAGCATTGTTCTTCTCATGCCCCTGATGCAAACCACACTTCCCAAAGTGAGCCGCACTTCTCCTAGGTCCTCTTAATGTGTAAACAGGAGTTCCCAAAGAGGGATAAACAGTAGCCCACATTGTTATATCCCAATTGTAATCATCGAAAAAGCAGAACTCTTTGGCCTTTGCATGGAACTTTTTCCAAACAGTCCTGTTAAACGCATAACCAACATTACCAATTTTCTCCGCAACCAACATATCCCACCCTTCTCCCTTCGAATTCACATCAGACGGGGCCAAGTTCACAGCATAGCAATCAGCACATTTTTTATGCTTAAGCATTGCAAGGAGCTCAATATTACGATACGCATTAGGAAAGATAAAATGGTCCTCCTCTATGAAAAGAATATGACCCGAGTGGGTCCGTGTCTCCTCCAAACCATCCCATATAGTATTCATCATCCACCACCAATGATGCTTTAATGACACAATTTTTGGGGATCTATGGTTCCCATACTGATCCGCACTCCCTTTACAATTTTTCTCAGATGGGTTATCTTTATCCTGGCAATCCCCTGGTGAAACACCAGGAAAACTTGTAGGAAAAAGATGTGGTGAATAAGGCGCAAAGATCTGTTTCACTTGGCAGAACCTAATACTCTCAACGATCTTGTTCATTTCCTCAAAATACCCATCATGGCTAACTACCAACAAAGTTTCCCCAATTCCCACTACATTCGAAAGGCTTTGGACTACTACTTTAAGATACTGTGGGCGATTGTATACGTATAAAACGATCTTGATATGATCCTTTCTTAACCTTGGAAAAAGATCCAAGTTTCTAGGGGGCAATTGATTTTTCTTCTCCAATGAAACTGACAACTCTGTTTGTTCAGGTAACTTACTTTTATCTCTAAGACCCAATATAACAACATCATCATAATTCGAAACAAAATTTTCATCTATTTCATCAGAAGACCAGATTACAACCCGCGAAAGTGCGTTTGTTTTGACCAGAAAAATCAAAGCCAGAACCCCAAATAGAACAGTCAAAACCAAGGGAATCACACGCCGAAATCTGAAGTCTTTAACACGAGGTTTTCGATAAAAAGCCATTAAATAACTATACTAAAAACCTCAAAAACAATCCATTACTGTGTCTATTTCAGCATCCATGGGTTCAAACAACAACAACAAAAAACACCCATTTAAAGACTAACCTGAGTAGCCAAGATTTCTATGCTAATATCCAAATCAATAAAATAACTGATCTGTAAAATATCAAAAACTAAAAAATCCCACCTAAAAATATATCAAATTAGGTAGAGATTAGAAAACAAGAACCATCAAAATTACCAATCACGCCCCTCTTGTCTTCAATTGAACAAAACCCATGTCTAAGAAACCCACCTTTCCTCTGTTAAGATCCAAAAGGCGAAGAATAAAAGTCTAGACAGAAAAATTCGCCAAACCCTAGTTTGATATATAGCTAAAAGCCCTAGATTTTCTACTGTTATCTACCTACGTCACAAAAGACATAAAGGTCAAACCAGTGGTAGTCGGAACCCACCTCGAAAGATATGTACTGAGAACTTTCAGGGATACTGCCCACTCTCGATAATATCGACCTATATTATCGGATTTATTGGGCTCCGATATATCGGTCATACTTAGAGTCGTATATATCTGTCCTGGCTTCTAACCGAGAGTAGAAGGGACAAATTCCTACATGCCACGTGGCACAGGAAGGGGTAATTGGCCTTTTTTTAAAATGCAAAAAAGAAAGAGGTAGAGGAATGAGGGAAGGGTGCAACACAACATGAATAATAGATGATAGACAAATTATGCAATTACAATGCAAGCTCTGTGATTATTGGCCTGAGCTTTTAGGGGTTTTGCTGAGGAGGAGCCTAACCCCTTGATCCCATGGCCTTATTGCATGCATTTCCAAACTAAAATTAGTTACATGATTATGTTTGGGACCTGTATGTTTTAGATTATGCAACTGATTGTTGGACCGAAAATTGAACTAAGTTTGAGTCCAATAATCGGTTGGGGACTCGAATAATCTGTTGTCATAATCTTGGGACCATCACAAAAGGCATTTCGTGGAGCGGCTGTTGCATGAGAGAGCTGCCACCTCAGATGAATTAAAGGAATAAGACAAAATCCTCAGATGAATTAAATGAATAAGACAAGAATCTGAGCTTGTATGGCTGCTCTCTCATGCAACATCTGGTCTGTGAAATGCCTTATGTGATGGTCCCTAGCAAATCCCTTTGTGTTTAATTTGCTACAGGTAACATTATTGTTAAGCTGACCACTACTAAGACATGAGATTAAGATGTGTAAATTAATGATTATTAAAACTATTGTGAAGTTATGTCTAATGCTAGCTTATGCTAATAGATCTATATTAACCAACTTTATTTTTATTTATTTATTTATTTTTGAGAAAAGGTAGCTTTATTAATCCGAACAATAAGTAAAAGATCGGAGTGGGAGACACGGTGTCGCCCAGCTCTAATACACACCTGTGATACCTATTGAATCACCATAGTGGCGTAGCTACCTTGGAATATTGACCATAACTTCCATACCCAGATATTCCACTACATGTTTAGCAAGATTATCTGCCACCCCATTAGTCACGGAGCGTGTGCGAGATTTGAGGTCGGATGATCCTACAACAATCCTAGATTTCCAATATGATATTTGCCAATTTCCACGGACTGGGAGCCGAGTTAATTGCCCAAGCAATGACATTAGATCAAGTCTCCCTCCACTATCAAGGGGAGTAATAAATGCTCAAGGAACCACTTTAATCCCCACAATAAGGTTTTGGCCTCCACCAATTCCCGCTTTCTCTGTTTAGATTATATTACCAACTAAATGCAAGGTATTGAATCATCTTATTAAACTATACTACTAGCTGCAAAGAAAAAGAGATAAAGGGAACGACTACTCTGGTTGTAATGGTTGTGGCGGTTGCTCCCTCAGTAGCTGCAAGTGACCATGGCCCACCTTGTTCAACTATTGGGGGCCCCAAGAGTTTGTTGCCTGAATGTGAGCCCCACCAAAGGAAATTAGCTTAAAACATACTAATTTCTTACTTCGATGAAAATCAAGCCAAGAGACTTACTCTAGGGGAGAGTCACCCTTCCTTTCTAAGTTTCTTGGAGTTTAAGGCTTATATAGCTACTTAGCTTTTTTGGATAATATTATGTTTTAAGGGTTTTAGTGGATTGGGCCTGGTACTTGCTGGAATGTGTTTGGTAGAGGATGGGGAGTTGTTGGGCTTCTTAGAATAGGGTCTCGCAAAGAGGTTTAAAGGTCACTGGTTCACGGGTCTATAGTGAAGATTAATCTTGGCGAAAATGCACTCATCATCTGAGTGTGAAAAAAATGAGGTGTCTACATTTAACTGTGCAAACACCTCCCAATTCCTTTTTCACCTCGCGAAAAATTATCATCCCTTTTATTGTTCAACCAAAAGTCACCCCTTTTCCTTTCTTAAACGATTTACATCATCTTTAACCACTCTAACCATCTTCAACCATCCTTTTTTGCGTTCGTTTGAATGCCTAATGATAGGGTGTGAAAACACCAGCCTCTCACAGGCTGCCACCTGTCCCAGAGTAGGTGAGACTCAGCCTCTCACAGGCTGCCACCTGTTCAGAGTTGGTGAGATCCAGCCTCTCACAGGCTGCCACCTGTCCCAAAGTAGGTGAGACCCAGCCTCTCACAGGCTGCCACCTGTCCCAGAGTAGGTGAGGCTCAGCCTCTCACAGGCTGCCACCTGTTCAGAGTAGGTGAGATCCAGCCTCTCACAGGCCGCCACCTGTCCTGGACACCTGTCCAGGACACCTCAACAGATTTTCCCTATAAATAGGGGACTAAAGCTCAGACTAATGGGTAATGCGAAAATCCCTTCTCTCCCTAAACTCTTAAGACATCTCCCCTTCACTCCTGCTCATACTGACTTGAGTGTCGAAGGGCCTGTCCGGAGTAAAACCCGGTCTGGTCTTCTGACCTCGCTTGCCTTGTGCAGGACTAAGCACTCACCACAGGACTCATACTCAACATCCCTCGTCACTCGCTCTCAGCTCTTACGCCACTGCTGTACCTGTTACCGATTTTAGGTCTAACAGATTGGCGCCATCCGTGGGACCAAGAACTAAAAGCTGTTCTTACATCTCACTTACAAAATGGCAGGGCGCAAGAGTGCGCGGTTAGCTTCTGCGCAGAACGACCAATCCGCGCTACCTCGCAGGACCCGGAGCGGTCGAATCGCCTCGATGGTAGTGGCGGCTTCTGCCGACCAAAGCCTTTCTCGCTCGGAGCACCACAATCCCGTGCCCACCTCGGAGCAAGTCCAAGCCCTCTTCCAGCAGATGACGGCCCTTGTTGGTCAGTACCAACAACTACTTCAAGCACCCCCTCCACCTCCTCCAGAGGCCCCGCGATCTGCCCAAGGAGTCCACAGGGGAGAGTCATCACGTCATGGGGAGGGCAGAACTCATCACTCCGCTAGACAAGTTTATCGCCCCATAGTGAGGCACGCCCAGACAGAACCTCATCACCGCGAAAGATCGCGGTCTCGCTCCACGCAGAGGCACCGGCCTCACGAAGATCGTTTGCCACCGGCAAAATCTCGGCCTCGTCGTAGGAGTCCGGAAAGTCAGTCCGGTTCTGCGGCAAGCCCACTTGTGGGAAGAATCAGGTCCCCAGACCGCAGAACGGATCCGCTGCTACAGAGAATGGAGGAGATGAACCACCGGATAGAGGAATTGGCGAAGGATCAGAGCCGGCCCGCCTCTAGAGCGTTCTCAAGCAGAACGCCCTTCACTAAGGATGTCCTGAGTGCTCCAGCACCCAGAGGATTTAAGATGCCTGCCGTCCCTCAGTACGACGGCACTACCGATCCCGTGGATCATCTGGAGACATTTAGAACAATGATGCTCCTCCACGGCGCCTCCGACGGCTTCATCTGCAGAGCCTTCCCAACGACGCTCACTGGCGCGGCAAGAGACTGGTACTCCAGGATCAAACCAAACTCCATCAACAATTTCGACGATTTTGGAGAGGACCTCGTCCGCCACTTCATGAGCAGCCGCAGGCCAAAGAAAACAACAGCTTCCCTGATGGCCTTGCGACAGGAAGACAATGAGCCCCTGAAGGTGTTCGTCCGCCGCTTCAACAGGGAGGCACTACAGGTGCCCAATTTAGATCCCTCAGCGGCTATGAACGCACTCCTCACCGGTGCAAGATCTGATGATTTCCGTCGAGCGGTGGCTCGGCAAAATCCGCGCTCACTGGCGGATCTCATGGCCGGGGCAGAAGAGTACATAACAGTGGAAGAAACACTGGCAGCTCTTAATTCAAACCGGAGGATAACCTCTGAAGAGAAGAATCTGCCTAAACAGCGTAGGGAGGATAAACCTCCCAGGAAAGAGAAGTCTCTACCCCCTCAGAGAAGAGAAGAGAACTTCACACCTCTCAATACCTCTAGAAAGCACATACTGGCGGCGATCAGTGAGGAGGAGTTTGTGAAGTGGCCGCCTAGAATGATCTCCAAAGGAAACAGAAGAGATCCTTCAAAGTACTGTCGGTTCCACAAGGACCACGGCCATGACACAGAGGATTGCTGGCAGCTCAAGGGAGAAATTGAGCAGCTGATCAGCCGGGGTTATTTGAAAAAATACATCCAGAATGACGGCCGCACCCAAGGGCGCAAAGGAAAGAGTCCCCAGGGCCGTAGCCCTCGAAGATCACCGCAGCCCCCTCCTCAGGATAAGACTTCTCAGGTCACCGACGCGCAGCCTGAGGCACCCCGATCTCAACCAAGGGGGGTTATCAATACAATCATGGGCGGATCAGCCGCCGGGGGCACCTCCTCTGCTGCTCGAAAAGCATATGCACGGCAAGTTAACGCCGTTCACACAACCAGCAAAAAGTCAAGAACGGAGAATGAGATCTCCTTCTCAGACGCAGATCTGGACAGCCTTATTTTGCCCCACGACGATGCATTGGTGTTAACCATGCTCGTTGCCAACTGGGAGGTAAAGAAAATTCTTGTGGACAACGGGAGCTCAGCGGATATTCTATACTACCATGCCTTCGAGAAAATGATGATAGGCGACGACCGTCTAAGGCCGGCGAACTCAGATTTGTTCGGCTTCTCCGGAGAGGTCGTAAAAGTGGTAGGACAGATCGAGCTCCCTGTTCTTGTCGGAGATTCACCATGTCAAGCGTTCGCCATGGTTAACTTCCTGGTAGTGAAGGCCTCCTCGGTCTATAATGCTATCTTGGGACGGCCTGGCCAGAATCTGATCCGAGCAGTCGCCTCAGCCTACCACCAAAAAATGAAATTCATAACCCCTAATGGTGTGGGGGAAGTTCGCGGAGATCAGCCTCAATCAAGGGAGTGCTATGCAATGGCACTGAAAGGAAAAAACGCAGTAGAATCACTGCCAATCGAACTGCTTGATGTAAGGGACGAACTCAGGGGTACTCAACCCGCTGAGGACCTACTCTCCATCCCACTGTGCCCGGAGGACGGTGAGAAAGTCGCTCTGATCGGTTCCTCCCTTAGTAGTAGCATTCAACATCAACTCACCGAGTTTCTCCAGGGCAATGCAGATGTCTTTGCATGGGTTCCTGCCGATATGCCCGGCATCGATCCAGAGATCAGCACTCATAGGCTTGGTGTCGATTCAACCTGCAGACCGGTGAAACAAAAAAGGAGACATTTTGCTTTTGAAAGGCGACAGGCAATAAAAGAAGAAGTGGAGAAGCTTCTGAAGGCTGACTTCATTCGTGAGATTCGATATCCGGACTGGCTAGCAAATGTAGTCCTAGTCAAGAAGACTAATGGAAAGTGGAGAACCTGCGTCGATTTTACTGATCTGAATAAGGCTTGTCCCAAGGACAGTTATCCGCTCCCGAAGATTGATCAGCTCATCGACGCCACAGCGGGTCATGAACTGTTGAGCTTCATGGACGCCTTCTCCGGATATAACCAGATCAGGATGTACGAATCGGATATACCAAAGACCTCATTCGTCACAGATCAAGGGACTTATTGCTACCGAGTCATGCCCTTCGGCCTCAAAAACGCCGGAGCTACTTACCAAAGGCTGGTGAACAGACTTTTTTCAGAACCAGATCGGCCGAAATATGGAAGTGTATGTGGATGATATGCTGGTCAAAAGTCGAAGCGCACAGGACCACGTGTCTGATCTCAGAGAAACGTTTCAGGTCCTCAAGAAGCACAACATGAAACTCAACCCCACCAAGTGCACCTTTGGTGTCAGTTCAGGGAAGTTCTTGGGATTCATGGTGAGTCAGCGAGGGATAGAAGCAAATCCCGAGAAGATCAGAGCTGTGATAGAGCTTACCGCCCCAAGAACCATCAGAGAAGTTCAGCGGCTCACGGGAATGATAGCGGCGCTGGGTCGCTTCATCTCCAAATCGGCGGAGAGATGCCTGCCTTTTTTCAGTGCGGTTAAGGGCCTCAAAACTGCGCCCTGGACGGAAGAATGCCAGATTGCCTTCGACGAGCTGAAAAGGTATCTGTCCTCCCCGCCATTATTAACAAAGCCGGAGCCAGGTGAGGAGTTATTTCTATATCTCTCCGTTAGCTCCACGGCACTGGCAGCTGTCCTCGTCCGCGAGGAGCACCGCCAGCAAAAACCAATCTATTATGTCAGCAAGGTTCTTCACGACGCAGAAACAAGGTACCAGCGGGTCGAGAAATTGGCTTACGCGCTGGTAATGGCTGCAAGAAAATTAAGACCGTACTTTCAAGCTCATACTGTAAAGGTCTTGACTGACCAGCCGCTCCGGCAAGTACTCCATCGACCAGATATCTCCGGACGACTTGTGAAATGGGCCGTAGAGCTGAGCGAGTTCGACATCCAGTACGCTCCAAGGCCAGCCATCAAGGCCCAAGTACTGGCAGATTTCGTAGCAGAGTGCACCATCCCCCAGCAAGTCGCCGACCCTGAAACGGTACAACTCCCAGTTGCAGAGAAAGCGGTTCCTGACGAATGCATAGCAGAAACTCAGACAGAAATCTTGCAACCCCTGGCAGAGCAGGACTCCATGACCAGCACACCAACTTGGGAAGTATATGTCGATGGTTCTTCAAATAAAAACGGCTGTGGAGCAGGCCTCATCCTCACTGGGCCTGAGGAGTTCACTGCGGATTATGCTCTGAGATTCGGATTCCGTGCGTCCAACAATGAGGCAGAATATGAAGCCCTCCTTGCCGGAATGAACCTAGCAATTCATACCGGCGCCCGGAAATTAAAAGCATACTGCGACTCACAGTTGGTAGCAAATCAGATCCAAGGGGTCTACGAAGCTCGAGATGAGCGTATGGTTAAGTATCTTGCTAAGGTTCATCAACTCTCCAGCCGGTTTGCCAGTTTCGAGGTCATCAGAATACCACGGACAGAAAATGCCAAAGCAGATGTACTGTCGAAGCTGGCTGCTTCTGGATACACCACTCTTGGAAGCATACGTATGGAATTTCTACAAAGATCTAGCATCGAAAGAGAAGCCGCAGATATAATGCAGGTGGAGGACGAGCCGTGCTGGATGGATGAGATCGTTCATTACTTACGGGACGCGAAACTTCCCGAAGATAAGAAGGAAGCCCGTAAGGTGATACAGAGAGCCGCCCGATTCTCCCTCAGCGGTGACATTTTGTATAAAAGGTCCTACACTCTCCCGTACCTGAAGTGTCTGGGACCAAGTAACGCCGCGTACGCATTGCAAGAGACTCATGAAGGAATCTGTGGAGAACATCTGGGGGGCAAAGCCCTGGCGATCAAGGTACTCCTCAGAGGATTGTATTGGCCCACCATACGACAAGACGCGCTGAATCTGGTTAAAAAGTGCGAGAGGTGCCAGAAATTCTCCCCCACCATCCACCAGCCTGCTGTGGCGATGGCCCCAATTATCAGTCCACTCCCTTTTGCAGTATGGGGGATGGACATTCTGGGTCCTTTTCCACCGGCTTCCGGAAAGCGCATATTCGTAGTGGTGGCAATCGACTACTTCACCAAGTGGGTGGAGGCAGAACCTCTAGCCCAGATCACTGAGCAGAATATACAGAATTTCTTCTGGAAGGCAGTGGTCTGCAGATTTGGGATTCCCCGTGCCTTAATCACAGATAACGGCAAACAGTTCGACTGCCGGAACTTTCGGAAGTTCTGCTCTGACCTAAAGATTGAACAGAGATTCACTTCGGTAGCTCACCCCCAGACCAATGGGCAAACGGAAGTAACTGTAGACACCCCATTTTGACCAGACCCAAATTCGTATCGATTGTGCGCAACCTCATCAAACCAGTGAATTCGGCCCCCAAATTGCACCCTAAGCTAGGTTAGGGTCTTCCATAGGTCCCCGTAAAATTTCATCGAGATCCGAGCACGTTTGATCAGTGAACGGATCGAGGCAGTGGTCGTAGTCCAAATCTGGAAGGGGGGCAAATTATCCGCACAGGGGGTGTCCTTTTGCAAAAATAGCCGAGATTTTCGCCTTTTGTCTAATAAGACAAAGCGGGCGGGGGGCAGCTAGCAGTTCGCGCGCTTTATCCGTATCTGGAGTGCCATTATCAACACAGCTTTTTAATATATATAAAAAAAATTCGGGGTTACTGTAGCAGAGGGGAAAAATCGCAGAGAGAGAAGGAGAAAGAGAGAGGGTTTTCTACTGGGTTTTATCTTCTCCGGCATATCTCTTGCCGGAATCCTGTCATCACTTCTCCTTTCCCATCGCCTCCGGTCTACCTCCTTCACCGGTAGATCTCTTGTCGGAATCCATCCAAATTCACCTTCTCCGGCATCTCCACCACCGATCCTCCTCCTCTGCAGATCCACCAGCTCCACCACCGATCCTCCTCCTCTGCAAATCCACCGATCCTCCTCCTCTGCAGATCCACCGGCTCCACCATCCAATCCTTCTTCTCCGGCCAGATCCGTAAGATTCCGGCAATCTCTCCGATTCTTCTCCGACAAGGATCCTTCTCCGGCAAGCTCTCCGATCATTGATCCACCTTCTTTGATCCTTTTCCGGCAACTTTTTCTGTTCCGATCACCTCTATTCTCCGATCATTTCTCCGGCTCAGGCTCCAACCGGTGGATTCTTCCATTTTCTTTCTTCCTTCATTTTCTTTTATTCATTATCACTTTTGTTTTCCTCTCTCTGTTATTACTAATCTTGAAACCATAGATCTGATCTTTGAAATATTAGCTTTAGATCATTTTCCACCTCAAATCCTAGGTCTAAACCTAAATCTGAGATCCTACCTAATTTTTTCTTCTCCGAGGGAATTCCGATCGATTCTCTGGTAGATCCGGATTCCGGCCATCATAACTCAATTCTCAGAGAGAGTGAAAGCTAGATCTGGAGATAAGCAGAAGGAGATCTGGAAAAAGAAATCAGATCTGTGAAGAGGGAGGTCTAAACTTCTCGAATTCATGTAAAAAGGTGTGGATCTCCAATTTGGTTAATCTATCACATGGATCTGTCCTAGCTTCGAATAGTTTTAAAATTCTTTTCAAATTTAGATCATCAATTGTTCGTTTAAGTTCAGATCATTAGATTTTGAAGTAAAATCTTCTTATTAATTGTTTGTTTTTTATTATTATTATTTTTTATATACTGAATAAGACTCTGGAACCTGTTAGTATAGATATTTTTCGTATTTATTTTATTATTATTTTTACTTTACTTCAGGGCATTGGCATTTATATTCACTTGATTATATTGCTTCCCCTGTATCCAGACCAATATTACTTAAATAAGAATATTCATTTGGTCATCTGTGGGTCGCTATTAACTGGTAAAAAGAATTGGTTTAAATTTATTATGGTTAAGTGCATTTCATACATAGCCACTGTTGCTTAAATGTTTAATAGGTTTGTCCAATGTCATTGCTTTAGCTAATAAGATAGGCATTACTATGTTCAAAAATTGCTAAAGCCAAACAAGAAATGCTCCCAAATCTTTTAGAAAAGAGTCCAGTTGGAATTGTGTGGCCTAGACCCTGAATTAACCTCGCAGTGCTAACCTTTATTTGCAGTTGTCTGAACTCTGTACATCTGTACATTTGCTTAGAGCTCAGCCCGGATTAAAAAAAAAAAAAAAAGAAAGAAAAAAAAAAGAAAGTCAGGCTGGGAGTAGCAAATAGTTTTCCTATGGTCCAACTACTTTCATTTCATCCCAGAGATTTCAAGGAGTTCACATTGTAGGTTATTAGCATGGTTTAGTCAAAAGCAAATTTAACAAGGGCCAGGGATATTTTATATCATTTGTTGTCTTTGGCTAATACCATATGGAGATCTGAAGGATCTGGCTCTTGAAATTTTCTGGTGAAGCAAATCTAACAGCTGATATAGTATTTGGTTTTAAAAATCTATGGAGGGTTTGACGTTGCTCTCAGGGTCTTAATAGCAGTACACACACACACATTCTGCTGTCCTCTGTATATTAATAGTGGGTTAGTCAGGGTGATCCAGAATGCAATTTTGTTAGAAGTTTTATGGGTTCTGTTGCAAGCTAGTTAATAAGGTTGTTAATGAGGTATCTGAACATAACATCTATTCAAATTGCTCAAACAGGCTTATTGTTTCTAAAACAGGGAATTCTAGTAATGGTAATGATTCCAAGATGGCTACTGTACTATAAGCTTATGCATTTGATGGTTGTTATTTTAGTATTGGTCAAGAGCACAGGGCTATTACTTCATAGTTATAACATAATCACTTTTGCAATCATAATGGGATTTCGAATGATAAATGTCAGAATATTCTCTCCCTCATGATTAGGTTCAGAATTGGGATTATTTAAGATCTTGTTATTCAGGTAGAATTCTTAGATTTCAAATATTGATGTGTCCTATTTCTGAAATGCATGTTTAAAACAAAGAAAAAAGTACATCTGTACATTTGAAAATGGTAACAATGCCATAATGATTCGTAGGTTCACACACAGATTTTATATGGTTTGCATAAGACAGCAGTTCTACTTTGTTTTGGACACAAGTTTAGCCTATTTTCTACCCTGTTTTGGACACAAGTTTAGCCTATTTTCTGCACCATGTTTCTGCACATAATTTTTCCATGATTGGTACAGGTTTTAATTTATTTTCTACACAGAATTCAATTCACGCACACAAATCTATTTCTGTTTAGCACAGGTTCATGCATACAAATTTGTTCATGTTTAACACCGTATAGGCGCACAAATCTGTTGCTGTTTGGCCTAGTTCATGCACACAAATATGTCCTCAAATAGGCTCAATTCTCGTATAAATCTTATTCATTTTTTTTTTACCGATTTGATCTTCAAAACTGCCCTGTAATGAGTAGTTGCTATCTCATTAACTATGCGCTCTGTAGTAGTCATTTTGGCTTGGTGAAATAATATATGGTTGCTGTCCTTCAATGCATAATCGCTGTCTTGCAGTTTATAGGCTTTGTAATTGTAATTTAGTTAAGTTTTTTAGGCTACCCAGCGGCTGGTCTGGGCTAATTAATTTTATTTTAAATAAATTGTTTAATAGGAAGGAGGAAATCAGATGACTACTCTATTCGATATTTTCGACATGAGTACTGTCTGATTTCAAGGCGGTTTGTAGGAATATTATATGTGTATTGAAATCAGATGATTACTTTGGCATCATCTGATTTCGCTGAGTCCCCGTATTGGGGTTTGTGGTTGGCTTTGAAGTGTTTGAGTGTTTGATAGTGTTTTTACTTCATTAGGCTACATGCTATGATTGCTATTATTACAGGTTGTGTACTCTTTAGTTGTAAATCTTTCTTTGCTTAGTACTTGATTTGTTTATATAAGAATTGAATGGAAATTTGAGATTGCCTAGTAGCTCTTTTTCTGCTCTCTTGGTGGACTTTCCAAGTCTTTTAGACACCTTTAGATAGATCCTTTCCTTCGTTTAGAGGACCATTGTGGTCTCATTAGTAAGGTCCTTCATAAGGAGACGCGCTTCGTCTCGTTAGGCAGCTCCCATCGAGGAGCAAGCCTCGTTGCTTAGAGCCCGCCTTTTCCCATTGGAGGCATATAATGCCTCATTTAGGGAGCATCCATGGTTTGTCTCTTTTTTGAGCTAAAAGACATGTTATGTCTTATTTGTCCCCCTTTTTTAGAGTATGAGAAAGTCTCTGAATCGTTTATTTTTTTTTTTAGTGGCGGTATTAGAGAGTCTTTGACCCATTCTTCCTTTAAGTGTAGTATTAGAGAGCCTTTGGCTCACTCGTCCTTTAGGTAGCGCTGTTAGGGAGTCTTTGATTCATTCATCCTTTAGATGGTGTTATTAGAGTGCGCCGTTTGGTTTTGGAAGAACACCCTACTCGGCTTGGCTTCATACCCCTACCCTTATGGGTATTGGGTTGCACATTTGTTGCACCCTGATGGCTAGGTAGCTGTCCGGCCCGGTTGGGTGTTTTACCTTTGCCAAATGTGCACAAGGTCTCTTATTCCTTTTGCTTGTAAGTTTCTCCTTAGTCGATAGTCCATTCGCATAGGAGTCGGCTTTGATTAGAGAGTCTTTGACTCATTCATCCTTCAGATGGTGTTATTAGAGTGCGCCGTTTGGTTTTGGAAGAACACCCTACTCGGCTTGGCTTCATACCCCTACCCTTATGGGTATTGGGTTGCACATTTGTTGCACCCTGAGGGCTAGGTAGCTGTCCGGCCTGGCTGGATGTTTTTACCTTTGCCAAATATGCACAAGGTCTCTTATTCTTTTTGCTTGTGAGTCTCTCCTTATTCGGTAGTCCTTTCGCATAGGAGTCAACCCTTGATTAGAGAGTCTTTGACTCATTCGCCTTTTAGGTGGTGTTATTAGGAGAGTCTTTGACTCATTTGTCTTTAATGTAGTGTTATTAGAGAGTCTTTGACTCATTTATCCTTTAATTAGCATTAGTGGAGTCTTTGACTCGTGTTTCCATCTCTTAGAGAGTCTTTGACTCGTATATCCTTTAGTTGTTGTCAATGGAGTCCTTGACTCGTGTTTTCGTCTCTCTTAGAGAGTCTTTGAATCGTGTTTCCATTTCTTTTAGAAAATCTTTGGTCCATTTATTCCTTTGGTGTTGTTATTAGAGAGTCTTTGACTCATTTATCTCTTTCGCAGTTTTTCTAGAGAGTCTTCGACTCATTTGTTCTTTCAGTTGGATTTATTGGAGAGTCTTTGACTCGCCTTTCCTTTTGCAGTATCTTTAGAGAGTTTTTGACTTTTTTATCCTCTAGTTGCTTTTATTAGAGAGTCTTTGACTCGTTTGTTCTTGTTAAGGAGTCTTTGACTCATTTGTTCTTGTTAGGGAGTCTTTAACTCATTTGTCTTCTTCGGAGAGCTGTGCTCGCTTGTGATCTTAGATCATTCCTTCGCCTTTGGCGTTAGTTTACTTGGTTTAGGGGTTTCCCCTGTTGGCTCTAGGGTTTGGCCCTAGGGTTTTTTTCTTTGTATTTTCCCTTAGGTCTTTGACCAAAAGGGTGAAAAAACACTTTAAAACTTCAAAAGTATTGGAAAAAAGTTTTAAAATCCAAAAACATTAAATATTTTAAAACTCAAAAACATTAGAAATTAAATCAAAAACACTTGAAAAACCTTAAAAAGCCTAGAGTGTTAAATGTTTTAGAAATAGTCATTAGAAGAGTTCGTTTCGAACTACGTTGGCTTGATCCTCTTCCGAGGTACGTAGTGCAGCTTGGGATTTACATCCCAAGTCCAGCCAAACGTTTTTGTAAATAAATGTTTTAAACTTCCTTCAAAAACCTTTCTAATCTTGTTTTCAAAAGATCTTCCTCTAGAGTTAGGTGTTTCTCCTAGATAGAGAGTTTTAGAGTTAGGTTTTTCTTTTGCTAGGTTGCTTGATTGTTTGTTTGTTGTGTGCTTGTTTTAGAGTTAGGGGTTTGTCCTAGAGTTATAGGAGCGCCTCCGTCCGGTCAGTTGGCGATTCACATCGCCGATTGATGACTAGAGTAGGATACGCTAGTCCACCCTTGGTTTTCCTTAGGAAATACAGCCTAGTTACACATAGGTTGTAGGAACCACCTGCATTAGCCTAGGGCTAATCTGCATTTAGTTAGGGCATATAGGGTGTCCTAAAATCCATAATTCACTGGAATTTAAATAATCGTACAATAAACTTTAATAATTGGTCCGGTCTTTTAGATCGAGTCTAGGATAGAGGTCTAGGTGTCTTAGGCATCCTAGCTTAGAATAGGTGCGAAGAACTACGTTGCCTTGATTCTCGTGGAGGCGGGGATACGTAGGCTTCTTCGGATGAATACCAGACCATCCGAGGACTCGGGCTAATAATTTAGAGTCTTAGGATTTATTATGTTGTTATTATATGTTTTGATGTGTTTTCTTACTTTCTCGTACTGATCCTATACCTTTTGCTGTGGCTTGCATGTGTTTGCACATCAGAACTTAGACACCCTTTAGGTTTGTCACTCATAACCTAGCTGTGCTTAGGTGGCACATTTTTCATTTTATTTTATGTGTTTATTATCTTTATCCTCAGGAAATGCATGTTTAGGTAGACGATTCCTGAGGATTGTTCCCATTTCAGATGATTTTTATCCAAACTTCTTTGGAGTTAATAATAAATGGCATAAGAGACCAAGTGCTTGCACTCGGACGAATCGGGGGTGCTCTCAGACCTTCCCCGTTCGTAACCAGGCACGAACCCATATATATTTCTGGTTATCCATTGCACAGAGGATTTGATTTTAGGGTTCCATGGCATATCCATGGATGACGACTCTGAGTTTATTTCAGGTATGTCTCGGTTTCGAACCTCGGTTCCGGATCGAGACATATCTCTTTCTTTTATATCGCCACTCGTGCTATGCTATGAGGGTGGCATCCGTTTTGAGAGTTCCTTGGTAGAGCTCTCCTTCACACGTGGATGATCCGGATGGTGTGGGGATCCGTTCCCTCGCCGCCTATCTCGGATCGGGGTCCACAGGCTGGCGACTCTGCTGGGGAGTTTTTTGAAACATTGCCTAACTCTATAAAAATGCCATTTTTACTAACTTTGGAGAAATTTGAGTTAAAATCATTTTAAATGGGAATTCTATCGTTAGAATCCAGGGGCGCCAGACAGGTGCGTAATTAAAACGAGGGATTCACACACTACACATCATGCATTATCATATTTGTTATTTATTTTCATTGTTTTTCCTTCTTGGCTCCACGGGATAGATTCAATGCGTACCCGACTGGGATGTCTTCACCCTGATGGTACTGTTGAATCTATTTCCAAGCTATGCGCTAGAGCTGCAGTCGTAGACATTGGGCGTACTTTTGTCTACAGCAGCCGATGAGCAATGAAGCATACTATGTATGACACGGGGCGTACTTGTGTTATACATGTTAAGTATGTTTCATACGCATAGTACCTTTTAGATTGAGTCCGGAGCCCTACTTTGTTTTTATATATTATGTATATACTTACTGGCCTAGTGAAATCCAACTAGGAAATACCTGTGTTTATATACATCTGTATTGCATTCATATAGGGTCGAACATGTGTTGCTCACACATGTGGAGCCTAGAGTTAGGAGCTTTGCCCCATTTATAGACTAGGGTAGCTCATTTTATATGGCTACAACACGGTCCTAGCACACTTATCAGTCTGTCTTGAGTCGACATTTTCTTGACTCCGCTAGATTAGAATTAGGGCTGGTGCCCCTGGTTAGGATTTGTGTGTATATGTATATACTTATATATACTGATTATGTATATTAGGGTTCTCCTCTTAGGTAGAGTTCCTTATTCATTTCAATTGGTTATATCCATTCGTTATTCAGATTTAGATCTAGTCAATGGCTTTTTTACTGCCATTTCCTTGGCCAGGTTTGGTCCTTGATCTCTTCATTATAGGATTTGACCTGTTGTTGTATATTCTCACCTTTGGTCAGTCTTTCAGTTGATCACCTTTCTCTGGTAATCATTATTCATATATCTTTGATTGAGTTACGAGGATCCCTTGTCTAGCGTCGTTATGCTGCCGAATTTTTCGCAGAATATTTTGAGCATAACCGCTATTTCTTAGAGTTAAGAAAACCGTGAGTTTGCCTTTTCTTGACTTTCTTGTCTAGCGTCGTTATGCTGCCGAATTTTTCGCAGAATATTTTGAGCATAACCGCTATTTCTTAGAGTTAGGAAAACCGTGAGTTTTCTTGACTTCCTTGTCTAGCGTCGTTATGCTGCCGAATTTTTCGCAGAATATTTTGAGCATAATCGCTATTTCTTAGAGTTAGGAAAACCGTGAGTTTGCCTTCTCTTGACTTTCTTGTTTAGCCGTTATGCTGTCGATTTTTCGCAGAACATTTCGAGCATGACTGCTACTCTTTAGAGTCAGTTTACTTAGTTTGGACCTTGACCTCCTCGTATAGCCGTTATGCTGCTGGATTTTATCCAAAAACATGTTAAGCATGATTGCTATCCTTTGGAGTCGGTCTACCTTATCTAGATTCCCATGTATACATCATTCAGTAGGATTAGATCCTTATTTGTCAACCTGTTATGTCTTAGATCTGGTTGATGGCTTGTCCGTTGTCCCTATGACCATGATCTATCATTCTGATCCTTTTGATCGCATAGTTGATGATATTCATCGCCAGATTTAGATCCGGTTTGCGACCTACTTTTGTCATTTTATGGCCGTGGTCTATTGTCTGATCTCTTGATGATCTCTCATCTTTGATGAAAAATTCCATGTCCCAGATTGTATCCTTCCCGTATATTTGATTGTCAAATTCATTCTTATTGTTTACTTAAAGGTTATCTTCTCTCCCTTATAATCTTGTTCTATCTGAGTATCAGGTCTGATCATGGCGAATAATCTGTTAGACAAGTGGATAGCCGAGACCATTAAATCTTTTCCGCTGAGGTGTGAAGAATGGAGTGTGGCTGAGCGTTTCATCAGTTCATTTGCTCATCTGAATAGTCGCGGTATAAATTGGAAGTTTCTTCAAGCAGCTGCTAGATGTTGGGATCCCGTTTTCCATGTCTTCCGATTCGGGTCCTTTCAACTCTGTCCTATATTTGAGGACTGGTGTGCCTTGTTAGAGCTTCCTCTCGAGGGACTCTGGATCCGACCTTCAAGCACAGACTCCCCTCATGATCTTTTTTGCAAACTTTTTGAAAATAAGATCGTGAAAACTTTGCCATGCTTAACTGAGAAAAATGTGCAATTTCAAGCCCTCATCGAACTGTTTTCTAAAAACGTCGATCCTACTGACTCCCGTTTTCAGCAGTGTCGACGTAGCGCCTTAGTATTTGCTGTCTTTGCACGTCATGTCCTTCGCAGAGACTCTAGTGCCGCTCCTTTCACTTTGTTGACAATAATAGATCAGATAAATGAGGGGAGAAATCCTGTCCCTACTATGCTGGCTGAAACCTTTTATGGGTTAGACTTTATCGCTAGTAGAAAGGTGCAGGATAACTTTTTTGGATGTGCCAAGCTGTTATACGTGTGGTTATGTGAAAAACTCACTATCCTTCAACCACCAAACCGCATTGAGTACACCCTTAAGAGTTTCCATTCCTGGAAGGTAAAGATTAAGCAACCTCAGCTTAATGAATGGCACCATTGGTTGCAGACCATAGGAGAAAATCAAATTCGTTGGGTGAGTCAATCATGTCCACAAATTATTACCAGTACATACCCATACTCATTTGTCCATCTTATGGGTTTAGAAAAATCATCTTTCTATGCACCTTTGTGTTTTCCTTCCCAGATTATTGGAATTTTGTGTCCTCCTAAGGTCATTACACCACCTTGTTGTGAAGACCTTACTCCTGACCTCATTGCATCCATAGTAGCTGCTTGGAGAAATAAAATCGCGGAGAGGAGATCCGCTTTCATGTTTAAGCTCCGAAAGGGAGGAGTATTTGGAGAGCCTGCATTCCGAAGAGCTCGAATTGGTGAACCATAAGGATCTTTGGATCGAGATTGTCATTTCTTTTATTGTTTTCATTTGTTTTACTTGAATATAATCAGAGTCAAAAATTGTAAATCTGATTTCATTATAGATGAAAATTTAAAGAAAGAATTTTACTTGATACATGTTATAGACAGCTGGCAATTCAGGGTTTCATCATTTTTTTCATGTAACCAATCGCTGGTGTTGTAACCTGTCAATATAATCAATACAAAGGATGTTTGTTTTTCTTTTCTCTCTATTGGTGCAAACTATCTTATTTCATTTGTCAATCATTTAATCTAGTTTGTTAACTTCCAATCAGGATTCTGAAAGATAGCAACCATCGCTCCCAAAAAGGACTCCCAAGCTAAACCTGCCTGGTCTAGACCTACTTCAGTGTCTAGACTTGTTCGTCACTTTGATTCTCCTGTGTCATCCGCAGTACATTTACCTCCTTCACCAGAGTCTTCCGGTTCCTTTGAAGTGAACCAGATGACTGACTCGACTGACCTTCTGCTCAGTATGCAAGAGATGATGAAGAATCTCACCCGAGACATGGCGGGGATGAAAGAGGAGATGGCATGTATGAAGACCCAGATAAGTGATAAGACTTCCACCTCTAGACCGGTACTTCAGCATACTCGTGCTGCATCTCCGGAAGCGCGTAGACCTGATATCTCGCCCTTTGAGGCTGATATAGATGATGCCCAATACGCCGCAGAGTATTGCGCTCCAGGGGTTGATAGAGAAAAAGAAAAATTTGAAAAATTTGAAAAAGAGATGTCTGAGAAATTCAGTAAGATGGCTCATGACATGGAGCAAATGAAGGTGCAGGGGCCAAAGAAATTTGATGTCTCCGAATTAATACTGTCTTCAACAGTATCTCTGCCGCCCAACTTCAAAGCTCCTGATTATGATAAATATGACGGAACCGGGTGCCCGCGTAACCACATGAGGTGGTTTATCATTTTATCCCAGCAGTACGGTTTGAGCCGTGAGCAAATGGGCCAGTTGTTCCCGATTTCTCTGACAGGAATCGCAAAGAAGTGGTTCTTAAGGTTGAAACCTGAAGAAGTGAGAACCCTAGAGGACATTTCTGAGAAATTGATAGAGCAGTTCTCGATGGAAGAAGGTATTGAGGTCACAAAGAGGGACCTAAAGCAGTTGAAGCAAGGTCCTCAAGAGACCTTTACTTTCTTTATCAGGCGTTGGAGACGCAAATCTGCTCAGCTGAGCCAGAGAATGTCTGAAACAGAACAGATAAAGCTGGTTCTGAAAAGTTTGTCTCCTCAGTACTTTCATTTTCTTGCTCCTCAGCATTATCCGAGTTTTGATCATCTGATCAAGACTGGTACTCAGACGGAAGATGCCATAGCAAAGGGTCTGAGAGCAAAAGTTTCTACAGAGATTCGAGAAGGGAAAAGACCTATGGTCCAGCCCAAGGAAGTTCATGCTGTCAGTTATACCAGGCCTGTGGCCAAGGTTGTTACAGAAGCTGCCAGAGCACCCAGGAGAGGTGCATTTGACAGGAAATTTGATCCTCTTCCATATCCTATAATAATGATATTCAAAAGGCTTATGAAAGACAGGAAGATCCGGCTCCCAGATATCAAACCTCCACCCAATCCTTTGCCCGCATTCTGGAAGATGGACCAATATTGTGAATATCATAGAGGTCCAGGGCATTTGACTGAGAATTGTTTGGCCTTGAAGCATGCCATTCAAAATATGATTGACAAAAATGAATTGGCAGTGGAGAGACCAAACGTCACTCAAAACCCACTTCCCAACCATCATGCCATGCCTCCTTCTACTACCAATGCCATCTTTACTGATGAGCCTTCGCTTGATCCTTCAACTCTCATTTGTACCATTACCCCAGAAAAAGCCTATGTCATGACGTTTGATGATGGGGAGCTGGAAGCAGTGGAAAGGAGGGAACCATATGTAATTTCATTTGACGACGATGAATTGGCTGAATCGTCTTCGTCTCAGTCTAGTGTATTTCAGACTGATAATGCAGGAAGAGTAAAGAAAACTCCTTATGTCTTAAGGGCTGAGGACTTTGAAGAAGATGAGTTATTGTTGTTAGATAACCATTGTGACGAGATGCGTCACATGACCCGTGGTGGGCGTATATTCAAGCCTCAAGAATTATGTGTTGAAAATCCTGCAGAATATGCGCGAAACGCTGAGAACCAGAATAAGGTCAGTAAGGTCAGCGCCGATGAAGAAGAAGAGAGCTTGTTGAAACAGCTGAAAAAGACTCAGGCCAATATTTCCGTATGGGGTTTACTCATGGCCTCGTCCAAGCACAGAAAATTAGTCCTTCAAGAGCTTAATTCAGCACAGATTTCAGTTGACACTACTCCTGATGAATTGGTGAGCTTGGTTGCCATGACAAGGGTATCTAAGACCTTGTCTTTTACTGATGATGATTTGCCTTCTGAGGGCCGAGACCACACCAAATCTTTGAAAATCACAGTTGTCTGTAACAAGAAGAGAGTACCAGAGGTGTTGGTTGACAATGGCTCTGCTCTGAATGTCTGCCCGCTGAGTACAGCTACAACTCTTGGGTTTGGTCCCGCAGACTTCATCCCATCTGAACAGGGTATTCTGGCGTACGATGGTACTCGCCGAGATGTTATCGGAACCCTGGTAACTGAAATTCAAATCGGAGGAGAAGACTTTGAAATAGAATTTCAAGTTTTGGACATCAAAGCCTCATTTTTGCTATTACTTGGGCGCCCTTGGTTGCACAAGTTCGGGGTTGTTCCATCCTCTCTTCACCAAAAACTGAAATTTCTTCGTAAAAACGGAGTAGTAACAGTAAAGGGAGACCCGGACCTTGAAGTAGGGTTGATTACTCAGGACCTATCTATGGAGAAAGCTGAGGATATTAGTTTGACTGGGTTCTCACTAGAGGTGAGTGTCATCACCTTCAAGGAGGCTATGAATGAAGAAATTTGTTTCCTAACCAGCACAAACTCGAATGTTGTTCGGATGGTTCGCCGACAGGGATACATGCCAGGTGCAGGGCTGGGGAAATACCATCAGGGTTTGACTGAATTCCCTGAGTTCGAATCCTTCAATGGTCTGTTTGGGCTAGGGTACAAGCCCTCCAAGAAGGAAGTTAAAGAAATGAAATTGCTGATGAGGAAATGGGCTGAATGTCGCCGAAGAGGGTTAGAATTACCAATGGCGCCAATTAATTTGACAATGAACGGCCGGTTTAGAAAAGAGGGTGCTGATGTCCCTTTCTGTGGCTTTGCCGAGACTTGGCTGGATAAGAGTTCAGGACAACGGTTGCCAGGCTTTGAAATTTTCTTCGATTTGCAGTTAGAAGACAAGCAGACTAGTCTACAGATTTCAGAAGTTGAGTCAGAAGCTGATTGGGCAGAATATGTAGAGCCGAGCCTTCTGAGTTCACTGTTTCTCGAAGATTCACAAACTATTGCCGTAATTGATCGAAGAGCTGTAATTCTGAATCCTACTCATTTAATCACCCCGGCAGAGGAACCGTTGACTAACTGGACCTTTCAGGTCATACCTCAGGTTACTTACTTAAACAGTCGTGTCCCTTCAAAAAAGTCGGTTGTCCGTAAGTCCATGTCAGTCTTTAAGTCTGATTCAGAGTCTGTTTATTCTAACGATTCTTTTGATGCAGGTACTATAAAGGTCGAGTCTTCCGAGGTCGATGTTGATTCTCCTTCTTCTAATGAGGTTGAATCAGATGCTGAGTCAGATATTCTTTTAATGCATAGTTCAGAGTTAATTGACACAAATGTCAATCTATACGTTGAGTCTGTAAATTTGTTTCAAGAGTCCATTGTAAAGCCCGATGTGGGTAATTCTTCATTCGATGTACTTGATTCAACATTTAATGAAATACAGCATTCTTCTTCTGTGTACATTCCTGCCTCTACTTTTACTTCTAATGTTTCTGCTTCAGAATCTGATAATCTTAATAATAATAATCAAGACTCCCCCTCTGATGAGGATGCCGACGACACTCCCCCTGAAATCAAATACATGATTCAACAGGATGAGAGTCGCCGAGCAAAACCACTCGAAGAGGAAATTGAAACTGTGAATATAGGTGATGAAACCTTGATTCGGGAGATTCGAATTGGCAAAATTTTATCTCCTGAAGAACGTGAGGAATTAATCACCTTGCTCAAAGAGTTCAAGGAAGTTTTTGCTTGGTCATATGATGACATGCCAGGATTAAGTGAAGAAATTGTTCAGCATCGCTTACCCTTAATCCCTGGTATTAAGCCAAAGAAGCAAAAACTCCGAAAACTCAAAACTGAATGGGAGTTGAAGGTTTATGAAGAAGTAAAGAAACTGTTAGAAGTAAAATTCATTCAAGTGGTTGAATACCCAGAATGGCTTGCGAACATCGTACCGGTGCCCAAAAAGGACGGAAAAGTTCGAATGTGTGTCGATTTTCGAGACTTGAACAAGGCAAGTCCTAAAGATGACTTCCCTCTTCCAAACATTGATCTCCTGGTTGATAATACAGCTGGTCATGCTCTTCTATCCTTTATGGATGGATTCTCAGGCTACAATCAGATTAAGATGGCGCCCGAGGACATGATGAAGACAGCGTTCATTACTCAGTGGGGTACCTACTGCTACAGGGTGATGCCGTTTGGTCTGAAAAATGCTGGTGCTACATATCAGAGGGCTGCTACAACTCTTTTACATGATATGATCCATAAAGAGGTCGAGGTATATGTCGATGACATGATTGTAAAAGGCAAGACTCGACCTGAGCACACTGTTGCCCTGAGAAAGTTCTTTGAGCGAATCAGGAAATATCAGCTTCGCCTAAATCCGAATAAGTGCGTCTTTGGTGTTACATCAGGAAAGCTCTTAGGGTTTATGGTCAGTGAAAGAGGGATCGAAGTAGACCCGCAAAAGATTAAGGCGATTCAAGAAATGCAGCCGCCAAAGACAGAAAGGCAGATCCGAGGTTTCCTTGGCAAAGTTCAGTATCTGAGACGGTTCATATCACATCTGACGATGACGTGTGAACCCATTTTCAAGCTTCTGAAGAAGAATTCCTCGAAGAAATGGAATGAAGAGTGTCAGGAGGCTTTTGAAAAGGTTAAGCAGTGTCTATCCTTGCCACCTGTTCTATCACCTGTCATTCCAGGCCAGCCGTTGTTGTTGTACTTGTCTATCACAGATACAGCGATGGGTTGCATGCTTGCTCAACAAGATTCAGAGTCTAAAAGGGAGAAGCCCATTTACTATATCAGTAAGAAGATGCTGGAGTACGAGTTAAAGTACACAGTTTTAGAAAAGACATGTCTAGCATTAGTTTGGGCTACCCAGAGGCTTAGACATTATTTGCTTTCGAGCAAGATCTTTTTGCTTTCACGGATGGATCCGTTAAAATATTTGTTTGAAAAGCCGGCCCTTACAGGAAGAACAGCAAGATGGTTGTTGTTATTGTCTGAGTTTGACATCACTTATGTCACTCAGAAATCAATTAAAGGGCGTGTTGTTGCTGAACAGTTGGCCGATGCACCCGTTGAAGAAAATGCTTTTCTGAAGGCAGAATTTTCGGACGAAGAGATCATGGATATTGAAGAAGAAGCTTCGGGTACTAAGTGGCTTATGTACTTTGATGGAGCTGTAAACAGTCGAGGACAAGGAGTAGGAGCTGTGCTTATATCCCCTCGAAAGGAGTATATTCCTGTTTCTATCAAGCTGCAATTTGAGTGCACAAACAATATGGCAGAATATGAAGCTTGCATTGCCGGGTTAGAGGCAGCCTTATCTTTGGAAATTCAGGATATTGATGTGTTTGGGGATTCTATCTTGATCATTTGCCAGATTAATGGGCAATGGAAAACTCGAGAAGATAAATTAATCCCTTATAACACTTATTTGGAATCTTTGGTCAGAAAGTTCAAGAACATTACGTTCACTCACTTGTCAAGGACCAGAAATCATTTTGCTGACGCTTTGGCTACTTTGGCCTCGATGTTAGACATTTCTATATCAATGGAGGTTCAGCCGCTAGTTGTCAGACTTCAGTGGGCCCCTTCGCATGTGAATGCAATAGAGATTTTAGCCAGGTGTCCAGATGGGAAGCCATGGTATATAGATATCAAGAATTTTATTGCTGGTAAAGGGCATCCTTTAGAAGCTTCAAGTAAAGAGAGGAAGACTCTTCAGAAGTTGGCTGCCAACTTCGTTATTTGTGGTGAAGAGCTGTACAGAAGGTCATTTGATAGCATACAGCTTCTCTGTGTTGATGAAGACAAAGCCGCAGAGCTTATTGAGCAGACCCACGAAGGAGTTTGTGGACCTCATATGAATGGCAAGATGTTGTCTCGAAAGATTTTGAGACTTGGATTTTATTGGCCCACAATGGAAGCAGACTGCTTCGCATTTGTGAAGAAATGCCATAAATGTCAAGTCTATGCAAATCTTATTCATGTTCCTCCTTCGGAGTTACACTCTATGACTTCTCCATGGCCGTTTTCAGTGTGGGGAATTGATATAATTGGGAAGGTTTATCCGAAATCTTCGAGCGGACATGAGTATATTCTGGTCGCCATTGATTATTTTACGAAATGGATTGAAGCCGCTTCGTATGCTTCCATAACGTCGAATACAGTTGCGAAGTTCATTCGTGCCAACATTATTTGCAGATATGGAGTGCCTCATGAGCTGATTTCAGATAATGGGTCGCATTTCAAGAAAGAGGTGTTACACTTATGTGAAGAATTTAAAATAAGACATCACAAGTCATCTCCTTACAGACCTCAAACAAACGGGGCTGTAGAGGCGGCAAATAAGAATGTTAAAGTCATTATTAGCAAGATGACTGAGACTTATAAGGACTGGTCGAATAAACTTCCATATGCCTTATGGGCTTATCGGACATCGATCAGATCTTCAACAGGTGTAACTCCATATTCTTTGGTGTACGGAATGGAGGCAGTCCTCCCCGTTGAGGTAAGGATTCCCTCTTTGAGAGTGATGATGGAAGCTGACTTGCCAGAGTCTGATTGGGCTAGAGCCAGACATGATGAGCTGCATATGATAGACGAGAAGAGGTTGAGAGCTTTGTACCATATCCAGGGATATCAGAGGCGAATCGAGAGAGCTTTCAACAAGAAAGTTCGTGTTCGAGATCTGAAGCCTGGAGATCTTGTTTTAAAGTCCTACAGGGCACCGGTATTTGATCCTCGAGGTAAATTCAGGCCAAACTGGTCTGGTCCTTACATCGTTGATGAAGTCTTGCCTGGAAAAGCCGTAAGACTCCTCAATGAAAATGGAGAAAAATTAAATGAACCTACAAACCTGGATCAGTTAAAAAAGTATTATGCTTAAATACACCAGGAGGCCGTCTTTGATTGACCTGAGCTTTGAGTCAACAGCCTAAATGTTTTAAACCGTTTTGCAAACCCTTTGGGCCTATAAAACAATTTGTTTCTTTGATGAACCCAAACTAGGGGCATTTTTTTTATATATATAAAAAAAAAGGAAAGAAAAGAAAGTAGTTTGAACTACGTTGTGACCTGATCCCTTTTTAAGGGTACGTAGGTAGCCTGATTAATTCGGGTTCGGTCACGTCTTTTGCAAAGCCAAATGGGGCGAACTACGCGGATCTGATTCCCATTTCTTCAGGGATACGTAGGAAGTCTGGAGGGTCCAGATTCGGTCCAGTAACATGCAAATACATTAGGGTTTAGCCTTTTTGAACCTAAGCCTACCTGAAAGTCCTTATGGTGTATTTAGGCCCAGGTTTGTAGAGAAACAGAAAAAAAAATAAAAATAAAAAAATGATGGAGTCTTAAGACCCGCTAAGCTGAAAACCCGAAAGGGCAGTTTAGGCAAAAATCAGGGCATTGGGCCTGCTGGATGGAAAATCTGCAAGGGCAGACAGTCCAGGCAAAAATTAAGGCACGCGGTCCGCTAAATCGAAAACCCAAAAGGGCGATTTGGTCATGGCAAGACTTCGCGAAGGACAGAGCTTTCTGAAAGCCGGTTGAACTTCTATTTTTCTCTTTGACTCTTCTTTAATGTCTGAGTAAGTGCCATCAGAGCTTCTTTTGCTACTCTTTGAGTCAGGAAATTGAAACTAAACAATCTGAAGGGATAATAACCATGACGGAGATCTTGAAAAGAGTTTGAAACATCTTAAAACATGGTATTTAAAAGACTCTAAGAGTGGTAGACCTTTAACCATTTTAAAATGTTTATCAGTTTAAGAAGCAGATTCAGTCCCTTTTGGAGTCTTGTTTAAAACTCGCCTAAGTCTTTGGTCATTGTCTATCAAAGTCAGTCTGTTGTCAAGTCAAAGTCACTTTCCAGAGTCCTGTTTAGTCAGTATTCCTCCCAAAGCCGGGGTGATAAAGACTCAGAGGCTCAGAAAGGCAGAGAATTTGTGGTTCCTGTGGATAATGTAAAGCAGAGCAGTGTTCAGATGTCGGCAAGCTTTCAGCTCAGTTCCGGTATCAGCAGATGGCAGAGATGAGGAAAATTTGAATAGAACAAGTTTCTTGTACCGGTGGAAGGCCTTGTAAACCCAAGTGTTTATCAGAAAATTTGTTGTAATCTCAAATATTCAGTAATAAAAGCCTTTGGCCCATTCCCTTTTTGTTGCTCTCTAATGAATTTTGTCATGGAAGTAATCATACTAGGGGCATCTTTTATGACTTATGTCATAAAAGATATCGAGTAATCATTGATACTTGAGATAAATATCTTTATAAAATAGAGACTAGAGAAGTTCGAACACTCTTTGTATTGAGCTTTTTAGTCAGGTTATTCTCCTTTGGAGTTAAAATTCCTGGAAAAATCTTTGTCTCGGAGGAGTTTAGAATTTACTCCAGCGATTTTTAAACTTCAATAGAATGCTTTGCGTCTTTGAAAAAGGTTTGACCTCCAAAAATTGTGTCAAGTTACTTGAGTCCGGTCTTTGATAAAAATCATGTATCTTAGTTACTCTTTGCGAAGAGATGACTGGTTTATCAATGAAATCATTAAGAGTTGATCTTTTCTTTCAGTCATTGTGAGTTTCTCAACTTCCTGCTGTCTTGAAGTTTTTTCTTAATAAAGATAGAAATGACCAGAATATGTGTTACACGATCTGGTCTTTTCTTCAAGTGTTTTGAAGAGTGTTTTAATAGAATAAGAAATTATCGGATTTAGTGTTGCACTATCTGATTGTTCCTTCAATCTGTTTTTGAAAAAAATTTACAAAGAAAAAAATTACCGAACTTGTGTTACACGGTTTTGTCATTTTTGAGAGGTTTTAGATAATGGAGGTTACTGAACCTGTGTTACACGGTTTGGTCTTTTTGAAAGAGATTTTTAACAGAAATGGAAAATACCGAACTTGCGTTACGCGGTTTGGTCTTTTTGAAAGATTTTAACAGAGTTTGAAATCACTGAACCTGTGTTACACGGTTTGGTCGTTTTGAAAGAATTTAATAGAATTGGAAATTACCGAACCTGTGTCACACGGTTTGGTCTTTTTGAAAAATTTTAATAAGGAAATATTTCCGATCCTGTGTTGCACGGATTGGTCTTTTCTTCTTTCTCCCGGGTATTTAGTACCCCGATGATTAGTATTGTAATGTCACGTAGTGACTTGCCTGATCATCGTTCCGCAATGTGCAGCTTCCTAACGTGTTAGGAGTCATGTGTATCTGCGAAGAGGTTTGTATGGGACTGTTTAGCAGGACATACGAATTTGGATTTATGTGGAACTGTTTAACAGAACCGCGTGATCCGGAGTGATTTGCTACCTTGAAAGAGAGGAGTCAGAGTTACTCGGGTAGTTAAACAGATTTATTTTCAGCAATGGTCTGTATATCTATCGCCTGGCTTGAGACTTAGTCTCGCCTCGGTATTAGAAATTTGAGTTTAGCTCAAATATTCGAGTACCTTATTAATTGGTCAAGTCTTAGACTGATCCGCATGATTTAAAAAAAAAAAAACTCTTTGAGTGTTTAGTTTTGAATTTGTTTTGGACGAATTTCAATACAGTGGTTTTTAGCTTATTTTGCATGTTTCTAAAAGGGAAAAAACTCTTTGAGTGATTGGATTTATGCTTGTCTTAGACGAGTTGCATTGTGGCTTCTAAAAAAAATGAAAACTCTTTGAGTGATTGAAATGATTTGTTTGTTTGTTTGGTTGGTGCTCTTTGAGCAACTGTTATGTTTACTTTGGCTTAGCCTGATAAAAAAAAAAAAAAAGTGTTTGTGTTTTGCAATCGTTCGTTGTTTTTTTGTTAACTAGTTTAGATAGTTGAGTCATGAGTATTAGGGAGAGACTATCTCTTTGAGATGTCTTAGTTGCCGAGTTAAGAGTCGAGGAGAGGCTATCTCCCTATTATTGGTAGAGTTTTATTTTTTTTTGAATATCGTTTTAAAACTGAAAACCCAAAAATTTGCTTTGTTTTCGGGTCAGTCAAAATGTGTCGTCTGTTCAGCTTTGCCATTCGCGTGTTACACGCGCTCTGCCAAAGAGGGGCATCTGTAGACACCCCATTTTGACCAGACCCAAATTCGTATCGATTGTGCGCAACCTCATCAAACCAGTGAATTCGGCCCCCAAATTGCACCCTAAGCTAGGTTAGGGTCTTCCATAGGTCCCCGTAAAATTTCATCGAGATCCGAGCACGTTTGATCAGTGAACGGATCGAGGCAGTGGTCGTAGTCCAAATCTGGAAGGGGGGCAAATTATCCGCACAGGGGGTGTCCTTTTGCAAAAATAGCCGAGATTTTCGCCTTTTGTCTAATAAGACAAAGCGGGCGGGGGGCAGCTAGCAGTTCGCGCGCTTTATCCGTATCTGGAGTGCCATTATCAACACAGCTTTTTAATATATATAAAAAAAATTCGGGGTTACTGTAGCAGAGGGGAAAAATCGCAGAGAGAGAAGGAGAAAGAGAGAGGGTTTTCTACTGGGTTTTATCTTCTCCGGCATATCTCTTGCCGGAATCCTGTCATCACTTCTCCTTTCCCATCGCCTCCGGTCTACCTCCTTCACCGGTAGATCTCTTGTCGGAATCCATCCAAATTCACCTTCTCCGGCATCTCCACCACCGATCCTCCTCCTCTGCAGATCCACCAGCTCCACCACCGATCCTCCTCCTCTGCAAATCCACCGATCCTCCTCCTCTGCAGATCCACCGGCTCCACCATCCAATCCTTCTTCTCCGGCCAGATCCGTAAGATTCCGGCAATCTCTCCGATTCTTCTCCGACAAGGATCCTTCTCCGGCAAGCTCTCCGATCATTGATCCACCTTCTTTGATCCTTTTCCGGCAACTTTTTCTGTTCCGATCACCTCTATTCTCCGATCATTTCTCCGGCTCAGGCTCCAACCGGTGGATTCTTCCATTTTCTTTCTTCCTTCATTTTCTTTTATTCATTATCACTTTTGTTTTCCTCTCTCTGTTATTACTAATCTTGAAACCATAGATCTGATCTTTGAAATATTAGCTTTAGATCATTTTCCACCTCAAATCCTAGGTCTAAACCTAAATCTGAGATCCTACCTAATTTTTTCTTCTCCGAGGGAATTCCGATCGATTCTCTGGTAGATCCGGATTCCGGCCATCATAACTCAATTCTCAGAGAGAGTGAAAGCTAGATCTGGAGATAAGCAGAAGGAGATCTGGAAAAAGAAATCAGATCTATGAAGAGGGAGGTCTAAACTTCTCGAATTCATGTAAAAAGGTGTGGATCTCCAATTTGGTTAATCTATCACATGGATCTGTCCTAGCTTCGAATAGTTTTAAAATTCTTTTCAAATTTAGATCATCAATTGTTCGTTTAAGTTCAGATCATTAGATTTTGAAGTAAAATCTTCTTATTAATTGTTTGTTTTTTATTATTTTTTTTTTTTATATACTGAATAAGACTCTGGAACCTGTTAGTATAGATATTTTTCGTATTTATTTTATTATTATTTTTACTTTACTTCAGGGCATTGGCATTTATATTCACTTGATTATATTGCTTCCCCTGTATCCAGACCAATATTACTTAAATAAGAATATTCATTTGGTCATCTGTGGGTCGCTATTAACTGGTAAAAAGAATTGGTTTAAATTTATTATGGTTAAGTGCATTTCATACATAGCCACTGTTGCTTAAATGTTTAATAGGTTTGTCCAATGTCATTGCTTTAGCTAATAAGATAGGCATTACTATGTTCAAAAATTGCTAAAGCCAAACAAGAAATGCTCCCAAATCTTTTAGAAAAGAGTCCAGTTGGAATTGTGTGGCCTAGACCCTGAATTAACCTCGCAGTGCTAACCTTTATTTGCAGTTGTCTGAACTCTGTACATCTGTACATTTGCTTAGAGCTCAGCCCGGATTAAAAAAAAAAAAAAAAGAAAGAAAAAAAAAAGAAAGTCAGGCTGGGAGTAGCAAATAGTTTTCCTATGGTCCAACTACTTTCATTTCATCCCAGAGATTTCAAGGAGTTCACATTGTAGGTTATTAGCATGGTTTAGTCAAAAGCAAATTTAACAAGGGCCAGGGATATTTTATATCATTTGTTGTCTTTGGCTAATACCATATGGAGATCTGAAGGATCTGGCTCTTGAAATTTTCTGGTGAAGCAAATCTAACAGCTGATATAGTATTTGGTTTTAAAAATCTATGGAGGGTTTGACGTTGCTCTCAGGGTCTTAATAGCAGTACACACACACACATTCTGCTGTCCTCTGTATATTAATAGTGGGTTAGTCAGGGTGATCCAGAATGCAATTTTGTTAGAAGTTTTATGGGTTCTGTTGCAAGCTAGTTAATAAGGTTGTTAATGAGGTATCTGAACATAACATCTATTCAAATTGCTCAAACAGGCTTATTGTTTCTAAAACAGGGAATTCTAGTAATGGTAATGATTCCAAGATGGCTACTGTACTATAAGCTTATGCATTTGATGGTTGTTATTTTAGTATTGGTCAAGAGCACAGGGCTATTACTTCATAGTTATAACATAATCACTTTTGCAATCATAATGGGATTTCGAATGATAAATGTCAGAATATTCTCTCCCTCATGATTAGGTTCAGAATTGGGATTATTTAAGATCTTGTTATTCAGGTAGAATTCTTAGATTTCAAATATTGATGTGTCCTATTTCTGAAATGCATGTTTAAAACAAAGAAAAAAGTACATCTGTACATTTGAAAATGGTAACAATGCCATAATGATTCGTAGGTTCACACACAGATTTTATATGGTTTGCATAAGACAGCAGTTCTACTTTGTTTTGGACACAAGTTTAGCCTATTTTCTACCCTGTTTTGGACACAAGTTTAGCCTATTTTCTGCACCATGTTTCTGCACATAATTTTTCCATGATTGGTACAGGTTTTAATTTATTTTCTACACAGAATTCAATTCACGCACACAAATCTATTTCTGTTTAGCACAGGTTCATGCATACAAATTTGTTCATGTTTAACACCGTATAGGCGCACAAATCTGTTGCTGTTTGGCCTAGTTCATGCACACAAATATGTCCTCAAATAGGCTCAATTCTCGTATAAATCTTATTCATTTTTTTTTTACCGATTTGATCTTCAAAACTGCCCTGTAATGAGTAGTTGCTATCTCATTAACTATGCGCTCTGTAGTAGTCATTTTGGCTTGGTGAAATAATATATGGTTGCTGTCCTTCAATGCATAATCGCTGTCTTGCAGTTTATAGGCTTTGTAATTGTAATTTAGTTAAGTTTTTTAGGCTACCCAGCGGCTGGTCTGGGCTAATTAATTTTATTTTAAATAAATTGTTTAATAGGAAGGAGGAAATCAGATGACTACTCTATTCGATATTTTCGACATGAGTACTGTCTGATTTCAAGGCGGTTTGTAGGAATATTATATGTGTATTGAAATCAGATGATTACTTTGGCATCATCTGATTTCGCTGAGTCCCCGTATTGGGGTTTGTGGTTGGCTTTGAAGTGTTTGAGTGTTTGATAGTGTTTTTACTTCATTAGGCTACATGCTATGATTGCTATTATTACAGGTTGTGTACTCTTTAGTTGTAAATCTTTCTTTGCTTAGTACTTGATTTGTTTATATAAGAATTGAATGGAAATTTGAGATTGCCTAGTAGCTCTTTTTCTGCTCTCTTGGTGGACTTTCCAAGTCTTTTAGACACCTTTAGATAGATCCTTTCCTTCGTTTAGAGGACCATTGTGGTCTCATTAGTAAGGTCCTTCATAAGGAGACGCGCTTCGTCTCGTTAGGCAGCTCCCATCGAGGAGCAAGCCTCGTTGCTTAGAGCCCGCCTTTTCCCATTGGAGGCATATAATGCCTCATTTAGGGAGCATCCATGGTTTGTCTCTTTTTTGAGCTAAAAGACATGTTATGTCTTATTTGTCCCCCTTTTTTAGAGTATGAGAAAGTCTCTGAATCGTTTATTTTTTTTTTTAGTGGCGGTATTAGAGAGTCTTTGACCCATTCTTCCTTTAAGTGTAGTATTAGAGAGCCTTTGGCTCACTCGTCCTTTAGGTAGCGCTGTTAGGGAGTCTTTGATTCATTCATCCTTTAGATGGTGTTATTAGAGTGCGCCGTTTGGTTTTGGAAGAACACCCTACTCGGCTTGGCTTCATACCCCTACCCTTATGGGTATTGGGTTGCACATTTGTTGCACCCTGATGGCTAGGTAGCTGTCCGGCCCGGTTGGGTGTTTTACCTTTGCCAAATGTGCACAAGGTCTCTTATTCCTTTTGCTTGTAAGTTTCTCCTTAGTCGATAGTCCATTCGCATAGGAGTCGGCTTTGATTAGAGAGTCTTTGACTCATTCATCCTTCAGATGGTGTTATTAGAGTGCGCCGTTTGGTTTTGGAAGAACACCCTACTCGGCTTGGCTTCATACCCCTACCCTTATGGGTATTGGGTTGCACATTTGTTGCACCCTGAGGGCTAGGTAGCTGTCCGGCCTGGCTGGATGTTTTTACCTTTGCCAAATATGCACAAGGTCTCTTATTCTTTTTGCTTGTGAGTCTCTCCTTATTCGGTAGTCCTTTCGCATAGGAGTCAACCCTTGATTAGAGAGTCTTTGACTCATTCGCCTTTTAGGTGGTGTTATTAGGAGAGTCTTTGACTCATTTGTCTTTAATGTAGTGTTATTAGAGAGTCTTTGACTCATTTATCCTTTAATTAGCATTAGTGGAGTCTTTGACTCGTGTTTCCATCTCTTAGAGAGTCTTTGACTCGTATATCCTTTAGTTGTTGTCAATGGAGTCCTTGACTCGTGTTTTCGTCTCTCTTAGAGAGTCTTTGAATCGTGTTTCCATTTCTTTTAGAAAATCTTTGGTCCATTTATTCCTTTGGTGTTGTTATTAGAGAGTCTTTGACTCATTTATCTCTTTCGCAGTTTTTCTAGAGAGTCTTCGACTCATTTGTTCTTTCAGTTGGATTTATTGGAGAGTCTTTGACTCGCCTTTCCTTTTGCAGTATCTTTAGAGAGTTTTTGACTTTTTTATCCTCTAGTTGCTTTTATTAGAGAGTCTTTGACTCGTTTGTTCTTGTTAAGGAGTCTTTGACTCATTTGTTCTTGTTAGGGAGTCTTTAACTCATTTGTCTTCTTCGGAGAGCTGTGCTCGCTTGTGATCTTAGATCATTCCTTCGCCTTTGGCGTTAGTTTACTTGGTTTAGGGGTTTCCCCTGTTGGCTCTAGGGTTTGGCCCTAGGGTTTTTTTTTTTGTATTTTCCCTTAGGTCTTTGACCAAAAGGGTGAAAAAACACTTTAAAACTTCAAAAGTATTGGAAAAAAGTTTTAAAATCCAAAAACATTAAATATTTTAAAACTCAAAAACATTAGAAATTAAATCAAAAACACTTGAAAAACCTTAAAAAGCCTAGAGTGTTAAATGTTTTAGAAATAGTCATTAGAAGAGTTCGTTTCGAACTACGTTGGCTTGATCCTCTTCCGAGGTACGTAGTGCAGCTTGGGATTTACATCCCAAGTCCAGCCAAACGTTTTTGTAAATAAATGTTTTAAACTTCCTTCAAAAACCTTTCTAATCTTGTTTTCAAAAGATCTTCCTCTAGAGTTAGGTGTTTCTCCTAGATAGAGAGTTTTAGAGTTAGGTTTTTCTTTTGCTAGGTTGCTTGATTGTTTGTTTGTTGTGTGCTTGTTTTAGAGTTAGGGGTTTGTCCTAGAGTTATAGGAGCGCCTCCGTCCGGTCAGTTGGCGATTCACATCGCCGATTGATGACTAGAGTAGGATACGCTAGTCCACCCTTGGTTTTCCTTAGGAAATACAGCCTAATTACACATAGGTTGTAGGAACCACCTGCATTAGCCTAGGGCTAATCTGCATTTAGTTAGGGCATATAGGGTGTCCTAAAATCCATAATTCACTGGAATTTAAATAATCGTACAATAAACTTTAATAATTGGTCCGGTCTTTTAGATCGAGTCTAGGATAGAGGTCTAGGTGTCTTAGGCATCCTAGCTTAGAATAGGTGCGAAGAACTACGTTGCCTTGATTCTCGTGGAGGCGGGGATACGTAGGCTTCTTCGGATGAATACCAGACCATCCGAGGACTCGGGCTAATAATTTAGAGTCTTAGGATTTATTATGTTGTTATTATATGTTTTGATGTGTTTTCTTACTTTCTCGTACTGATCCTATACCTTTTGCTGTGGCTTGCATGTGTTTGCACATCAGAACTTAGACACCCTTTAGGTTTGTCACTCATAACCTAGCTGTGCTTAGGTGGCACATTTTTCATTTTATTTTATGTGTTTATTATCTTTATCCTCAGGAAATGCATGTTTAGGTAGACGATTCCTGAGGATTGTTCCCATTTCAGATGATTTTTATCCAAACTTCTTTGGAGTTAATAATAAATGGCATAAGAGACCAAGTGCTTGCACTCGGACGAATCGGGGGTGCTCTCAGACCTTCCCCGTTCGTAACCAGGCACGAACCCATATATATTTCTGGTTATCCATTGCACAGAGGATTTGATTTTAGGGTTCCATGGCATATCCATGGATGGCGACTCTGAGTTTATTTCAGGTATGTCTCGGTTTCGAACCTCGGTTCCGGATCGAGACATATCTCTTTCTTTTATATCGCCACTCGTGCTATGCTATGAGGGTGGCATCCGTTTTGAGAGTTCCTTGGTAGAGCTCTCCTTCACACGTGGATGATCCGGATGGTGTGGGGATCCGTTCCCTCGCCGCCTATCTCGGATCGGGGTCCACAGTAACCAATAGGATCTTGCTTCAAGGGATAAAGAAAAGGCTGGATGAAAAGGCTGGCCGGTGGGCAGATGAGCTCTACCATGTTCTGTGGGCTTACCGCACCACTCCTCGCACGACGACTGGTGAATCACCATTCAACCTCTCTTTTGGAACTGAAGCCGTGATACCTGTTGATATAGGCACCCCATCTCCCAGAGTCATCAGTTTCCATGAGCAACTGAACAGCGACGGACTCCGCGCCAACCTCGACTTACTAGAAGAAATCCGGGAGGAATCTCGAATCCGGGTCGCCGCTTATAAGCAGAAGGTGTCGAATTATCACGACTCCAAAATCCGCCCCAGAGAATTCAGGACAGGGGATCTGGTCCTAAGAAAGGCAGCCGTCTCCCAGCCGACGAAAGTAGGGAAACTTTCCCCAACTTGGGAGGGACCCTATCGAGTGAAGGAAGTTATCCGGCCAGGAAGCTACAGGCTAGAGACACTGGAGGAGCACCTATTACCTCATGCATGGAACTCCAAAAACCTCAGGAAATATTATCAGTAGTCGAATTATCCGGCGTGAAAAGGTGATCTTGTAAAGTTGTATATTTGTATATTTGTTGTTATGAATAAATAATCTTCTTGCAAATTCAGTGTCATTTTTATATCTGGAAACCCAGTTCACAAAACTTGGGTACTCACTGGAAACCCAGTTCTTAAACTTGGGTACGCACTGGAAACCCAGTTCTTAAACTTGGGTACGCACTGGAAACCCAGTTCACAAAACTTGGGTACTCATTGGAAACCCAGTTCTTAAACTTGGGTACGCACTGGAAACCCAGTTCTTAAACTTGGGTACGCACTGGAAACCCAGTTCTTAAACTTGGGTACGCACTGGAAACCCAGTTCACAAAACTTGGGTACTCATTGGAAACCCAGTTCTTAAACTTGGGTACGCACTGGAAACCCAGTTCACAAAACTTGGGTACGCACTGGAAACCCAGTTCTTAAACTTGGGTACGCACTGGAAACCCAGTTCACAAAACTTGGGTACGCACTGGAAACCCAGTTCTTAAACTTGGGTACGCACTGGAAACCCAGTTCTTAAACTTGGGTACGCATTGGAAACCCAGTTCACAAAACTTGGGTACTCAATGGAAACCCAGTTCACAAAACTTGGGTACTTGTTAAAAGACCAGTTCGTCGCAATTCGACCATCAACGGCCTCACTCACAGGTTATCAAAATAAAAAGACAAAGTCAAGCAAATCACTCAGCTGAGAAGTATCAGAGACAGACAAATTTCATTGATCAGAATATGTGGGGCCTCGAGGGCCATTACAAAATTCACTTTAAACATGCTGGTAAAAGCTGTAGGGTCTCAAGGACCATTACAAAAAGAGGTCAAAACAAAACAAAAAAAAAATCTAAGCATCTGGAAGAGAGGTGATGTCAGCAGGAGTATCAGCAGGAGTATCTGGCTCCTCATCAGTAATCTTCGGCCTGGCAGGGAGAGTCATGTTCTGCATCAACAGATTTGGATTGCAGGCCTGGAGCTCCTGGAGGCAGTCGTAGTATCCAAGACTGTAAGCCTCGCTCGACAGGCTGAAAAGTTCAGCCTCCTTTGCCTCTGTGGCCTCTTTTACTGCCTTCTCCTGTCTGTCAGTGGCCCTTCCTCTTTGAGCCTCCATGGCTTCAGCAGCCTTGGCCAGTTTCCTCTTCTCTGCGGCCAGATCTTCTTTTAACAACTTCCTCTCCTCCTCTATTCGCCCGATGCTCGTTTGAAGCTCCTGCACCTCAACGGCCAACTTTCCGTTCACCTCTTCAGATGAAGTAATGGCTTGGGAGAAGCTCTTACTCTTCTCCTTGAGGTCATTATAGTATAGCAAGATCTGAAGAAAGAACAGAAAGAAACAGGCATCAGTATGGTGAAAGAAAGAAATGGGCAGAAAGTTAGCAAATCGAAGCACTACTTCCTTACCTGGTAAGCGGAGGACAACACATCCTCCTCTCCTGTAGCTGGCGGCTCGTAAAGGACCTGTTGCTTGTCCTTCTGCAGCAAACACTTGCTCATAAGCTCTGCTGCTACCCGGCTCTCGCCTAAGGCAGTGTCATCCTTCAGAACGGCCCAATTGGGTCGAAAGACTTGCTCACTAATCCCCGCAGGAGGGCGAGCCCCAGAACCGGCTCCGGTAGAAGCACCACCGGACTTAGAAGAGCCACCGCCCTGAGCAAAGGGGCCTATTAGCTTCACCTTAGTCTTGGGCTTCTGGGATGGGGGAGGAATGCCCTGTGACGGGGCCGGACTCCCCAGCACAGTCGCTTTTCTCTTCTGGCGCTCCTGCTGCGCCTGTTGAGCACCTTCTTGTGCCCGCGGCTGAGCTCCCTGCCTGATTTTCTCGACGGTTGATTGTTTCTTCATCTCTGCATGACAAATGAGCAGCCAACGGTCAGAAGCAAGTATATAAAAAATAAACAGATTGCATAGACAAGTCTAGCTACATACGTCCTGGAGTCGCGGCACTCACGCCCAGCCCGACCAGAATCGCCTCTTCAGAAAACTCCTTACAACGGATGAGGCCCGATTGCTCGATCTCCTTCCGCATCAAGGCGAATGTTATCCTGTCCTCACCTTCGAGGAGCGGCTTTCGACTCAGTTTTGAGGTATCTGGAGTGTCCCACACTAGAGGGACGGACCAGGGCTCACTGGCCTCCTGATCCACAACATAGAAGAATCTATTCTTCCACGAGTGAATCGACGAAGGAATGCCAGTGATTATCTTCCGTTCAGGGCGCTGGCTAATGTAGATCCAGCCCCCTTCTTTATGCTTCTTCAGGTGTGCACAAGCACGGAACAGTGACAAAGTCACACTCCTCTCTAACCGACCGTGGACGAGGTATAAAAACCCAACTAATAATCTCCATGAGTTCGGAGCTACCTGGGCCGGGGCTAGTCCGTAGTAACGTAGCACCGCTGAGAAAAAGGGGTGCAACGGAAATCGGAGTCCTGCCCTCAGTGACTCCTCATAAATACAGAGATCCTGGCTCTCGTTGCAGGCTCTGTCTCCCTCTATAGCTGCCCTCAGTTCAAATCTCGGGGGCACGCAGTATTTATCCCTGATATCCCCCAGCATAGACCTGGTGAGGTAGTTCTCCTCGACTAGAGCTCGCAAGTTGTATTTTGGATCGGCATCCATCCGCGCTCTAGCGATCACCTCCACCGCCCGGCCAGGACGGAATGTTGTGGACGCTTCATTAACGTCGCTCTCAACACTCCCTCCTGCTTGCGGGAGACTGCCAGTCAAGGGAGGAGTGGCATTCAGATCTAAGATCACTTCATCCCTATCCCCTCCATCGTCACTATCTACAAGGTCTATCCTATCAGACGGACTAGCCAAGAAAGGCTCCTGAGGCATCCTAAACTCCGAAATACTGCTAGTGGAGGACCCCGTACCGGACTCGGAATTGGAAGTACTACCAGACATAGTAAAAGGAAGGGCTGAGAGGAATACCGGTGAGTGGAGCCCTTAACAGATCTTGGAACGCGACTGCGAGCTACGAACTGCGACTACGAACTGCGAACTGCGATCTGCAATCTGTGGACTGCGAGCTGCGAACTGAGAAGTGGAAACTCCCAGAGCAAGAAGAGGAAAAAGATGAAAGGTAAAAAGTAAAAAGTGAAGGGGGGTAAACCTCCTTATATAGTTTTTCAGAGGCGGTGGGGTAATAAATGCGATGCACGCATCTCGAGGCCATCCGGATTGCGCCACGTGTCCCCTATTTATGACGGACACATTCTCCCACCATCAATACGATCAAGCACGCGCGTAAACATTCACGTCCCAAAGATGGATCTCCGCACTCCGCACTCCGCACTCCGCACTCCGCACTCCGCACTCGGCATTCAGTCCGGAAAAAACCGTACTGGATATAACGCGTTCTCACAAGACGACAAAAATCAGTCCGGTCCGCACCGAACTGGCCGCTAGAAGACAAAATTCAGTCCGGAAAAAACCGTACTGGATATAACGCGTTCTCACAAGACGACAAAAATCAGTCCGGTACGCACCGAACTGGCCGCTAGAAGACAAAATTCAGTCCGGAAAAAACCGTACTGGATATAACGCGTTCTCACAAGACGACAAAAATCAGTCCGGTCCGCACCGAACTGGCCGCTAGAAGACAAAATTCAGTCCGGAAAAAACCGTACTGGATATAATGCGTTCTCACAAGACGACAAAAATCAGTCCGGTCCGCACCGAACTGGCCGCTAGAAGACAAAATTCAGTCCGGAAAAAACCGTACTGGATATAACGCGTTCTCACAAGACGACAAAAATCAGTCCGGTTGAAGCCGTACTCCGGACTGCGAACTCCCAACTCCGGACTCCGGACTGCGAACTCCGGACTGGATATTTGACTCTGTGTTGCGCCAGGAGCCAGTCCGGTTGAAGCCGTACTCCGGACTGCGAACTCCCAACTCCGGACTCCGGACTGCGAACTCCGGACTGGATATTTGACTCTGTGTTGCGCCAGGAGCCAGTCCGGTTGAAGCTGTACTCCGGACTGCGAACTCCCAACTCCGGACTCCGGACTGCGAACTCCGGACTGGATATTTGACTCTGTGTTGCGCCAGGAGCCAGTCCGGTTGAAGCCGTACTCCGGACTGCGAACTCCCAACTCCGGACTCCGGACTGCGAACTCCGGACTGGATATTTGACTCTGTGTTGCGCCAGGAGCCAGTCCGGTTGAAGCCGTACTCCGGACGCCGGACTGCGAACTCCGAACTCCTAAATCCGGACTGCGAACTCCGGACTCCGTGCTAAATTCTTCGATTCACCCCCGAACAACGTCTCCCCATCCAGAAAAACGAGTGATCACACTTTCCCAAGTCCTTCAATGACTTGGAAAACTGGGGGGCAACTGATAGGGTGTGAAAACACCAGCCTCTCACAGGCTGCCACCTGTCCCAGAGTAGGTGAGACTCAGCCTCTCACAGGCTGCCACCTGTTCAGAGTTGGTGAGATCCAGCCTCTCACAGGCTGCCACCTGTCCCAAAGTAGGTGAGACCCAGCCTCTCACAGGCTGCCACCTGTCCCAGAGTAGGTGAGGCTCAGCCTCTCACAGGCTGCCACCTGTTCAGAGTAGGTGAGATCCAGCCTCTCACAGGCCGCCACCTGTCCTGGACACCTGTCCAGGACACCTCAACAGATTTTCCCTATAAATAGGGGACTAAAGCTCAGACTAATGGGTAATGCGAAAATCCCTTCTCTCCCTAAACTCTTAAGACATCTCCCCTTCACTCCTGCTCATACTGACTTGAGTGTCGAAGGGCCTGTCCGGAGTAAAACCCGGTCTGGTCTTCTGACCTCGCTTGCCTTGTGCAGGACTAAGCACTCACCACAGGACTCATACTCAACATCCCTCGTCACTCGCTCTCAGCTCTTACGCCACTGCTGTACCTGTTACCGATTTTAGGTCTAACACCTAAAATCCTATCTCTTTTCAGAGTTTCCCCATCCACTTTTCACCCCTTTCTATAGTTTTCACATACCCTTTTCCACAATTCCAAGTGTGGTTCCCAAGGTAAGTTGTATTTTATATTTTTACTTTTTTTTTCTACCCTCTGATACCTAGAAATGATGGATATTATGTTGGTAATTGGTAAAAGAATTTTTGATAGAGTTATGATAGTGATCTGATGTATTTAGATTATATGGCAGAGTTTTAAGGGAAATGGTATCTCCCCCCACCCCCCCCCCCCCCCCCCCCCCCAACCCCCCCACACAAAGTTATTTGTTAAGTTTTGAAGGCAACGAAAAACATTGTGGGGCGTGAATTTATCCTCAAGCAGTGAACCATTCTCCCAGAAACCGTTGGGGGGGGGGGGGGGGGGGGATATAATTTCCCAGTTTTAATTATAGATTATTGTGAAATTGTGTAAATTTAATGGTGTGACCATTTAGGGTCTGGATTGTGAACTAGATTTTGAAATTGTAATTCTATTAATCATAGGATTGGAGGAATAACCTTCAAAAGGATTCAGAAGTGGTTGCTTGGGGCATTTTAGGTTGTGCATGGAAAGTTAGTGATTTTCCATTCGTTGCACCAATACTTTGCAACGAGAATGACACTCCACCAAATCAATAGGCATTGAAGAAGGGAAAAGCCGAAAAGCTGTCCACTCAAAAATAAAATAAAGTTGGACAATATCACTTGTGTAAAAGGGAAAAAAGAAAACAAAAAATGTTCTACGCCGGTAATTAGGCGTTCCGCACACAAGATAAACAAATGGAACTTAAACTAAATAGTGGTCTAGATTAAGATAGGGGAAAAAAACCGACTGACAAACAAGAGACAAGAATTTATCTCTACGGCAAATATAGTAGAAACAAAAAAAAGATAGGTTTAAAAATATAAAATGGAAAAGAAAAAAAAAAGTTCAAGAAAACTACACGAAAGGAAAAGGGGAACTGTTTTGAATGTAAAAAACCCAGACACTATAGGAAGGATTGCCTATACTGAAAGAAGTTTGTTTCAGACAGTGCTAAGGTTAATCCAACCGATGATTGCAATGTGAATTTAGTGGGTGCAACATATCTGAACACAATCACCAAACTGCACGATCAAATAGATTTGAACCTCGCACATGAACATTCCAATTGTCCAAGCAAAATTATAAAAAAACCGAGAAAGAGGAAGAAGATAAAAATATCACTATCATAGAGGGAAAAACTAGAGAGACAGAGAAACACCAGAGTTTCTATTTGTTTTTGTTCTACGTTAAAGATAAAGATAAGTCTATGATTTTTGTAAAGAAATAGTGTCCTTTTGAGGCACCCATTAAATTCGTATTGACACCCCTTAAAATGGCCAATAAAAGAAAGCTGTTTTGTGGTGAAAAATGAACAGTCACAACTTTAGGAAATCCAACGGGTCAAAAAGAAAGAAAAAATGTTCAGGAATTTTAAACTCAAACCCACGCCCACGTCCCGAGCCAACCTAGCCCGGCGCGGCGCGACTCAGCTGGACGCGTACACACGTTTGTTTATTTAGTTCTTTGTAAAAGGCTCTCACCCAAATAAATCCAATGCCCCCTCACTTCCTCTTGTATGGATGTAAAAAAAAATTCCACTTTCTAATGTGGGTCTACACACTATAGATATTTGAAGTTGAGTGTAAAAAATACAAGTACTTTTTTATATTATAATACTAACATTTTGTGGCTAAGTTTGGGTCACAATTCCAAACAATTTTGAACCTTAGGTAGACCCGGCAAGAATTGAACCGGACCCACGGTTCGACCCGGCCCGCCCGTATTTTCAGGGTCTGGGTCACTCCTTTGTGACCCGTTTGAAAATGACCCGCAGGTCCACCTGGCCCATGAAAACTGAGCTGGGCTGGGTGGACCCGTGGGTGCCCGTAGAAAAGTGTTTATTTTGGCCTTTTTTCGTAATTGTCATAATTTTTTACATTTTCTTCGTAGTTTTTTCCGTAATTGCCATATTTCGAAAAAAATACCATAATTTTTCTACTTTATTGCCATTTTCCCGTAAATCTCTCAAAAAGTCAACATAAATGGATAACATAATCACATGCAATTGCAAAGATGGGCAAGAAGTAGTCTTGGGTAAGGTAACTAGTAAATCCCCACCCGGCCCGTACGAGTGGGGTCTGGTCCACACTTCGTGACCCGTAAAATTTTCCGAGTCGGGTCATACCGTCCCGGCCCACCCGTTTGCCAGGTCTAACCTTAGGATATGGGTCCAGTTGTCATGTTTCGGCTCCAATTGTTGCACTCAAATCCTGTCTATTAACTTTTAAATCCTTCGAATCCGTTGGACCGTCTGTGTCCATGGACAACCCTCCCCGTATTTAGTTGTATCATAGTTTGATCATTTTAGTCTTTGAAAATTGCTCAAAGGACTGGCCTCTTTTCAAACAGCCACTTTTTGGGCCCCATCCGAGATGATTTACCCAACCATCAAAAGTTCGGCTCAATTGTAGTTGACCCCACCTCAATTGGATAATCCTAGCCCTTGATCCATCAAGTCTCATTTTACATTGACCGCACTTCACTGGATAATCCTAGCCCCTAGTCCGCCAAGCCTCATTTTACGATTCCTGCAGGAAAATCTAAACCGTTGATTTTTGTAGTCCTTTACCTTGCAAATGAGATGTCCTTTCCACATTGGACGAGCACCATGTTGGTTGGCTCACGACGGTCTAAAAGATCAACGGTCTTGATTACACAAACAGGTCCCTGTGGTGGGATCCAAAGTGTTCAAAATCTTTGTTCTCATCTCCTTGAAACATGAGCTTCTCAATTTTTCTAACAGGTCATTTGGTGGGGACCACGAGGTGACTTTGTGGGTTCATGTATGGCGAATTGGCAACAAATAAAAGTCATGTGAAAGGTAAGTGGATGGGAAGGAGGCCGTGTTGGGTACGTTGTTTGAAGACGAGACAGCCGTCTCAACCACTTTTGAAAGAGAAAATATCGTTTTTAGTCTTAGTTTCTTTTGAAAGCGAAATATCAAACCATCCATTAGATGGAACCATGGTCTCAAATTTTGGGTTTCAGAATGCCTTTTGGTCCTCACTGAACCCGAAATTTCGGTTCCAAATCCAACCAAATCAAATCAAATTATATTTTATCAGGAAATGATAAATGCTCCCCTTTTCATGACTTGGGACACCCAGCTACAGTATATCTACGACTAAAAAGAGGCTGATGTACTTCACATTTAAGAAATGAAGTGACCTGATTGCCGCGTACAATGCAGCTCGGTGTCCCAAGGGATGAAAAGGGGCGCATTTAACATTTCCCTATTTCATCTCCTACAAAATTTCAGGTGAAAATACCGACTGAAATTTTGGGAATCTTGGCCAAAATTTAAGGATAATATTAAATATTAGAAAAAATTGAGATTTTTGGGCTTAAATTTTGAAGAAGACGAATTTTCAACCGAAAATTTGAAATTTCTGCCCTAACTTTGTAACGTTTTGAGTATAACAAATTTCCATTTCGGTATCCACTGAAACCCTAAATGTTGGTCCAAATTTAAAGCCATGGATGGAACAAAAACTAAATAGGTTGTGATCCAAAAATCATTTCCATAGGTTTTAGCATAACCTCTATAGATCGGATGGTTAGGATCAACTTATGGAATTGATTATTGGGGACAGAACCCTATTTAGGTTGTGTCCCATCTAATGGACGGTGTGGGCTGTATCGTACATTTTGAAAAATAATGGACTATAAAGCCTTTCATCATATAAAAACTCCTATTTTCAGGTGTAATCTTAAGATGGAAAAGCAAGATATTTTTTAAAGGGTGAGGATATTCCCCCGCCCCGGCTGGGCTGGCTAACGTTAAACATTAGGCTTCAACGGTTAACTCCAAACTGAGGTTATACTCCCCTTTTTTTTCCCTTTTTCTTTTATGACGTAGTGTGTCCGCACCCCCCCTTGAATCATTTAGTGCACCTCTCTCTCTCTCTCTCTCTCTCTCTCTCTCTCTCTCCACACGGATAGTTGATGGGCCCCCAAAATTCTCCTCCTTGGTCCCCAAATCCAACCCATTATGACAGTGTACGATCCAGACCATAGGATGATCCAAGCGGTCCATTTGATAGGCCACATCATAAATAGGTTGTGTCCCAAAAAATCGTTTCCATATTATGATCCTAGCCCTCAGATATAAAGAGAAATTGCTTATTATGGAAACCTCTATAGATTGGAGGGTTGTAATCATCCTATGCAAATGATTTTGGGGGCACAACCCATTTACGTTATGGCCCATCAAATGGACGGCTCGGATCATCCTATGGTCTAGACGGTACACTTCATTTTCAAAAATATGGGTGGGGCCTAAATTGGGCCTTAATGTTACTATACGAACCACACCGTATGATGATCCAAACCATGGACGGCTTGGATCATCTTATGTTGTGGACAGTACGCTTCAATTTGAAAAAATATCGGTGGGGCCTATGATTGGGCCTTAATGTTACTGTACGACCAACTCCATTGGATTATCCAAACCATGGACGGCTTGGATCATCCTATATTGTGGACGGGCCTTAATGTTACTTTACGACCAACTCCATCGGATGATCCAAACCATTCATTTGATGGGCCACAATGTAAATAGGTTGTGCCCCAAAAATCATTTCCGTAGGATGATCACAACCCTACAATCTATAGAGGTTGCATAAGATGTAGTTTCTATTTAGATCGGAGGGCTAGGATTAGCCTATGGAAATGATATTTTGGGACGCAACCTATTTACGTTTATGGCCGATCAAATGGACGGTTTGGGTTATCCTATGGTGTGGCATGGGCGGGGCCTACGTTGTTCAAAGATGGGCCCACCATTCCACAAACAGTTTCTGTTGGGCCCACCAACGGTTTTTATGTGTGTGGAGAGAGAGAGAGAGAGAGAGAGAGAGAGAGAGAGATCCCGCTTAGCGCATAACCAAGATGAGAGCCGGACCAAAAATCATTGGACATAGGACGATCCTAACAAGTCAGTGAACAGACAATTCCCAGCCATTTTCTTCTCGTAACCTTCCTTTCACCAAAACCTACCATTAGGAGTTTAGGACGATCCTAATACGCGCATTTCTGTTGCACATTAGCAAAAATCTTATCCTAATGCCACGTTTTCCTTCTAATACGCGCATTCTTGGTGCACGTTAACAAAAATCTTATCCATAGAACAAACGCGCGGACAGAACTGCCTGTAGCCTCTGTCGTACTTCCCTTGTTTCTTTCTGTACTTTCAAGACCCTCTCTCTCTCTCTCTCTCGCTTTGTAACTTCTAAAACCCTATTTAAAAGCCCTAACCTATCTCCAATTTCCCTCCATGAATTCTTCCAATGACCACATTACTCTCCCTCACAATCTTTTTCCTCCTCTTTCTCTCCGTCTCCGGCCACGGCGCCGGAAACCACGACGATGATCCAACGGCGGAAAAGCCAGATCTGAGATCAAAATCTCTGATCCTCGTCAAGATCTGGTGCCTGATCTTAGTCTTTGCCGGAACCTTCGCCGGAGGGATTTCTCCGTATTTTCTCAAATGGAACGATGCTTTTCTTGTGCTCGGAACTCAATTTGCAGGAGGTGTATTTCTAGGAACGGCTCTGATGCATTTTCTTAGCGATGCGAACGAGACTTTTCGAGATCTAACGGATAAGAGTTATCCTTTCGCTTTTATGCTGGCGAGTGCGGGGTATTTAGTGACTTTGCTCGCGGATTGTTCGATTTCGTTTGTTTTTCGGAAGCAGGGGAATGGAAGGGAAGGAGATATTGAAGGTAAGTGTTTTGAAACTCTTTCTTTTTGAATTCTGTGGAGTTTTGTGTTTTTATTTATTTATTATTTTCTTCATTTTTTTGTCATTTTGCTTGAAGGTTCTTGATTCGATTGGATGATGTATAGTTTGATGTTTTGTAATTCTTTTTTTGAGGAAAGAAGAATTGATCTGGTTTTTGAGGATTTGTGAACGAATTATAGTGAAATGGCTTGTAGAATCTTCAAATTTTGTAGAAAATGTGGAATTGACTAGAGATTTTATGAATTTTGCTTTGAAAAGCTCTGAGATTTTGAGAATTTTGCTTTGATGAAGCTCTGAATTTTTCTTCTACATCTGCTACTCGTGGTAAGTGTTTTGAAACCGTTTCTTTTCGAGTTCTGTGGATTTTATGTGTTTTTTTTTTCTTTCTTTTTGCGATTTTGCTTGAAAGTGCTTGATCCGATTGGATGATATGTGGTTCGATGTTTTGTAAAATTTTTTTTTTTGAGGAAAGAAGAATTGATCTGGTTTTTGAGAATTTGAGAACGAATTATAGTGAAATGGCTGGTAGAAGCTTCAATTTTTTTTTTTTGTAGAAAAGGTTGAGCTGACGGGAGATTTTGTGAATTTCGCTTTGAGAAGTTCTGAGATTTTGAGATTTTGTGAATTTTGCTTTGAGAAGCTCTAAATTTTCCTTTCACCTCCATCGATGTTTCAAATTTTTTTGAGGAAAGATGAATTTATCTGTTTTTTTAAGAATTTGGGAACGGATTATAGTGAAATGGCTTGTAGAAGCTTCAATTCTTTTGTAGAAAATGTGAAATTGACGGGAGATTTTGTGAATTTGGCTTTGAGAAGCTCAGTTTTGAAACCGTTTCTTTTTTAGTTCTGTGGAATTTTATGTGTCTTTTATTCTTTTTTTGCGATTTTGCTTGAATTTGCTTGATTCGATTGGATGATATGCGCTTTGATGTTTTGAAATTTTTTGAGGAAAGAAGAATTGATCTGGATTTTGAGAATTTGGGAACGATTTATTGTGAAATGGCTGGTGGAAGCTTCCATTTTTTTTTTGTAGAAAATGTGGAATTGACAGGAGATTTTGTGAATTTTACTTTAAGAAGCTCTGAACATTCATGAAGAACAAAATTGACTAAGGGCCGTTTGGATACGTGGATTTTAGAATCTTGGAATTCCTCAAAATACTGGATGGGAGAAAAGAGAAGAAGGAGACCGTCCGTTTTGCTTCCCTTTAGAATCTTGGATTTAAAGTAAGAAATCCAGGGTTTAGTAATCTCTCCCTCATCCTAAGATTTCTAAAACCTGGAAACATGGGATGATCTCCTACTCTCTTGCTGACGGAAAGAAGGGCGAGAAATCAGAAAACGACGGTTGGCCTCCTTCTCTCATCTCCCATCTACGACGGTTGGTCTCTCTTGCTTTGATGAAGCTCTGAATTTTCCTTCTACTTCTGCTACTCGTGGCAAGTGTTTTGAAACTGTTTCTTTTCGAGTTCTGTGGATTTTATGTGTTTTTTTTTTCTTTCTTTTTGCGATTTTGCTTGAAAGTGCTTGATCCGATTGGATGATATGTGGTTCGATGTTTTGTAATTTTTTTTTTTTTTGAGGAAAGAAGAATTGATCTGGTTTTTGAGAATTTGAGAAAGAATTATAGTGAAATGGCTGGTAGAAGCTTCAATTTTTTTTGTAGAAAATGTGGAACTGACGGGAGATTTTGTGAATTTCACTTTGAGAAGTTCTGAGATTTTGAGATTTTGTGAATTTTGCTTTGAGAAGCTCTAAATTTTCCTTCCACTTCTATTGATGTTTCGAAATATTTTGAGGAAAGATGAATTTATCTGCTTTTTGAGAATTTGGGAACGGAATATAGTGAAATGGCCTGTAGAAGCCTCAATTTTTTGTAGAAAATTGACGGGAGATTTTGTGAATTTGGCTTTGAGAAGCTCAATTTTGAAACCGTTTCTTTTTTAGTTCTGTTGAATTTTATTTGTCTTTTATTCTTTTTGCGATTTTGCTTGAATTTGCTTGATTCAGTTGGATGATATGCACTTTGATGTTTTGAAATTTTTTGACGAAAGAAAAATTGATCTGGATTTTGAGAATTTGGGAACGATTTATTGTGAAATGGCTGGCGGAAGCTTCGATTTTTTTGTAGAAACTGTGGAATTGACAGGAGATTTTGTGAATTTTACTTTGAGAAGCTCTAAACATTAATGAAGAACAAAATTGACTGAGGGGCCGTTTGGATACATGGAATTTAGAATATGGGGTTTCCTCAATTTCCTGGATGGGAGATGAGAGAAGAAGGAGACCTTCCGTTTCACTTCTCTTTAGAATCTTGGATTTCAAGTAAGAAATCTAGGTTTTAGAAATCTCTCCCCCATCCTAGGATTTCTAAAACCTGGAAACATGGGATGATCCAAGGTTGCCAGAGCGGGAATCGAAGGCTCCCGGGAAGAATCCTGCTCAAGGTTGCCAGAGCGGGAATAGAAAGCAGGAATCGAAACGGGATTCAAAAGCGGGAATCGAAGGCTCCCAGGGAAGAATCATGCTTCCTTGGGATGATCTCCTACTCTCTTGCTGACAAAAAGAAGGGCGAGAAATCAGAAAACGACGGCTGGTCTCCTGCTTCTCTTGTCTCCCATCTACGGCTTTGAGGAAATTCAAAACTTTAAAGTCCGCGTATCCAAACGGCCCCTAAAGTTTTTTTTAATGTTTTGAAGAAACTCTTCAATTCGTGAAATGGCTGCTATTGGACTTAGTTTTCTGAATTTGGCAGTGATTTTCATACGTTGCATTGAAAAATGCCAAAGATTGTTTGAATTCAGCTTTGATTTTCATAAATTAACCAGAGATTGCGTTAATTTACCTTTGAGAATCTCTAGACTTTCATGAAGAGCAAAATCAACTAAAACGTTCGCGAACTGTTTTGAAGAAACTTTTAAGTTCATGAAAAGACTGCTATTGGACTAAACTTCCTGTATTTGGCAGTGATTTCCACAAGTACGGTTGAAGAATAGCTTTTTTTTTTTGCAAACTGGCATGGAAAATAAGTTGAAATTGGCAACTTGAAGGGATCTGTTTATTCACAGAATTGTGTTGAGAAGTTTTTAAACATTGGTAGAAGGAAACAAAATCACATGAATGTTTGAATGTTGTGAATTAGGTAGAGATTTTTTAGGGTACAAGAAAGAGGAATTATGAATGCTCAGCACAGGCAGAACATGCTTTTTCTTGAGTCGGCAAACTGTGTAGGTGGCTGCCATTATTTTTTTTTTCTACAAGCCCAACTCTAATTCCCAAAACTCAACCTAAGTTTCACCCTAGGTTCAACCTTTCTAGTGTGCAACTTGGGTCGGGTTGGATTGAGCTTTTGCTGAAAGCTGAAAAATTGGAATCAACCTGAATCGACCCGATTTTATGCTAAAAGCTCAGCCCGAATTCCCAAAAATCGACCAGAGTTGCACCCCAGCTTTACCCATAAATCAACTCCATTAGGCAATATTTGACTCTCCAATTGTTGAACTGCAAATGGACATTTCAAAGAAAAAAATGATAATAATAACAATAAAGCCATGGTTTAGATCATTGGCCATCAAAGGGCCAAATGCTGCTAGCCACCCGTTCTGTTGCTGGTAGCAAAACCGACATTTGCTCCAGCCAACTGTTTTATCTATATATGTGTATGTATATAATCACTATAATGGAAAATTTGGGGAGCTCCAGGTTATTTAAAACCTTACACTGTATAGTTTCCTGTATACCTTGTAAATATGAATTTCTTTATAACAATTAAATATCTCGTACATACCATTAAAAAAATATCCTATACATATAAACTTCTCTATAGTTATCAAATAACTTATAGATGTAAATTTATTTGTAGCTATCAATTTTAAGCTCTGGCTCTATTTTAACTCATCAAAATTTAGTCATAAAAACATTTATATTTTTCTTGAATAATGTTTGCTCCGCTTTCTTGTAATCATATATTCTAAATATTATATAGTGTTTGTCTTCAAAATTATTTGATTCGAATCCAATTTTGATATCAACTTCATTTAATAGAAATAAAAGAATCACAGTGATAATTCATTGTCGCTAATATTTGACAATGTAGGCAATGAGTATTAGATTTTCTACGTCTTTACTCGTTATTTCCTAGTCACTAAATCGTTTTCTTATATTTCCTGTTTTGTTGCAGGGCATGCTGATGAGATGAAAAGCAGCAATGGACAGCACTCGCAATCACGCGTTCAGGTGAGATATGGTAGAGAATCTTTTGAACACTACTGTCCCATTTACTTTCTATATTGAATTCTTGAAAGTAAATTGCCTTCATTCTTGTTAAAGGATAAAAGATTAAATAACGCCTTCTCCAACAGTTTAAGCTTTTCTAGTAACTAGTTGTTTCACATGTTATCAGAGCCAAAGGTCCAGAGTTCAAACCTCCTTGATAGCAAAAATCCACATGCAATGGCCAAACCCAAAAGAGGGCCCACATGTGCCACGTGTAGGCCAACCCTAGAAAGAGGGGCCACACATGAGGGGGAGTGTTAAAGTATAAAAGATTAAATAAAGCCTTCTCCAACAGCTTTAGCTTTTGGTGTAATTGTTTGTTTCACAATTCTCTAATACTTGAGTGTCATACTTGTGTGCCCATTCCTGGCTACTTCAGATATCTGTTAAAAGTTAACCAAATCATCCATGTATAAAAATCCCAAACAGTATGCCACATTTAGAATGGGTTATGCCCATCCACATTCATCTGGATGGTGAACATTTCCTAGTCGAGTTCATAAACTTAATTCACCACCAGTGTGGTCACTTGGTATATGAGGTAAAAAGGGTCTAGCACTTAATGAGATCAGAGAAGCCATGTTTGGAGAACATAGAATTAATAGTTTGAAACTCAGCTTGAACGCAATGAAGCCCGAGTCCTAATTAATCTGGAATTCAGTAAAGTACTTGACCAAATGATAGGAGATGTGAGTTGTAAATATCAATCAAATTGAGAAGTCAAATGAGGTTACTTAATTAATATTTTTCTTAGGTTTAAAAGAAAATCATTGTTAACCTCGAAACTCTAACTCGGCTTAGGATTTAATTGAGTGTAACTCGGGTTAGGTTTTAATTGAATGTAACTCGGTTATTACACTGCCAAATTCTGAGTAATCACTGTTTCAACCTTTTCTATGCCTAGAAGTGTTCTCTATTTCAGTGAGAGTGTATGCATACTAGATTTAGAAACTACAAAAACCAATGCTAGACTTGAATTTTTGATAACCATGCTAACTAAGTCTGTCATAAACAAGCCCATGGACTTGGAATGTAAATTTGATGTAAGGCTATGGCTTTGGAACATATCGTGTATACTTGCATCGAGGTGTAAGCTGAGAACTGTTGTTTTTTCTTGTATGCCTCATCAGGACCATGAAGGAATAGATGCTCACACAGTAAAGCCTTCACTTGCCATTGCTAGTTCCCTTGGTGATAGTATTTTGCTGATTCTTGCACTGTGTTTTCATTCTATATTTGAAGGCATTGCAATTGGAGTTGCAGGTAAGATAGATACACAAGCCAATTAAACCACCTTTCAACTTTTTGGGAATTGTATCAACATTTAGGCCCAGTTTGTTTTGTATTCTGAGTCCAAGACCTATTCTTGGCAGGGTTAAGATTTTGGTTTGCTGTGTAAAATCAATTTTGGATGCAAAATCAATTCTACATCCCAACAATGTGTATTTTTGCTGGAATGTAGAACCAATTTGAGTTAAAATTCGATTCTAAAACCAAGAATTGGGCATTTGCTTTGCAGTTTTAGAATCAAATTTTAACTCAAATTGGCTATACATTCCAGCAAAAATACACAATTCTTAGTTTTAGAATCGAATTTCAACTCAAATTTATACACATTGTTGGGATATGTAGAATTGATTTTGCTTCCAAAATCGATTTTACACAGCAAACCAAGAATTGGTTTTGCAATAAAAAACGATTTTCAAAATCCAAAGAAAACAGGGCCTAACAGATAATTAGAGAAGCGTGAATAGAGAATTGCCCTTATTAAAATAAGTGAATGCAGTCCTCGGTGAAATGATATCTGCACTTCCTTGTTTTCATGATGGCTCTCCACAGTTATATCTACCTCTATGGCTCTATGCATAGCTGTTGAGTTTGGGAATTGTAAGTCTCTAGGAGCTAATTAGAAGCATTAAAGAGTGGAGTGCCATTATTAATGGAGTGTTGATATCAATTCCCTATAGACCTACACCCTTATCTCCATAATGGCAATATTCAATTTATTTAACACTTCTGTGTTAGTCTCTGTTGATAGATTTCTGGGAATTGTTATGGCCTTTAAGCCCTGTTTAGATTGCAGGAAACACATTTCTTGAGGCAATTATTTTTAGAAATTTTTTGTCCATAATTTAAAGAGAAATGAAAATTTTTAGGGATATTATTTTAGGTTAAAGGTCTTGTAAATAAAACCTGAACTGCGGTGGCTCAAATCTCTTTTTTCATATGTAATCAGGCAATGGAAAAGCATGAGATTTTGGAAAAGTTTTTCTTTTCCAAATTTTTCTAAAAAAATTACTGCAATCCAATCATGGCCAAAAGCTCTGTTCGTTTTGGATTTTGCGAATTGATTTTGACTCCAAAATTGATTCTTGGACTAAAGACTGCCCAATAATCAGTTTTGGGGTCAAAATTAATTCGCAAAATCGAAATGATTGAGTCAAAAACTGATTTTTGGACTCAAAATTGCATTTCATTATGAGTCCAACAATCAGTTTTGGACCCAAAATCAATTCTCAAAATCCAAAACAAACAGGGCCTGAGCGTCTAACTAAATTTTGTAAAATAAAAAGTGCCATTATTAAACAAGAGAGCTTGGGTATCACTTCCCATTATGGTTTTAAATGTCGACCGAAATCCAAATTTTCGGATTTCGGTGGAGACCGACACCGAAATGGGTAAAAACCGAAACGGTCATTTATTTCGACTGAAATTTCGGAATTTCGGTCGAAATTTCAGTTTTTCTGAAATTTGACCCAAAAAATCTTTTTTTTTTTAATATTAATTTAATATTTCACCTAAATTATGAAATTTCAAGGTCCGAAACCGGTACCGAAACCGAAATTTTAAACCTTGCTTCCAATACACATATCTGCACATTTTTTTGAACTACCAGAAATCCAGGCTCTGAAAGCTTCTCCTTGTTGTGAATTGAACTGCAGAGACCAAAGGAGGTGCATGGAAAGCCATGTGGACTGTAAGTCTACACAAGATATTTGCAGCCATTGCAATGGGAATAGCCCTTCTCCGAATGATTCCGGACCGCCCCCTCTTATCCTGTACGGCATATGCCTTTGCATTTGCCATATCCAGCCCCATCGGAGTTGCCATCGGTATCATCATAGATGCCACAGCACAGGGTGCCGTGGCTGACTGGATCTACGCCATCTCAATGAGCCTTGCTTGTGGGGTTTTCATTTACGTTTCCATTAACCATTTACTCTCCAAGAATTTCGCCCTCCAAAGTTCGGCCACACTTTACTCCCCATTCCTCAAGTTCTTTGCTGTGACCTTTGGGGTTGGAGTCATCGCCATTGTGATGATCTGGGATACATGAAAAAACTCAGCTTTGGAGATAACATGTGCCCCATACAGGTCTCCATATCAAGATCAAGGAAGAGAATGGCTCTCTTGGAGAGCTTGAAATGATAACAGGTAGAAAGTCTCTTCTTGTATCGTAAAGATAAGCATAGTTCATACCATTTCTAGTTAGTCTGTTGATAAGTAGTACGAAGATGAAATGTAGAGAAGCATTAGGGGTGGAAAGCTATCCTCAGTATTTGATCCATGAATAAAATTTGCAAGTCAAGTTTTGCCGCAATTACTCTTTTTAGAGTTGAATGTGTTTTCCTGCTTGCTATTGGGAAAGAAATAGCTTTTAATGTTGTGTGGTTCAACCGAAAACGTTAATGTTTAGCCATCAACAAAAATCCCGGCCTATTGCCCTTGATCTCATCCTCATGGATGATTACAGACCTTAAATCCGGTGGTGTCTCAGATACAATCATGGCGAAGGATTAATGACTCCGATACCATTTGTTAAGTGGTTAATTGAGAAAGTTTGATTTGAGACAACCGAAGCAACTACAGTTCAATTCGAGAGAAATCATAGAAGGTTCAATTCGATAGAAATCATATTTCTCCTGAGAAATAAGTTTGTAAAATTCTCTCCATTTCTAATAGAATATAACTTTTCCAATAAAAAGGTAGTGCCACATCACCGGCCTACCCACAACCTTAAAATTCATAACTATAAGAATATAATAACTAGTTTATAACTACCTCATATATATGGGTTATACATGAGCAACGTAATTTATTAAGAATGGTTGCCTCAATATGGCGCAACCAATAGAATAGACATAATTTACATTACTTGGTGCAACACATGCTGCTTTAGTCAGCCAGAAACAAACTGCAACACAGGGAGGGGACCGTGCTTAAGCTGAGTGACCAACAGAAAGATAAGTGCAGGATGATGGGATTTGTTGAGTGACCAACAGAAAGATAAGTGCAGGATGATGGGATTTGTTGAGGCTCTGTTCACTTGCGTTCCCGGGAAAGCAAATCCCTGGAAAACAGCCTCTTTTTTCCTTGACAAAACAGAATTCTGGTGTTCACTTGCTTTCCTGAGAAAGTAACAAGCCTAGGTGGAAAATGTCAAGTAATGACATGGAAATTGCCAAAAATGATGTGGAAATGTCTCTTTTCTCACAAGTGTGGGAAACCAAATCCCACTATTTTGGTCGGATTTGCTTTCCCGGGAAAACTAGTGAAAAAAGGTAGGTGAGCAGTTTCTCGGGAAACCTTTTCCTGCGCACGTGAACAGGCGCGGGAAACCTTTTCCTACATTGTTTCCCTAGATTTCTATTCCTAATGCCACGTCAGATTCCCGGAAAACCTTTTCTTTTCCTTTCCCAGGAAAACAAGTGAACAGAGCCTGAGGGAAATCCAAAGGAAAACGAGTGCATGGAAAAGTATGTGAAAAGGTTGAATGAAACTTTTGAATTAAAAGGGTGAGAAACTAATGAAAGTCTTTCTCAACTCAACTAAGTCTTTGTCCCAAACTAGTTGATGTCGGCTACTGAATCCTTTAGAAAATTTTCATGAAGAAAACTAGTGAAAGTCTTTCTTGGAGGAAATTTAGTTGTGTAGAGATCCTATGGGTGGCCTAATGGGATGTTACTCGATATGGAAATATTGATTCTTGGTTTGTTTCAAGAATTGGGAGCATCTTAATGGTTATGGGTTGCTTCTTGAAAACAAGAAGAGGTGGTTTTCTTGGTTAAAACTTAAAAGTATGGTTGGAAGTGAGACGGGTTCTTGAAGAATCTAAGAAAGGGTGGTAAAAGAATCAAGAAATGGTCCCTTGGGTGGTGGGTGAAGTGCTTGGATGGTTCAAGAAAAATATGGTCAATTAGAGATTGGATGGTGAGAAAGTGTAGGGTGGTTGGTGGTTCTTGATATTCAAGAAGCTCTCGGGTGTTGGTTGGGCGATTTTGGAGGTGGTCTTGGCTGGCTAATTTAGAAGAGTATTATGGGTTGTCAATCGTTGAGGTTAAGAAGGATTAAACAGGAAGGCTTATGAGGTAGTTTCGGCTGAGTTTTGGGGGACTTTGGGCATAAATCTTGGTTGTTGCTGAAAGCTGTTGGGTTGGTGAAAATGCACTGATTGTTGGAAGGAAGTTGCGGCAAATCTGGGCTACAAGGGCTGGAGTTTTGAAGGTTGGTTTAAATTGGGTGATGGGGCTGAATCAAAAAGCTGCAGAAGGCTTTCAGGGAGATCGGAATGGGAACGATATCACTGTTTTGCGACTGAGCAAAGGTGAGCAGAAAGGTGATGAATCTCCGAAGCATTCGTTCCTGGGTTTGGAAAGGGACGGAGAGGGGAGAACGTGAATGTAAAGAGGATGGAGTGAGGGGAGAACATGAAGAGAACAAAGAGAAGGGAAACTGTAAACCATGAATCCAATGTCATGGTGAATCAATCCTCATCCTGTGGAGAGATAAAATTCCGCGCCAGAAGATAAACCCAAAAAATTCAGGACTATTCCATCGAATATCTTACTAGAGTAGTAAAGGAACAACATTCTGCTATATGATTTTCATCACGACTTTCATCTAGGAGCGAAAAGGGTGAAAAACTAATCCTGAAAAGCCTAAGAAACGCAACCTAATAGTTACGACGAAAAAAGAAACTCTTGGAACAAGAACAATTGATTCTCACAAAACCCGCTGTTTGCAGGGGAAAATAGTCAAGCTCACGGTGCTTGTCGCAGTTTTCGGATTCCTTTTGCCTGTTTTTTTCCCCCAGAAGTGAAAAAAATGGCTGCAGACAGTCATAAAATCACATGGTTATAAATAACCTAAAGGCAGGGTTCAGAACATGACAACCCAGGATTTCACATTATATATTTAGTACAAGGGTTTTACTAGGAAATTTCGTGGAAAACCATTTCGCGGCTCACTTTTGCAAGAGAGAACAGGCCACCTACGATGAATTAAATGAATAAGACAAAATCTTCTACAAGGTGGCTGTTCTCTCCGGCTAAAGTCAGCCGCAAAATGGCTTTCCGCGAAAATCCCTAGCAAATCCCATAGTATAAATATAGATATCCCAGATACAAGCCCATTCCGTAACTTATATTGTAATCTCTCTGAAAAAAAATGCATCACGGATCAATGTTAAAAACAGCAAAATAAAGCTTCTTAGGAGTACCCAACCCTGAAGGAAAAATGAAGTTCCCAGCCAATGTATATTGACTAGCAGTCTAGAAAGAGAAGCTATGTATGTTCTTTAGCTCAACATATTCTTCCAGTAAAAGGGTTTTCCACTACAAAGTCTTCCAACAGTTCAGAAGGCCCATAGATATTCAAGTAAAAAGAACAAGGACAGAGATGACGACAAACTCATTGAATTTAAATAGCAGATATGGTATGTGACAGAAATGAAAGACTCGCACTGAGCTTTTCTTCTTCCAAGTCACAACAGATTCCATGAAGAAACATTGTCACAGTGATCATGTGATGCGAGAGTTTAGAAGCTGCAAAGCTTGTACAGAAACGGAAATCATGAGAAATATGAAAAGGCTTAATATTGCTCAACTTTAAAGGTCAACATGAAGAACCTTCTCGCAAAAAAATGTGACAATGATAGGCCCCACCATGTCTCCAACAACACATCCTGTGGAAAAGCAAATTGAGTATAACTTAGTGGTGAAAAGTAAGATTAATCATGTGCCATACTTGTAAAGAACTATGCTATCAAATAATAAACAATGAATGATGATTTTGTGTAATCATCTGTAGCAAATGTCCCAATGTAAGTGAATACATGGTTTTAAATTTCCACCGAAACAGATACGAAACAACCTAAAAGTTTCCATTTCACTCCCCACCGAAACAAAACTGAAATCGAAACTCATACCAAAATGAAAACTGTAAATGCATTAGTGGCATACCATATCCAAACGTATTATATAATTTTACATATATGAATTGCATGTGAAATGCCATGCACAGTGGCGGAGCCAGGAATTGACACTTGGGGGGGCCAGATTAATTTACACAATGCATGCATTGGTCATTGGGGGGGGGGGGGGGCAGCTTACTAAATTTTTGTAATAAAATGGATTTTTCAATACCCTCAAAAGGGATTTTGCAAGTCGGGGGGGGGGCATGGCCCCCCTCAGGCTATATGTGCCTCCGCCCCTGGTCATGCATGTACTATGTATACATATTTATATGAATTACATGCAAAATATGGTATGCATTAAATTATCAAACATGCACGACAGTCACTATGTGTTTGATGTTATCAAACCTAAGCGTGTATTTGTGCTTATTCTAGCATTTTCTAAAATTTCACCTAATAATTCTATCATTTGCTTATGTTTCTATACATTTTCATGATTTTACAAGATTTCCAGCAAAATTTCCAAACAAAATCGAAATGCTTCTGCTTCCGTGGTAACCGAAACCAAAAAGTAAAATTTCCATACAAAATCGAAATGTTTCCGTTTCAGTGGTAACCGAAACCAAAATTTAAAACCATGAGTGAATACACTATGTCCAATCTAAAACATTGGTTGGATTACACTTGGGTGGTCTCAGGTAGTTGTCACCAACAGATTTTAATGATCAATTGTGCTGAAACCCAACGTAACCATTAAATCCTAAAATGCAATATGGTTCTTGGTGAACCACAACTTGTTCTTCCCCACTGTACACATGCCACACCTGTATGGTGATCGGAAGTATTGAAATGGGGGACCTTAAGGAAAAATTTGCAGCGGCCAAATAGTTGTATGACCATTGCTCATGTTTCCCGTATTTGTTCTAAAATGTCCATCTGTAGACCGCTAAATGCATGGTTAAGTCCAATTGCTGGAACTTTTTTTTTCTTAATTTTGTGGAGACCATTGCTCATGTTTCCCGTATTTGTTCTAAAATGTCCATCTGTAGACCGCTAAATGCATGGTTAAGTCCAATTGCTGGAACATTTTTTTTTCTTAATTTTGTGGAGACCACTTTGAGACCTCCTACTGATGACCGAAGCCGTCCTCTAAAAAGATGGATTCACTACTATGAGCTTTATAAAATTAATAGCAAAACCCATCAGCCCCTACATAAAAAAACGACGGCAAAAATGCAAAGAAGATTAACTTATAGCAACATATTCTGCTTTTACATGGACTTTGTATGAGAAAAACTAATTGTATTATTTTGATGAATATATGAATGTTAGAGGCATGCTTACCAATCCATTGCCCTATTGAAGGAGAGAAAACAATGGCACCAAACCCTGCTCCGACAGATGCAAAAACTAGCGATGCAAAGCACTTGACAGTTGTACCAAAAATCCTATTTCTAAGAAGCTTAATTTGTTCCGCTTGGTCGACCTGTTCGTTGCGATTAGTGATAGAAGAAAAGAATCGGTATATGTCAATTCCAACTTGGACGAGCCATTGTGCAGCCACTCCTAACAAATGTCCTGTTAAACAATATGGGACACAAGCAATGAGAGACCTAGAGCTTAAAATCAAGTAGCTAAAACACTAGTAATCATCACTGAAAGAAGATTAACCTCTGAAAGTTGTTCTGCTGACACAATAGAAGTACCATAATGTAGGCATCCCCCTTTCGGCCTTGCGCGTGGATGATTTACAAACATCTGAATATATCAACTCAAACTCTAAGTTGCTTGAAAAAATTAATCATTTAGAATAGTAAAAAGAAGAATTCAAGCAGCTGACTATGGTCCTCTAGCATTAAATCTGTGCTATAACAATTGTTAATATATATATATATATATATATATATATATATATATATATATATATATATAGCTAAGTTAGCTACACCGGCGGTGTAGCTTCACTTTCCTCATATGAGGAAAGTGAAGCTACACCGCCAGTGTAGCTAACTTAGCTACACCGCCGGCTTAAAATACAATGGGCCCACATTGTTTTGGTGATCCAAAGAATTCATTTGATTGGCCCTCACATAGATAGGATGTCCACCAAAAATCAGCTCCATAGGATCATCCCAACCCTACGATTTGTGGAGGCAAAAATGAACGTGTAAAAACCTTCACAAATTTGTCCATTTTTGCCTCCACAGTTTGAAGGGTTGGGATGATCCTATGGAGCTGATTTTTGGTGGACACCCTATCTATGTGAGGGCCAATCAAATGAATGGTTTGGATCACCATAACAATGTGGGCCCATTGTATTTTAAGCCGGCGGTGTAGCTAAGTTAGCTACACCGGCGGTGTAGCTTCACTTTCCTCATATATATATATATATACTTTAATGTTATCAGCACAACCATATTTTGATATTTGCACAAACCCTGCTCTCTTTTCTTCTTTAATTGGCTCACGGAGCTATTTGGGAAATTTAATAACCTTTTGACAGCTCTTTAAATACTATAAGACAAGATGGTTTGTAAAAATATCAAAATATGGTTGTGCTGATATCATATATATACCGCATGACCATCTCAGTATATATATATAACACAAGCAGTGCAGCTTAAAAAACATCAATTTTCTGCTTGAATTTTGACAATAAAGAACCAAAAACTGTGGCAAATTTTGAGTTGGATATGCATCACATGGAGAATATGTGACATTTGAACAAGTTACATATGCAACAACTGTGGCAATCACTTTAAAAAGGTGCAAGCCACAGTTGCAAAAAATGTACCTATCAAGCAATCCCACATTCATTGCTACAGGTTTCAGAGTAAAAGTTTATTTACCAAGTCAGCAAATTGAACAAATTGAAAGAAACGAAAATTGGAATGCATAATTATAAACAAAAACTTATGTAACCGGTTGCAATTTCCAAAATTAAAAAGGGTGGCCTAGTGCATGAGGCTCCCGCCATTGCGGGGTCTGGGAAGGTCTAGATGTGCGCAGCCTCACCCCTGCTTTGCAGAGAGGCTGTTTCCATGACTCGAACCCGTGACCACCAGGTCACAATTGAGCAACCTTACTGTTGTGCCAAGGCTTGCCCTCTCCACAATTTTTTTTGTATAATTTTCAAATTTAAATAAACAAATTTTTATTGTATAATTTTCAAAAAAATCTAAACAACATGCTGTCTCTTTATTTTGCCCTGAAAATATTGTCAGCCGACGCGAAGAGCAAATACCCTCGATCGCTCACAGCTGGACTGGACCAGGACCCACCAGAGGTTTGTCGTCCAAGTAAAATGCTGAAGAGAAAAATATACTATGCGTGATTTTCCATAGAAGGGCAATACATTTAATGTTGTCATGTTTGTAGAAAACAATCCAATGACTTGATCCTATTGAGTTCTTCTAAACCCACTTAACAAGTTTTTTCAGTAAACCCCTGGTAATTGAGAGAGGGAGAGAGAGATTTGTAGAAAACCACACAATCATTTGATCCCAGTGAGCTCCTGTAAACCCACTTACACAATACGCTGTTTCTGCAAACCCCTGGTGATTTAGAGAGAGAGAGGAGGGTGTTTTGGTTCCAGCTTCCAGTTTTTCAATGACAAAATCTAAAATGATTTGGTATTTTAAATAAATAAATCAAAGTTTCCATGCGTTGTCAAGTTGATAGCTCTAGCAACTTGGACATGTGGCATCGTGTACATATGTCGTGATGCCCTGGACGGTAACGCACTCATGTATTCCTAGCAGAACTCAATAAATAAAGCCAAGAGTATCATCACTAAAATATAAAAAGAGAAGTTCACGCACAGTTACACACACCATGAATCCAAAACACGCTACTTTGAAGTTCAAGGACAGTATACTAGATAGGTTTTTTGTGCTTTAACAAGTCAGTACCATGAAGTCCCCCAGATCTTGATAATGTAGGTAAGATCTGACCCATCTTTCAGATTACTGCTGTTTTTTTTCTTTTCTTTGTTTGAGGCCATCTTGTCCCCTTCTCCCCATCCCCCATACTTGAGCCTCTTGTTATTTTATCAACAGAACTCTACATTCCATCATCACTTGGAAAAAGATTGAAGTTAATGTTTGCAATAGAAGCCCTTAATTTGGTAAATCATTGCACCTGTCTATCATTTTATACTTGACAGGTTGAATATTCCAAATGTGAAGGGTGGTTGACATTTGGAAATATGCCATGGCTACCGGAGGAACAAATTCATAAACCTAGAAGCTGAAGATAAGGGTTCCATTGCCCAAGTGCTCATAATTGCAGGACCCTTAACAAAATTTATTGGGATAAAAGTGAACCAATCACAAACGCAATGGGAAGGATGAAGAATCGTAGCACGCTCCAGCTTATACATTATAATCACAATTAGGAACTGATTCTCACAACTGGGTGAGCCCTCAACATCTCTCCCCTCCGTCCCTCCCTCTTGACAAAATTGTCCACCAGCGGATTCATCTTACTCCAACAACCTTGGAACAAGGTGTTTTAAATTTCGATTTCGGTCTCCATGGAAACGGAAATGTTTCGGTGTCGTTTGGAAATTTCAGTGGAAATCTTGTAAAATCACAGAAACATATGCAAATGATAGAATTTAAAGATGAAACTTCGGGAAATACTAGACTAAGCACAAATACGCTCTTAGAAAACCACAACGTAAACAAGACAATCATCCATAATGGTTTAAAAGCATCAAAGTATCGAACACCTAGTGACATGCACTGATATAGTATACTACTTTACACTTGAGATTTTGGTTTGTGTATTTTGGTTGTTTCGGTGGGGATGAAAACGGAAACATTTCGATCGTTTCTTGTCAGTTTCGGTGGAAATTTAAAACCATGCCTTGGACGTTGGAGCTACTACGATCTAGGACTTCCCCAACTGGACCACTCACCTCCAAGAAAAATCATCATTTTTGTGGTACTTTGGACATCTGAAACATGGATCTTACTGATCATTTGTGGCATTAAGTAAGTCCAACAGGTGCTAAGGCATGACCTACCTTACAAGGGTGCAAGACTAGCTTATAAGCAAATCCACATTTGAGAAATAATAAACTGAATGTCATACTCTAAACTGTGACATTTGGTGTACATCCAACACGAGATCGGCATAAGAATCCTCCTCCATTTGGCATTTGGGTGGTTGCTTTTCCCTATAAGTGTAACCAACCCAAATATAGAACCCTGCCAAGTATGATTACATAATAAGAACTGGTGATTGACTACATCAATAGCTGAAATCTATGTTTCACGGATACAATTACAATTTACGGGTATCGAAATCCAACACGGTATCAAGTGTTGAATTTGATATGCCCAGAAAAAAGAAGAAGAAGGATTCGTGAATTTAAAAGCACTGATGTTTTTACCAAGCCCTTGAGCAAAGCTAAGCTAAATGATGTTTGTAACAAGCTAGGAACGCATGATATATATATATTCCAGCTTGAGGGGGAGTGTTAGAAGTGTTAGAACTTAGAAGTGTGTGTATGTGCCTAAGGGCAACTTAGTCATTGTACTCTTTATCTCCTTATATAAATACATAAGTGAGGGAGAGCTATCCCTAACTCACTCATTATCTCTTGTCTCTTCTCTCTCAACAAGTCATTTACTGTGCACATATGATATTAGTATAACTGGAATGATCCTAGAATTTATAGAAAAGAAAGAGCCATTAAAGGGGATAAGTAAAATGACAAGTTATCACATTAGGTAACAAAACCATCTCCATGAGGCAAGAGTATCTTTTCTTCCCCATTAAATATGCGATGCAATAGAAATGTTTATTTCTTAGTTCCAAAGTTCTTTTTCTAAAAACAAATCTTTCCTAGCCACAATAAATATACTGGTTAATCATTCCCAGTCATCTATGATATATGATCTTCAAAATGCATCACGTTGTACAAGAAAAAAAATGCTTTAAACATATATTCGAAGCCTCATGAAGGCCCAGTACCTTTAAGAAGCTTCCATGCCATCCGGTGTGAAACATAATGGACGGCAAGTCTTTCCAGCACCCTTCTAGTAGTTACAACAGCAGTCTGAAAATCAAAATGAAAAAATTTCAGGTACTTTTCTATTTCAAGAATGATACAGAATTAAAATAACCATGAAGGTTAATATAGAAGAATCACCAACTTATGATTCTTATGGAAAAGGGCAAGAAAATAGTATTTGAAATATAGAAAATGACATTACACAAAGCAAAAAGGAAGAGACAGAATTTTGGTGGATCAAGATTTAGAGAGAACTGTAAATACATAAAAATAGGAAACAATGAGTTTAGATGGAAGGAGATGAAAGATGCACCAGTAAGTAAACCCCCTAAACACGGAAACATAGATGAACGTATAAAACTGACCAATACAAGGTTAGTTGAAGATAAGAAACTTGGGTTAGTACTTAAAGTCAACCATTTATAGGAAATGAAAAGTTCTGATTTTGTCAGAAGAAACTAATAATGAATATATTTTTTGAGTGGAAGTTAATAACAAATGATGAAAACCAAGAATAAAACACTTGCAAGAAAAAGAAATTCATGACTGGTGGTTTGACATCAATAACATGAGACTGGCATCTCCTCATATCAGAAATTAAATTGTAACTCCTTAATCTGTTATTATAGTTCGAATTTGAGATATATATATATATATAGAGGAAAAGGATTGTACGCTCGAGTGTACCAAGCTTATGGTACGCTCGAGTGCCCAATCACATGTGGACCCACTTTGTTAGCATGATCCAAAGCATTCATTTGAAAGGCCCTTACATAGATGGGGTGTTACCAAAAATCAGCTCCATAGGATCATCCTAACCCATCCATTTGTGGAGGTCAAAATGGACAGACACTGTGTGTCCACAAATCTGCCCATTTTTGCCCTCCACTTTTGGAGGGGTTAGGATGATTCAATGGAGCTAATTTTTGGTACACACCCTATCTATGATAAGGCCTTGCAAATGAATGCTTTGGATCACCACAAAAAATGTGGGACCCATGTGATTGGGCACTCGAGCGTACCATAAGCTTGGTACGCTCGAGTGTACAATCCTTTTCCTCATATATATATATATATATATATATATATATATATGAGAAAACGGTTCCTACACACATGTGTAGATAAGTTATCTACACACTAGCATAAAATACAGTGGGGCCACATTATTTGGGTGATCCAAACCATTCATTTTTAAGGCCCTCACATAGATAGGGTGTCCACAAAAAATCAGATCCATAGGATCATCCTAACCATTCGAATTGTGGAGGCAAAAATTGGACTAATTTGTGAAGGTTTAAAGACATCCATTTTACCTCCACAAATCGTAGGGTTGGGGTGATCCTATGGATCTGATTTTTTGTAGACACCCTATCTATGTGAGGGCCTTTAAAATGGATGGCTTGGATCACCCAAACAATGTGGGCCCCCACTATATTTTAAGCTAGTGTGTAGAGAACTCTCTACACATATGTGTAGGAACCGTTCTCTCTCTCTCTCTCTCTCTCTCTCTCTCTCTATATATATATATATATATATATATATATATATATATATATATATATATATATATATATATATATATATATATATATATATAGAGAGAGAGAGAGAGAGAGAGAGGAAAGTGAAGCTACACCGCCGGCTCAAAATACAATGGGCCCACATTGTTTTGGTGATCCAAACCATTCATTTGATTGGCCCTCACATAGATAGGGTGTCCACCAAAAATCAGCTCCATAGGATCATCCCAACCCTTCAAACTATGGAGGCAAAAATGGACAAATTTGTGAAGGTTTTTACACGTTCATTTTTGCCTCCACAAATCGTAGGGTTGGGATGATCCTATGGAGCTGATTTTTGGTGGACACCCTATCTATGTGAGGGCCAATCAAATGAATTCTTTGGATCACCAAAACAATGTGGGCCCATTGTATTTTAAGCCGGCGATGTAGCAAAGTTAGCTACACCGGCGGTGTAGCTTCACTTTCCTCATATATATATATATATATATATATATATATATATATATATATATATATACATTTTTTATGACATAGGATATCCCCACCCCATTTTAGGGCTATATATACATATCTGTAACTTATTTGGTACAACATCATTGAGTTTTTGCTGTAGCTTCATTTTCTGTTCTATGCACAGAGTGTGTTATTTATTTATCAAATATTGTAATATTAATGAATCATCACAACAGCATCAGAGCTTATGGCCCCCAAAAGTATATATCACACAACAATCTGACATTTTTACTATCAGATTCAATGATTTTATTAGACTGGCCAATTCGTTTTGATTTTCAGTGGTACTACTATAGTCTATAGTTTATTACCATGCATTGTCACTAGTTTTACAACTGAGATTTAACTCTGATTTCAGTTTATGAGAACAGAAAACCAGTTTTCCAGATGCCATAAAGTTCTAAATTATGCCAACACTCAACAGCCTTAATGTAAGTCCTACACCGAAAAATCGGACATCTAATGATGCAGCACAGTGGATTAAGATTTCATTATTGTGCTGAAATCCGAAATTCACAACCGAAATTTTAAAATTTTGTCCGAAATTATAAGATTTACACCGAAACCGAAATTTTGTTTTTGGCTGAGGCCGAAATTTCAGTAATTTCGGCTGAAATTTTGGAAAAATAAAAATAAAAAATTACATTTCCCCGAAATTTCAGCCAAAATTTTGGATTCTGGCCGAAATTTCAGATTTAGTTGGTTTCCGTGTCGGGCCCAACCGAAATCTGAAATTTCGGTATTTCGACCAAAATTTAAAACCATGATTAAGAATTACTGTTGTGTGTTACGATGTAGCTTTTGAAGTAGCCAACATGAAAGAACCGATAAGCGACTGACCTCACGAAATATCTGCTTCAAAGACTTTTTCAAGGGAACAACCAAATCTACTGGATGCTCTTGTGGAGCATCTTCTTCAAGGAAATCCTCATCATCTGCTTCGATATGTGTACGAGGCTCCAAAAGAGGCAAAAAAGACAGTAATAAGGACCTCAACGATGTTATTGCGAGGGACTTTAGTCCAAAAGCTGAGAATAAAGGTTTCATTTCTATATGGTATTCCTTGGTACTGTATTTGATAGAATCATTTTGGAAGAAATTTTCAGAAGCACTGCGTAGACTAGCAATGGGATCATCGGTCCATGATGCGCCAGCATCGCAAACTGAAATTCCACCATCACTGAAATGTAACAGAAAAAAAAAACAGGTAAGAGTCAACAAAAATGAATGGAGTGTCAATGAAGAATGAATATTTCCACAAAAGGGATTGACAAAATCAGTTTAGACTTTAGATGCAAGTAGGTCAGACAGCTGGTCACATAATGACTTCAAATACTAACAAAAACAGGTGCTCACTAATCATACATGCCACCATTCAAAAAAAAACAAAAAAAAACCTAATCATACATGCCAACTTCCCAAGAAACATGTATTCAAATGGTCTATGAGGGGAAGGCAGTGAAGGCCCAAAACAATGCACTAAAGTTATGCTCTAAACTTTAACCGTCATGAGGATAATATGAATTCAATCGAGTACTATTCACCATTGGCATTGTTACTTGGCATCAATCTAGATGCTAAATGTTGAAAATCCCCGAGATTTGTTGCGTCGTAAGTGAGAAAGGCTTGAAAGGGGATTGAGGAAGATATGAAGTATTCTTAAAAAAAGGGAGATGATATTTTCACCCCCCTGCATTACTCATGCACTCCCCTTGTAAGGTGATTTGACGTGAACAATGTGCAATAACGCTTTTTGACGTCAAATCACCTTATAAGGGGAGCGCATGCGTAATGCGGGGGGGGGGGGGGGGGGGGGTGGAGGGGTGGAAAATATCATCACCCAAAAAAAAGTTCAAGACGAATGAAAATTTACAAATACAAGGTACGATTGATAGTTCTACAAAGAATTGGGCTAGTCTGAGATAAATATAACTAGATCATAACCCCTTTTTGATTCTACACAAAATGACAATGATCAGTGACTTAAAAACCTGGAAAATGTGAGTGAAATGCCTAGTAGTAAACGAGAAGGGAGATTGCCAACTTTGATATTACAAAGGAAAAAAGAGATTTGACATGGTGAAGGTTAGTAATGTATGGGCAAGAGCCTCTATATGACAAATTAACAGTGACATAAGACTTGAGAAGCAAAAAAATAACAAATACAGGCTTGCCAGCCACCACTACAGGGTCCAACACTGCAGCTTGATGACACTACGTAGTGTTAGACGGCTCCAATTGGCTTATTATGTGAATACAGAAATAAAAGTAGAAATCTATCCTTGTTTTTCACTCTCTGAGATAACGAGGGGTTGCAGTTCAATACACAATTTTGGTCACTTAGCATTTTGGAGCATTGACTCAGCTCCTTTAAATTATCATGTAGGCCCTTAGGGACCAGCATGTTTTGTCACATATTCAAGTTTTTAGGAGGAAAGAAAAGGCTAAAGGCGCTGTGAGGTGTGATTTCTTGGGGATCCGTAGCATTCATAGCAAGAAAGATCTGTGTATTTGTTAGTTTTTTATTTTACAAGGCACGGTGGAATGTTATGGTGTATATGAGGTAGTTACAAAGTAGTTATTGTATGGTTAATTATTTTACGGATGTTGTGTAAGTTACTGATTATGTGTCATGTAAGTGGCCAAATATGCTAGTGATGTAGCAGTGCTCTTGTACTTGTCTTTAACTAATTGTTTATCAATAACAATGCAGAGAATTTTACCATCAACATAAAGAAACTTATGTTTCAGGAGAGTCATGGTTCCTCTCGAATTGAACCGTTAGGAGATCCAGCTGCCTCAAATCAACCTCTCTCCCCTCTTTTCCTATCTTTTTCTTTGTTTATTCGTGTTAAGGCCATTTAGGCACATAACAGATACCAACCCATCAGTGAGTGACCCAGTCTCATTCTATTCACAATCCAACTAAACAAACCACCAATACAAAGATCATCCCTGGACATACTACTGATATCTGAGTATCAAGACTATCAAATACCCCAAACTGAGAGACTGTTATGAACCCGAATCATTTTGCAACGTGATTGATCTTCTTAGAAGGAAGATCAGACTCTTGACCCACTTTAAGCGAAAGGTGAGTCCTTTGTGTGCAAGAACATAATTTCAGGGAAAATTTCTTCATTTCCTTGAAAAATAATACTTAAAAATGTTATTTATACCAGATGGGAAACCCACTTGGCAGCCACTTGACCACTTCCTCTAAAACTCCTACCCAAGCCAATCTAGATATTGTAACCCTCCTACCCATACCAAACAACTAGAAAGCAAAGTCCAAAAATTATAAAAATCCAAACTAATTTATTTCATTCTAAGAGAGACCCATCTAGGCACCTAACAGAACCCAGTTTGGAAACAACTTAATATTGCCAAATGCTTTAATCTCATGTTATTTTCTATCCAAACAAGCAGAAAAAAAGAAAGAAAAAAGACCCAACTTTAAAGCAGGAAAAATAACAAAAGGGGTTCAAAGAATATACCCAAATAAGAACCTAGAAGCGAAAGGTCTTCCTGCAGAAATAGAAGCAGCAGCAGCAGAAGCAGCAACAGTGGCTGAAAATAAACCGTAAGAGTGAAGGGCTTGGCTTGAAAAATTGGGATTTTTCTTCAAAAGATCCAACAACAGAGCTATTCCTGCCATTTCTCAGAACTTCACCCTCAAAGAAACGCAAAGGATTTTGTTCTCAGAGCACTTTTCATGAGAGGATCATTGAAACTAAGTCTAATAATCAGAAATCTATAAAGTGGGCTTTTGAAATTAGGTTAGATGTGAAGGAAAGATGAAATCAGAAAATTGAAAAATTGGATTTTGGGGCTTAGATGAAAAATTATCGTTTAAGTCTTGGAAGGGAAGGGAAGATGCGAGTGGGAGGAGCTACCAGTTGAAGGTGAGCCTCTTGGAAAGAAGGAACGGCTTGTAAGAACGTTCTTTCTTTTTTTATTACATAAGGCTTAAAATAGGCTAATGATATTCCCATTACCATTTTTTGATAATGACATGAACTCACCTTGTCTTTTAGTGTTTTAAGTAAGGGGTGCAACTTGGGTCGGGCTCAACCCGAACCCAATGGATTCAACCCCATATTAGCTCGGGTTGGGGTTAGGAAAAGCCAACCTGAATTAATTTCGGGTTGGGTTGGGTTGGGTTGGGGTTGAGACCTTGGCAACCTGAACCTAACCTCCGCCCTCTTATTTTATCATGATTTTCTTAGTGTTTGTTTTCTTTTCATGTATTTTTTTCAGTTTGGCCTTGAGTGAACTCGGACTCAACCCGACTGGATAGGTTAGATGGGTTGGGTTAGGGTTGAGAAATTTAGAGGCGAGTTGGGTTGCGGTTGACCATCCTCAACCCGATTCTCGGGTTGGATTGGTTTAGGGTTGAGGGAATGCTACTCAGGCTGGGTTAGGGTTTGGCCCCAACACGACCCAAGTTGCACCCCTAATTAAAAAGGAAAAGACAATGTGAATATGTCTCATTATCAAACCATGTTAGAAGGAAAAAGCTATTACAGTTCTTCCTCTTGACAAGAAAGAAAAAGCTTGTTAGAACTTTTCTTAATCATGAATAAATAGGGTGGTGATATTCCCACTACCTTATTTTGATAATGACACGAACTCAGTTTGTCTTTTATTGAATTTGATTCATTATCAATCCGTGATAGAAAGAAAAAGTTATTACAGTATCACGCATAAAAAATGATGATGACATTACCACTACCTTTTTAATAGTCAAACGAACTTGTCATTTATTATTTAAACAGCTATCAAAGGCTATTACAATTACCAAAAAGCTCGCAACAGCCTGTTAAAAAGGAAAGGATATGGTGAAATTGTCTCATTGTCAAAACATGGCAGCGCAAATATCATCAGTTAACGAGAAAATGGCTTAATAAAGTGAACAGTGCCATTAGAGACAAGGGATTTGTCTTCATTCACACGGTGGCTGCTGTCAGATGCAACAGACCATCCGTGAAATGCGTTCTGCAATGGACACTAGCAAATCCCTAGAGACAATAGAGTGCCATTGGGCATTTTTCAGGGTGTCTCTCTGAGAAGAGATTGAGACAGCTCCTACATAAAAAATTGCACGGTCCTAAAAGCATAAGAAAACAGATAGAGGAATATCTCATGACAAAACACCCTAGAACATAAGCAATCCCCGTACTGCTGTTGCTCTGTTTCAACAATATCCCAAAACACTGAAGAGACAAACTATTCTTGTGGCAACCTGTATGCATGGCACCCTTTTAACTTTTTTATGGGTTCCTGTGGATGGATCCACAAAATATTCAGAGCAGCATATTGCTCGGACAATTACACATTCAACCCATAATCGCAACGACCCAATTCCAAGGATATTATATGCTTAGACAATTGGACATTCAACCCGTAATCACAACGACCCAATTCCAAGGGTATTCTATACAGAAAGACGGATTTCACAACACCGGAAAATCCTCTTCTCAAATAGTGAAACCAAAGTTTACACTAGCCCAAGAACAACAACCAAAGTAGAAGAAGAACATTAACCAAATAAGATGTGCTTCAGTATATGAGAGAACAACAAAACATACAAGATAAAGAACAAAAAAAAAAAGAATGCTTCAAGAGGAAAGCTTGCACATAAGAGAGCTTCAATGAAGGTCTAGGTGGTGGAGAATCTCTACAAAAGTGAAGTTAAAGAGAATAGGGTTAGTCAAGGAAAGTAAAGAGAAGATAGCTTAGGTAAGTGGTAGTGGGTATGAGAAAGTGGTGTCTTAAATGCTTTGGGAAGTAGTGGGTTTGGAGTTCCAAGTAAAGGTTTGAATTTGAAATAGGTAGATAGTGGGAAAAGATGGAGCAAACATGTGTGGCTCACACATGTGCAAGCTAGGCAAAAAGACCAACATGCCCATGGACACAAAAGTACATATTTGCCCTCACTACAACACTCAAAATAAAAGTAAAATAAAGCTACCCAAAAAATACACTTTAAAATTTAACATATTCCCTTTCCCTCCTTCGTCGTTATCAAGTCCTTGGCCTTCATTTTCTTTAAATTGTTCATGGGCATTTGTTGTTAATGGTTCTAATGTCCGTATTATTTTCGAAAGACTGCATACATTGTTACTTTGCATAAATATGTTGATATACTGCATCCGAAGTACAAGTAAATTTTTATTCAGTATAATGTGCATTTTATTTAGAAAATCAAACATATTGAGGTGAATTGTCACTATGCAGGGCAAAACTACTTCCCTAGTTGAAAATTATTCAAATGGACAATCACCATTAGGTTCTTTTCTAAAGATCACTTTGAAGGACCTCATGTTGAAGTGATTAGGTCCATTGATTCAACGAGCAAACAGAAGTCCAATCCATCACCCTTGATCTATTAGGCATAGTTTATGGTTTTGCCAAGATGAAGCTAAACCATTGAGTTTTCTTTGGCCTCCAATCTAATGGATGAGATGTCCATTTTGGTCCACCAGATCAATGGTCCTGATTAAACTCACATGTGGGGGCCCACTGCCAATCACTAGGATTAAGGGTGATTATCTGGGAATGGGACTCCTAGAAATCTAGTTATGATTGGAGCATTGGAACATGCAGGCCAAGTTTGGCAACCATGAACTTTTTTCATGATAAATTTAGGGGGTGTTCCGCAACCATGATTAAAATAGTTTCTACGGATTTTCTAGGTGCGGAAATGAGAGAGCAACAAAAAAAACCCCAAAGATCTTATTTGGATGCATGGCCCTCTAAGCCTGTTTCCACAATTTCTCCTTTTTGAACGACTAAACAATGAGATTTCACGGAGCGACTCGGTATCCGCTTCTACATAATCTCGTTAATCCGCTTATGCCCAATTCTAACAGCAAGAATGAGAAGCCTTGCCGAACATGCCATTAGTTTCTCAAGTGGTGAGAGAGGAGTAGGGTGGTTAAAGGAGGAGAGATTTGAGAGGGCACGAATGAGTAGAGGTTGAGAAGTACAAGGAAAAAATCAATCATATTTTTGGAGTTCTTGGTTTCCTTGTTTTTCAGGCTTTTTCTCACCATCTACTTATTTGTGACCTATCAAATCTCTCCTCCCACCTGCCCCTACGCCTCTCTCACCACCGGAGAAACTTAATTTATCATTAAAAAAATTCATGGTTGCCAAACATGGACATAGTGCATATATTTATTTAGGGAAGGAAATGATTTCCTCATTGGGTCATTTTGAATCTTTTCCATGCCATATAATCTAGTCTTTAAAGTAACGAGCCATGGGTTGCAACTGGAACCACCTAAACTAGATTGAGGAGATGTTATTTTTAAGTCAGTGGATATTTCATCGGACGGTTGCCATATGTGGGGACCAATCCTTTGGCAACCACGAAAAATTATCTCATGGAACATTTGTGAGCCCAATTATGAGAGAAGAGCTGAAAAGAGGGAGTGGAAAGACTTGAGAGTAGAGTGAGAATGGGGAGAGCATGGAGAATCCCTACAAATAGTTAAAAAAAAGGAGAACAATTACCCTGCTTCAAATTGTTTTTTTTTACTGTTTTCAGGGGCTTTTCAAGCTCTCCTCACACCTTATGTATCTCCCTACCTGCACATATCTCATATTCTCATCTGTGGGCTCCCTAATATTTCATGGAAGAGGAATATTATTTCATAGTTGCCAAACATGCCCAAAGTGTCCAACACTGGTTCAATACCTAATACCCAATTTCTCACCATTCAAAAAACATGGAAATTGCATGTCATAACGTTTGATTGTGCATCATATATTTATAATTTGTAGACCAACAAGAGTAAACAAAACAGGAAAAGTAACTTAAATCTAATAACCATAATCATAAGAAAACTCAGATATGCCAACCATGGCACTAAGCACTTGAGATAAAACAAAAATGCTTCCCCCCAAGATGGTGATGATGAGTATTGCAGAAATTGGGTTCTTCAACAACTCCAAGATGGGCTGCAAGATGGTGTAAATAACTCCACTACTGACTGTAAGAATATACAAACCATATCTTCTCATATTGTCCCAAAACTCCTCCATCAGTGGCCCTTCAGGACCCAAAGCTAAGGCCTTTTGGTCATCAATCACTAAAACAAACATTGCTAAACCTACTGAGGCTGCACCAAAAAGCACCAACCTTGAAAACCCAGATGGGAAATCTTCTGAAAACTCTTCTTTTGGGGAAATTTTGGCATTGGGTGTAGATTCTAAGATGGGGAGCTTGGCTGAAGGCCATTTTTTTACATAAGGCCTTAAACCTGGTTTTGGGTGGGTTGTGTTTTGCTCTTGGGTGGATGTTGGTGATGGTATTGAAGGGTATTTTGGGTATGACCTGGTAGTGATGGAGAGAATATGAGGAGATTTGGGTGTTGGGATTGTGTTGGTGGACTGCCCTGGGAAGTAGAAGTGAGGGCTGAATGCCGAGGAATTCATTACTTTGTTCTTGATTTCAGAGCAGGACTTTGCCCTTTAAGAGATGTTTTTATTTTTTGGTAGGTTAGAGATGGGTTGTTGTGCCTTCGTCTCTCAGCAGTCTTGCCTTATCTAAAGCCTTATCTTGTTGTTCGTAAAACACCCTCACTTTTTTGAGAAAGTCCTCCCCCTCTTGTTGTTCCTAAAATACCCCTCTTTATTTGAGAAATCTCTCTCTCTCTCACACACACCATTTAACTGAACATTGAGGAAGATTACTCTTTGCGAGCCACGAAATAACTTTGTTTATCTTTGAAATGCAATTATTTTCTAGTATATAATTTAGAAGAGGAAGAGGCAGGTAAGAATGGAGGTTGGTAGGTTAACCCACTAGACCAATCCATCAGCGATACAATTTTCATCCGGTGTTTCAACACGGATGTGGGTCAAAAATGCAGAGTAAGAAAATCCTAGTCAACTCGGCACAACGCGGTCGAGTATTCAGTTGACAGTACTCACTTGACGCGGTCATAACACGAGATAGTGAAGGACTTTCGATCGACTTTGTCAGGAAAAATGCGGACTCGAACAAGAACATGACTAAGGTAGTAGGGAGTCGAATATGGGGAGTCCACGATGATGCAGGGAATTTTGAAACTATGGTTTCAACAACAAAACTACCAACTCCAACCAGATTTGGTCCCTTTGTATATCAGAGGGTTAGGATCATCTATAGAAATGATTTTAGCCTGTTTACATCGCGGCTCACCAAATGAAGGGTTTGGATCGTCTTATGAAATGTGCTGTATGGTACTTTTTGGAAAATATTGGACTCTGTCCACACACCATATAAAGTCTCATTTTTGACTCCTCAGTTGAGAGTTTTATTTGGTGCACGCTCGTATGGTCGTGGGGTCCAATATTTTTCAAAAAGTACTATACTTCTTACACAATAGGATGATCCAAACCATCGATTTGGCAGGCCACGACGTACATAGATTGTGCCCAAAAAATCATTTCCTTGGGATGATTCAAGTCCTCCGATCAACAGAGAAACTGAATATCATGTAAACCTCTATAGATCGGATGGTTGGGATCATCCCATAGAAATGATTATCGGAGCACAAACTATTTAGGTCGTGGCCCATCAGAAGGACAGTTTGGATCATCCTCTGATGTGAACCGTACCCTATTTTTATAAAAAAACTGGACTATACAAGCGTACACCATATAAAATGCAGAATGATATTCCCCCCATCCGACGGATAAAATCCACCCCTTCAACGTTATCCGTTAAGTTTTAAAGGCATAGAAAAACGTTAAAGGGGGTGAATTTATCCTCAGGCAGTGAACCATTCTCACGTTAAGGGAGGGATTTTATCCGTGGCGTGGGGTGGGGTGGGGTGGCGGGAATATCATTTCCCTAACTCAGTTCAGTAATTAAATTCTACAGTGGACTCAGAGAGTAGGGTCCACTTGTTTATTCATGACCTATTTGTGGACCCATCTCTTTCTCCATTTCTCAAGGAATATATGATGTGTGAACTGCCAAACTTCTGCGACTTGCACTTTCCATAACGCCCAAAGAATCAGAAAGGCATCTTTTTCAATCTCTCTTTTCCCTCTCTGATTCAACTCCATCACCATTTTCACCTATGTTTGAACAAACACATGCTTTCAAAATCAGATCTTTTAAGCCCAGGGCTTGTTGCCTGAAAACCCTTCTTCTTATTTTACAAGGTTTGGGTAGATAATCTTGAACCCTAAGTTTTTAATTCTATGGTTTTTCCTTTCCTCGTAAGGATTGCAGGAAACCCAGTTCATTTTTTTGCTTGTGTGGTCTTACCATTTTAAAAGGGATTCTTCACATTCCACTTCTCCTTTTATTATTAGGGTTTTGAAATCCCTGTTGAAAGTTGGAGATATCCACTGCTCTTAAGTTTGATATCCAATTTTCTTACTTGGCTAGGGTTTTCTAGTCAAGTGAGACTTTCCAGGGAAACCCACTTCTCTCTTTTTGGGTTCTTCCCATTTAAGGAAACATTCATGAAAACCCAGTTCTCCTTCCTTAGGGTTTTCAAATCTATAGGTAGAAGTTTATTAAAATTCTCTGATTTTCCTGAAATGGATTCAACTTAGAGGTTTTCAAGTTTGGGGAAGTGTTTTCTGGTGACCCACCTCTCTTTTCTCGTCTGTTTCATATTCTAGGTTAGAATCATAGTTTCAAAACTCCTCCACATTATTGTGGACTCCCACAAGTTGACTCCATTTTCTCTCGGCCGCGTTCTTGTCATAGTCTGCGTTTTGCCCTACAAAGTCAATCAAAACTCTTTTAGGCTCTCGCGTTATGATCATGTCAACTAAGTACTCAGCCTTGTCAACCAAGTACTTGAACGCGTCGTGCCAAGTCAACTAGGATTTGCTTTGGCCAGGTCCGCATTTTAAAACACTGGTTAGAATCCCTACATTTTTAATGCCTTTTCCATAAGATTTTCCAAGTTAATTACAAGCTTCTGGTTCTTGAGATACTGATTGCTTTGATTTCGATCTTTGACCACTCCCATTGGAATATTCTCCCATGTTTGTTTGTGTTCTTCCAAGTTTTGAGATGTTTGAGTGACCCCCATTTGTGTGTCTTCATCAAAATGTCTGCAAATGCTCATAATTTTATAGAATGGAAAGAGCATTTTGTCTCGCAGGAACGGGGTAGCCGTGTTGTTCATTATTTCTTGAAGGACTCTCTTGGAGATTCCTACCTTGCTGTTGTGGGCACTGAGAGGAGTCTCAGGCACATGGTTTACGTTGTTTCGGATGAGTTCTTGGGGGTTACTGGTCTCGAGAAGTTGACCAACAGTTGCTTTAAATGGAAATCGAGACGAGAGGTGGTGATCTGGCTTACTTCATTACTGTCGAAGAAGCACTGCTCACAAGATTATTCAAGTAATTATCTCTTCTCCTGCTTTTGACTATACGCTTGACTTTGTGTATCGATTTTCTTTCGAGATTGTTGGTTTTTGCTTGTCAATTTCATTTTGCGACAAGTTCTGACAGTGATGTGTTTCTGGGGAAGTTTATTTGGTTTGTGAAATAAACATTTATTCTTTTCTCCCTCTTTTTTTTTTAACAATTTGTTCTTGCAGAAAAAATTGCACTGTTATTGTATTATATTTCTTTGGGAAGTTAGTTTTTGTTCTTCTCATGCTTTTGTTCTTTGGGAAGTTATTTTTTTTTTCAATGTCATCACAGACGGATTGTGACATCACACAATTTCTTGGGAAGCAGATGTTGCCATTGCTCTCATGTTTTTTTAGCTCTCCTGGTTTTTGACCCAATTAGCAATATTTTTACTTACTATTATTGATTCATATTGTCGATGCACTGATTGATTGTTCATCTTAGCACGTGTGGAGTATAATGGTGTCCCGTTATAATATTTTTGGCTTGCCTAATTGGTCTGTGCACTAATCGATTGATCTTCTTAGCACGTGCGGAGTATAATGGTGTCTTGTTATTATCTATGTTGCATAGATTCTTTGCCCCCCATGCCGAATCCGTGTCGACATGCGAATCGGGCATGGATTTGCGTGGGACACACATGGATACTTGTCGTAGCTGTGTCCCGCACGAATCTGACACATCGTTGTCGATTTTAAAATGCGAATCCTGTATATTTCCCCTTTAAACGTGTTTTCTTCTTAACTTATTTATATATATAAAATCACAACCCGTACTCTTAAATAAAATCCTTAGCGCCTCGATCCTCCACCCTCGAACATTAACCCCCATTCCCTCTTCTTTAACTCTCTTAATAAAATCTCTAACGCCCCAACCTTCCACCTTCAATATATATATATATATATATATATATATATATATATATATATATATATATATATATATATATATATATATATATATATATGTGTGTGTGTGTGTGTGTGTGTGTGTGTGTGTGTGTGTGTGTGTGTGTTTTCAATTCTTATTTTATTTAATAAAAATTACCGAATCCACAGATCCTACATTTTGGGATTTGCCGAATCCGACACTTGGAATCCGTGTCGGATCCCAACACGTGAATCCGAATCCATGCAACACAGGTTAAAATATATTTACTTACTATTATTGATTTTATCGTGTCATCGCACTAACTGGTTGATCATCTTAGCATGTTTGGAGTATAATGATGTCCCATTATAATATTTTTAGCTCCCCTTGTTTTTGGCGAAATTAGTAATATTTTTACTTACTGTTATTGATTTCATCGTGTTCGTGCACTAATTGGTTAATCATCTTAGCACGTGTGGAGTATAATGGTGTCTAGTTATAATATTTTTACTTATTTACTTACTATTATTGATTTATTGATTTCATCGTGTCCGTGCTGTTATAATATTTTTACTTACTATTATTGATTTCACCGTGTCCGTTCACTCATTGATCGATCATCTTAGCACAGTTGGAGTATAATGGTGTCCCATTGTAATATTTTTAGCTTGCCTTGCTTTTGGCAAAATTAGTATATTTTTAGCTTGCCTTGCTTTTGGCGAAATTAGTAATATTTTTACTTACTATTATTGATTTCATCGAGTTCGTTCACTAATCGATTGTTCATCTTAGCACGTGTGGAGTATAATGGTGTCCTGTTACAATTTTTTTAGCTTGCCTAATTGGTCTGTGCACTTATTGATTGATCATCTTAGCACTTGTGGACTATAACGGTGTTTATTATTTTTTGGCCATATTAGTAATATTGTTGCTTACTATTATTGACTTCTTCGTATCCCGTTATAACATTTTTAGCTTGCCTTGTATTTGGCTAAATTAGTAATATTTACTTACTATTATTGATTTCATCGTGTTTGTGCACTAATTGATCAATCTTCTTAGCACTTGTGGAGTATTATGATGTTGCATTATAATAGTTTTAGCTAGCCTAATTGGTCTGTGCACTAATTGATTGCTCACATCTTACTACGTGAGGTGCCCCGTTATAATATTTTTACTTACTATCATAGTATTATTGATTTCATCGTGTCTGTGCACTGGTTGATTGGTAATTGTGACACGTGTGGAGTAAAATGGTGTCCTGTCCTGTTCCACACGTGTCGGCACTCTTTTCGACACTTTTAAATGTACTGTAGTCCTGTCCTGTTCCACACGTGTCGGCACTCTTTTCGACACTTTTAAATGTACTGTAGTCCTGTCCTGTTCCACACGTGTCGGCACTCTTTTCGACACTTTTAAATGTACTGTAGCTTTATATATATGCACGTGTATGGCGGTGCCACTATTTCTAGATTTGTAGGGGTTGTCATGTCAGATACCTTGTATCGTGTTGAAACTTGGCACACGAATCTGTGTCCACATTTATCAGTATGCTTGCTAGACATTCTTTTTGAAACTCTTGTGTTAAATAGATGTTGCTTCCAAGAGTATTTAAATGTCATCCAAAATTGAGTTGTTTTGGTTGAATTACTGGATTTTGGCTCAAGTTCATACAAAGCATAAACTGGAACAAACACATTCAAGTTGATATCTCAACAGGGACATCCTATTCATGCTGCCTCTCACCTCGAGGCTCTCGTCTTTGCTAAGGGCCTCCTGCCTCCTCCCATAGTTGCTCCAAGAAGGGAAGCTACACACTGATATCACTTTCAGCCTCTTTGACAATCGGATCTAGGGATGGTGAGTTGTCCTGAACCTTCGGAATGACCAACTCCGTCAGCAACAAGACCGTCTTGATCTTGGACCAACTTCGTTGGCAACAAGGCCGTCTTGATTCTGGATGCTACTGGGCGATGCAGAGACAAGGAAATTAGGTCATGAACTGGATCTAGCATGGGTCCTTTACTCAAAAAGGAGGCGAGAGAGGAACGGCACCCTCTTCTCCAGCAATAGACGGTCTTAGACACTGGGAAGATCTAGGGGCCAGATGGAAACCTTCAGATGTCTCGGTGCCCAACGTCTTTCTTCTAAACCCATCCACACTCGAGCCTAAAACCCATGATCTTCGAGGCCCGTAGATCCAGAAGTCAAGGAATGGGCTTGTTAGGTTTGAGAAGCTCCAGGGCCCACTGTCTCATTGAGGCCCACATACAAGCTATTCAGCCCACGACTACTAAAGCCTCTAACTTCAGCCACAAACCAGAGATCCCCTTGGGACTTGTGCACTTGAGCCACCTGGCGCCGAAGAGAAGCCTCTTGACCTGAGGTCTGAAAAAGATTCTTGAGCCCAGTCATCTCAACTAAAGAAATCGGAAAAGGAGGCAATCCTTCCACGAGGCGACCATCGGGAACTCCTCTAGCCACGTCACAATAGCTTGACCGATTTTGGCCAGTGCTAGCATTGGCTTCTTCGTCTTCCTCCTGATCACCTTCAACAAGCTGCTCCACACGGCCATGGATTCTCCCATCATCTTCACCCTCAAGAAAGTCTTTCATCCTTACCCCCAAAACACCTTGAACAACACACGGTAAAGAGCGGACCAACCGGGAAGCCGGGGATAGAGAATCCTTCTTCCCCACCGTTCGGTTTACACGCCCGAGACCCAAAACAATTTGTTAAAAACTCGAATAGGCAACCATTAAAAAATAAAAAAAAAACTCAAATAGGCAGTGCCACCATCTCCGGTATTGCGAAGTAGGAATTTATTAGCACTTTCCCTGACTTGTAGCCATGGTCCACGGAAAAGGAAGGATTAAGACTTTCAGTCTGACCCAACCTTTTCCCCATCACTCTGAAATTCAACTCGCACCACACATGCGCAGGTAAACCGGAGATTTCCCATTAGCAAACATGGGAGAGCACTGTCATCCTTTCGGACAAAGGAGTTCTTCGAACGAGGACTCCACCATCAGTTTCCATCGAAGAATCAAATCTGACGGGTTTGGATTCGTTGGTGGCACAATGATCACCTCGAACTGTTCATTCATATACAAACAAAGTCCACTCTCTAGAGCGCACGATTAGTACGACCATGTCTCCAAGTTTGCCAGCGTTATGATCCATCGGGATGTTATTCGTCCCCGGAACCGGAAACACACCATTTTTGTTTTCAATCTACTGTAAGTGACATTTCATTATGCTAAATTACATTACAAAATTAGTTGAGCTACGTGGCTTAGACAAAATTTGCATCTATGACAAGGACAAGTCCCTCCTTCCCCCTTCAGGAATATTTAGTGGGCTGAACTCAACAGCATCTTTTTTGTGAATTTAAACACAGTTGCATCAAGTTAATTTTGGTTTTCACAACCAAGGTGGCCACTTCTGAAAGGATATATAACTACATTCATGGGAACAAGCTATTTCTAGATGAAAGGTTTTGTGGGTTTTATTATTTCAACAGTACTTGCCTTCTGTTCCCACCTTGGAGAATTACTTACCAGTGCCATTCATGACAGAATCTCCGACGAATGATTCGACACAAACTGCTGACCACTCAGTGAGTGAATGGAATAATCAAGGGAACTACAAAAAAAGCCACATGGTATCTATTTCTTGATAATTTATTGTGTTCTCTACCAATTTTCTTCATTTATACTTGTGCTTATTTCAAGCTTTCCCTGTTTCAGTCTCATTTTGCAAGGAACCTGAAAGACCACAACTTGGACATTGCGTGGTCAGGCACTGCTTGGACTTGTGGCAAACAGCTCACACATTATCAAGCATTTTGTCGCAGTGGGACCACCATACCTGTAACCTTTGGCACTTCTCTACCTATGTCACAAATATATCCGATCGCGTTTTTATTGCGACATTTTGATAAAACGGCAAAATCCCGAAATAATTTCTAGATTTAAAAAATATATCGATATTTTAATTTTTATCATAAAATATCGCGATAATATCACAATATTATCCCGATATTTGTACTTTATTTTTTCTTAAATTTTATATATTTATATATTTTTAAATAATTTTATTTTTTTCATTTTTCGATATAAATTCGAAAAAAATAAAAAAATAAAAATGTCCCGAGATTATCCTTTCCGAGAAATTCCAGAGAACAATATCTGTGTAATAATTCTCTACATGTTTTGCTGCATTGGTGGTCTTTTAATTCTCAAACATTGATTTTTCTGATGTGCAGATACATTCTTTTGTTCTTGTCATGGCTAAAGAGGGAAACCACTATCTTGCATATTTGGACGATATATATGAAAATAAGAAAGGGCAAAAGAAGGTCAAAGTGCGGTGGTTTCATCAGAGTGAGGAAGTTATTGGTATAATTCCTCCTCCAAAGCCACATCCTAGAGAAGTCTTTATAACACCATATGCCCAGGTTATCAGTGTTGAGTGTGTTGATGGTCTTGCTACTGTTTTAACTCTCGAGCACTATGAGAAATGCTTAGCCGCTCTTCCGAGTAGTTCTACATCCACAATTCATCTATGCTATAGGCAGTTCCATAGCAATAGAGTCAAGCCCTTCAATCTTTGTAAATTGCAAGGTTATTTCGACCAAATGATTTTCTCATGTTTAGATGAAGAGTTTGGCTGTGGACGTAATATGAAAAGGGGATCAAAGAATGTTAAAAGTTTTAGAGGGCATCCGAGATTCACAACATCTCAATCAGGTGTCAGAATTTCAGGCAGTGGGGACCAGATAGTTACATGTGGGGCAGCCTATCAAAACTTGAAATTTGAATTATCAGGTAGAAAGCCACTAGCAGTCAAGTACATTGGACCCTACCATTGCGACCCCCTACCATTTAAGGTTGATGAAAAGATAGAGCTGTTGTGTCAAGACAGTGGCATCAGGGGTTGCTGGTTCAGGTGTACGGTCTTAGAGATATCTCGGAAACGATTGAAGGTTCATTATGATGATGTGGAGAGTGAAGATGGGTGTGGCAATCTAGAGGTATGCATGGTTTTAAATTTCGGCCGGGGCCAACACCGAAAGTAACAATTTCGGTGTCGGCGAAATTTTTGCATTTTTTATTTTTTTGAAATGTCAATTTTTACCCAAATTTCGGTAATTTTTTCTCTCTTTTTTTTACCAAATTTCTGCCAAAATTTCGGTTTTGGCTATGTCCAAAACCAAAACCGAACTGAATTTTTTTAAACCTTGGAGGTATGTATAAAAGTACCCAAGACACGGCCTTATTCGTCACCTGAGTCTACTGAAAAATAAGAGTCTAATGCTCTGGGTTTTGTTATTTCCATCAGTGTGTTTCATAGTTCTGATAGCACTATATTTCCATGAATAAGATATCGTAAAAGAACCATGTTTTCAATTCCTTCCAAAAAAATGATATGAGAGGGCAGAATGTTTTCGACCCACACAAAATTTTATGGTATATGCAGTTATTTTCTATAAATTGTCTAGAGTCCGACTTCTCTGAATTTGATCAGTTGACTTGGTCTTGAGAATTGGGAAGTCCCACTTCTCTGAATTTGATCAGTTGACTTTGTCTTGAGAATTGTGAAGACCAGTGTTTAGAAGATCGATTACATGAAAATTGAGGAGTTGACTATTAGTTTTGCTTTTAACTCTGGAAAATCAAATGTGTCAATCAAAACCCTAAAAATGTTGACAAACCTAAAATCTAGCCATGCAAGGAAAATATGGATGTATTAGAGTTTTACTTAGCAAGTGTTTAATGCTGTACGTATGCCACTGCTAGTCGTGTGTTACCTTTGATCCAACCGTGATTGGATGATTGTAAGATGTTGAGGATGATTGTAAGATGTTCACATCCGGTTGATAAAGAGATGCAATCACAGGTTTTTTTTTTTTTTTTTCAAATTCAAAAAACTAAAACTGAAACACACCCATGTCTTAGTATCATTTATCCAAAATTTATTTGTTTTTGGTTCTTCCTTGCTCCAGCAAAGTCAGTTATAAACTCTGCGGATTCTTGTCAACTCCATGGGTGCATTTATTCTGGGTACTTGGTTAGGTACAAAACCAAGTTGATTTTGCCAAGTTCCACATCAATCAGGCTATTTTTAAAACATTGGGTAATGCTTGCTAAAATCTCTGGTTTTGTCAAAAGTTCCTCTCCTTTTATTGATTTTTCGTAGTTACTATGTGACTGCTTTTGTGCATGATATGCTCTTCATATTAGTAATTGAAGTTATACTCAAGTTGGGGCTGTATGTATTCTAGAGATATTGTTTTTTTTTTTTTTTTCTGTAGGAATGGATCCCTGCCTTCAGACCAGCTGCTCCTGATAAATTAGGAATGAGATGCTTAGGCCGCCTTACAATTCGGCCATGTCCTCCCACTGAGAAGTTGACAGATGTTGTTTTTGAGATTGGAACCCCAGTAGATGCGTGGTGGAATGATGGCTGGTGGGAAGGAGTTGTAACTAGAGTTAACAACTGTGGGGATGATGGTCTGCAAGTTTATTTTCCTGGTATGTATTTTCTTTGAAAGACTTGTACAGTATTCATTTTTTTTCCTATGATCGATTGTTTTTCTTTTTTTGGAATGGAAATTGCTCTAGTTAATCCATCCGAAAATGTCCTGTTATCTTTAAAAAAGGAATTTGATTTTTTTTCTGAAGTATTTTTTATCCTTTTTGAACAACATTGAATGTACATGGATCATGGCAGCAAGGCTGTTCGACCACATTGCCATTTACAACATCCGTAGCTTTTCTGAAGTTGATAAAATCAATATCCTCCTCGGAGGAAAGACTACAGTACACATTGAATTTTTAAATAAAAGTGCTTACCGTGGTTTATCGTTGTCATTCCATTACTCTTTCTTGTAGGGCCTTGCCCTTATTGCCTTTTTTTCCCCTGTTTAGCTAGCAGGTCTGCTTTGTCCTGTTTTAATAAACTTCTAATAGCACTTGCTTAGAAGAAAAAATTAAGGCAGAAATGATGGAAATATTGTCCATTTCAAAGAAATGTAGAAAGACACCATGATTTCAGGATTTTTTTTTTTTGATCTGCATGATTTTAGGATTAATACCATGTATCACTGATGCATTTCCACCAAATGGTGAAACTGTCCTGAATTTTCACAAATGCCCATATGATCGACACTTGATTCCTTTCCGTTTGCCGTTTTGTTTTTGGTTTGTGGAATGGAACGTTTCAGTGTTTCGGCTGTTTTGAGTGTTTCGTCTTGGAAAAGACATTGGCTGGAGGAATTTTTTTTAATAGTTAAAAATACAAAAAAAATCAAACAATGGAAAATTGCTAGAAAATTATAAGAAACCATTATATGAACCAAATATAAAAAAACACATGTTATTACTTAAAACATTAAACTTATCACCATACATCATTAAAGAATGAAAGTTAATCATACAAAGTAGTAGAAGAAGTGAAATGATTAGGGATTAACATGAGAGATAAAGGTTGGGTGGTAGAAGAAGTAAGGAAAAAAGAGAGGGCTTAAATGGGTCTATATAAGGTTTTTCTTATTTGGGGAGGAAAAAAGACGGAAAATAGCCTTCGAACGGCTAGATAATGCCATAATGGTAAAAACAGCTAAAAAGTAAGGGTAAAATGGTAAAAAAAAACCAAAAAGAGCCACTAAGTGGTGAAACTATAATTTTTAAAAAAGAAATGGGTGTTTCGGCCGCCCTGTTTCGGACAAAAAAGGACAAAACAGACGAAATGAAATTTTAGCCGAAAAGGAACATAATTGATTTTTAGTGGATTTGGAGGAGTGAAGATGTTTTGTTCTTGCAGAGAGAGGTCAATATCTTTGCATCATGATTGTTTTTAGTGGATCTGGCAATTTCCTAACAGATAAATAAGGTTGGTGTTTGAGGATAAGGATAATGATGAGGGGAAGACCGAAATGATGATGATGATGAAAGCTTCGAGGAAGATGAAGCTACCCCTGATAAAGCTGGTACGGGCAAGAAGAGACCTGCAGAACCTGCTGGTAAGACACCTCTTCCTGAGAAGAAGGCCAAGTTGGTTACACCCGATGGCCAGAGGACAGGTGGCAAGTAAGGTGGGCATGCAGGATTGAAGCAAGCTGCTAAAACACCTTCAAATAGTGACAAGTGGAAGCCTCAAACCCCAAAATCTGGTGGCTAATCCTCTTGCAAGTCTTGTAACAAGAAAGTCAACTCTGATGGTGACTTACAATCCCATAACAGGGCGAACCACTTTGCTGGCAATTTAAGGAATCTTCATTTCTTCTAAGTTTTGTAGGCTGCTCTTCCATGTCATGAAAGATGTGGATTAGTAAGTTTCTCCATATACAAAGTGGCCGTTCCTGCCAGGTTCATATCGATTTATTTTGTTTACAGTGACTGTTTGATGTTTGATGCATAGTTTCAAAACTCCCCCGCATCGTCGTGGACTTGCCCAAGTCAACCCCCCTTTTACCTTGGCCTCATTCTTGTCAAAATCCACATTTTCCCCTACAAAGTCAATGGAAACTCCTGCTTTACCGAGTTATGACTGCGTCAACCGAGTACTTGATCGCACCACGCCGAGTCGACTAGGATTTGCTTTGGCCGCGTTTTGACGCGCATCCGCATTTTGAAACACTGGTTTGATGGGTAAGGGGTTTTGGTAAAGTTGTGGTATTTGTTGAAATGCATGTGTCAACGTGTCATCTGGATTGAGAGGAAGACAGAAAGGTTTCTTATGGGGGGGAAATCATATATGATATAAGAACCACTATCTTTTCTTGGGTGCTAGTGCATGCTGAGTTTTAGCCTTTTAGGGAGTACCAACCCAAGACCTATTCAGAAATTAAAGTGAAATCATTTATCGAAGGAAGCCAAAGGAGAAAAACTCCCAAGTAGACTCATCACGCCTGCTTCCCATCAAATTGAACTTTGATGGTTACCCCTTGGGAAATCTGGGCTTGACCGGAATTGGTGGCATGTTTAGTGACTATAGAGGTGAAATTCTGGATTCTTCTCGGGTCCTATCAAAGTTCTGAATTATAATTAGGCCAAGGTTCGAGAGTATTCAAGTGTTCCTTGAGGATTTCAGTGGGAGCTTGTGGGTGGGGTTGACACAAGCAATGCAATATCGTGGGAAATTCATCAGACCTAGGCCCTACAGGCCAGCTCATATTGTGGATGAGCTTTTTTATTTGTGAGCGCTCTGGATGTAACATTTTCGCATGTATTGTGAGTATCAAGAGTGTTGCAGACTCATGGCTAATAAGGGTGTAGATAGGTCTGTTCTAGCTGGAGGGCAATCTCTGTCCTTGTTATAGTTTTCTCTCTTCTTTCTAACAGCATTTTTCTATTTGCTTTCATTAAAGAAGTGGACGAAATTACAGGAACCAAGCAACTGTGATTCAAGAAAATCTTCGTTGTTTGGGAATGGTGCCAAGGTTCTGAATCGATGACCGGATATTATAATGATCAAGGCTGAAGGAGATGTGTAAACCCACATGGGAGGCACTTTCTGGAAAAGGATAGTAGTCGAGTTGATACACTTCCCAATTCTTCTCCCTGGACTTGGAGTGTTCTAGACAAGACTCGGCCTCTTTAGACAATCTAGCTAAGAAAAGAAAAATATGTCTATTTTATCCACAGCAGGTCCTCTCAGTTAAGAGTCCTTACTGGCCCTTCCAACACTTCTTGGAAGTTGGCAGCAGAGTTTGATGACTTGGACTGTGAACCAGATTTACCTGGTTTCTTTGCTGAGTCTTTCTGCCCCTGCCCTTTCATCTAGCCAACTTGTCCTATTCAGAAATTTGATCCTTATCATCGGTCTCAAATTTGATTTTCTACACTAAACCTAGTAGATGCTAGCAAACCTCAATTAAGTTGCTCAATTGATATACCTTTAAAAAAAAGTTGCTCATTTTATAATCTGAGGTCGAGAGATTGCTCATTTTTCACTACCAACCTACCCCAACTTTTTTTTGAATGGTAATCCCTCCACAGAAACTGACCCCTTCGCACATGTCAACCCTACTTACCATAACTTCATGCACACTACTTATAGCACTTGGCATTCCCTGCGGGTCTCCCATGATCAGCCAAAATTTTCACTCCCTTTATGACACATGAAACGGGCACATCCGTCTTTCATTTCTCATTTTTCCTTAAAAGTACCGTTGAAGAATATTTATTTCTTGTAGATTATTGTGGTTTGATGCCATTATCTAACTTGCTAGTGAAGTGGTTTCTCTTTGAATTTTTTTTTTATAATCATGTACCTTTCCTAATCTGCTCAGGTGAAAATGTTTTCTCGATTATCCAAAGAAGAGATCTGAGGATTTCTAGGGATTGGATATCGAACCAGTGGGTCAACATTGAGACAAAGCAGGATATATTGTCTTCTATATCTGCCGTTAGGCCCTGCGCAAAGTTCTCTGCATGCTCGACCATCGCCAAGGGAGCTGAGTCAGGTGGATCTGCCGAGGTCCCCACTAATTCTGAACTCGATTCAGTTGAAGATGATAAGCAGGCAATAGCTGGTTTGGATGAGGGCAATGGGCTGCCTGAAAATGTGAATGTGGTGAATTTTAGGAAGCGAAAATGGAATCAAGACGAAGTTGGGAAAGTCAACGATGGTGATGACGCCCAAAACGACAATGGTAGTGATGAAAAGGATGCTAAGTTGGTTATGAACAAGGAGGGTCTCTGACCCAAACGCGTCAAAGGAGTGGTTTTTCTGCATAAGTAATGTGTAGGTGAGAGAGACATTTTGGGACTGTTGGGAACAATCATGATATGTGCCATGAGGATAATGAAGATTATGACTGGTTGTGGGGGTGACATGAAATTCGATGCGAGTTTATCTTGGGTTTTTTGTAAATAAACTGAGGATCAAGGTTCCATTGATTCATCTATCTCCAATAGGGTAAAAACTGAATAAAAAAGGGGTTAGCTGAGATAGTAAGGGGTAGCCAGATAAGGTATAGAGGCGAGATACAGATCGACGAGGTGGATGTAGTATTCGTTGGGGATTCATGCTTCTCATCTCTGTGCCTGTTCTTGTTCACAGGTAAAAATCATAAAGTTAATTACTGAAAGTTTTATTATACTGTGGAACAATTTCATTTCATTTGGCAATGAACTGGGTTTGTTATCTGTTATATTTATCCTGCCATTTTTCAGTGCTTCCATTCTTGCAGCTATTTTTTCCGGACTCTGAATGCATGGAATAGCATAACTTCATCTATTGCATCTGCCGGATCTGTATTACTGGTATGGTTTTTTTTATCTTTTACTTTTGCGGGGGATGCTGGAGAAGTGAGCCCCACTTGATCTTGATCAAATAGTTGTGGTTCGCCATTTGCGAAACTTTGTTTTGGTTTGGCACTAGATTATTTCCCTGTAATTATTGTTAGCCTGCTTTTATGGAATTTGAAAAGTAGCAAGACTAGTATTTAGCAGAGTTACAAAGTTTTGATTTGGGAATGTGTCAAGGCAAATGTTGGAAAAACCCATAAAATGTTTGGGAAAATCTCAGAAAAACAGCATGTGTTTTTCCATTTGTATATCTGTATACTACATATATGTATTAAAGGGCGACCGAGCTGGTCAAAATACATATAAAATACGGATGCGGGATTTTTTAAGTTTCAAAATCTTTAGAATATGGATACGGCAAAAATCTCATGTGTAAGAGTAGGAAATAATAGGTAAGATTCTTTTAGGGAAATGTTATCAGCACTACTGTATTTTGATGAGGGCGCTCCTAACTTTATTAAAAGTACGGTATGGCCCGCACCATAAGATGATCCAAACCGTCCATTAGATGGGCCACAGCCTAAATAGGTTGTGCCCCAAAAGTCATTTCTATAGGTTGATGCTAACCCTCCGATCTATAGAGGGTTAGGATCAACCCTCTAACACTCAGATCGAAGGGCTAGGATCAACCTATGGAAATGATTTTTGAGGCACAACCTATTTAACCTGTGGCCCATCTAATGGACGGTTTGGATCATCCTATGGTGCGGGCCATACCGTACTTTTAATAAAGTGAGGAGTGCCCTCATCAAAATACAGTAGTGCTGATAACATTTCCCTTCTTTTTAAGAAAATTTTAATATGTTTTAAACAAATGTGGTTTGAATTATGAAAAGTATCTAAATCTCTCATACAATAAATCAAGGGAAATGATATCCCCCCCTCCCTCTCTTTAACGTTATTCGTTAAGTTTTAAAGGCAAAGAAAAACGTTAAAGGGGGTGATTTTATCCTCAAGCAGTGAACCATTCTCACAGAAACCGTTAAATTGGGAAGGGAGGGGGGGTGGATTTTTCTGCACCATTTCATATTTTTATGTGCCAACCTTGTTGAGAAGAACCGATGGGGGCTCCTAATGCTGAGGAGAAGTTGATGTTGGGAACTTGGTTTGCTCAAACGATGTGATGTGGCTGCAAGTTGAAGTTGCAGGAATGGAATAAGAAAACTGATCCAGGGGAAGATCAGTTGATGAAGATAGATTAGCTTGCATTCAACAAGAAAGATAATACAGAAGAGTAACAGAAAACTCTTTTAAGTTATGCTTCATTCAATGGAGAAATATGAATAACAGACACTTAGGCCATGCCTGTAACTTGAAGTCCAGCATTCAGTTTTGGACTAAATCAATTCTCGAAATTCAAAAATAATACAGCCTAAGTTCTTTGTACAACATCATGTGGAGACCCACATGGTCATGGTCCCATTCCATGTGTGAAAGTAGTATAAAAATCAATGGTTTAGATTTTCTTGGAGAAATAAGGCCTGATGGATCAACGCCCTAGGATCATCTGATCAGGTATTCTCAACGTCATCTGGTTGGGCTTCTGGTTGCCATTTTCATCAACAGATCTCATCACATAAACGGGAAGAAGTGGGGCCCAAGAAGGGTCTTTTAGAAAGGAGCATAAAAGCGACTTTGCCTATAGCATTTTCCATCAATAAGTATCATACGCTGTGACTCACTCCCATTCACATGTAGTGTGACTGGGTAATGTTAAATGTGGCCACAATCCACTATAATAAGACAATCCTAGCCACTGGATCAAGTGACTATAAATCTAAAATCTCCATTGGAGAAACCCAACTTCATTCCTCCATCAGAGTCAATTAAATTCATTGATTTTCTCTCCCAACAAGAAAATCCTTCTCCATATATCACTACATTGGCATGCCATGCAAAGCATCAGTGGGCCCAATAGGTCATAAACTATAATTCCCAATATCTCAACAGTTAACAAACACTGCCATTTACAGATTAATTGCAGAAGAAGAAAATTAAGAAAAACGAAGGGGAAAATGTGGACAACAGGTGATAGAAAAATGATATTACAAAGAGGAATAAGATTACAGTCTCAGCCATTGATCTCCATCAATGAAACTCCTATTTAGAAAGGGTTTTGCTTCTTCATAGCTTAGTGTTTTTGCCCATGGAACTCTCTCTTTGGAGCTAGCTCCTCTTCCTTTACACATGAATTCTCCAAACAACACAGTCCTGCAAATTAGATCCAGTAAAATTTCCCAGTATATCTCACAAATATTCAAGGAAACTTCATATATATACATATAGACCCAGTAAAATTTCCCAGTATATCTTACAAATATTCAAGGAAACTTCATACATATGAGAAAACGGGTTCTACACACAAGTGTAGATAAATTATCTACACACTAGCTTAATATACAGTGGAGGGCATATTGTTTGGGTGATCCAAACCATTCATTTGATTGGCCCTCACATAGATAGGGTGTCCACAAAAAATCAACTCTATAGGATCACCCCAACCCTACGATTTGTGGAGGTAAAATGGGCATGTATAAACCTCTACAAATCTGTCCATTTTTTGACTTCACGGTTCGAAGGGTTAGGATGTTCCTATGAAGCTGATTTCTTGGGCACACCCTATCTATGTGAGGGCCCATCAAATGAATGCTTTGGATCACCCAAACAATGTGGGCCCCCACTGTATTTTAAGCTAGTGTGTAGATAACTTATCTACACTTGTGTGTAGAAACCGTTCTCTCTCATATATATATATATGAGAAAAGGGTTCCTGAGGTGGCGCTAGCGCTACCTTATATGAGGTGACGCTCACAAAACATAGGGGGGCCTACTTTGTTTGGATGATCCAAAGCATTCATTTGATAGGCCCTCACATAGATAGGTGCCCACAAAAAATCAGGTCCATAGGATCATCCCAACCCTTCCATTTGTGGAGGTTTATACCCATCCATTTTAACCTGATTTTTTCCAATTGTCCATGTTTCTGCCCATTGTTTCCCTCAACAGATGGCAAGGTTAGGATGATCATATAGGGTTGATTTTTGGTACACACTCTATCCATGGAAGGGCCTTCCAAATGAATGCCTTGGATCCCCAAAAAATGTGGGGCTACATGTGTTTTTGAGCTATAGCTTAGATAAGCTTATCTAAGCTATAGCTTAGAAACACTTTCGTCATATATATGTGAGGGCTTATCAAATGAATGCTTTGGATCATCCAAATAAAGTGGGCCCCCTATGTTTTGTGATCGCCACCTCATATAAGGTAGCACTAGCGCCACCTCAGGAATTGTTTACTCATATATATATATATATATATATATATAGAGAGAGAGAGAGAGAGAGAGAGAGAGAGAGAGAGAGAGAGATAACTTATCTACTCCATAGCTTAAAATAATAGTTGGGGCCACATTGTTTGGGTGATCCAAAGCATTCATTTGATGGGCCCTCACATAGATAGGGTGTGCCCAAAAAATCAGCTCGATAGGATTATCCTAACCCTATGGACTGTGGAGGCAAAAATGGACGTGTATAGACCTGTACACATTTGTCCATTTTTTGCCTCCATAGTCCATAGGGTTAAGATGATCCTATTGAGCTGATATTTTGGGCACACCCTATCTATGTGAGGGCCCATCAAATGAATGCTTTGGGTCACCCAAACAATGTGTTCCCAACTGTTATTTTAAGAGTACCTACTCTTTTCTCATATGAGAGAGAGAGAGAGAGTAAACAATTCTTGATGTGGCGCTAGCACTGCCTTATATGAGGTGGCGCTCACAACACATAGGGGGCACACATTGTTTGGATGATCCAAAGCATTCATTTGATAGGCCCTCACATAAATAGGGTGCCCACAAAAAATTAGGTCCATAGGATCATCCTAACCCTTCCATTTGTGGAGGTTTAGATTTATGGAGGTTTATACCCATCCATTTTAACCTCCACAAATGGAAGGGTTAGGATGATCCTATGAAGTTGATTTTTTGTGGGCACCATATTTATGTGAGGGCTTATCAAATGAAGGCTTTGGATCATCCAAACAAAGTGGCCCCCCTATGTTTTGTGAGCGCCACCTCATATAAGGTAGCGCTAGCACCACTTCAGGAACCCTTTTCTCATATATATATATATATATATATATATATATATATATATATATATATATATATATATATATATATATATATATGAGGAAAAGGAGTGTGCGGTCGAGCGCACTTAAGCTTAGGTGCGGTCGAGGGCCCAAACACATGGGTCCCACATTTTTTGTGTTTATCAAAACCATTCACTTGCAAGGCCCCATCTTAGATAGGGTGTGTACAAAAAATCAGCTCCATTGGATCATCCTAACCCCTCCAAAAGTGGAGGGCAAAAATGGGCAAATTTGTGGCAAACAGTGTCTATCCATTTTGACCTCCACAAATGGATGAGTTAGTATGATCCTATGGAGCTGATTTTTTGTACATACCCCATCTATGTAAGGGCCTTTTAAATGAATGCTTTGGATCATCCTAACAAAGTGGGCCCACATTAGTTTGGGGCCCTCGACCGTGGTGCGGTCGACCGCACAATCTTTTTCCTCTATATATAAGAGAGAGAGAGAGAGAGAGAGAGAGAGAGAGAGAGAGAGAGAGAGAGAGAGTTCACCCACCCTCTTCTTGATGGGTCTCCCCAGTCATTCCATCCTTCAGGGATTATGATACCTTCCAAGTGACAGTAGGAATAGACAACCCTTGAATATCTACCCCAAGCTCTTCCCAAGTAAAAAATCCCTGATCCATTTAAATGACATTTGAGGAAAGAAAACCCAGTATCTTCGGACGAAGAATCCCTTTGAGATGCTGCAATTGCTCCATAACTATCAGAGATCGCGTGAAGAGTACAGCCCTGATTCACGATACCCGGCTCCCATATCACAATTAGAGACAAATATTCAAATCCAAATAGAGAATTTGAACAAGAACCATGTTTATTTTTTGGATCAAACATTAACGGCAATAACCCAAACAAAAAAAGTTAAGTTCAGACTCAAATATCTTATAGTATCCAATACAAATATATCAACATCACTGTGAATTTTTGTATAATTTGAGGCAAAAGATTGCTGTTTACTGTAAATATTCAAATTCAAAGAGAGAATTTGAACAAGACCCATGATTATTTTGGATCAAACATTAATGGAAATAACCCAAACATAAAAGTTCAGTTCAGACTCTTTTTATCTATAGTACCCAATACAAGTATAACAACATCACTGTGAATTTTTGGATAATATGAGGCAAAATGTTGCTGCATCAAAGTTATGGTTATAATAAAGAAGCAGATAAAAATGTACCATTTTCTTAAACACAAATCAAGTTAGAAGTTAAATAGATGGAGTTATAAATAGAGAATCGAGTGCTTCTTGGACAATTTTGTAATTGCTTCCATTTAGGCTCTGTTTCTTTCGAAGTAAAATGGGCGTAAAACAAATTTTATGCCCATTTTAAAGTGGGAAATGGCTTCAAATTTGTTTTCCAACCATTTTTGTAAGTCTTATTGAATCTAATTTACCTGATACAATGACCTTCCTTTCCCAAATATAAAATCTATGGATCCTTCAATGTAACTTTTGTAGAAATAATGTCTTCCATAGTGATCAAACAGAGTGTCTTGTGAGCCCAAAATCCTGCATCTAAAGAACATCGCTTTGTCACAGGATACTCTCAATGCGACTGCTTGCATCCCTTGTGCTCCAGGCAGTGCACTTGGTGCTGTATTCTGAAACTCGATAATAAACTCTTAACAGTCAGAAATTGATCATTATCTTTTGTTATTTTCTTAACATGTTCCTCCTAAAATCTGGACAACTTTCCATTTAATTTCATGTCCCCCTTTTAATGATTAGAATTTGAAATTTTGTTTCTAGTTCTAAAGAGTTTATACCTCGAAAGTGATTCCACGGGCACAAAAGTAATCAGATTCTATGGCAACAGAAGCAGAAGCAAAAGTCCCAACAACCTGCCCGTCGGAACCTCTATCAGAAGCTGTAGAATTCCATGAGATTACAGTTTCAGAGGTTCGATTCCCAATGAACGAAACGTAAGGCTTGGTTATCGGAACGATCACTTTTTCCCTGAGAAAAATTCAAATACCAAGTTATTATATACTCTGCAAAATTTTAATAGTAAAATCCCAAAAAAAACTGGAAATTCATATTCTGAGCCAACTTTTGACTCTTAAAAGACCAAATTTACAGGAATGAAATTGTTTCCTCTTAGAACTCATTTTTCGAACCATGCCTTAAACTAATCAGACCCTAATCATTAAAAGCATACAAAATTAAACAACTTTATGAACCAAAAAGAAACCAAAAAGGAAAAGAATTGGCAGGGAAAGTCCTATCTTGTTGCCAGAAAAACAAGGGAAACCACTTCTCTACTGTCACATTCATCACAATTCAGATCAAATATTAAGAGCAAAGAGACTAGACTCCCTCTTCAGAAACCCACATGATGAAAAATAAAAACATAATAACCCAACTAAAAACAATTATACCAAAAGAAGCATCTTTCTTCTGAACCCCACTTACCAGAAAGTAATAACTACTTAAAAATCAAGTTTTTTTTTGTGGGTTTTTATTAAGCATGTTAAGAATGATTATAAGTACTTCAACACACAGAAAGAAACACTAAAAACATGTGATTTCTCATCCATATTAATAGAATCCTACAAAATCAGACCCTAATAAAACATGTTCCCCAGCAATCCGCTTGCCGAATTCTTGAAGAAAATTCAAACTCAATCCCCAACACACCAAAATTTATCTTTCCATTATTTTCTCTATCAAATCTTTTCATTTTCTACACCAACCTGTAAATCCCTGGTTGTATGAAGATCTTCACTCTTTCTCTATTACCATCTGGCACCAAATTAACCCCACCCTGAACCGTCCTCGAATGCCCCGAACCATCCTTGGCTACAACAATTACCCTACCCTGAACCTTATTATTAAAACTCAATTGCCCAAAGTTCTTCTGCACCTCCAAATCATCCCAAGAAATAAAATTCTCACTCAGACAAATTCCCATCTGGGTCCTCAAAGCAGTGAGAAGAACCACCACAGAAAGAGTTAAAAATGCAAAATCCATCCCCTCTCTCCCTTTTTTTGCTCATTCACTTAATGGGTTTCGATGGATTTTGCAAGTTATAGAGATTGAAGATGAAGGGGTTAGAAACAGTGATAGTATTTAATTAAGGGGAAGTTTTTAAAAAGGAAAGGAGATGGTTTTATGGAGGGAAAGGTCGGTCATGAGAAGTGTACCAATGTAGGAAAACAAGTATAGATCAACTTTGATTATAACAAGTGGTTGATGAGTAGTTAAACCCAACGGTTATGCTTCAGCCGAAACTGAAACTTATTTTCAAATCCCTGGATTTAAATGACTAAAATGCCCCTGCGTTCCTCCTCCCTATTGGCCAAAAAAAAAAAAAAAAAGAGATAAAAAGTATCATTTCCTTGTATATCACCCTCGTAAAGGGGAATGATACTGTGAGACTCTCTTATCTAAAAGTTCCCACTAGACGCAGTGATGGGCCCCACCATCGATGAATTGTAGCCCACAAATATACAATGATCAGAGATCCTGACCACTCAATTGGAACCAATCAAGGTGTTGTCATTGGCATTTGGTAGAATTGGATAGATCAAGGGCATAGATCATCCGATCAATGAGATCTCAATGACATTTGGTTGAAGTGGGGCCCGATAAGTGACTTTTAGGAGGGATTGTAAATGTTCCCATGGGCCCCACTCATAACCAGACAAATCAGTATAATCGGACGATACAATTAACATAATCAGGGGACTTAAAGATTGTCCAATAATTAAGATATATTTGTTCTCCATGGTGGGCCCGATCGGACAGACAATCCCTATCACGACGGAGTCTTATGGGAAGTGCATTTAATAATCTCATTGTATCGTTCCTCTTATCCCATTCCTCTTTGCTTCTTAGTGTTATCCTTCTAGAATAGGAACCGATTTGTGATGGATGGAATTCTCCACGTTCTCTCATCCTAGAATTGGTGACGGCATAACAAGGATTTATGGTTTTTTTGCATGCACGTGGTTTTTAAGATTAACTGCTTTAAAATTTGAGAACCAATGGAATGAGGATTTCATTTCTTACTTGGAACACCCCCCTCTAGTGTAAAAGAGTAGTCATAAAAACAATAGAGGGGCTGCCCTAATTAAAAAAAGTGACGAAATATTCGCCCACATTTCTTACTTGGGACAGCTTCTTCTGAGTGTAAAAGAGTAGTCATAAATACACCAGATGAGTAGATGGTGCTGTCCCAAGTTAGCGCCAAAACATAATCTCAATTGATAATTAGATCTTAGAGGAATGATAGATACAAGGGAGCCCTCGGAAAAAAGCGAATGACATATGAAAGAAACATGCTTTAGTATATATTACAGGATAAATTATATGATGAACGAGCGGACATGCTCGTATTTATCATCCAGCCTTTGATATTTGATCCGACAGTAGCACAGTTTTTAAGATGTCGGATCAAATATCAAGGGTAGTACTTCCATCGTACAATGAATACGAGCATGGCCACTCGTTCATGGTACAATTTATCATTTTATAGATAGATAGATGGATGGATAGATAGATAGATGGATAGATAGATGTGCATGCTTTGTGAAGGCAGGAAAGAGTAGATTTGAAAAAAAGGAAGAAAAGAGGAAGGCTTTTTTAGGAGAAAAATTAAGGCAAATCTCTTGAGGCTTTTGGAGGGGTTTTGTTGTGAGATCAAAACCAATTACTTGAAATCTATGGATCAGACCCTTTAACACATTGAAAGTTAGGCAAGTTTGGCAACCATTCTCATTCTTTAATTTGTTGAAGAAATGGGCGGAAATGGGAGAATCAGAATCTCCTGAAGCGACTCTGGGAAGCTTAGAAAAGCCATTCTCATTGTCCAATCTTCACCTCATTTATGCATAATTTTTCAGAATTGGGTGTCGCGGGTCGGGTCTATCGAATGCGATTATTTTGTTCTTTTCATTATCCTCCAAAGGATAATTTGCAAAATCTCTTTCGTGGAGGGTTGGCGGAGCACAATCTTAGTACATGATATTATGAACTTTGTGAAGTATCTCAAGGTAGTATTTGTTGCTCAAGATTGCCTTCTAGGCAATGAGTAGTCTTTTTTCCTTTAAGTCACCTTGAGTGGTGAAATGCACCATAAGAGATGTCAAAGTGGCATGTGATTGACATGCGATCACTTCCTTCAATAATTTAAACATGTCTCTTTTTAGAATGCATTTAGATATATAGATCATAAATTTGGAAAAATGTCCAAATGTAGTTGTGTTTAATCTTAAACTCAGACATTGTAAGTCCTTATAGTCACTCTTTCCCTTTTTCAGCCAACCCTTCTGGTGAAACTCTTTTGGAAATGATATATTCGTTCATTTTTTTCTCCTTTGGCCACTCACTTGTAGTGTAAAAGGGTACCCGTAAATGTCCTAGAGGGAGCTAAAGTATGAAGGGACAAATTGGTATGATGAATGATCAAATGATGGAGAGTCAAGTAATCAAAGTAAGAACTTAACACAATGAGAAAAAAGAATGAGGAATAGAAATGAGAGATAGGCAGGGCATGCCAATTAAAGACTTTTATTTCTCCACTTATGTAGGAAGCTACCAGGAAATAATGTTCTGATGATACAATGCCTATGCGATGATCAAGGTAGGGGTGCAACTCGGGTCAATTTTTTGGAACTTGGGTTTTGATTCCAATTCATTTTTTAGCAAAAGCTCAACCCGACCCGACCCAAGTTGCACTCCTAGATCAAGGGCTACACCCCAAGTTCAATAGCAATCAATATGCCCATACTTAGATAAAAAAGAGAAGAGTAAAAGAGTAGAATCTATATAAAAAACCTAGGGCGCAGATATTCCCCCTGCGCCGCCCTCCCCCCCCCCCCCTTTCTCTTGTAGGCTATTTCGCCCCCCTTGACGGCTGGCTAACGTTAAACGTTAGGATATGTCACTTTCCCACCATTTGACCGGTCTCTCTCTCTCTCTCTCTCTCTCTCTCTCTCTCTAAACACACAGCAGGAACAGTTGGTGGGCCCAACAGAAACCGTTTGTGGAATGTTGGGCCCATCTTTAAACAACGTAGGCCCTGCCCATACCACCGTAGGATAATCCAAACCGTCCATTTGACGGGCCATAAACGTAAATAGGTTGCGTCCCAAAATATCATTTCCATAGGCTGATCCTAGCCCTCCGATCTAAATAGAAACTACATCTTATGCAACCTCTATAGATTGTAGGGTTGTGATCATCCTATGGAAATGATTTTTGGGGCACAACCTATTTACATTGTGGCCCATCAAATGAATGGTTTGGATCATTCTATTGAGTTGGTCGTAAAGTAACATTAAGGCCCGTCCACAACATAGGACGATCCAAGCCGTCCATGGTTTGGATAATCCTACGGAGTTGGTCGTACAGTAACATTAAGGCCCAATCGTAGGCCCCACCGATTTTTTTTCAAATTGAAGCGTACCGTCCACAACATAGGATGATCCAAGCCGTCCATGGTTTGGATCCTCCTATGGTGTGGTTCGTACAGTAACATTAAGGCCCAATTTAGGCCCCACCCATATTTTTGAAAATGAAGTGTACCGTCCAGACCATAGGATGATCCGAGCTATTCATTTGATGGACCATAACGTAAATGGGTTGTGCCCCCAAAAGGGTTGGCCCATCAAATGAATGGTTTGGATCATCCTGTGGTCGTACAGTAATATTAAGGCCCGTCCACAACATAGGATGATCCAAGCCATCCATGGTTTGGATAATCCTATGGAGTTGGTCGTACACTAACATTAAGGCCCAATCGTAGGCCCCACCGATAATTTTCAAATTGAAGCATACCGTCCACAACATAGGATGATCCAAGCCGTCCATGGTTTGGATCATCCTATGGTGTGGTTCGTACCAATTTAGGCCCCACCCATATTTTTGAAAATGAAGTGTACCGTCCATACCATAGGATGATCCGAGCCGTCCATTTGATGGGCCACAATATAAATAGGTTGTGCCCCAAAAATCATTTCCGTAGGATGATCACAACCCTACAATCTATAGAGGTTGCATAAGATGTAGTTTCTATTTAGATCGGAGGGCTAGGATCCGCCTATGAAAAAATATTTTGGGACGCAACCTATTTACGTTTATGGCCCATCAAATGGACGGTTTGGATTATCCTATGGTGTGGTATGGGCGGGGCCTACGTTGTTCAAAGATGGGCCCACCATTCCACCAATGGTTTCTGTTGGGCCCACCAACTGTTCCTGTTGTGTGTGTGTGGAGAGAGAGAGAAAGAGAGAGAGAGAGAGAGATCAAATGGTGGGAATACGTTAGCCAGCCGAAGAGGGGAGGGGGAGGAAATAGCCTACAAGGGGGGAGGAATATCAGCGCCCAAAACCTAGAGCAGAAGCACCATTCTCAGAAGATCATTTTGACCATTCTTTCATAGAAGATAAAATGACTACTAGAAGGCACCCTTTCACACCAAGTGTCTTTTGAATAAATAAGATATTATTTCACAGCAAATTTGTCTTTAGAATGGAAATACCATTTCACCGGAAAAAAAAAAAGAAAAAGAAAAAGAAAAAAGAATCTATTTAAGTATATCAAAAACAAAAATATTTTGAAAATATCTATCATGGTGGGCCCGAGAAGATGAGATGTTCCAAACTTAATTTCAATAGCCGCATAGATTGTTGCTGTACTATCAACATCATTAGTCCAAGGATTTGTTTAATCGGTCCCAAGAAAATAATATAGAAGTGGTAAATAAAATATACAGTTTCGAGAGCTACCCAGCCAAAAAATAGCTTTTGGTGTTTGGGTCTACGACAGTGTTAATGATATGTGCATGTCAGTGGAGTTAGTTAGATTGTGGTTATTAATTATGTGGTTATGGGTTTAAGGCTGTGAATGTTAGTTATTTCCTATGTGTTATGTAAGTAGGTTAGTAGGGTAGTGATGTAAAACTATCTTTGTACTTGTATTTAAGTTTGTATTTCAAGGGAATGGAGAAAAAAAAGAAAAGAATTCTACAGCAAAGGAAACTTTATAGGAGAGTCATGGTTCCTCTCGATTTGAACCATTAGGAGGTCCGGTTGCCCCGAATTAACCTCTCTCCCCCCCTTTTTTATTTTCTCTTTATTTATTTTCGTTACGGCCGATTAGGAACGTAACAAGTGATATCAGAGCCGTTGATCTTGCGCCTTCGGAGTTTTGGGAGTCCATACGTGAAGATCTGCAGGAGAACAAGGCATTGTCTTTGAAAACGATGGAAGAACATCGACGATTTGCGGAGGGCTTGGAGAAAATCAGCAAGACGATCAAAGAAATCCGCGAAGATGAAAAGTTCAATCGTGACAATGTTGATCGTTTAGTGAAGAAAAATACGAGAATTGATGGTGATGAAGGTGATTCAGTTGAACGCATTATTAAGGACCATCTTGATTTTGCTGACCCATTTGGTCGTTTCATCGTTTCAATTCGTGTTTCAATTTTGATCCCAACAAATTTTGAATGTAGAGTTCAAGAGATCGCAACCATTAAGGTATGGGACCCCGGTGGATTAAAGTGTTTGATTTAATAATTCGACCTTGAGGGCAAGGTCGTTTCTAAGGGGGGAGGAATGATATGTGCAAGTTAGTGGGGTTAGTTAGATTGTGGTTATTAATTATGTGGTTATGGGTTTAAGGTTGTGAATGCTAGTTATTTTCTATGTGCTATGTAAGTGGGTTAGTGATGTAAAACTACCTTTATGCTTGTACTTAAGTTTGTATTTCAAAAGAATGGAAAAAAAATAGAAAAGAATTCTACAGCAAAGGAAACTTTGTAGGAGAGTCATGGTTCCTCTCGATTTGAACCATTAGGAGGTCCGGTTGCCCCGAATCAACCTCTCCCCCTTTTTTCTATTTTCTTTTTATTTATTTTCATTACGGCCGATTAGGCACGTAACAGTTAACTTTTTACCTATTAGACTAGCAAGTTTCATTGAAAGGAGGCTCGAAAACAAGGAGAAAAAGGTTGAGCAAAGCTCTCTGCCATGCAACAACAAGACTAGAAAGAAGACGTTTTCTTTTAGAATATCGAGACTCAATCAATAATATGATACCACCACCCCCTCCACCCCTTCGCTAATATTCATTAGTCTGACTGCATAGAACAAATTTGACCACTTCGATTCCATTGCCTCAGACTCCAAGCTAAGAGAACAGTTGGGTTTTGACCTCTCTCTCTCTCTCTCTCTCTCTCTCTCTCTCTCACACACACACACACACATTTCTAAGTTGTCTTTGCATCCTATAAATCTTGTGTTTGTTTTTTTGTCTGACATTGTTTCCCAATGAATCTCTATACTTGATTCTGGATGTCCAAGTGAAGCTTAGCCAAAATTTCGCCTTAATCAAGCATTTATCTAGACCTAAGTGCATGTTTGGCAACCATGAAAAAAGTATTCCATGGAATATTAGTGGCGTAGTTATGAGACATGGGTGAATTTTTCACTGGTTTTAGCCACATGGGCTCACATTTCAACCGATTTCGTCTTATTCATTTAATTCATTGAGGTGGCTGCTCTCTCATGCAACAGCCAGTCCACGAAATCCCTTCTGAGATGGTCCCTAAATAAAATTGCAAGTTAAAATCTCTATTTAATTACTACAAAACACAAGGAAATGATTTCCAGCATTTCTACACACTTGTTTCTCTTCTAAAAATGACACTATTCAAGTCCCTTTTCTTTACATTTTTCCTGAAACGTATAAAAATGACTGTCATCTCATGGCTAGACATGGGCAGGTTTAATGCTTTTTGACGTCAAATCACGTTAAAAGGGGGGCGAAAAAATCTTCGCCCTAAAATAATGAGGACACACAGCGGCTCTACCATATTTTAATAACGGCACTAGTGTCACAGGCCTTTTATATTTTGCGCCATAATTCCAACTGCATCCCTTTGACACTAGTCACTTCAATTAATTAGCATTATATTGCGTTGCTTCCAATTCTCCTGTAATTAATTTTTATTATTATTATTTTTTTGATGACGTAGGGTATCCCCACCCCATTCTAGGTCGGGACTAATCCCTATGGATGCATGCAATCACCCGTAAACCACGTGCATCGAGGTGACTCGAACTCGTGTCTATAAGGAGCAAACCCACGACGCTATCGGACGTGCCAACCCCGTCCGGGATAAAATTCTCCTCCTGTAAATGGAATTAAAAAAATTGTAATGAAAATTTAATTTTGACAGAGGCTGGCTTGGAATACCACATCTTGAGCAGGCAATAGATTAATTCCTGCATTTTCCAACATCTATTCTGCTAAAGGTTAGTTTGGGACAAAGGCTTAGTCTGAGTTATTCTGCTAAAGGTTGTAAATTCCGTACCTCTTATTCCATTCATTGATTTAAACCAAATGCCGGAATCAGGTGAAATCGGAATATTATACCAATACCAATACCAACACCTGATTCTGGCAACATAAAGGCATCCCAAATAATCCAATCAGAAAAGTGAAAATCAAAGTGAGGAGTGCCATTATCAGATATGATTAGTGCTGATATCAGTCTATCACGAAATAATATTTGCACCCCATTGTGAGACTATATACGATCTCTGTGATAGTTGCAGACCACCTTGAGAGTGGCTTGTTGCAGTTCACTTGTAATCTTCTTGTTATCGAATTCCTCCATATTGGTATCGGGTTCTGTACCCAGCACAAGTGTCCAACAAACCAGTCTAATAAATCTTTTTGGGTGAGCCAAAAAAGTGCTAAAAAAGATGATCATTGCTAAGATTCAATCCCAACGGTCCATCTTCATCGCCCTTGATCTATTACGCTTCATTTGTAAGTGTTTGGCCTAATCTTGTTAGGCCCATCTTCATCTCCTTGATTCTGATGATCCTAGCCTTTAGTTTGTTAAGTTACATTTGTAGGGTGTAATCTTGGGCATGGGATCAGGCCATCTGATTAGGACAGTTGATCTGGTTTTAAGATTCAATCACATCTTCATTGGATGATCCTAGCCCTTGATTTGTTATCCTCGTGTGGGACCCAATGTTGATTGTTAGGACTTAATGATTTATATATACTAGAGAGTAGAGTAGAGGGTGCCCTAGGGTTTGTCCACGTAACTTTAAAGGTCAGGTCCTTTTCAAAGCGTCAAAGGGTCCATTATTATTTTATTTTGTGCTTTTGTTTCTACGTCTTTCATCGGGGGGAGGGCTAGGTTTCGCTTTCTGAACGAGAATCGAACCCCACAAAGACAAAAGGGCGGTGGGCCCCACCTCTGCGAGTTCCTCTTTTTTTTGGTTTGGACATATCTTTCAATTTGAATTCGAGTATTAGAAAAATCTCACTACCAACGGCTACTTTAGGCATAGCTATAAACCCTACATTTCGGAAGCTACTATTTTTTCCAATGTATCTATTTATATGTAAAATGAAATTACAGTAAAAATATGGAAACTGAGGTAAAAAAAATAAAAAATCTTCCAGCATTTCAACCTTTTTTTTGTATTTTTCTTAAAAAATCTACCATGCGTAAGTTATAAGACTCGAAAAATAAACTATTTAGCTTTTTTCTAGTAGAACCCTAAACGAGGCTTGATTGATCAAAGATTAGGATCCTCTGATTAAGGCACTCCCCGATCTCTACTAGGAAGGAGCTGAACAACACTTTTTAATATTTATCATTGAAAATATTTTTTGGAAACTGATATCCACACCCCCTCCCCAGTTTCAATAATTCAATAATTGAAAGATTGAAAAGAATGCATTCTACACGTTTAAAATTTTGTCATTTACAAAAATAAAAAGGGGATAAAGTTGGAAAGTTGGCGAAAAAATGCATTTGATAGGTTTAAAATGCAAACAGAGTTTTTTCTTCCTATGAATTTTTTTTCATCATATATCGGTGTCTCCAAGTGGAGTGAGGATGAAGTCGCCAAAAATCAGGATACAAAATCTAGGAAACTAGTGTCTCCGACGATGAGATGTGACTAAAAATTGAAAATAAGTCAATTTGATTTTGAGTACAGCCTTTTGTTTCCTGAATTTTAGTCACATCTCATTACTGGAGACACTAGTTATCTCGATTTTGTTTCTTGATTTTTAGTCACATCTCATTACTGGAGATACTAGTTATCTCGATTTTGTTTCTTGATTTTTAGCGACTTCACCTTCATCTCTACTTGGAGACGCTGATTTATCATGAAAAAAAGAAATCATGGTCGCGAAACGTCCTTAAAAGTTTTAAACACTATACTAAATGGTAAAACCTAAAAAGCATATTTTTTGATCGATGTTTTCTAACTATCCTTCTAATTGGACTTCAAAGTTGTTATAATTCCTATAAGACTCAAGTTTCAAGAGCCAATAAGAAAAGTGGTTAATAAAATGGGAAGTGCCATTATCAATTATTAAAAATGTGGATATTATTTCCTTGTATTTTAAGAAGTCAAACATTTTAACTAAGTGTTTTGTTCACTAAAATATATTTTAATATATTATTTGGTTCAAAAGAACTCATTTAACTAAGTCTCTTTCTAACCCAGTCTCTTATTAGAGATTTATAGGTAAAAGTAAAACCCAAAAATGAAAAGAAAAACACTGCCCCATGAAAAAAAATAAACGAGATAGTAAATAAGAGAGAGAGAGAGAGAGAGTCAGTTGCAGTGCTTTGCCTTGGAACTTCCTCTTTGGCCATATCTTCTCTTTCCCTCGATACCCGTTTTCCTTACTCCCACAAAAGTCAAATTGCCATCCTACAAATACTCCTTTCCTGTTCCTCCTCATCTCTCAATCTCCATTCCCAAAACAGAAAACCAAACAAAGACACAACACCCACCTCCTCACACCAACCCTACACAACAAATGAACCACCACCTCTTCATTCAAACCCATTCCTCCTAAGCATGGCAGAACCAGAACAAAAAAAGAAGAAAACAAAAACCCAGTATTGTTTCTCCATTAACGACCACAGAGACATCCTAATAGAGATTCTAACACGTCTCGATGTTCAATCTCTCGCCACTGCCTCCTCCGTTTGCCGGCTATGGAACGGCATTTGCCGGCAGGAATTTTTCTGGGAGAATATCTGCCGGCGGCAAGTAAGTCCGGCGGCCAGCCGGGTGGTTGCAGCAATGGGCGGATACCGCCGGTTCTACGCTGTATGTGTCAAGCCGGTGTTGGCTCGGCTCCAGCTCGGAGGGTGGAGCTCGAGGGAGGAAGTGATTCAGCTCTCGATTTCGCTCTTTTCGGTTGACTTCTATGAGCGGCTAGGAACCCGGCTTGGGGATGGCTCTTCTCTCATGTTCCTCTGCCAAAATACAGTTACACCCCCTCAACTTTCTGGCACATTCAACGATAACCCTGTAGTATCAACTATATCCTCTGACTTTTCAATGTGTATAAGGTAGACTCCCTCAAGTTGACGGTCCATCCACAAATCAAAGGGTTAGATCTATGGAGCTAATTTTTTGGGCACACCCTATGAGGGCTCATCAAATGAATGCTTTGGATCATCCAAACAATGTGGGCCCACTGTGTTTTTTGGTCAGCGGACAAGAGAAGGATCTCTAATCGACTGACTAGAGACGAGATCTTAATTAGCATTGACAGTGTTTCAAAGAGGGGGTCTCCCTTAACACATTAAAATATAATGGGGTGTAGTTGATGTGTTTGAAACTATAGGGTTATCGTTGAATGTGTGAAAGTTGAAGGGGTGTAACTGTATTTTTCCCAAAAAGAAAAAGAATGGGTGTTTCCCTCCTGGGCGCAGGATAAGATCGTGCTTAACTGAGGCGTAACTTAGATGGGATGGTTCTTTTGTTTTCTTTGCTTTTCTTTTTATATTTTTTTAAGGGAAATGATTTCTGCGCTCCAGTGTTTTGATAAACATGCGCTCCTCTTGTTTGTCGTGTAGTATTTAAAGGGGTACTGTCAGAGGATATTACGGTTCTCAAAAAGCTCTTCATACCCTTTAAATACTACACGACAAACAAGTGAGCGCATTTTTATCAAAACATTGAAGCGCTGAAATCTTTTCCCTTTTTTAATTTTTAGATTGGAGTTATAAAAGTAGTTGTGGGGTTGCAGAAAACTACGATAGTGCTTGAAGGTTGGAGTTGTAATTTCTAGGTTTGAAACTCTATGCTCATGTGCTTCAAGTGAAGATAGTGTTTGGCGGTTCCGCTATGATTCTAATTTTGTTTCTTGATTTTTATTCTTAATCTTGATTCTATTTTTAGTTCTTTAGAAGTTGAATCATGTTTGGTAACTATCATAACTTAAAAAAAGGGATCACATTTGGCTAATAGAATTGATTATGAAATAACAGATAGAGGGTTAGTCGCATGGGATTTTAAAAAGTCCTGCGCACTCTGGGTCACTCTTAGTAAGTCCTAAAATGGGTCCATCTATTTATACTTACATTTCATTCAACTATAGTCATCTCCACACAGTCAACTCAAGGTGGAAAGGCCTTTCCTACAAACCAAACGGCCTTAAGGTTATGTTCTGTAATCATTCTGATTCTGTAATTTTCAGAGCAAGAAAAATAAGCAGACTGTAATCCTCTGAACAACTTCGCTTTGGTTCAGGAAATCAGCTGTTTTTCCCACCAGAAAGTCAGAATTTTGAGGACAGAACGGAGGGAGGACGAACACTATTTTGCGCGCAATATGCTGCATCAGCAGGGGTACGAGTGTCACAATCAGACACGAGTATTGTCAGATTCTGAAAACCTCAGAAAGAAAGATTGGCCTTTTCAGAAAGAAAGATTGGCCAACTCAAAAGAATCTGGGTAATATAGTACGGCCGGCCAGGCTCGTTAAGGATTTAATATATTTAAATATATATATTATATATTATATATACACTAAAAGGATTGCTCAGGGAGTGACAGGGGTTAGGCAAAATATGTCACTTTTTTTTTGGAACCCCATTTGTTACTTAGACCACCCCCCATGGTGGAAAAAGAGTAATCAAATTACAATAGATAGGGCTGCCAAAGTAAGATGAGGGGTGTGAATATATCATTGTCCTTAATATAAACCGAGCTTGGTAAGGCTCGCAAGCCTGTTTTGGGCCCAAGCCGAGCTCTTGAGCTTAACGAGCCTAGCCTAGCCAGGCCAAGCTCAGCTCGTTTACACCCCTGGTGGGTAATTTTAACAAAGCCTCGCTACTGGCTTTCTTTTGGACTGCATAACATACGCACAGAAATCAATATTACCCTCCTGGAGGGACCATGGTCTGAAATCCCCACCCATTTGAGTTTTCCCAATCATACATCTCATCTACGATCTGCTTCTAGTTTGTATTCATTAGTTACAAAGAGCAGGTCCACAAAAGAATCCATGGATGAAAACTATTGTGTAGTCACAGAATTTCTGTGTATAGGTTAATTCTGAGGATCATTCAACCTACATTTTGTTACTGCCCAAGTAAAAAAAAAAATCCTTTGGCTGCCCTAAAGTTAATGAAAAGTTGACAGTGTCAGAGTAAACTAACATCGGCCGAGCTCTCGTCCGAGGATTTTTTTTTTTTTTTTTTTAAATCATACAAGAAGAACATTTAGAAGGTGAAAGAGAATCATAATATGATATGGCAACCCCATTTATTACTTTAATTGTATTTGCAACAAACCTAATCATCAGAGAACTAACATGACAGAAAAATGTGTCCTCTCTCTCTCTCTCTCATCTAGATACTTAAGGAAATACTATGTGATATAGATTCAAACATCACCCATTTGCCAGCAGAACTCATAACAGTCGCCTCAAGCCATCCCACCACTTGTGGCTGTTCTAATTATCTGAAACAGTGCTGCAATAAGATGAAAAAAGAAAGCAGTTCAATCAGATTTGAAAGTAGAACATTTGTTTCTTCTAATTCATTGATACTGAGAGTGTTTTCAGTTCTGTTGATATTTCACTACAAAGTGCAAATTACAGTATGTTTCTCGGTTTGAAAGATCTAACCAAACAACAGTAGAAGAGGAGCAAACTATTCCAAATTAAGCAAATGAGTTCTGTGTTTTGATGCACTGCTTATGAATTGATTTCATTTCCATTTGCAATAGCAGCCCAGAATTCATCATCTTTTTTTTCTTTCTGAAAAGTAGAATTTCTCATCTTCTGGCATTTGCGATTTTAAAAATAGATTTTAGAAATTTATCATAAAGGATCAAAACTGAACAGTTAAGGAAAAACAGTAGTAAATTGGAAAAAGGACCCTATGTAGGTAAAAGAAAACCAATTTGGAACAGATAGATTCAAGAAAACAGTGCAAATATACATGCTTTTATGTTGGAAATATTTGGGAAGAAGAGTAACTGATGCTGATATATTTCATGTTGAAGACATCAAAGAAGAGCAGAGAAAGAAGCACCAAAAAATTACAATCAGGTTGAAAGAACTGCAAGAGAGATAATCATTACTTAGGACAAGAAAACAGAGCGGGCCGTGCGCAAATATATTTGTGCAAAAAATGCATGCTTTTATGATTAAATACTTATTAGGCAGAAATAGAAACAGAACTTTAAACTCTAAAGTATTTAACAGTTATAATTAATACACAGCTATACAGATTTATTTGTACAAAATAATAACTATAAAGAAATTTACAATGGCTACTGATGTTGCCATTACCATGTTTTGATAATTGCACAGAATCACCTTGTCTTTTATTATTTAAACATCTGTCAAAGGTTATTGTAGCTCCCAAAATCCTCTCAAAAGCCAATTAAAAAAGAAAAGACAAGCTGAGTTTGTGCAATTATTAAAACATGTTACTGCCAATATTAGTAATCTTTACATTTAAAGGTATTTAATATTTAAAGCCTTAGAGGAAATTTTAAAATTATAAGGTTTTAAATAACGTATAGGGACACCGATGTTTTCCCATTATAGATGGTATTAGATTCGCTAAGAGGGGAAAAAAGTGATGCAAATACGTGATAGTATCAGCTCTTCTACCATTTGGCTCCTATTTTGCTGTTTTATACAGATAAATTTATAAAAGATGAAGAAAAGATGAGCAAACTTTAGATCAACCATCGAATATGAAAGGAACATAGGGAAGGAGATAGAACATACACGATCCGATCACCACAAAGACAAAGAAGCCAATCACAATTGGTCCAACAGGGTAATCATTTCCCTTCTTTACAGTTGTTTCAGGAACGGATCCTCTCTTTGTGATATTCTTTTGAAACTTCTCTATTTTCCGGTCTGCAAGGCGCTTTGAAGTAGTCTGTCAATTGGGAAAGATACAGTCACGAATTCGTTCAACTGAAACCAGATTTGATAGAACACAATAATCTTGCAGTTCTAAAATTAACTGGGTTCCACATTAAACCACAGTGGTCAAAACAGCAATTGACTGGACCGCATTCAACACATACCACAAATGAATAATGATACCATCTTTCTAAAATATTATTTGCTAAATATTAGTTAATTATTAAAGAAATATTACTACTGTGTTTCTTGGAAGACTGCAGACACAGAAATTTACTTTTTTTTTTTAAAGATTTTTTCTTCATATTTTTTGAAAAATGTTCTTTTTTTGGTATCTTTTTTTTTTTTGAAAGATAGGTTCCACATCAAACCACGGTGGTCAAAACGGCAATTGACTGTACAGCATTCGACACATACCACAAATGAATAATGATAACATCGATAGAGAAATTTACTTTAAATCAGTCTCCTCTATCACGGCCACGTAATGACATGCTCCCGTGTTGCCTAACTTTTATAATTTTTTTTAGCAATAACAATGCCATTTTATTGAAAACAGCAAATTACAAATCTTACAAACGGGACGAGGTGTCCCCAACATAATATCTAAAACTATTACCCAACTTAAAAACCGTGCCCTATAACAATCATAAAACAGCAGCAAACCCTGCACAATTCCTCCCCCCCCCCCCCCAGTCAAAAATCTAGAACTTCTGCTGCAATCCTTCCACCCAAATCATGCATCCTAGATAATCAAAATAGGAAATTAGTCGGCAATGATTAAGTTTTCCTCGCTCTATTCCTTCCTTACCCACCTGATTTTCCATTCAGTTTGGCAATTTGGAACCTATGGCGTATCATTGGTTGGATCTGGTTGCATAGAAACCCAAATTTCCATAATGAATCCTGCTGCTTGACTTTTATATAACAATGGAATAATCATGGTTGTAGAAATATGCACCATTTATATGACAAAGAACCACAGAGAAGGAAATGGCTATCTAACATAATTGTCTAAAAAAAGTACGCACCTGGACCAATTTCAGATGCATAGGAATTAGGGACCAATCAGACATATAATTACATGATTCACAATTTGATTTTAGGAACATCCATCATTCACACAAGAAAACAACTATTCGCAAACACCATTCATGTGAAAAAATAAACGTTCATTATAACTAAATTTTTAGGAGATGACAATAGTTAGAGCTTGAAGAGTAAATTACTAATAGCTATAAAGATATTTGAACCTATAATGTATTAAATAGCTATAAAAAAGTTAAAACTATAAGATATTTAATAACTATGAAGGAATTTATTTTTAATGTATTTATTAGTTAAAGAAAGCTTTAAATTTGAGCTGGGTAGATTCTTTCACCTCTTCATGAAAATTTTCTAAAGGATTCATTAGCAGACCCCAACTAGTTTGGGACAAAGGCTTAGTGGAGTTGAGTTGAGTTGAGAAAGCTTTAAATTTAAAGGTTTTGAATAACCTCACAGGCCACCCAAGTTTCCCTTTTTTTTTAATGGTAAAAATTACACTAGAAAGAGACCGAGATGGTCAAATACAAAACAAGAGAAAAAATAAGATATAAAGCAAAAATCAAGGAGGCAAAAAATCAAACAGTTCAAAATCTTCATTCTCTACTCCTTTCGCAAGACATCCAAGTTTCCCATTATATTTTGTATTCACCAAATTGTTCACACACTGTGATGGGCCTAACAAAGTCACATCAGATATCAACTCTAATAGTATTTTCTTTAACGGTAAAGATGTAAGGGATTCTCCATGTGAGGTTGGCATAGGTATTATCCACATCTACACTTCCATAAAGACTGATTCTATGAAGAGAATTGCATGATTTCTAATTTCAGGTTTTTTGGTTTGGATTGGGAGGGTGGTGTACTAGCTCCCATACTAGCATGAATGGCATGATAACTGAAAATAGCTTCCAACACCATCTTGAGACTCATATTGGATAACATTCCCACATCCCATCCCTAACCAAAAGATGTTAAAAAAAAATGAAAATAATAGCGCGCGCGCGGGGGGGGAGGGGCAAGAAAATAATTTCCTTGTTCCCAAAAAAAAAGACTGCAAGACCTGAACATTCAACACAGAGATATTAAAATGAGAAGAGTCCTAATATTATACAAAAAATGAGGTAAATTGCAAATATAAAGAAAAAACTTCTGAAAGGAATCCATCAAAATTCCATAACAGGGCTAGAAATCTAATGTACAAGACATCATCAGATCAACTCGATCTCCAATAGAAAATTTGTCGTTTCCAAAATCAACACCAGCAAACTTCGGTGACATTCGGCAACCATCTCAGCAGCACCTTCACATTTTTTTTTTCTCTGTGCAGAATGAAACCAGCGAAAAGAAAATCGGAAAGACCGTGTACGGAAAACCAAACCGGCAACACCGATCTATCCAAATCCTGCTTTTCGAGTTGCAAAAAACATCATTTTTTCAAAGAGATGCAGAGTCACTTCAGGCGATTCTTTTCACCCATTTTCGCTGGTTTCATATGCTGAGAATGAGGGAGAATGAGAAGCATTGGCAAACAAGCCCTTATTTTACAATGCACCAGGACCGTAATAAGCACAACTGAAAAGGTGCCGTTTGAAACTCGTGAAAAGCAAAGAAATATAATCCCAGACAACATCAGCTAAAATGGACCCTGAAGAAAAATACATCATTTCCAAAAAGTGACTCAACTTCTAAGCCCTAGAATTAGTATTCTCATTCCAAATTTGCAATAACAAGAAATTTAATCTATCAAATAACACCAGATGAAATAGCATCCAAAGGAAAGCCACTGTTTCAGAAATTGACATTCAGTATTGACTCTTCAAAGCAGGGAGATCAAAATAAGAAAACTTGGAAAGGGCACTTGGAACTTCACAAAAATAACAGAAATTAATCCATCCAACAACTTAAATTAAATGACTACCATCGGAAAAGTACATGACCCACAAACTCCTATATTTTATGCATAGACCAGAACAAAAAAACTCCAAAGAGATCCACAATAAAAAATTACAACAGAAAAGAAATGTGACCAATCGAACAGCATTAGGAACAAAATTGAAAAGCCAATAACATTTCGTAATGAATGAAATCGACACTGTAAACTGTAAATTTTCATAGCATGGAGATAAAAAAGAAGCAAAACAACACCAAATCAAATGATTTCCAAAGAAAAACAAATTATTTTTGAAATCAAAAGCACAAATTATTTTTGAAATCCAAAACAAGAAAAATTGTATTTCATTCCTAATTCAAAAAAGGAAAAGGAATTTAATCTAACAAACAGCATTGAATCAAATGATTGCTGAAGAAAAATATACTATGTCGAAAATTGACACCATAATCCTTACCTTTCCCTCAACGAGATTAAAACAAAACAAAACAAAACAAAACAAAAATGAAAAGGTTCTGTTCGAAATTAATGAAATTAAAATTAATCAGAATGTTCAAACAACATCAGCTCCAATGGTGTACGAAGAAAAACACATAATTTACAATCTAAACCCTAACTTTCAAAGAAGATAGAAAAAACAAACAAAATCGGAATGTCCAACAGGAATACAGAGCAAAAAAAGAAATTTAATCTCTCTTACAGCAATGAATGAAACAATTTCCAAAGAAAAACGAAATGTCTAAGAAATCTACACCTTAAATCTTTACTTTTATTCTCAGATAAATCAAACAAAGAAAACTGTAAACGATCCGTTCGAAAATCATAGAAAGATCATAAATTCCACCTAGAAGACAACATCAGATCCAAAGATTTCCTAAACAAAACGGATCATATTCGCAAATCAACATCATAAAACCCTAATTTCTCGATCAGACACATCATAACATACAAAAAAAACCCTAATTTCTCCATCAGAAACACCAGAACATGCAAAATAACCCTAGCTAATCAATCAGAATCACCAGAACAAGCAAAATAACCCTAACTTCTCGATCAGAAACATCAGAACATGCAAAATAACCCTAATTTCTCTAACTCTAATTTCTCGAACAGAAACATCAGAACATGCAAAATAACCCTAATTTCTCTAACAGAAACATCAGAACATGAAAAATAACCCTAATTTCTCAATCAGAAACATCAGAACATGCAAAATAACCCTAATTTATCGATTAGACACATCAGAAAATACAAAATAACCCTACTTTCTCGATCAAAAACATCAAAACATGCAAAATCGACCAGCAAAAGGCAGAAAAAAGATTGATCATGAAATACAGTCTCAAGATCGAGATCTACAAAAAAAAAAAAAAAAAAAAAATTAGGGTTTCAAAACGAGAGGAATTCTTACCATTTTCGTCGCAGAAAACGAACGGGAGAATCGAAACGATGATGGTTTGAAGTTAGAAGAAGGTCTGAATTAGAAGAAAATCCAGATCTTGGACATCTCGGTCTTAGACTTATATATATATATATAGCTGGAAAATCCCGCCAATTTCTCAATTTATCGCGATTTTTAGGTTGGACTTGGAAATTTCATGGGTTTTCTAAAGAGACGTGAATTCATATGCTTTCTGTTTCTCTTGTCAAAATATCACGCTTTCTTTATATATTTCTCGGGAGTGAATAAAACACGGCTCTCCGACTTTATAGTTGCCTTGAGCCCAAGACACGTTCGGACTTTGTAAGCGCTTATATGGTCCCGTATTTTGTCAAAATGGACTGTACGGACCACATCAAAGGATGATCCAAACCGTCCATGTGATGAAACGCAGCGTAAATAGGTTGTGACCCAAAAATCATTTCCACAGGATGATCCCAACCATCCGATCTATAGAGGTTTCCATAGTAAATCAAGTTCACAGGGTGATGTTATAAATTGGCGTTACTATTTTCTACCATTCCATGTTAGAAAACATGTAAGTGCTTAAGATAAATAATCCAAACATAAAAATGGGAAACTGAAATGATATTTCCACTACCACGTTTTAAATAATTGCACAAACTCAGCTTGTCTTTTCTTTTTTAATTGGCTTCTTACAGCTTTTGAGAACTGTAATAACCTCTAGTAGTTGTTTAAATAAGATAAGACCCGATGAGTTAGTGTAATTATCAAAACATGATAGTGCCAACATCAATAGCCTATTGATATTGAAACCCTTTTTGAATTAATGAATGGTCATGATCACCGCATCACATACATATGAGAAAACGGTTTATACACACAAGTGTAGGTAAGTTATCTACACACTAGCTTAAAATACAGTGGAGGTCCACATTGTTTGGGTGATCCAAACCATTCATTTGATTGGCCCTCACATAGGTAGGGTGTCCACAAAAAATCAGCTCCGTAGGATCATCCTAACCCTTCGAACCATGGACGCAAAAAATGGACAGATTTGTGAAGGTTTATACACGTCCATTTTACCTCCACAAATTGTAGTGTTTGGATGATCCTATGGAGCTGATTTTTTGTGGACACCCTACCTATGTGGGGGCCAATCAAATGAATGGTTTGGATTACCCACACAATTGTCCTCAACTCTATTTTAAGCTACTGTGTAGATAACTTATCTACACTTGTGTGTAGAAACCGTTTTCTCTCTCTCACACACACACACACACACACATATATATATATATATATATATATATAGAGAGAGAGAGAGAGAGAGAGGAAAATGATTGTGAGCTTGAAGCTCATATAGCTTATATGAGCTTGAGGGCCCAAACACATGTGGGCCCACATTATTAGGATGATCCAAAGCATTCATTTGAAAGGCCCTTACATAGATAGGGTGTGTACAGGTTTGGGGTGATCCAAACCATTTATTTCATAGGCCCTGATATAGATAGGTTGTGCCCAAAATATCAGCTCCATAGGATTAGTCCAACCCTTCCAAATGTGGAGGTGAAAATGGACAAATTTATACCCACCCATTTTCACCTCTAGGATGATCCTATGGAGCTGATTTTTTGGGCACACCCTATCTATGTTAGGGCCTATCAAATGAACGGTTTGGATCACCCAAAAAATGTGGGCCCACCGTGTTTCTTGCCGTCACCTCATATAAGCTTATATGAGGGGCCACTCATAGTCACCCTGATTAGATCCATGTCATCAAATGTAACTGATTTTTCCTTTTCAACCGATTTTAAAATGTAACTGAAAATGACGTGGACCCAATGAAGAGCCCTTTTGCTGCTCTTTATGTAAGGGCTCCCTTGTATCTATCATTGCTCATATATATATATATATATATATATAAAGAGAGAGAGAGAGAGAGAGAGAGAGAGAGAGAGAGAGAGAGAGAGAGAGAGAGAGAGAGAGAGAGAGAGAGAGAGAGTAAAGTGTCTCTAGTCGGTCGACTAGAGAACCTTCTCTAGTCCGCCGACCAAAAACACAGTTGGCCCACATTATGGATTATCCAAAGCATTCAATTGATAGGCCTTGACATGGATAGGGTGTGCCAAAAAAATCAGCTCTATAAGATCATCCTAACTCTTCGATTTGTGGAGGTTAAATGAATGTGATGCATGAGGCGACAAAGAAAAAAAAAATTGAACACAGAGAAATAATAGTAAGTGAGGAGTTGAATGTAAAAGTTAGGATTTATAAATAATTATCAAGACTACCAGAAAAAAACTGTGGAAATCTGCATGCGTGTAGAGGTGACAAAAACTGTCACTAATTCTATATTGTAATCACTAATTCATTACAATTGATCGATCCAAACCGTTCATTTGTAGACACGCTACGAAAATAGACTGGAGGTTTCTATAATTATCTCCATACGATGATCATGTCTCTCCGAATTATACAGGTTTCTATAATGTGCAGTTCCTCGGAAGGGGTCGAGACCAGTGCCCTAAAGGCTAAAGGCTAAAGAATTGAATAAGGTTATTTTTGTCATGTGGGACAAAAATTATACATTAGGTCATATGCTTTTGTTTGTCTGTTTATTTACATTTCTAATTCTAAGATGAGACTATGAGAGTACTATTGCTACCGGTGAGTAGAGTACTATTGCTACCGGTGATACTCAGAAATAAAATGCACTCATTCTTATTAGAATGGAAAGGGAAGCCCGAGATGGGACAGTCCAATAGAACAGATTACAAGATAAGAAAGCAGAAACAGAAAATGCACAACATCAACAGAACAAGACATGGCTAATCAAGGGGGAAGATAATCAACCCATTATAAAGAGTCACTTTTCACACCCCTCTTGGCTAACAGACCAGCCTTCTCATTGGCTGCCCTCCTCACATGCTTCAAGACAGCCGATGACCCTGATATAATCTCATAGATCTCATCTATGAACGGCAAGGATCTCCAAGGAGGCACCACTCCCCCCTTAAGCCACCGGATAACATTTAAGGAATCCCCTTCAATAATAACCTTATCAAGACAATCACCACTTATTTTCTTGATATCGTAGAATACCGCCTTAACTTCTGCCTCCAAAGCATCGCATACACCAATCGGACCAAAGAAGACCCATTGAACAACGCCCTCGCCATTACGGCATAACCCTCCAACCCCGGCCGGCCCGGGATTACCAAAAGAAGCACCATCAAAATTAAGTTTGAACATACCAAGAGCAGACTGTTCCCATCTTTGGACAATGCTAGGCAATCTTTCACTACTAAAACACACTTCCCTCCAACCTTCCCAAAGGTCAAAAGCCGAAACAAATTGAAATGATGAAAGACATCTCGTCCATGAAATCACCAAGGCGATAATGCGCATGTACAGAAAATACGGAGACTTGGCCTTCCCCTCAAAGATCCTAGAATTTCTTTCCTTCCAAACAACCCACCAAGTAGCAAGCAAACAGACTTCCCACAAGATTTTTCCTTTTTTTCTCCAAGGCACAGTGCCCCACTGATGTAACAATAACCAAATAGACCTCGAAAAAACCCAAATGATTCCAAACCTAAAAAAGATACATCTCCAGATCAATCAGGTGAAAGAACAATGCATGAATAAATGGTTCACATATTCCCCTTCCTTAAGGCAAAGAGAGCAATGATCGACAAGCCACATGCCACGGTTTCTCAGGAAATTAATTGTCTGAATCCGGTTGTGACAAACAGCCCATCCAAAGATACTCACCAGTGGCGGGCAATGATATTTCCAAACCTTGGCTGAATACGATGTAGTAGTACTGGGCATCAGACTCATATAGAAAGATTTGACAGAAAAACTCCCGGATGGTTCCACGGTCCATATTCTTCTATCTATCCCTTCCACCTTAATGAAGCACCCCTCAAGAAAATGACACAGACTGGAATATGACTCTAGTTCCCAATCAAAGAAATTCCTTCTAAAGGAAGGGCACCACAGTAACTTCCCACTACTACAATCAAAACATTCACTCACAAAGGCTTATTTCTTGTCAGCCACCCTAAAATTATTGGGGAATAAAAGATTTAATAGCCCCTCAGCACACCAAACATCACTCCAAAATTTGATCTTATTGCCCTCATACACCCTAAACTGAATTATCGAATTAAAGGGGACCGACATTTTCAAAATGTCTCTCCACACAGTCACCCCTTTATTTCTATATAGGTCAAAAGACTCCCAACCCCCACCTTGGCATCCAAACTTGCTACAAATGATCCTAACCCACAAATGGAGATGCTCTTCTCCAAATCTCCACAACCATTTTCCCAAAAGAGCGTGGTTGAACTTCCTGATCCTCCTAATACTCAAACCACCCATCTTAACAGGGGCACAAACATCATTCCAGCTCACCAAGGATATCCCCTTTTTCTCAGCATTTCCTCCCCACAAAAATCTACGTTGGATCTTTTCAATGCGCAAAGTAACACTAACTGGACACACGAAAAGAGACATATAATAGATGGGAATGTTGGTCAACACTGCCTTAATCAACACAAGTCTACCACCTCTGGACACCAAATTCCTTTTCCAAGTGTCCAACCTCCTATAAATCTTTTCAATTACCGGCTCCCAGAATTCCTTGTTCGGTCTACCAACCCCCAAAGGAAGACTAAGGTAAGTAGAATGTAAATAATCCATCTCGCAACCTAACCAATCCGCCATCTCTAGGGCCTCTTCCCAGGGCAAATTCAATGAAAACATTCTAGAGTTGTGGAAATTTGACCTTTGTGTCATTGAAAATCCTGTTTATGTCATCAGCTATGTTTTGGGCATCTTCTGCAACTCCAGCTAAGCCTCTTCTTGAAAGTCCTGCACAATAAAGACCATTCTTACCCTTCCAATGGTTAGGATACTTCTCTTTTGGCATTCCGTCTTTGCCAAGGAGGTAGTCCTCATCCTGCATAAACAGAAAACAAGCATATATAAACACTTGAAAAATGAGAGAGAGAGAGAGTTACAACCAATTACTCCAAAAAGCTTAAGCTGGTAGAGTCGGTGTTATTTAATCATTTATACTTCAAAACTCCCCCTCACATGTGGACCCTTTTTTGGGGGTTGGTGGTGAGGCAATAGGTCTGATACATGTGAAACAACTAATTACTCTAAAAGCTTAAGCTCCTTTTATAGTAATTGGTTGTTTAGAGAGAGAGAGAGAATGGTCATAGATGTCATGAGACTCATGACCTAGTGGGCTACCACAACATCACATTAATCTTGGCCTCTCGAATCAGGATCATCAGTGTCGGAAGACCTTGATTTAAAAGATCTAGATTTCAGTTGGGCACAAGTGTGGCCTTGCCCTAATGATGTTTTTGGTAACCCACCAGATCAACGGCCTCAATCACCACAAACATTTGCACAATAAAATCTATCTCTCACAGTACTATACTCTTTAGATAAACATTTAGATTCAACACCTTAACCCAATCTTTTGCAGTGCTTCTATAGCCGGTAGCAAAAATAATTGAGTCGAATTGATGCAACTTTCCGTCTGCGAAAACTGCTTCATCTCCCTTTATTTGTGTCAATGCAGGAAGAACCTGTTCATCATAATCAAATGAAGTCATTAACGCTATCTTTAGAGCCATAATCTGAGTTACATATATAATGTTATTATAACCATTAATGGATGATAAGCATATATGGAAATAATTATTAGAGATATCAAAAGAGATCCTGTTTAATTGAGGACAGAAGATATAGGCTGTACAATGAATTTCTATGTATGTTTGTATCTTATAAGGTACCTGAATCTCTCCTGACTTGATCTTGTTCATGGTCCCAACATCTATAACTGGGGACCTGCCGGTGGTAGCTTTCAAATAGAACGGGCCCTTAGTGGGCTTACAGAGCCCATACTTAGACATATCTCCATACTTCAATTTGGCGACCATGGAAACCATGGAATCCACCATAGATAATGGCAAATATTTCAACATTGTCATTCCCAGCTGCACTATCTCTCTTGAGAGCACATGCAACTGCATGCAATAAACCATTAGAAGACCGTATAAGAGGATAATTAGTAGATTAAAATAAATTATAAAATCTGGGCTTTGTGGGTCCCATTTTTTTTTGCAAGGGGGGCCTTCATCTGTTTGTGTGGAAATTTTTACACAGAGATACTAAAACCATGGAAGACTTAAATGAGTGACCAACAAAGATTACCGGACTTCGAATGACTACAGAGGTCTTTGCTCCATAGTTTGATAGATCTAAAGCTATTTCCATGCCAGAATTCCCTGACCCAACAACCAAAACAGACTTGCCATTGTATTTCTTGCCTGACTTGTACTCACTAGAATGTAAGACCTCCCCAGAGAATGCATCCAAGCCTGGAACATCTGGGACAAAAGCTTTACTATTTTCACCAGTGGTCACTATCAGGAACCGGGCGTTGTACTCCTCAACCTCGCCGGAGTTAGTATTCTTAGCCACTATAAGCCATGTTCCGGTGGTCTCATCGAATGTCGCGGACTCGACGGACCGGCAGCACATTGGGCTGAGCCTGAAATGGGAGACATAGTGATGATGCCAAAATCCGGATCTGGGCGTCGGACGAGCGCTATCGGCAAAACCAGCAGCTTAGGTTGGTAGAACTCCTATTCATGGGTGCCTGTGCTCATAGAAAACAACGTTAGAAGGGCCCCGGAGTGGGGACTCGGGGGCACCCTCCGATGCTCAAGTCAGGTATCGGTATCACAGATATCTAAGCAAGACTAATAGAGATAAACATGCTTATGGGGGGAAGAAGAGTGTCCTCTTACCATTAAGCAAGGGGTGCCTTTTATAGGCTTAGAGTTCTTACACCATGTTTTGGTGTATAAGCCATGTGTCCTTGTGCATGGCAAGTTTTTAGCATGTTTGCCACTTGTCGTAGTGCTTGCCATGCATTAGCATGTATGCCATGTGTCTAAAGTAAAAGGAGAATTTATTTAGTTTTCCCCCAACACTTGTCTTTATACTTTTCTTGATCATAATTAGATTCCTTTGGTATAAGGGTGACACGTGGAGGGCTCTAACTGTCCTACCGTATTTTCTCCCTATCACATAGTTATCAAGGTAGTTGATGAAGTGATTTTTAGTGATAAAGGTTGGGGTGCTGGGTGGGTGGGGCATGTGAGGGAGATGGCAGAATTGCTTGGCTAAGTGTATGTTTAGGCGATCATAAGCCTTTTTCTTCCATAGAGAAGCTGAACAGTCTTCTCTTTCTAAGATAATGTGAGGTATGGAGAGAAGCTTGAGGCAAGCTGATATTGCCAACCCAGATGGCCCTGCTCCTACTATCACTACTTCCTTCTTCATTATTTTTTTCTTTTTGTCAAACTAACGTCCCATTGTTCCTTCTTTTATAGGTAATTGCCAAAGCAATCCTCATTAAAATTGCTTGGAAGATATCTTTTAATATTATTTGGCCTTCACACGTCTTCGATCTTTGCAATATTTTAGATCTTACCAATCTCGTTGAACATATCCCATAAGATATTGAATTGACCAAATTATCCATGGGTTGACTTATTCAGCCATTTTGAAAATGGTCAGCCAGTTTCTACTAGTAATCTGGGCCGTTGAACTGCGGATGGGGTACCACAATAGATCTTTGATAAATGGCAATCATGTCCGCTTGTTCAGATTTACAGATGTAACAGTCAAAGGTGATGCAACACCGTGAAGAAAAGTTAAGGCAAGGGGAGAGAACCCATCGACGGAATGGAGGTTCGCTTAAGCGACGACGCTTTGTCTCCAAGTGTTTCAAATAACCTTGAGCTTGTCGTCTGACAGTTTTTTTTGAGGCGGTAGATGGGCGCTCTGTCATCATAGTCGCAGTACACACAATATGCATCAAAAGCAGCGATCCACTGGAGACATGCATTTTCATAGTAGCTATAGTGAGTTTGGCCTTTCAAATAACTATCGTCGTACCCGTCAAAATATAGAACATATGGTGGAGCCATTATGATCGGTATCAAAAACTGAAATCAATCGTCTGATTTGTTTGTCATGTCGAAAGGAATACAACGCCTGTATCGGATCTCAAATCAGATGAGTGAAAGCTGATGAACGAAAGAAAGAGCGCGATCAACGACTGAGATGATTCCTGAAACTGTGCTGAAGACTGCTGGCCGCTGCTAAAATAGGTTGGATATGCTCGAAAAATTGTCACGAACAACTTTCGTGTTGAGGTCGAGGGCCAATTTTGAGCAGAAATAGCTCGGGTGAGGAGAGAGAAAATGAGGGGTAGAGAGAGAAAGTATAGAGAGGAATTTTCTCTTTATTTTTTTCTGATTTTTTTTTTTTTTTTGGTGCGTGAAGAAAAAAGAGGGGGTTAAATCTAGTAGTACCAATATGAGGGAGATTGCCCAAAGGAAAAACAAGGGAGTTAAAATTTTACCTTATTTTATAAAGTAGTCAATGAATACTAAAGGGGATGTCCAAAGAAAGATAGAGGGTGAGATTCATTACCCAATTAATATTAGTGGGGTGCACAAGGGAGAAATAAGAGGTTAATATCTGTTAAGGGGTTGCCTAACGTAAAATAAGAAGGGGGCTGGTTATCTCTTTCCTTTTATGACTTTGGTTGGCACTTGCACAAGGAAACTATTCCCTAAAATTTAAGTAGGAAAAGAAAAAGTAACTTCATACATACGTTGCTATATCTGTTACTTCATTTTCTGCAAGAAAAACAGTAACTCTCTAACTTTCTGTGTACGTTAGTTCACCCTTTGCATTTCTTATGTAACTGCACTTAAAGGGGGTTGTCCAGGTAAAACAGGGAGGGATAATTCTCTTCTTTATCTTTGACCCGGAAGAGTTACAGGCAAGCAAGGTAAAGACAAGCTGTACCGCATGTAAGTTGTAACCTTTGGCTGCAAGTCACCTTACCTGCGACTGCAGGTTACCAAAGCTAATGATAAAGACAAATGACCTTTTGTGAAACTTGCCGTGCAAGTTACAAGTCACAAATTCCACGATTTCTAATAGCTATTGCTTCTCTGATAAAAGCTACCTTCCATATATCTTCTCTTTAGTGGTCAAAGAACCCAGAAAAAATGGAAACTCACGGCCGTCTTCTCCCACACGAAAGTGAAAAGGTTAGAAACCTTGGGTTTCCTTCTTCCTCACAAACTCAGTTTCCTGGGATCTTCACGGCAGCAGTATTGGAGTTTTCTTCTCGGGAGGAAACTTGGAGGTGGTGGTAGTTTTGTGCAGAATTTATGCAGGATTTGGCTGGCCTAAATTAAGGAAGATGATCTGCTACTAGGTATTAACTTGGCTGGTTTTAGGAAGTAAAACAAGGCTGAAACAAGACTTGGTGTTGACAGGAAGATGACTGCTTTAATTGGTTGGACAGATGTCGTAGATGGGCTGGGTATTGGTTGGGTTGATGGGCTTGGAAAATAAGGTGGGATTAGGGCTGTTAAAAGATAGAGAAAAATATTGGTTCTCTGTTGGTATTAGAAAGAGGGTTTGGGATAGGGTTTATGCAAGTTTCGGGTTATTGATGTCTGAGATAAGAGGGTTAACGATGGGTTTGGATTTAAGGTTGCAGGTGGAAGAAGGTGGAAGTTAAGGCTGCAAGGTGATGATGAAGTGCTGGTGACTATGGAAATCGGTGGTAGGGCTGATTCGGCATGCCAGACTTGAGGTCGAAGAAGACCTTCTTCGTTCTTCGAAGACTTGAATCTTGCGTTGTGATAGCAAAACAATCTTTGATCTTTCGCTTTGATACCAAATCGATGCAGCACCACCGTGAAGAAAAGTTGAGGCGAGGGGAGAGAAATAGACGAAAGGGGAGAGAAATAGACAGAATAGACGAAAGGGGATGAAGAGATGAAAATAACATGAAGAAGAGACGAAAATAGGGAGAGAAGATGAAGACTTGGGAGAAAGAGGAGATGAAGACTTGGGGAAGAAGAAAAGAGGAAATTAGAGGGGAGAATATCAATTCATTAAATTAATTATCAAAGTTCCCAATAAAGCTGTAAAAAGGCCTATAAATAGGCAATTAACAACCTAAAAGATAGGAACCTACTAAAATAGGAATTCCTAAAAGACTAAACTTCCTAATTCTAAATAACATGGAAAATAAAATCCTAGAAACTAATAACATAGAAATAAAAATACTAGAAACTAAATAATACATAAATTAATCGTAAGATCTGCATCAAAAGGCTTTAAAAAATTCCTGTCCAAGAAATCGGATTGGCGTCACACTATGTGATGGAAATACAGAGAAGAATCAAAGAGAAATAATTGAAACATGTGCGAACGGGTTGAGAGATGTAGAGAGAGAGCTTTGTTGAAGATGTGTTTTCACTTGAGGGTTGGCCCACATCGACTATGACGATTTTTTTTTTTTTTCATTTTATGGGTTTTAGGTGATTAAAGATTGTTTGAAAGTTTGAACTCAAAATTTGGTTGGAAGATTCAAAATAAAGAATCACCCTCTTGATTTTTAAACCCTTTGCCTTTTGTGTTGCCTTGGAACTTGAACCCCAAAACCAAGTGTGATGTGAGATTGTGAAAAATGCAATGCAAGTTTTTTAGTCCCACCTTAGAAAGTTGAAGAAACGTTTACCTCTATATAAGAGTTATTATAGAGACAAAGGCTTGGGCCTTTCAGGGGGCATTGGAATTTGTTGGGTGGGTGACATAATTTTACAAAGATCAAATAAAAAGCACACGCGAGCACTGGGCTAAGGCTCGAGGTCCTGTTACCAATAGCAGTGACAAATTTTAAATATAAAATCTTGATGTTTTTTTCTGTCTATAAAGACATGCGTGTTCTTCCGCCCAAAACACACAAGCATACTGTTTTACAGAAACATACAAATTTCTCTACTTAAGTTTTGCTCTTTCTTCCTCCATTTTGTTCTGTGTTTGAGCATAGTTCTAAGGTAATTTAAAGTGGACCACTAAGCGAGTGAACGTCTACCTGACCCTATGCGACTGTCTTATCTTGGAGTGTTGATTTGCAGGTTGCACCGTAGAGCGCTAATACAACTCTTAAGGAGAGCGACCAAGTGGCACAACGCATCCGTTCATCCTTCTTCCTTCACCAATCATATTTTTTCAAAGGGGTTTTATCTTCTAATCAATAAGGGCAATCTGCCTTCTCAACTTTATTTTGATTATTCTGATTTTCAACATTACCAAAACCCGTTCAGATTAGTCACGATCAGTTTGTATTATCTAAATATTTCCAATAAAGATAACTCTCTAAAGAGTCCAGGGAGAGTAACAGTTTTAGTGTAATTACGAAACTAATCTATCCCTAGCCTAGTGTTTGCTTAATGGAAGTAACAACACTCATGGTAACCAAAGGCTTTAGGGTTTCGTTTCTCCGAGTGGTCTCTGATCTACCAAACAATCGTTGATTCCATTGCTCTAAGCCTAAGGTTTGGATAGTTATGAGGGATACATTAGAACTGTGTTTGTCAAAGTTCATAAGAGAGCTTCTTCAGCTGTCAGATCATTCGCATCATCAGCAGCTTCAATATGATCATCATGGTCGGAGGTAACGATCAATTTTTGCTTAAGTTTGATTTAGTATCTAATAGTTGGTGTCAGACCAAATCTCTAATTAATGGTGGTCGATCGTATGCTTGATGCTCAGATCGTAAGGTTTATATGATTTTATTTCTTGGTTGTATACTTGGATTTATTGCATTCTTCCGATCATAGTCTTGACTATCGTTTGATCGTGATTAATCAATGCGTTTAGAATTTGATATTGGTCGACGATCATCGGATCCATGGTGATGGTCGTTGATTTTGTATAGTCGAGAAATCAATAACTTCAGGGAGAGAAAAGGATCATTCAGTGTTAAGGTTAGCGCTGTCTGGTGACATCGTCGGCGTGCCATTGGATTCCTGTCACCCATGACTGATCATGGTGTTGTTGGCCCTTGGATCGGCAATTGTGGGCCGTACTGTGTTTTATGACTTCATAGTGCGAAAAAATCCATTACTAAGATGATCTTTACTATTTAATTAATTACATTGTTTCAAAAAGTACAGTGGGGCCCACTTCATAGGTTGATCCAAACCGCTCATTTGTTTCCATGATGTGCAATCCCTCTATAGAACAAAGGGCTAGGATCATCCTATGCAGATTATTTTTGGGGTACAGCCTATTTATGTTGTGGCCGACAGATGGACGGTTTGGATAATCCTATGAAGTAGGCCCCACTGTACTTTTTGAAAATACTGGACTTGCCGTTTGATACGCAGATTTAGAATCTTGAATTTCCTAGAAATCGTAGATGGGAGACTAGAGAAGGAGACTAGCCGTCGTTTTCTTATTTCTCGCCTTCTTTCCGTCACGGAGAGAGTAGGATCATCCCATGTTTCCAGGTTTTAGAAATCTAGGGATGGTTCTAAAGAGAAGTGAAACGGACGGTCTCCTTCTTCTCTTGTCTCCCATCTAGGATTTTGAGGAAATCTAAGATTTAAAAATCCGCGTACCCAAACAGCCCCTAAATGTGGCAAAAACCATTGTGGAATTCAAGAACCACAGCTTGAAAGTCTCCACACAATTTCAAGCAAAAGTACTGAAACTTGGGCCAATTCTACGCCAACATTCTCATATAAAACCATGACTTCCATTTATTGCATTACATCAAAACTAGTTATAGAGCCATCTTCACCATGAAACCTTCCAACCTTCGATTCCTAGCATCTTCCACTATTCTTACTTTTGTTACTCCCATACAAACGAAAGAGGTTGAAGGCAGACATGCAAGAGAGAGTCACCATACTAAGAGAAACCAAAAATGCACTTACAATTCCCTCACCCACTTGGGTGCAAAATTTCCCATACAAATTACATATCTTCATCCACTGTAATTCTGGCTGGCCGAGCTCCGCAATCACAGCCGATTGTGCCGCCGCAGCCACTGCTGAGAACGTTAGGTACGCCAATATCTGCGAGCGTGCCCAAGATGAGAAATGGCTAAAATTATTTTAAGCTTTGGCAAAATATTTCTTGGTGAATTTTTTCAAAGAGAGATGTAGTTAGGGAAATGATATAAGCGCTCCCAACTATGTTTTGATATTTTCACTGACTCATCTTGTTTTTTAGTACTTAAAGAGCTGCCAGATAAGGGTGTCAATTTTGGCTCGGGCTCGGAAGCTCGCTCGAGTTCGGCTCGAATCCTTAACGAGCCGAGCCCAAGTTAGGCCAGGCTCGGCTCGTTAAGGCTCGTTAAGAATTTAATATATTTAAATATATATATTATATATTAATATATACACTAAAAGGGTGGTCCAAGGAGTGAAAGCGGGAGGCAAAATATGTCACTTCTTTTTTGGAACCCCATTTGTTACTTGGACCACCCCCGTAGTGTAAAAAGAGTAGTAAAAAAACACTAGATAGGGCTGTCCAGGGATGATGAGGGGTGTGAAATTAATATAATTCGGGCTCGATAAGGCTCGGCTCGCGAGCCTGGCTGAGCCGAGCAGAGCCTGATTCGAGCCCAAGCCGAGCTTTTGAGCTTAACGAGCCGAGCCGGCTTGGCTCGTTTAGACCCCTACTGCTAAAGGATATTACAGATCTCAAAAAGTTCTCACAAGCCATTTAGAAAAGACAAGACAACCTGGGTTTGTGCAATTATTAAAACATAGTTCTACTGATAATATTTCCCTATAGGTATGGGATATCATTATACATTGAAGGTCCCTCTAAACAAAACTGAACTAATGTGGTTCAAGTTACTTTTTTCTTAATTTGTAATCAAACAAAGAAAAATCATGGACTTTTTGTTAAAAGTTTTTCTTTTCCTAACTTTTTCAGAAATATCTTGCGATCGACCGGTTTTTAGGTTTGGATTACAGGAAAAACATATCGTGAAGAATAGATTTTCCTAGATTTTTTTTATTTACATGTATGATTCACGGAGAAATGATATGACTTATTTAGGCGTAGTTATGGCTAATTTAGAGGGATGACATAATAAATTGAAGGGCACTCTAAATAAAACTTGAACTGCAGTGGTTAGAGTTATATTTTTATGTGTAACCAAACAATGGAAAAGTAGGAAATTCTGGAAAAAAATACTTTTTCAAACTTTTCCAGAAAATTCCAGCAACCTAAATTGCAAGAAAAACATTTCAAAATAAAAAATATTTCCGGCACGGCATGAATAGCTACAGTGACACGGCCCGTACCAGGCTGTGGGTTTAGACCCACGGCACGGCACAACACGACAAGCGGCCCGGCACAGCAAAATCAGTGAAAAAGTGAGCATCTAGAGCTATTTTCCCGGGCCGTGCCGTGCGGTGCCTAACATCAAACTTTTCCGTGCCGGCGTGGACAAATCGTGCCTTGCCGTGCCAGGCCCGCGGGCCACATTGGGCTGAGAAGTTTCATGCCGTGCTGGCATGGCACGGCCCGTTTGCCACCTTGACCTATGATTATGGTTCTAAATTTTGGTTTCAGCTAAAATTTCGGACCCATCCGAAACCAAAATTTCGACCCGAATAAAAATTATTATTTTATTACAAATTTCGACGAAATTCTGGGAATTTCCGAAATTTCGAACGAAATTTACCTATTTCCATTTCGGTACCTTTCCGTTTCGGTCCTCACCGAAATCCGAAAATTTGGCCGAAATTTAAGGGATTTCACCCAAAAAACTGGATTTCTGACAATTATTTTATAATATCCCGAAATTTCAGCCGAAATTGCTGAAATTTCGGTCGAAATATATTTGAAGAAGAATTAGCCGTTAAATAGATTTCGTGGGATTTCAAAATTTTAGGTCCAAATTTCGGTTTCACTGAGAACCGAAACCCATTCCGAAACCGAAATTTGAAACCTTGCCTATGATAAGTAACTATAAGTAAGAAAGATTTACCTGATCACAAGAGAAAATGACCCAAGCCAAGGGCTTGCTGAATAGCACACTTCCTCTAAGCATACTTACTATACACCGAAAGACTTGAAGGAGTGAATAAGAGGCAGCTATCCCATTAGCTATCACCAAAAATCTGTGGAATTCCTTGTGAAAATCAGAACAGTAATAGACTAAAAGGGAAGTGCTTGTTTATAACTAACTATACACTGAAGTCTGGTGTATATATATAAGATGCCTCTACTAGTCTACCGCCCAAGTAGCATACCATCCAGACCGTCCAATAAATGGGTCATCCTTTAGCCATTAATCGGACGGTCATGATCAGCCCATCTTCCTAAATTTAGTCTATTTTGGTTCATTGGACGCTCTGGATTGATGGGTATTCACCCTGACTGGATGGTATCATGGTAGCTAGTGCTGGTTGATACTTTATACAGCGTTTGGGTGTATAGTTCAGCACAAGATCATTCCTTACTAACATCACAAGAACAAAAGGTAATATGAAACCTTTCGGGCCGTTCGGATTCATGGATTTTATACTCCAGGATTATAAAACCTTGAATTTTACAAGCTAAATTTTGGATTTTAAAATCCGGGATTTTACAATCATCGATTATAAAATCCTTGTATCCAAATGGACCCTTTGAGTTGTATCTTTCAAAACTAAGATACAATATTGAAAGAAGAAAACAAGAAAAAGAAAAAGAAATCGGAAAATTGGATTCTTCCAACACATACAATACTCAAAACAGAAGAAAAGGAAAAAAAAAGAAACAATGGATTGTTCCACATAAAATTTGGTTAGAAAAAACATAAAAACAGAAAAATGAAATGATCCAACATATGCTATATTGTAAAAAGCAGAAAAAAAGGAAAACAGAAAAAAAGATTTCTAGCAGAGAAGAAGGAAAATATTAAAAGAACTGATTGTTCAAATTAATTGAGAGAGAGAGAGAGAGAGAGAGAGAGAGAGAGAGAGAGAGAGAGAGAGAGAGAGAGAGAGAGAGAGAGAGAGAGATTTCATGTTCTTACACCAAAGCTTTCATATCAGTGAATTTTGCTTTCTTCTCAATAGAAAAGATCTGCTTGACCTGTGTATCAGACCCTATAAGAAAAGCTGAGAGCACTCCCAACCCACAAATCACACACCTCAAAACCACCTCTGCAACCTTCACCCTCCTATCAACCACCTTCAAACTACTGCCAAGGTAGACAGGAACATTACCAGGACTAATCCCAATACCAGAATACATCTTTCAAAACCAAAAGCGAAACCCAAAACCTCACTCACTAAACAGTACAAAAAACTCACTAAAACAACTCAAAATCCCTCTCTATAAAAGGCATAGAAACCCAACAACCACAGACATCTATTTATATCCAATAAACAAACATAACTCATGATTTCTTTTTCTTTGTTCAACATCTGAAATTTGCAAAAGAATGACAAGTGGCACTAACACCCACTAAGATGTACGGACAAGGATAGCCAAAAATGGATTGGAATGGAATTCAAAGTGCTGTGTTGGGATGGGGGAGACCTTACCCTGCACTTGATGCCATTAATGAGAGCCAATCCCACTTCTGACCTGTATTGAATAAGGGGTGCACAAGATTTAGGACCTTTCTAGGGAAAAGCAACAGTTTCCATTGGGTTTTTATGTGCCCAAGAAAAAGGGATGGCAATGAATTCTCAATTTCTTATGGGAATGGCCGAAAGGCCCGAAACAACAAATTTTGCCAGAAACACTGAAGTATTTGATAAAATAGAAATGTGAAGGTGGGTATCTAGAAAAAAAAACACAAAGGTAAAGTTGAAGGCACAAAGGAGATGGGGTCCATATAAAGTTAAAAAGAGGACAAAGAGTAAAGATGATGATTGTTTTAAGTGCTTCTTGATATGATTTGGGTGGTGGGAGTAGGTATTACGTCGGTGTTTATGGTACTTGAGTGCTTAGCTTGCTCAGCATGAGATATTCTTTTCTAGTGTTTAAATCTAGAAGTTCTTATATTTATAAATGAGAAGGGAGAAGGCTAGTTTCCTTTCCTAAAGAGCTGATTTGAACATGGTCTTAAGTCTGGCCTAATATTTTAAGGGGTACTCAAGATGAACAAACAAATATGTTTTAATATTTGAATTTAGGGAAATAATTTTCCCACTCTCTTTTCTATAACTTCTACCTTCTTTTATTTGTCGTTTGTTAACTTACCAACATTTGAACTAATTCATTGTGATATATGGGGTGGATATCCCACACCATCCTATTCTGGTGCCCATTATTTTATAACCATTGTGGATGATTTCTCTAGATGAAATTGGGCTTATTTAATGTGTCAGAAATCTGATACATATATTAACTTGAAGAATTTTGTTCACATGATTAGAACTCAATTTCAATGTAATGTTCGCCAAATTCGAACAGATAATCGAAGGGAATTCCTATCCAACTCCATGCAAGCTTTCTTTCATGAGCAAGGGATCATCCACCAACGTACGTATGTTCACACACCACAACAAAATGGTGTTGTTGAACGCAAGCACCACCATATCCTTGAAGTGGCACGCGCACTACGTTTCCAAGCTCATCTTCCCATTAGTTTCTGGGGCGAGTGTGTGTTGACTGCAGTGTACTTGATCAATCGCATGCCCACCCAAATTTTATTTGGTCTTACACCTCATGAAAAATTATTTAAAAGTAAGCCCAAATATGATCATTTGCGTGTCTTTGGGTGTCTGAGAAGTTGGTTAGTTAACATGGTATCAGAGCCAAAGTTCTCGAGTTCAAACCTCCCGAATACCAAAATCCACATGCGATGGTTAGCCCAAAGTGGGACCACATGTGCCACGCGTTTGCCAAGTGGGCCACACGTGCGGGGGAGTATTAAAGTAAAAAAGATAAATAACGCCTTTCTCCAACAGTTTAAGCTTTTGGAGAAGTTGGTAAGTTAACATCATTTCTTGAAAGAAAATTAATTTCAAGAAAGGAGAAGTATAAGGGGTGGAAATGTTGAAGACAGAGTTCAAAGCAAGAAAAGAAATCAAGAAGAAATTAAAAAAGAAAACACACAAAGCAAGAAGAATAAAACTAAGAAGCAAAAACCAAAAACACACAAGACAGGAGGAGAGATATAAACGTCTTCTCTTTCAATAATATGTCAAAAACAGTTACACCACACCATTTCATGTTTTGCACTTCCAAATTTTTAGATAAAATAAGATAAAGTCCTGTTCTAATTCAACTTCAATAGTCGCAAAACAACTTATTTGAAGTTAAATATGATTATTTGCAATTAATACTTATAGGATAACACTTAAAGGAGAAAATGATTTGGTCATTTCTACCGTGTTTTTTTGTTGCATTTCATAGGGAATCGAGCTCACATTCTTGTCCTCTTGCGCATGTGGCACAATAGAGGGTTTCATCTTCTTCTTTTTTACAAGGCAAATGACAACGACTGCCCTTAATTAGGGCATTCGTTAAGGAGCATTAAAAGCTCCTTTTTTTTTATGCAATTCACGATTTTATACAAAAACAACTTCCTTAGGGCACTCGTTGGGGATTAAATGCTTTTTTTTATGCAATTCACCATTTTTATTAAGGCATCATTTAAAAAAAGTTAAAGTATTTTTTAACTCTTGATAAAATGTTTAATTTATCCTTAAGCTGAAAGACAAAAGAAACATGTACAGGAGTTTACTTTATCTTTTGAAAAACAACTAAGTGTATGTCTGCCTACATTTCTAAAACCTTTCAATTTCTAAACATCTAATAAAACTGTAGTTTCTTCTTTTTCATCTTTCTCTTTTGCAAAGATACTAAAATGGGAATGTAAAAAGGAAAAAGACAACCAAGAGAGAAGAGTCAAGAAGGAATCATGTTGATGAAAATCTTCTAAAACTTCATATTAGGTACTGTTCTTATTTTCATCTATTACATTATATTTTCACTATTGTTTCTTATTTTAATTATTTTTCTATAAATAATTTTAATGAAAGATTTTTTGTACATGTGTACTTATGCTCATTTCAAATATTTAGAGAACAAATGAAAAAAGTGTTATTGAAAGTAGAATTAATCATAGTGTCACGGCAAAATGTCTTGACTTAAATCACCTTCCTAATGATCAAGAAAAATCAACTTTTTATGATAAAGGCATTGATATAAATTAACACCCAAAAGAAATTGAAATTTTAATATTATCATGTGATGATTTGAAATTTGATGAGATGGATCAAGATGAAATTTTGTAACATTTTTAAAAAAAATAAATAATGGCATTTAATCGAAATTTCGGACTGAAATTACCAAAATTTAGAACCGAAATCCGAAATTTCGTAAATGGCGAAAAATGAAATTTCGGAAAATTTCGGTTTCGGATTTCGGTCGAAATTTAAAACCATGCTCACAACTAGTAGAAACTAATTTATCATGAAAAAAAATTCATGGTTGCCAGACACGGCCTTAACTTCTCCAAAGAAAATGTTCACACGGCTACAACATGTGTTACCTTTCTCAAGATTTATTGATTATGAACTTTAACGTCAGAGAATACCCACAACTAATATAGATGCTTTAAGATAAGAATTTACAGAAAAAAACAAGAGGCATTAGACATATTAGGTATCAATCACATGAGAAAAAAAATAGAATGAAATGTTTCAACACAATCGGACAGAAGAAAGAAATTAAAGAGATCGAGATCTATAATTATTTTTGGACTACATAGTCGTTGCACTAAAATTGTATCTCGTGTACAATTCTTCCACTCGAATTAATTTTGATATCACATTTGATGGTACTATTTTAAGAGATGGTGCATGACAAATCCAACTCTTAGATTGACAATTCCTCCACTTTGTAGAATAACTGCGAGCCAAACATGCCACTTCTTTGAAGCCAACAACAGTTCTGTCTTTAAATCCTTTAAACTGTCATTCCCTGTGATTGCATTTCATGTGTGACCTTCTATGCAAGAAGATCTTGATGTCATGTTGGTCTGAGAGATTAGCATCTGACGAATCATAGAACATTAGATTATTAAGTTCGCCCCCTACAATTATAATAGTCAAGAGGCATCATTTCATCTAATCCTCTAAACTACTAGAGCTTAAACTGCATCACGTATATTCTTCTTGCATGCACTAGGGATGAATTTAATGCTCCTATCAGCTATCAGATTGCCCAAAAATGCTTTCCAGCTTGATGGATGTATCCTCCTCATAATCCTAGAAAATCCCAAATTTTTTTTGACTTCATCTTAGTTGATATTGGATCCGTCCTGTTCAAACCACATTTTGACATAACAGATAAGTCCCTAGTAACCTTGATATTACATTTGGTGGTACCTTTTTGAAGCAACCTTGATATGACATTTGGTGGTACCCTTTTAATCTGTAGAATTCGAAAAATACAAGAACCTTAGATTTGTCTAATTCCTCATGCCTACGATAGTACCTTAAATTGTTCAATTCCTCAAGTAGAGATACGTGTCTCTAAAACAACGGATGCTATTGAAGAATAGTGCCTTAATGTATATCAGGCATGACAGCGATGGAGGAAGAGAGGAAATCAAGGTGTTACTTAGATCCAAAACTAAGAGTATTTTCATCACTTCAAAGATACCATCTATGATGTGTTAGGGTGATGGGGGAATATTTTCGGATCTTCTTATATTCATCCAACTTCACCCTTGTTGGTCACTCTCTAAACCTTAACCTAGATCCATACCCAACCTTCAATGAGACTGATATGGCTATATCTCGAATAACATCATGCACCTTTACGAACCCTTCTACAAGCAACTATGCAGTGAGGAGCCTTGAGCATTTTAACATAGAGAAGCAATTTATCCAATCCTTCCTCCATGCATTCATACATCTTGAGAAAATGACCCCCCTGTTCCAAATGGAAAAAAACAAAGCAAGAAGTTACATTTTATTTCCATAGCCTTTGGACGTAAAGTTGAACAAAAAATGTTGACGAAATTAAGAAATTATTGATCTTAGAGTTCTCCCAAAAGAAAACCTTTGTGGCCCATCCATTTCCCTTTCTCTTGGATCATTGCCTATTTCTACATAAGGAACCTTTGACTGATCTGAACCGTTCATCTGATAGATCTGCATCAGACATCCTACAGCTAAAAATATCACGCCAATCATCCAATAGTATGTATTTTTTGTCATTCTGAACACAGACTGCAAAAACTTCATAGCCAACAGTCCACATTCAACGACTAAAAAAATCCATTACTGCATGGTTGGATGGTTGGACTTGCATGAATTTTGGATCATAAAAGATCCAAAGTAAAGCTGACCAGTTGGACCGATCAGATCAACAGAAGGTGAGACTTATGATACTGTAGTGGGTAAGCACCTCTCTAAGTATTGGGGAAATGAACAAAAAATTCAAGAATTATAATACCAGCTAAAAAAGGAAGAATAATGCACATTACCTTCTTATCTTTCCGGTGGTAATAGAATTTCAGACCGTAAGGAGACAGAAAAAACATTTCAGACCATATGCAAAACAACAACCTTTCCCCTTCCCTGTTTCTGTGTTGGGGATGGAGAAGTTGTAACAAGCTAAGTAATTTATAGTACAAGAAATCTAGAGAGAAGGATGAAAAGAAATTCGATGAAAGGAAAAGGAAGTTTCAATGAAGTTTCGATGAAGTTTCGTTCTGTGTTTTAGAGACAAATCTAATAAAGAAGGAGTGGTACACATGGAAAAAGAGGAAAAGGACAGGCAAATAAAGGAAAGCTGCTGCACAATCTATCACAATATCTTACCTTTGGAAAATTTAAAGAAAAAAAAAAGGAAAAAGAGAACAAAGATAAGATTCGTTTGGTTCTTCAACAACACTCCTCCATCAACATTTTTAATTTTTCGTCCAAGGGAGTACAAAAGAAGAGTAAGAATCGAGAGAAAGGTTAAAGTATATAACATTATGTCATACCCCTGTAACAGTGCTGCACGCCCATCTCCAAACAACCACTAGGATGTGCAAGGCCACGCTCACAACATCATATAAACATTGATAAACAAAACTACTAGCTGAATATATTATTAATTAACCAAAGATACATAATAAATTGGTCTCAAAGATTTCAAGGCCAAACATGGCTCAAATCCACAATTAATTAAAACAAGTCTCTTAGCTATTAACTGAAATAAATGTTTACTGCTCAAATAAAATCCCTACTAACTACTAAATCAATGCCCTGCAAACCGAAGATTCCTAAGCAAATGAATCCTTCCTCACGCCATTTACCCATGAGCTGGCTAGTTATTATTCGATATCTGAAAACATGATAGACAACATGGAATGAGCTTTTACGTTCAACATAACAAGAAATCTGCATAAGATGGATCAAGTATACAAAACAAAACACGAGCAAAAGCATTTGATAATAATGCACAGTTTATTTAAAACAGGCTTGTATCATGAGATAAAACATAAAAACAACACAACTATCAGTTTTGACTAATCCACATGATCTTCATGATACAAATAATCTAATAAATTCACAAATCCACACTAGACATAGCTATGGCCTCAATCACCTCCCATAGTGGTGGGCTATCACAATATATATACCAGCTTCACATCCCTTACCGGCGAGGTTGTCAATCAGCCCCACGTAGTCACGGCCAAGTTTTACAACTCCTCCTAACAAGGGTAATAACAAGGGAACTCCCCCCACAATCGTGCACTCACTATGTAGGCAAACGACCGATTTTTACGTGGCGCGCCCACAAACTATTTAAGGTCAAGATACAAATCATAGCTACGCTTGTCACCGTGCATGTAACACCAACCGGTCCCGTCGGACCCAAAAGAATTTATTGTTGGCATTTTGGTGGGGCCCACATCGGTGGGAGCCACATTAAGAGAAAACATTAGTTTTCTATTCTCTCCTCCACTACAGTTGTATTTACAAAGGGAGTCTAAGAGATAAATCCCATGTATTTAGACTTTGTGAAACACTAAGTGTTTGAAGTGTGGAAGGACACAAATATGTTTGTTCCGAAATCTATAAATATGAGTTGCGTTTGATGGGAACAATACTCATACGTTATAGCTAAAGTTCCATCATAAAGAGGGACTCTAATCCGAGAGGAAAACTGTGCCAACGATTCCATCAATCGAGCCTTAAGGTCTTCTTAAGATTAGAAGATCTCTCTTCTCCAGTTCGTGTGTCGCAACGGAGATCGTGTCCGTGATTCGTTGATGTTCGAGGGAGTCATGATCTTCGATTCTAATTGCCATGACCGGAGGTAAGTTCCGCATTATTTCGAATTAATTAAACCTTACATTTATTCCGTGGAATATCAACAATCACATTACATAACATGAACATCACAAGATTTTGCATACAATGAAATCCAACAATTCATATGGACATAAATCAACTTTCAAACTTGATACAACAAACATATGCAAAAGATAGCATACTTGATCCAAAGTTTCATGAATTTGTCATGCTAAAAACTTGTCTTGAATAACCAAAGAGATATTATTACCAAAATGAAAATTTCAGTTCATAAACATGGTTTATAAATCGCAATTTACATGAAGGAAAACTCTACCTAGAATCACAAGTTACGTTCCAATGGTTTGAACAATAGATTCATTTGCAACCATTCAAGTTCATTCTTCTAAATGACCTAAAATTCATGTAATATGTAAATTAGAAATTTGATAATCCTTTTTGAACAATTACAGGTCTCTAGAAACCCCCAAAAGTCCAAAAACAAGGGTCAAAATCCGAAACCACAACTCAACCCATAGTACCCGGGGGTTCTGCTCGGTTGACTATCAGAGTCGATTGATCAGGCTTAGTCGACTATCCAGACCCCGTTTCTGGTTCTGTAACTTGCGCGAGTTGGTTCGTTTTAACACACAAAAACCATTCGAAAATCCTTGCTTTCTCTCTCAAAACACCACTATAACACTCTTGATTAACCCCTTTAATCCAAAACATGATTTAGGTTCTCAAAACACAAAAGATCTTTAAGATCTAGGAGAAGAACGAATTTTCTAAACCCTAGTATGTTTACCAAAACAGTTCCTACAATTATCCTTCTTTAAAATTGAGTTCTCTTTGAATTATCATCAAGATTGGCCTTTGGTTTTCGACTCCCATATTCAAATTCCCCATCCAAACCCAAGAGTTCATGAAGAACATCAAGGATTGGGTCTAGGCAATTCAACAATTTTTAAAAAATTTCGTAATTCTCATGCCAGATCTTGTTTTCCTCAACCCTATAAGTCTATAACTAATTACTATTTTGGAAGGGATCTTAAAGAGAAACAAGAGATGTTTAATTGAACTTTACATACCTGTTGAGGAGAAACAATTTCTCTTTAACAATTAGCATAAAATCCTCAAGATTAGTTCTAGGTTTGTGAATTCAATCCTTAAACTCCTATCCGAACCCGTGGGTTAGAAATCTCACCCCATCATAAGATTTCTAAAACCCGGAAACACGGGATGATCTCCTATTCTCTTGCTCGACAAAGAAGGGTGAGAAGTCAGAAAACGACGGACGGTCTCCTTCTTCTCTCGTCTGCTATCTATGATTTCGAGGAAATCCAAGATTCTAAAATCCGCGGACTGTGAAAATATCAAAATATGGTTGTGCTGACATCATTTCCTTATTATATGGTTTGGCTTTGTTATTATGAGTTTTTAGAGACGGCAGTTAGAGAAGTTCCATGACAGTGACCTGTCTTACTAGCAACCTTCTCTTCTCTAATCAAAACTAGGACAACAGTGGCCCAAAATCAAATCTGTCTTTGTGGCTCTGCTTAAGCGCCAAAACCCCACCTCTCAACTACCACCATGGAAGCCTCAATCCCTTCACCCCTTTTCCTTTCCACAACCTCCAGAAACCTTCTTTCAACTCCAAATAACTCAACAAACTTCAACCCTAATCTCCTTCACCGAGGCAGGTGCAACCATTCTGCCGGAAATATTAGATTTCCGGCGAGAATTCCGGCAATTGGCGACGTGGCATCCGCTGCCGATCCTGCTAGGGCAGAGATCACATGGCAAATCATCGTCGGAGGGATAGGTATTTGATTCTTTCTCTTTCTCTGTTTTTCCTTTCCAGAAATTTTTTTTTCCTAATTTAGGCATGTTTGGATTGCAAGAAAAACATTTCTGATGGAATATTTTTCCTCTGGATTTGAGAGGAATATCATCATAAATTGAAGATCCTTAGGGTTGGTCTAAATTTTTTTTTTTCATGGGTAAAAATTGCATTCTTTAACCTGAATTATCTTTATTTTCTTATCTGTTTTGTGCAGCTGGAGTCACGCCTTTCGTGGTTGCAGGAATCGAGTTTGGAAAACGGATTGTAAGATTCTGTTACACATTTTTTTTTCCTGTGAAGAAGTTTGAGTATTCTAATATTCTTGTAAGACGAACGATCAGGCCTACATACAACATTATTCAATACAGTTTCAACTGGATAGTTCTAATAATTCGATTAAAGTCGTGCAAATGTACAGTTTGTAACTGTTCAGATTCAACTGCCAAAAACTGCCTCTTAGGATGCTTATGATAATCCAATCGGAAACTGCGTGGGTGAGGAACTCATTGAACATGGGAAATCTCACATTAGAATATCTCATGAACTCCTGTTTATTAACAAAACACCAGATGCTTTGCTATTCATTTTCCTTATGTTCCTCATGAATCTTATGCAACTTTTTTTTTTTCTAATTTCCAGAATGTTACATAATTTTGAATAGTAAATCGTGTGTTATTGTTTTTTGTGTGATTGTGTTTCTCTCAACTCATCATGAAGTTTTGCTGCACTTTGTTTGTGATCCTATTTGAGAAGGTATTTCTTGGTTTTCTACAGTAGACACAAATATCCAGTTTAAAATCTTATACCTATTGTGGAATTTTACCTTAATAAACCATGTCATTCTCAGACCATTGGTACATTATGATATATCAAAGATATCTGTTAGAACATGTGAGATCCAACGGGTGGATTGGATTAAGATCTCACCATTGGATCATCTTGGAGGTAGATTGGGTAAGTTAGGAAAGTAGATTTGTTTAGGATTATTTTCTTCTAAAATTATCTTGATCTCCCTTCTATGTTTATCTTGTAAGTGCTCTATAAAGCACCGATTGATTCTCTTTGTAATCATCCAAGATTAATAGAAATCTCTAAAATTCTTCAATATCATTGATCCTAATGTGATATAGTATTATATAGCATTAGTGATCTGCCAATATGGGTAAGGTGTGGTACAAATATAATACTCACTGCTAGTTATATTTGTAATTTGGGAATTGCTAGCGTCCATCACAAAAAGCTTTTCGCGGCTGGTCTGTCGCAATTCAGACCAGCCACCTCGTGAATGGAGACAAAAGCTCGTCTCCATTCACGAAGTGGCTGGTCTGAATTGCGACAGACCAGCCGCGAAAAGCCTTTCGCGATGGAGCTTGGCAAATCCCTTGTAATTTTTCTTCTTTATACTGATTATTTGCTCGACTATTGGTGTTTTTTTTCTTTTGGATACCCATTACATGCATTCGATCAAGAGGAGATTCAATGGAAATGGCCAATAGACTGTAGCTTCTTTTTGATAAAATTATACAATTGAACATTTGTGCTTCTATGATGTTTGATGTGCTAGCAATTTGAAAATCTAGTCCAATAAGGGAATGGCTAGTTCATAAGAAGTTTAAGAAGTTAAAAGATACAGAAATGCTTATAGTTGTATCTATGGTTATAGTGGCATCTGTAGTTTAAAGTGATGAAGGAAGAAGGAGAATAAGAGGAGGAGAAGAGAAGGAAATCAAAACTAAACGACGCCGAGATCTGAGACAAAGGTTATTGTGAAACTATACCTTTCGCTAGATCTCTATCAAGCTTAAAAAATCCTGCCATTCTTGATCGTTCGTCGCCAACAATCGTTTCAACCATTTCTTTGATACAACCTATTGAAATTAATTTGTTGATCCTACCAAGATCTACATGGTGCAACCACAATGGAAATAGTAAACACCACAAGCCACACACAATGAAGACACGAATTTACATGGTTAGACAGGATTTATGAGCTAGTGAAGCTATGTTTCACTAAATGCAACATACTCAAGAGAGATCAAATAGATAATCACCAAACCCTTAACCCAATCTGCACATGCTCAATGCTCACAATCCGGAAGATCAAACCTGATCTACCCTCCCGTACAAGAGAAACCCTAGCCATTTTTCTTCTCCTCATGAAAAGCTCCCTTCTTCTGCACCCGTTTCATAAGGTATAAAAATGCCTCATACTGATTCTTAGGTTACCTATGTCTCTCTCTCTCTCCTAGTCTATTTAAGAAATAACAGGAGACATGACACTTTTTTTGGTAGTTATGTTGTGGTTTGCGTGGGAACCCCTACCGGTTTATTAGTTAGAGAGAAAGATGTTACATTCATGGGTACATGACACCATCCCTAACTTGGAACACGAGAGAGGGAGATCTAACCACTCTTGATAGACAAAAACAAAACACTAAACCTACTGCTGTGGCCCATCTTTCCTTAATTTAGTGCTTGAATGCGAGTTTTCTTGCTGATTTTTTCTGTTCTAGTTTCCATTTCAGCAGTGAGGAGACATTTCTAACCCTCTGCTTCTGTTCCTTTTGTCTCTTTATCAACAAAATTATTTTTTGGAAAAAAAAAACACTATATCATCCTTGAACAGATGCCTGATGATATTGAAAATATGATCATTATTTGTAGATCTGCTACTTGTGAAGGATTCGAAGCATCATGAAACAGTATGCAATATATTTGCTTGCAGAAATAGTTTTTTGTTGTTTTACTGGAATGTATTTGATTCAGAACTCTGGGTGCTGGTTCGCCTAATTCATATTTTTTTCTTATTTAGTTTGTTTTTTTAAGTTTAAAGTTTACCTCAGATAACAAACTTCCCTTTGCATTCTATCATAGGTGGCGCAAAGAAGATGTGGGGTTTGTGGAGGCTCAGGACTTGTTCTAAGGGATGACTCCTACTTCCGCTGCCCTGGATGTGGTATGATTAGAAGAAATCTGTGCACTTACAAGACAATAAACTTAGTTCATTATGATATTGTTAATAATTTGTTAGTCATAAAAGTCTTCTGTTGAATCTAAATTACAATTATGTAGAGAATCAACTAACTACTAAGGCCCTGTTTGTTTAAGATTATGACAACCGATTGTGAGTGCTAAATCGATTATTGGACTCAAATCTATACTATCTATATAAAGCTGGATGTGGTACACTGAGGGTGTGCCACGTGGCTATCACAATCGGTTGTCATAATCTTAGACGAACAGGGCCTAAGCATGTTGAAGATTGAATACTGCTTGTATTCTGATCTGTTGTGATGTGCAGGTGGATTCCTCCCATGGAAATCATGGAAAAGGTTCTTTTCAGGTTAAAGCCTTTGATGTCAGATGTAACTCTCATTGATGTAATCTAGTGCTACTCAAGTTTTAAATCTTATGTGTATTTATATATTTATCATTTTGTATAGCATATAATGTGAAGGAGGCTACACCTGAAAGGGGTCCACAGATTTAGGATATCTTATGAAGTTAGAATATTTGATGATTAAAGTCTTGGTTAAGTGAAATGTGAATGGAAGAAGCCAGGCTTAATTAATCACGGGTTAGGATCATTTTCACAGGTTCAACTACAATGGGCCACTGTTGGATCACCCAATCTGATTTCACCTCATGGCATACGTGGGGCCCATAATGTAGCTCTTAGGAAAGAGCCTAATCAACCATTTGCAATTTCCATTTCCGAGCCCATTTAAATATATAAGGGCAAAACTGGAAAAGAAAATTAAGAAAATAACGGTCGAAAATAACACAGATTAGTGACTACGTTGTGGAGAATATCTAACTTACCCTATCATCATGAGATTTAACTAACCTGATCATCTAGACCGTCCATCATATAATCTTACCTATTAATCGTATCGTTTAAAAGCAAAAAAGTTATGGTCGTGGTGGGTCATAGACCAAATCTAATTTAAATAAATATAAACGTTAATTAGCATTCAACTAACAACCAAAAATTAGTTTCTATTTTTTTTCAGGGAGAGTTTTAGGAAAGTTTCTAAATTCAAAAAGTTCAGACAGTTGGGAAGTGAATTTAGGAAAGATTGGAGTACGTTCAAGTTATTTTAACGTGCGGTATAAAGCTATAAATCAATTTCTCAAACTCACTTCAAAATTCACTCTTCTTCTCATCTACCGATTACCTTCTTTCTTCTTCTTTGAATCTGATTTCATCTCTTCTTGTCTTATTTTTTCTTGGAAAACTGTTAATGGGTCTCTGCAATAAGATGAAAAGAAAGCATCCAAATTCACTTCATGCAATTAAATCTCTTCCAACTGACTTAGTTGTGGAGATTATGAGTTTTGTAGCATCTTCTTCAATAACCAATCTCATCAACATGAAATTGGCTTAAGTATTTTTTTATTCTTCTTACCTTTCTCAAATTGTGTTCTCTTTGATTATCCTCCTCTTCCAACGAATTTCATGAATTTTCTTTCTTTTTTACTTTTTGGGTTTTTTCTCTCTCTTATCTTGTTTCTGATATTAGGGTTTTTGTTTTCTTCTTGCAGTTGCAAGGAATTTCATGAAGCTGCTGGAGATAATCAGATTTTTAGACGGGTGTCTTTAGAGAGTCTTTCAACAGTCATATGAGATTTTTCTTCTAAAACTGCAACTTTTATCAAACGTTGTGAAGAGAATGGGAATCCAAATGCATTGTACAAGCTAGGAATGGCAAATTTCTTCAATACTTTTTTGGCTATAGATATTGACACTACCATGCTTTAATAGTTGCACAAACTTAGCTTGTCTTTTCTTTTTAGTAGGCAACTGAGAGCTTTTTGGGAACAGTCATAACCTTTGATAGCTATTTAAATCATAAAAGATAGTGTATGAGCATATATACAGTTTCCTACTTGATATTCTCTTTCATTTTTTTTTTTTCAGATTCAGTACTTCAGCTCCAATAACATAAAAAGAATTGGGTCATAATCTTCTAAAAAAAGCCGCGAACTCAGGGCATTTGGGAGCCATCTACACAATGGGAATCATTCAATTCAGCGACCCATCATCGGAAATGGAAGGAATGGAGCTTTTAAACAAAGTGAAGAGGGAGAGGCTTGGAATAGAGAACTGCCGAGGAATGACAGAGAAAATTTTACATGAAATTTGGATTAAAAACACTCTCCCGCGAAGAGAATCGAGGTGCGACTGCCCGCTTCGGAGGAGGGCTAAGTGGTCATGGAATTGGGGAGAGATACATGAAGAAACGATTTTCTGTTCTGAAGGTTGTAGGTGGATTTATGAGCATAATATGTTTGTTAACATGTTGTTGGGTGTGAATTTAGAGACGTGGTGATTAAGGGGATAAATTTTGTATTCAATTTTTTATATTGACAGAGAGTTTTCATAGTTTTATTCAATTTTTTGTAAGATGATTCATGATCAAAAGAATGTAAATTTTGCATTTGATTATTGATAGAGAATTTTCTAGATTTTATTATTATTATAAGATGATTCATTAAAAAAAAAAAGTGCTATTCGTGAACCCAATCAATGTACAATAATGGTTATTATATTACAATATGTCTATATTTTCCATTGGAATTCAGGCAAACAAAGTACAAATAGGGGCCACTTGTTGAATGATCCATTTATCTGCTAGTCCTTGCTATATGGGCCTGCACAAATAAAGTTCTACAAAATTGAACAAATCTAAGCCTATATTAGGATAAAAAAAAAATTCTTTCACTCTTTCTCATGATAAGGCCTAATTACCTGTCTAGAATATTATATCTCACATGTCTATAGATATATTAGGGTATTTGTTACTTCTCTTGGATCCTTGACACGGGATCCAATCTTTCTGATTCGATTGGCGAAGTATCTTTGCTGGCGACCTGATCTTGATGACCAGGTTCTCAACGAAGGCTTCGGGAAGTGGGGGCGAGTCCCCCGATTCTCTCTTTGAGAGATATTCGATTGATCATTAAGTGGGAGTTTTTATACGGTGCCCGCTGCCCTTGGTATTTGATCCAACAGAAGGTACTTTTGTCGCCTAGAGGTGACTTCACAGTCGTGCAACATATAATTTCTTCATTAAGTAAATGGACGAGAGACAATACAAAAGAAGGAGATTTTATATGGAGAATTTATATGTTGTGTGCACCAAGTCTAGTGAAGTCTAGTATGTTTCAAAAAGTACTGTGGGGCCCACTTTATTGTATGATCCAAACCGTTCACTTGTTGAGCCATGACATAGATAAGCTGTACCCCATGGATCATCTCCATAGTTTGGTCCTAAAACTCCGACTTATAGAGGGACTGCACATTATAAAAATCTCTATAAATCATAGGGTTCAGATCATCCAATGGGATCATCTGCAGAGTACAACCTATCTAAGAGAAATTATATGATGTCCGACCGTGAAATCGTAAAGGGTGGGTAGAGACAAAACCTGCTGCCTTGGTTTTTGAACCAAGGAAAAGTAAAAAAAGAGGCTTTCCCTTGGATTAAAATCAAGGGAGAGATGGTTCTCTCTCTCTCAGCCATTTATAATTTCACGGTCGGGCATCATATAAGTTCTCCTATGTCTGTGGCCCCACAAATATCCGGTTTGGATCATCCTATGAAGTGGGCCCACGGTACTTTGGACTTCACGATCACACCATATAAAATCTCCGATATGCCATCCCTAAGATATATATGACTAGAAAAAAACACACTACTGTTTAGATTTTCTTGGCAAAAAAACTACAATGGGCTACCATTAGATCAAGAAATATGATTGCACTGAAATGGCACACGTGTAGTCCATAAAGTTAGCTATTAGGAAAGAGCCCAACCCTTCAAAATTTCCATTTCACTTTTAAATGTATGAGATTAAGAGTGGAAAAGTAAAGCAACGGTCGAGAAAATCCCAGGTTAGTGACTAGACCAAATCTAATTTAAAAAAAAAACCGTTGATTTTCATTCAACCAACAAACCCGCCTCCGCCTCAATATAGTTTCTATGTTTTTTTCGGTAAGGAGGAGTTTTAGGAAAGTCTCTAGTAGACAGTTGAGGAGTGAATTTAGGAAAGAATGACTAACGGTATAATCAAACCTATAAATCAAACTCTCAAACTCACTTCAAAACCCACGTACTCTTCTTCTCATCCAGCGACTACCTCATTTCTTTCTTCTTTCTTCTCGTCTTATTAAAACTCTCAATGGGTCGTTGATAAGTTTTGGAATTCTTGGATACTTTATAATAATCTCAAGGTGTGCTTATATAGAGCACATACAGAATAAACATAAAATAAAATCAAAATAACTATGGAAGGAAACAATCCTAATCAAATCTACTTTCCTAGTCTATAGAATGAAATCAAATCAAATCTACTTTCCTAATCTGTAAGGTTACCTCTTCTAATCTACTTGCCTAATCCACCACCACAATGTTCCGACGGTGATATCTCAACCTAATCCAGCGGTGAGATCTCATATATTCTAACAAAACCCACGTACTCTTCTTCTCATCCAGTGACTACCTTATTTCTTTCTTCTTTCTTCTCGTCTTATTTTTTCTGGGAAAACTCTTAATGGGTCGTTGCAAGAAGATGAAAAGGAAGCACCAAAATTCTATTTCTTCAATTAAATCTCTTCCAACTGACTTAGTTGTGGAGATTATGGGTCTTGTAGCTTCTTCTTCAATTTCCAATCTCATCAACATGAAATTAGCGTATGTATTTCTTTTCTTCTTACCTTTCTCAAATTGGGTTCTCTTTGATTACCCTTTTCTTCCTCCACATACAACGAATTACATGAATTTTCTTTCCTTTTGGATTTCTCATAATAGGTTTTTGTTTTCTCTTATTATGCTTATGATATTAATTATTAGCTTTAGCTTGATTATGGTTTTCTTCTTCTAGTTGCAAGGAATTTCATGAAGCTTCCGGAGATAATCGGATTTTCCGATGGGTGTCCATGGAGAGTCTTCCAACAGTCATGTGGGATTTATCTTCTAAAACTGCAATTTTTGTGAAACGTTGTGAAGAGAATGGGAATCCAGATGCATTGTACAAGATAGGAATGGTAAATATCTTCAATATTTTTTGGCTATTGATATTGACAATACCATGTTTTAATAATACTTGCACAAACTCAGATTGCCTTTTCTTTTTCTAATTGGCATCTGAGAGCTTCTTGACAGCTGTTTAAATCATAAAAGACAAGATGATTTAGTGCAATTATCAAACATGATAGTGCCAATATCAGTAGCCTTTTTTTTTTTTTTTTGGCAAATAAGATGTCTATGATCATATATATACAGTTTCCTATTTGATGTTCTCATCCTTTTTAATCTTTTTTTCAGATTCAGTACTTCAGCTCTAACAATACAGAATTGGGTCGCGATCTTCTTAAAAAAGCGGCTGATTCGGGGAATTTGGGAGCTATCTACACATTGTGGATCATTCAATTCAGCGACCCGTCATCGGAAATGGAAGGCATGGAGCTCTTAAACAAATTTAAGAGCGAGAGGATTGGAATCGAGAAATGCCGAGGAGCAACAAAGAAACTTTTACGTGAAATCTGGATTAAAAACACTCTCCGGCAAAGAAGAGAATCGAGGTGCGAATGCCCGTTTCCAAGGAGAGGTGAGTGGTCATGGAATTGGAGAGAGATAAGTGAAGAAACTATTTTCTGTTCTGAAGGTTGCAGGTGGAGTTATGAACTTAATGTTTTTGTTGACATGTTGTTGGGTGTGAATTTAGCAATGTGATTAAGGGGATAGATTTTGTATTCAATTTATATATTGACAGAGAGTTTCCATAGTTTTATTATTTTGCAGGATGATTCATTCAAAAGGAAGTAAAATTTTTCATTCAATTTTTTGATAGAGAATTTTTGAGACTTTGTATTATTATAAGATGATTCATTCAATAAATGTGCTATATTCCTGCTCACTTCCACTGTTTACTCTAAAAACCTGAAAATATTCCATAGTTTCTTTAGGGAAATGATACCAACGCAACCATGTTATAATAAGGAAAATGATATCTGCGCGAAGGTGTTTCGATAAACAAGCGCTCCACTTGGTTGTCGTGTAGTATTTAAAGGGATTTCAGAGGATATTACGATTCTCAAAAAGCTCTTTAAACTCTTTAAATACTACACGACAAACAAGTGGAGCGCATGTTTATCGAAACACCTTGGCGCAGATATCATTTCCCTATAATAATTGAACAGACCCAGCTTGTCTTTTCTTGTGAGAGCTTTTTGTGAATTGTAATAACCTTTTCACAGCTCTTTAAATGCTAAAAGACAAGATGCATTAGTGAAAATATCAAAACATGGTTATGCTGATATCATTTGCCCTTTTTTATAATTATAAGAATATGCATTCAAATTTTTTGCAATATTCTTGCTCATTTGCTCTGTTTACTCTCAGAATCTGAAAATGTTTGCTAGGGCCCGAGTTCCATGCAATGCAGACACCCCATCCACAAGATTGAAGATTCGTATAGAATAAATCAACGGTTTAGCTTATTAGTTTATCTTGGTGGGAACCTTAAGATGCGTTAAAGATCAAGGCCCTAAGATCATCCAACCATACGATTGTAATCAACATTAGTATGATTGATTTAGTGCCATAATCATTTGAGGAATGATGACTGAAGGCCCCCCTTGCAAAAACCAGCTACAAGGGTGCCCCCATTGGTGCTTTGACAAATATAAAATTAATGGAATAATTAATGCACTTTGTTGAAAAGGACCAATGAGGGCACCCTTCTAGCTTGGTTTTACAAGGGCACCCTTCATTCTATTCATTCCTCTGATCAGAATCATGACTAGGGGTGGAGATGGTTCGGTTCGGTTCGGTTTTGGGGCATACCTAGAACCGAACCATATATAATCGGTTCCCTAAAATTGGACCCAGAACTGAACCATATACGTTTGGAACCGAACCGAACCAGAACCATATATAATCAGTTCGGTTCGGTTCTAGGTTTACCCAACCGAACTACAAACAGCCAAACAGGTATATATGGACTACAAACAGGCCTGTCAAATTATATGTGAACAGGCATATATGGACTACAAACAGGTATATATTCCTGCATATCAAAGTTTTGGGCAATTCCTAATATACATTATCCAATGCATATCAAAGTTGGGATAACATTTATATATGGACTACAAACAGGCCCTATCAAATTATATATGAAGTTATGAACTACAAATCAGTAAGAGAGGGGGGGTTGGGGGGTGAGTTAAAATTTTGAAGGCAAAGGAAAACGTTAAAGAGGGGTGAAGTAAATGGAGGAGGGGTGATTTTATCAAATCTCTAAGTAAGTAGGGTCGGTTCTCGATTCGGTTCTCGGTTCCGGGATCCCCAACCCAGATCCGAATATCCACCGGTTCGGTTCCCGATTCAAACCGGAACCATATCCACCCCTAATCATGACCATATAATTTTAATCAACAATAGGGAATTACGGAATAGTTTTGTATTCAATTTCTTTTTTGGATTGCAGGAAAAGCATTTCTGACGTAAATTCCTTTTCCTGTAAAAAAAATTCCTTACATTTATGGTTTATTAGTGTAATATCATCATCTTAAATTGAAGGTCCCTCCTAATAAAATTAGAGCAAGCAGCTTCAGTTTCTTTTTCATGTGTCCAATCAAATGAAAAAAAAAAAGAAATTTAGGTAATATTTTTTCCTTATCATTTTTTTTCCTGGAAAATTCCAGCAAACCAAAGAGTCCCGTAACGAGAGAGTTTCCATAGCCTTTCATTCAATTAGAGCCCAACTTCCTATTTCTTGATGACTTCTAAGGGGAGAGAAGCTCTGAAAATTAAAATCTTAATCTTGACACACCCACAAGATCTCAGAATGATTTTAGGGTGGCTTGTGAGATAATAAATGTGATCTCACAAAGTTCAAGTATACCATACCAGGGTCTTAAATCATGCATTAATGCATAAAAAAAGGAGTCAAATATAAAAGATTTGACAAAAATGAAAACACATGAGAATTATCAGTGTTGATCATTTCATTAGGCATAAGTTAAGCCAACAGAAAGCACTCACACATAGCTGTCTATCAAAGATTTCCTCATCTCATCAACAATTGCGCTTGGTTGAGCTTCCCTCAATTTGAAAACGCTCTCAATGACAGAGAGCTCAGTGTCTGAACCACAGATAGCCGTCCAGTCATTGACAATCATACCAGCAGCGACGACTTCGCTGCCTCTGTTAATAGTTCCGGCCACAAGAGGAACTTGAAGCAGCGTTGAAAGTTCGTCAAGGTCCTCTATCGATGTATGAGGGTGTACCTGTTTCAAGCAAGGTTAATTTCGGCCGAAATCATTTAAAAAATGATAAATTTCGGTTTTTGAAATTTCCACCGATATTTCAAAATTACTGAAATTTCTGTTATTTCGGTGGGGAATTAAAAAAATCAGTGAAAATTTTGAAAATTTTCAAATTTCTGAGGACATTTGTAAAATTTCAGTGGAAATTTTGTGAAAAGGGGAAAAACGAAATTTTAACCGAGATTTCGGAATAATTTCGCAAAAATCTTGTAAATTTCCAATAAATTTTGTGTCGGCCTCAGCTGAATTGTTTCAGTTTCGGCAGAAATTTAAAACTACGGTTTCAAGCAGGGTTTGGATGGGAATGGGTTTTAAAAAGAAGGCAGTTTTAGAGCGCTTTGAAGGGAAAAAAAACATTACCAATCCGCCTCTGTTGGAGAATGCACAGTAACTACCCACGAGAATGTTTCCAGCAATTGTCTGTCGGAAAACCTCTACTCCAAGAACATCAGCAATCAGCTCCTCAGTTTCCTGGAAATCATAAGAAAAATAAGAAATGCAGAATATGGATTTTAATAGCAGTGTCGCTTTTAATTACCTCCACGACTTTTTTTAATAACAGGACGAATCACCGTGTTTTACACGTCTCTGGTTGGAAGCTGCGTAGCTTCGAATTGCAAAAGCCCTTGACAGCTGGTTAAGAAGTATAAAATAATAGGGTAATGATAAATTCGCGATGATTCGCACCACCGTAAGGTTAAAGTATGTGGCAGACTTCAACGTCTTTTTTAACGTTCGGGGTGCGAATTATCCTATAGGGGGGGGAGCGAATTTATCATATCCCAAATAATAATGTGAGATATGCCATTACCAAAATATCATAGTGCGGAAATCAGTGGGTTTTTGTATGGTCAAAGTATGATAAACGGACTCCCTCCTTTGACCCTTCTACAAGATGCCTATTGGCCCCAAATTATACCTAAGTCGGCATGATAAAATCAAGGATCAATTACCAATGGGGGACAAAAATTCGGTGGAATTATCAACAGGTTCAGAAATTATCAACGAGGGATAACAGAGGTCTTGTCATTAAAAGCTGGACGAAAATGTCATTTTCTTAAGCAACATGTTTTGCTTTTCCACTTTTCCCTCTTCTCTCTTCTTTCTCTCTTTTTTTTATTTTTTCGTTTTCAACTTTGTTTTTTTTACCTTACCAGTCATCTTCTTCATCATTTAGCCACCATTGGAGGCGGGAAAACTCGAAAATTTGAAACTTGAGTTCATTCCCATCTATCTTTCAATATCTAGATTTTCTTTTTCATTTATTTTAGGGTTTTGCATTTCTCCTTCTCCCTTTCAATGGAGGATGAGGAAGATGAATCGTACGGTAGAAAGAAAAAAACGTGAAAATGAACGAGTGAAAAAAAACAGGAAGTAAAAACGTGTTCATAAGGGACTTGATAAGCCCATTCGGAATTTGGTAATCCCATTTTGATACTGGATAACCCCAACTCCATAGACTTGAAAACCCCCTTCCAAAACTCCAGTACCCTTGGGCAATTTTAAGGGACTTGATAAGCCCATTCGTAAATTGGTAACCCCATTTTGATACTAGATAACCCCAATCCCAAATACTTGAAAATCCCCTTCCAAAACTCTAGTACCCTCGGCCAATTTTTCAGGGACTTGATAAGCCCATTCGGAAATTGGTAACCCCATTTTGATACTTGATAATCCCAATCCTAGAGACTTGAAAACCCCCTTCCAAAACTCCAGTACCCTCGGCCAATTTTCAAGGACTTGATAAGCCCATTCAGAAATTGGTAACTCCTTTTTTTATACTAGATAACCCCAATCCTAAAGACTTGAAAACCCCCTTCCAAAACTCTAGTACCCTTGGCCAATTTCCAGGGACTTGATCACCCCATTCGGAAATTGGTAACCCCATTTTATATACTAGATAACCCCATTCCTAGAGACTTGAAAACCCTCTTCCAAAACTTCAGTACTCTCGGCCAATTTTCAAGCACTTGATAAGCCCATTCGAAATTTGGTAACCCTACTTTTGAGAGTTACTAACCCTCCTAAAGAGTTGATAAACCCCTTCTGCTACAAAACCCCCTGCCTATAGCAACTCTTCTAATAGCATTACAATTTTACTCATGATAGAAATAACAAAAGAAATGGATGTTATTTTAATTAAATGTGCTTCATGTATTACATCCCAATTTGTGTATTACAAAAAAAATAAAAAAAATTAAGTAAATAAAAAAATGTGTAGCCATCCATTCATGTATTACATCAACTTTTTCTTATACAACCACTTGTCTTCCAAAAAAGTGAGTGAAGCCATCCATGCATTATCTCCAGAACTTACCCTAAAAAACAAATAGCTTAAACCCTAAACAAGATAAATCAGAAACATTTGAATGAAAAATAGTGCAAAACCCTAAAAAAAAAAAAAACCTAAATGCAAAGAGATAGATGGTAAGAACTCAACATTCAAGTTTTCAAGATTTGCTAACAACAATGATGGCTGAATAAGGAGGAAGATGACTGGTACGGTTGTTGAGAGGTTGCTCGTTTTTTTGGAATTGAACACCCAAAAAAGTGGAGTGGCCTTCTTAGACAAAAGGTGTGCGGATATTATTTTCACTAGTGTGACACCCCGTGTGATGCACAGGGCGAAAAGAAATATGTTTTAAAATAAGTGAGGATAAGGATTATTCATCCAAATAAAAGAAAATGGTTCAAGTTTTGTAGTGCTCTATTAGTGGGTGGGTGTTTAAGTGATCTCTATCTTACGTGTTATATTTCCATGACATTTTGTGTCATTGGAATTTGGACACACTGAAGAAGAATGGCATCTTCATTATGCTGTCCATTGTGCCTGGATAAATAGGTCCTAGAATATACACCAAAAGAGAAATAAGAATACACCTATAAATCGCCAAGACCCTGAAAATTTTCAATTTGAATTCCTAAGAACAGTTGCTGTTCTTCTTTCTTCCCTATGTTGTTTCTTCTTTATGCTGCTCGTAAGGACAACAAAAGCATCCCATCTATCCCAACTCTTAGAAACCTTCCCAAGGGCAGATTGAGTGCTGATAGTATTTCAATAAAATAGAGTGTGCCACTATATATGTGAACTAAAAGTAACCAAAAATACATTTCCTTATAATGAGTGTCATGTGCACAGAGATTATCACAAACCTAAGGAGACAAAGAGAATGGAAATTTATTTGATTAATGATATTAGAGATTTTTTTTTACAATTTGAAAATAATTATATTAGAGAAGAAAGATTATAAGCATCAAGGAGAATTTTATTTAAGATAGGGTGATAAAGAGTTGGGTTTCTTATTTAATCAATAAATTTAAAATTTGCAACTTACAAAACAAATCAAAAGGACAGGGAGTGTTACACGGAGGGCAGTTGAGTAAGCCCTGAAAAAACAATGCAACATATAAAGTAAATTCCAGAGAGACAGAAATTTGCTCAGAGGGTATAAATAAAACAGAAAAAAATAAAAAGCTTCTTCGTACCTTTGTGAATAATGTAAGGGCCAAATTACACATGAAATCTTTGGTGGTCGGAAGGAGAACGCATCTCAATTTCTCAATTCCCTCAATATGATCTGCAATCAAGATCAAATGTAAATAGTAGGTTGTAGTGATAGAGAGAGTGAGATAAATGTAGAGGGAATGGGGTTGTGATATAGAAATTCCCTATAGATGTAGAGAGAGAAGATTTTCCGGGAGAGATTGGAGGGATACATAGTAGGGTTGGCGTTTTACTGTTGGCATTTTACTGTGAGAGATTGTAGGGATTTGTCGGATTTGGGATATGGATAGTCTGCTATAAATATTGAGAAGAATTGGATATGGGAGAGTTTTTATTGGAAGTAATAGGGAGAGATAGGGAGGTTACTTGGAAATGAACGGGTGCGAGGGAATAGGAAACGGTTACGTTTGGAAACTTTTGGGATGCCACGTAGGATCTCAAGCCGGATGGGGAGACTGTCCACGTGGGCGTGAACAGTGAAACCCCCATCCATCTATATTATAAGAAGGGGTGCAGCTCGGGACAATATTTGGGAATTTGGGTTGAGCTTTTGCCTTGCCGACCCCAACTAGTTTGGAACAAAGGCTTAGTTGAGTTGGGCTGAGCTTTTACCTTAAATTCGGGTCTGATTCAGGTTGATTCCAATTTATTTTTGAGCAAAAGCTCAACCCGACCTGACCCAAGTTGCACCTCTATTAAAAAGATGGTGCTTCTGGTTGCAGATGAATCAAATGCTACTGTCATTAGACTACGGGGCCGTTTGGATATGCGGATTTTAGAATCCAGGTTTTTAGTTTGAAAACAGTGTAAAAGAGGGTTCATGATCATGTTGTCGTATGTTGTCTTGGCAATGTTTATTGGATTTTAAGTGAGAAGTTCATGTTTTAAAAATCTCTCCTGCATCCTGAGATTTCTAAAACCGAGAGATTTTTAAAATCTGGAAATATGGGAGATTTTGCTACTCTCTTGTTGACGGAAAGAAGGGCGAGTAGTTAAAAACGAGTAAAAAACGACGGCTGATCTGCTTCTTCTCTTGTCTCTTAGCTACAGTTTTGAAGAAATACAGGATTCTAAAATCAGCATCCAAACGGTGCCTAATTGTTTGGGGGACTGGAGCACTTCTACCAATCCATTCCCAAAATGCCCCCACTCTATGACTGCAAATGCACAATCCCTAGCTTAGTTTAAGAAATGCCCTCAAATTTAAATTCACCGGATTTGTAGATGCAACCTGATGACATCATTTGGAAATTATGATATACGTAAGAAAATACCATCCGATTAGGAAATTGTGATATCCGTATACGTGCACCGCTTTCCACGTTTGTTTTCTATCCTTGTATTTATAGGGGCTTCACTCATGTATTTTGATCGCGCTCTCCCTCCCTCCCTCCCTCTCTCTCTCTCTCTCTCTCTCTCTCTAGGGAGTTCAGATCTTGATCTCTCAAGAATGGCAGAGAAGGTCTACTCCTCATTCTCAATTTGTCTATAGAATCTCCCCAATTTTACAATCAAAGGTGGGTTTTGATCAAAATCCACCTTTGATTTTGGAATTTTTCAATAGCCTGGGTTCAATCCTTTTGTGTGTGTGTGCGCGCGTGTGAAATTTGAACTCAAATCACCTTTTTTTCCTTAATTTTTTTTGTTTTGGCACAAATTGGGTTTGTTTTTTCTTTTGTCTTCCCCACATTAAAAACCTTAATTTCTCCTTGTCTTCCCCTAAAATCCACAAATTTCTTCATAATTACAGTGGGTTTTGCTTCTCTTGCACTTTTGTTTGTTCCCTTCAAGAACCCACCTCTCTCTAAACTTGTTTTTATATTAATTTTGTCACAGGTTTCCACCTTAATATTGGATGTTGATCTTGATTGCCATCGATGCTGTAAGAAGATCAAAAAAATCCTCTCCAAGTTCTGTGGTAAGTACTCTCTCCTCTCTATATAGGAAATGATATCAGCACAACCATGTTTTGATAATTGCACAAACCTATCTTGTCTTTTCTTTTTAAACTGGCTTGTGAGAGCCTTTGAGGGACTGTAATAGCCTTTGACAGCTCTTTAAATAATAAAAGACAAGATGGGTTAGTGCAAATAACAAAAATGGTTGTGCTGATATCATTTCTCCATATATATATATATATATATCTCTCTGCAGTACTCATTGCAACCAAAGAATAAGAAGATTTTAGATAAATCGATTCAAATTTACAAAACTGAGTTCTTTATGAATTTTACCATTTGAGAACGAGAGATATCAGAAGCCAGACTTTTGACAAGAAGCAAAAGAAGGTAATAATCTCAGGCCCTTTTGATCCGGAAAAGCTTGCCAAAAAACTCCGCTGCAAGGCCGGAGAATGCATTACAAAAATCGAAATCAAAGAAGAGAAGCTCAAACCGGACACAACAAAAATAGATGAGAAGAAAACCGAAGAGAAACAGAAGAAACAAGAGGAGAAAACCAAAGAGGATTCAAAGAAACCACCGGTGGTGACCCACCCAGAACCGTTTCGTCCATGCTACCCACTGTACCTACCTTACTATCCAGCGTACCCACTGTACCTACCTTATTATGATGGTTATCCGAGGGATGGATTTTGTTGTAAGGGGTGTGCCGAAGGTAATCCAAGGGATATGATCTGCAGGAATGTTGGTGGGGCCCGCGTGAGTAGTTGCATTTTCTTCAGTGAAGAAGATCCCGCAGCATGCACTATCATGTAATGAGTGTATACACCATTGCTTGGTGTGTGTACCTTGAGGTGGAGACTACACCTTATTGAATCTCTACAAGTGCTGAATTTATTCAGTATTTTTCTTCTCTGTCTTTATGGGTTTTGATTTATAGATTCTGTACTGGAGTTTAATGAATGATATAATAAAAGCGTCAAGCGTATAAATTATCCAATGAGGTGGAGAATGCGTCCTTCTGGATATCTACAATGTAATTCTAGAGCAACATCCCCACTTTTGTCAATGAGTCTATACAGCATTGTTTAGTGTATATCACTTCTTTGTCCAAGCTCTATGCATTTTGACTTGGGATTGTGCGAGGGCAATGAATTTTCCTAGAGATGAACGATCTTTATATGTACTGTATACAACTTGTTTTAGTGTATAGTCCTTCCACGTTGTATTTCCATTAATTTTTATGAGGGTAAAAAATAAGGGAAGTTATATATTCCTTTTTCTTCCTGGGGCCACCCACCTTTAGTACTTTTATGATTACTCTTTCACACTACAAGTGGGTGTCCCACGGCATAAAATGGGCTAATATATCATTTCTCAAAAATAGAAGTCGAATATTAAAATAGGGAAATGATTCCAACACAAACATGTTTTGATACACGATGCTCATGTTTCTTGTCTTTTACATTTAAAGAGCTGTAAAAGTGTTTTTACTAGCACTTACCTGGCAATAAATGCTAAAAGAAAAGAAACATGAGCGTCTTGTATCAAAACATGTTTGTGCTGAAATCATTTCCCTTAAAATATAGGGTTTTGCTAACGAGTGCCCTTAGTTAAGGAGCATTAAAAGCTCTCTTTTTTACTCGTTTTTAGATGGCTGCCCCTCTTTTCCCACATTTTATTAAATGCCCGCTACTTTTGTCAACATCAAGAAAATATTGAAGCTTTAGAAGGGTGTCTATATCAAAAATAACTTTCTATTATTAGCATAGTTAAATTGTAAGAATAGTTGCTTTGATCTCGACACTCCTCAAAAGCCTCTCTTTTCTTACCTCTACCTATAATAGAGTTAGTATAGGAAAAGACAAAACCAAAGGGTGGAAATTCAGGGAAAGGGGTAGAAGAGAAATCATGTGATGGGTGGCCATACACCCGTATTTTTCAAAATGTACGGTTTGGCCCACTCCATAGGATGTTCCAAACCATCCATTTGTTGGGCCACAATGTAAATAGGTTGTGCCCCAAAAATCATGTTCATTGGCTGATCATAACCCTCCGATCCATAGTATGATCCTGAACCTTCAATCTATTGAAGTTTGCTATGGATCGGAGGGATATGATCATCCTACGGAAATGATTTTTGGGGCGCAACCTATTTACGTTGTGGCCCAATAAATGGACGGTTTGGATCATCCTATGGAGTGGGCCGCATCGTACATTTTGAAAATTACGGGTTTGTACTGCCACCCATCAGCCCATCACAACTAGAAAAAATGGAAAATAATGACAATAGATTTTTGGTCCATTTTTTACTTTTTACAGCCCCGTCCAGTGCATTTATGACTCATCTTTTATACTAAAGTGGGCTCTCCCAAGTAATAACAGGGTTGAATATGTCACAAAAACCACATCCTCTTATTTTGTAGAACGAATGGGACATTGGGACATAGACCTGGGAAACGTGACCTGTGCTCGCAGGTCGACCCAACCCACCTGCAAATTTGCGGGCACAGGTCGGGGTTTAAGTGACCCGCCAAAACCGATCCGCGGGTGACCCAACCCGCAAAAACACTGGTCGGGTCGGGTTAACCCGCGGGCACTTGCGATTTTTTGGATTTTTTTAACATTTCTTATTTTAAAATAGAAAATGAGATCAAGGGCTAAGAGCATCTCACTTTTTGAGCTGGAATAGTGCACTTGTGTTTGGAAATCAACCCTTCTAACAGCATCTCACTTTTTGAGGAGTTCCAACTTCCAGCAGGAGCATTAGTAATTTACTATGTATGAATACACTCCCTATTTTTCAAAATGGATGATTGGAAGGTACAACCCACACCATAGGATGATCCAAACCGTGCATTTGATGGGCCATAATGTAAATAGGTTGTGCCCAAAAAATCATTAGGATAGGATGATTCTAACCTTCCGATCTAAAGAGGGACTGAAAATATGGAAACTTCTATAGATCGAACGGTTGAGATCGTCCTATGGCAATATTTTTGGGGCACGCTATATTTACGTTGTGGCCCATCAATGGACGGTTTGGATCATCCTATGGTGTAGGTTGTACCTTCCATTTTGAAAATTAGGGGGTGAATTCATACATAGAAGGGGATGAATTTATCACCGCCCAATAAAAACTCTGTTTTGGAAAAACATGCGGGTAACCCGCGGGTCGACCCGACCCACTTGCACTGGGTATGGGTCATCTGGTTGCTGACCCGTAGGAATGCGGGTCATTTTGATCCGCAACCCGCGTGACCGCCTCCCACTAAGCCGCTAACTTTTCATTCAGGAAAAAGGGAACAAAAATCCGGCTTCCTAAATTGGACCTATCCAAACCCTAAATGCAGACAAAATTTGGGCAAAAATCGAAGGGGGGGTAGAAAACTCCCGTAGAATATGATCCAGCTATATATATGGGAGACCCACTTTTGTTTTGATATGAGCACTCCTCTCTTTAATAGGTAGGGGTAAGAAAAGAGAGGCTTTTGAGGAGTGTCGATATCAAAGCAACTATTCTTACAATTTAACTATGCTAATAATAGAAAGCTGTTTTTGATATAGACACCCCTCTAAAGCTTCAATCTTTTCTTGATTTTGACAAAAGTAGCGGGCATTTAATAGAGCTTTTAATGCTCCTTAACGAGTGCATGTAATATATTTGATGACTTCATTATTTAAGGTAGGTTTATAATTTAGGGCGTCATTATATTTGGGAAAGGGGTGTATTTTTCCATCACCTCATTACTCAGGAGGAAGTCATAATCAATAAAAGAACACTTTAAGTGGGGTGACCACATTAATAAGAAAACTAAAGTTGCTCATTTGGTAAAGGGAAATATTTTTCCTCCACCACCTGAATGTGAAGTCATTTCCATTTTCCAAGAGACAAAAAGAAAGGAGGATAGAATGCATCCGTTTTAGGAAAAGAGAATTAACAGGTGATGGAAATGCTAGAAGAGATGGGTGGAATATCATTTCAATTTGGTAAAAATTATGGATGTGGAAAATGATAAAATACCCCTGACTAAAGGGTTAGTATTTAAAAAACAAAAAAACAAATTATCTTTTTCAATTGCGCTAGATCAACATCGACCTCTCTCTATGCCTAGCCAATACAACATCAGAGGAAAGCCTCAGGTCAACTTGGCATCGAAATATCAAGTTAGGTGAGACTTCAGGGTCGGACCTGCAGAGTGCATTTATCGACGTGTCCTTTTTTTTTATCTCTACGCATTTCACCGTTCTACCAAAAATTCCTTCTACCCTTATCCTACTTCAGTATGGTAGTTTCCACCGCTTGTCCAAGCTTGAGCCATGGGACTTGACAACACCATCATCAACCAAAGTCGAAATATCAAGTTAGGTGAGACTTCAGGGTCGGACAGGGGTACCTACGTGCTTTATGCCCAATTGTTGAGTTGGGTGTCTTGAATTAAAACCCGTTTAGGGTCCGAAATATTGTGTGCGACCCGGATTAGGCCCGTTTATTCGCCCCTGGCAGGTTGACCCGGCCCGTTTTATGTGTTTTTCGGCTTGATAAGACTAACTTATGGCCCGCTTTATATAAAGGCGCTTTAAGGTCTTATTTCGTGTGTAAGTCTTGTAAAGAGGGTTGAGAGCTCAAAAGAAAGGGGAAAAGGGTGTGCTAGGGTTTCAGTAATGATAATAGACCAAAATAATCTGAACCCAAATAGTTCCTGATCATGAAGAGATACAAGTCCAGTTGGAAATGAAACAAAACTTTTTCAGTAGCAATAATAGACCAAAATAATATGAAGCCAAACAGTTCCTGATCATGAAGAGATACAAGTCCAGGTTCAAATGAAACAAAACCTTTTAGACCAAAATAATATGAAGCCAAACAGTTCCTGATCATGAATAGATACAAAGTCCAGGCCTTGCTAGTACAATAGGCTTCCTACAACAACAAGGGAGCTAACAAGACCAGCTCTCAGACCAAATAAATCATCCCTGTATTCTCAATTTCCCATAAAAGTGTTTTAATTGTCTCTAACTGATTAAAAGTTTTGCATCTGAAAAGTTTAAATAAAATAAAATAAATAAATGACAAAGAGACGCATGGAGATCACTGTTCAACTAATTTACCTCAAAAAAAAAAAAAATACTCTGGATGATACTAAATGATGAGGTGACCCAAGTTTCACCAAAATGCATTAGCAACAAGAGAAGCTCACTACTGATGTAATATCTCAATTCTCAACTAACTAGTTAAATAGGAGGCTTGACGAGCATGAATAGAATCTGATGAATGAGCAATTTTAAGTTTGGAGCCATGAAAGTTTCTTTGCCCATTCCTCTCCTAGGAGGATCACCTAAATTAAGAAATAGTGTCCAGCTGGTCAATCGGAGCCAAATCTGAAAACATAAGGGCAAATCACTTTGGGTGCATTTGAATTACCGGAATCAGGATTCGCTAGATCACATTCCATACCTATTCCAATTCCCCTGTAAATGGAATGGAAATTCCAATTCCAGTGTTTGGTTAGCACTGAAATTCATCAAGGGAATCTGTTATGACTCTCATTCTAGCATTTGGTATAAGGCAGACTAATGTCGGAATGGAATCAAATTTTTAATAAAATTTTCATATTTATCCTTAACATAGATTTAAGCCCACCCCCTAAAAAAACATAGAATCGTACTAATACTCCACATGCATTCACATCTACCTTCGTCGGAAAAGTTCAAATTTCAAACAAACCCGGAAACATTTGTGGTGAAGAAGCTTTAGAAACTTACGAGTTGCCATGATACGACCACAACCAAGACAAATGCAAACAAGGGTGGCAAGCAATAACACCCTGTAGCAAACAATTTAATCATGGTCAACCTTGTTAAGCATATGAATGAACAAAAGTTGAAAAAAATAATAAAAATACTTCAACTATAATAAAGGAACTTAATCATAATGAAAAATTGATAATTTTTATAATTATAATTTTCAGTCAACAAATTAGTTTTAGTTGTGGTGATAGCTCACAAGAAAATAGAAAACATAATCAATTTAAAAATTCCAGGGGAAAGAATATTTATTTTCAAAAAGGCATATTCATGCATGAATTTAAAAATCATCTTCTTGCATATTGTTCCAATGAATTTGGTTTTGTTTCAGCTTTCAGCTCCCGGGTCATCCACCAATTATAAAAATGGTAATTTTTATAATTACCATTTTCAGTCAACAAATTAGTTGTACTTGTGGCGTTAGCTCAAAAGAAAATAGAAAACATAACCAATTTATGAATACCAGGGGAAAGAATATTTACTATAAAAAAGGCAGATTCCTGCATGAATTAAAAAATCATCGTCTTGCATATTGTTCCAATGAATTTGGTTTTGTTTCAGCTTTTAGCTCCTGTGACATTCACCATTCTCTAGCACGTTCGACCAAAGTCGTCCCTGCAACTTTGATCATTTGGTCATTGATCATGTTGCGTTTCACAAAATACTCCTTTAGTATGCCAAATTGCCTACTAAATCAACACATGCTTAGTCATCATCACTTCCATCAACACATGCTTGATGGGAGACCATCCCTAAGCATTTCAAAGTTTTGGTTTAGTATCATTTTGGCTCTATTAATATCAAGGTGTCCATTGTGACCTGGTGGTCACGGGTTCGAGTCACGGAAATAGCCTCTCTGCAAAGCAAGGGTAAGGCTGCATACATCTAGCCCTCCCCAGACCCCGCAAGGGTGGGAGCCTCATGCACTGGGCCGCCCCTCAAGCATCATCACTTTTTTATTATACAATTTGGGCCATATTTTCATAAGAGTGTCATTATTAAGTCCAGGTGCCAATATCACTTTGGGACATTATTATCGTGGGCGTACCATTATCAATAGTGGCTATGCCCCATCAAGCATTTATGATATAAGGTGATGATGCTTAAGGGAAGAGTGGCCTGCAAGTAGTTTCTATGATGAGTTAGGAGTCGTAGTTTATTTCAAGTCCTAGTTTACTTGTAGGCAGAATCCATGTGATAGCAGTTTTATTTCAATGAGTTAGTAGTTTAAGTATAATTGTAAGGGATTTGCTAGGGACCATCGCAGAAGGCATTTCGTAGGTCGGCTGTTGCAATTCTGTCGCAGAGGGGATCAACAAGGTGATTCACACTTGCGTGTGGAATGATGATAGTATATGATACCACCTGTAGGAGTGTTCACCTAATTAACTAGGAGCAATTTTGTGTGGAATGATGATAGTATATGATACCACCTTTAGGAGTGTTCACCTAATTAACTAGGAGCAACTGTGCCGACCAAAGACATTTAGTGGTCTCGGTATTAAGAACAGCATAATCCAAAATGTAGCTCTTCTTGCAAAGACGTGATAGTGACTTTTCAAAAACAACGAGGAGTTATGGCCTAAGGTAATTTACTCTGATTTTCAAAGGGCCAGAGAGTGCCATTGACTAGACGAATGGGTGGCTGATGGCTTGTTCTCCTATGTGGAAGGCCTGAAAGTTTGAATTTCAAACCTTCTCCTCTCACATATCTTTTCTGACGGCAATCGGTAATCTTCTATTGGACGTAGAAATGGTGTGGGATTCTTTGGACACATCCTTCCCTAATTTTTTTTCCACATGCCATCAATCTAGGGCTTCGGTTGCTGACTATCTTGATGGTGAGAGCCCCAATCGAGTTATTATTTCATTTTTGGCTAACAATACGTCTCTTAGGCTATGTTTGGTTGTGCGGAAGTGGCTTGGAGATATGTCAAAAGGGAGGAGAGAAGCATAGAAGATGTCTAGAATTACAACTCTGAGAACAGTGGAATAGTGGTAAATAGTGTTTGGTTGGGTGTAGACACCCCATTTTGACCGGACCCAAATTCGTAGAGTTTGTGTGAAACCTTGTCAAATTGGTGAGTTGGGATCCCAAATTGAACCCTAGGGTAGCTTAAGGTCTCCCATAGGTCTCCGTAAAATTTCGTCGAGATCCGAGCGCGTTTGCTTAGTGAACGAGCCAAGGGAGTGAGCGCAATGCAAACCAGAAGGGGGGTGAAGCATCTGAAAAGGGGGTTGTCCACAGAAAAAGGGAGGCAAATATATCATTTTTTCGTAGAAAAGGAGGATTCATTTTCGTGAAGGAAATTTCGAGAGGGAGAGGGGAGAAGGAGGAGATTTGAAGGGGAAATCTCAGATTTGGATCTGAGATTTTGAGAGAAAATCTCAGATCTGGATCTGAGATTTTCAGAGATTAAGGAAGAAATGGAGGATCTCATTTTTGTTTTTCTCAGAGAGAGAGAGGAGGAGAAAAACCCATTTTGCAGAGAGAAATCACAGAGGGAGAGAGAGAGGCTCGGTGATTTTCCTTTCTTCTTCACTCTCCTCCGGCCAGCCACCTCTGACCACCATCATCCCGGCCATCCATCTACACCACCACCACCATCGCTTCCCCATCTCAGAGACCCCATTGGATTAAACTCATTTCCCTTTTATCCCCATCGAAACCCCCTTGCCACCATTGCAGCCGCCATCTCCATCCCAAACCCCATTCCATTTCCGCCCAATCCGCCACCTCCATCTCCACCTTGCCGTCGATCATCTTCAACCCCGATCGCCACCTTCTTCCACCGCCATCATCCTCCCCATCTATTCTATCATCCCCTCATCTTCCTCAAAACCCACCCCATTTCTAAATCTCTCCTATGCCATTTTCTGGTCACCCTTTCCACCATCAAACCCACTCTCAATTTCCAACCTCCACCACTCTCTTCTTCGTCTACCACTACCACAAAACCCTAACCCATTCTCCATATTTTCCGATCGGAAAACCTCCATCTCCGACCCAATTCTGATCTGAAGATTTTTCATGAGAATCAGAGTATTTTCTCTGTCGGTGGCCGTTCTAGCTTCAATTTCTTCTTTCCGAGCATCTTTTCTTCACGCAGCAGAAATTTTATTTGAATCCAATCATTCCAAACTAGGAGAAGTAGCGTGCACTTGTAGTTCAAGATATTATAGAAAAGAAAGCTATAATCAAGAGCTGATTCCGGATATTCGATTCAGAGGAAAAAAAAAGAGCTTGATGAGGTGAGCTTAAGAAAAGAAAGAGCAAAGGTAAGAAGCAGAATTCAACACAAAAAAATAAAAAATAAAAATCAGGTATCTTCTCTGTTTATCTTCAATACAGTTTTTGCTTTGAATTTACCCTAAATTCTTATGATTTTGGCGCTTGTGTCGGGATAATTGAGCTTCTGAATATGTTTGTTATTTAGCTTGTTTTAATTCTGTGCTTTTGATTCTCGAAATCCTGATAAACTGATAAAGTTTTAGTGATACTCTTGTTTTAATTGAAGCTAGTGGTTTGGTTTGGTTTGGGTAATATTGTTGCTGGATCATGGACTTGTTCAAATTTCACATGTTCTTAATAAGTACCTTACAACAGGGAAAACCATGAACATGGTATTATTTCAAGTTACATGTTGATTGACCTTCATTGAGATTAATCACATTGGAGGGCTGATACTTGCCCCCCATATCATTAGAGCATGGTCATGGGTCTGTCATTCAGTCTATGACTTTCCTTGTGATTTGTGTGTTTGTAATTCTTGAAGTGATTTTTGCACCTCTACATGAGGACTCATGGGTCTTGCATTCTGCTTTGGTTAAGGCTATGTTTTTTTTTTAGGCTTGGTAGCTGGGCATATCTTTCAAATGAAACTATTCAGAAACTCTATTATCTATCTGCCTGTTCCGAAAATGATATGAAATCAGTTGTCATTTCCTCAATATCTTCGTGAGGGTCTTTTGCATTTAGAATAGCATTCTTCAAGAGTATTCTAAATGATTATAAGGTTGAATGATTGCTATTGCTAAAACAGGTTATCTTGGCTGTCAATTAAATTCCCAACTTGTGTTATTATATGTCATTGTCCAATCTGTTGAAGATTAATGTAATATAATGGAGGGTTGGTTGCTATTATCTTCATGCACCTCATGTGCTCATGTGTATGTGAATTGCATAGTTTTTTAATGCCCAGTTTCACAATATTGAATCTTGATTTCTCCTCAAAAAGTTTAAAACTTGTGCTTTTAGAGATTCGGCTTATTTGCTAAGAGTTGGGCCTTTATGTTTCTTGATGTTCTATTTCTCTGAAACTATTCTTGTCCTCACTTTGAGATAGTATACCAATTTTGTTGTTGCTCAGAGAATCCATGGGAGGTGATATTCTAATGATAGCCTTGAGGTGGCATTGAACATGTGTTTAATGACATTCATTTTTTGAGTTTAGGACTTTGTGATGCCATTTTTCTTCATAGAGGGTCAGCAGTTAATCAAGCAACCGGGCGAGGAAGGCGATAGCCCAAGCCCATCCTTAGGGGACTTGCTCAGTCTTAGTAGAGCTTCCCCTCTTTTATTTAGAGACTTCTCTAGTCTTTTAGAAACCTTTAAGTGGTAGTTTCTCTTCCTCATTTAGGAGACCATTGTGGTCTTATTAGCGAGTTCCGTGCTAGGAGATACACTCTGTCTCATTGAGGTAGTTCTCTTTTGGAGACAAGCCTCATTTTGGACCTACCCTTAGGGAGGTCGCTTTAGTTTGGTAGGGAGTACACCCATAGGAGGCATGCCTTGCCTCATTTATAAAGCCCCTATTTGGAGACAAGCCTTGTCTCATTTAGAGGGTTTCCTTTTTTAGAAGGCTTACCCAGCCTTATGTTGGAGCAGCTCCTTTCAGAGAGTCTTTGACTCATTCCTCCTTTAAGTTGTAGTATTAGAGAGTCTTTAACTCATTTATCCTTTTAGTGGTGTTATTAGAGAGTCCTTGACAAATTTGTCCTTTTAGGAGTGTTATCGGAGAGTCTTTGACTCATTCATCTTTTCGTGGTATTATTAGAGAGCCTCTGTTTCAGTTATACTCCTTCCTTGGTATTATCTGTTAGGAGTTTCTCCTTAGTGTTGTCGTCATTCTTCTTTGTTAGAGACTAGCACAGTCTCATTAGAGCTTTTCTTATTTGCGATCTTAGATCATTCCCTCGTCTTTGGCATTAGTTTACTTGGTTTATGGGTTTCCCTTGTTAGCCCTAGGGTTCGGCCCTAGGGTTTTGCTTTGTATATTCCCTTAGGTCTTTGACCAAAAGGGTGAAAACTCTTTAAACTTCAAAAGCATTGGAAAAAAGTTTTAAAATCCAAAAACATTGAATATTTTAAAACTCAAAAACATTAGAAATTTAAAACATCAAAAAAATTTGAAAAACCTTAAAAAATCCTAAAGTGTTGAGTGTTTTAGAAGTAGTAATTAGGAGAGTTCATTTCGAACTACGTTGGCTTGATCCTCTTCCACGAGGTACGTAGTGCAACTTGGGATCTATATCCCAAGTCCAGCCAAACTTTTTGTAAATAATGTTTTAAACCTTCTTCAAAAACCTTTAGAATCTTATTTTTAAAAGATCTTTCTCTAGAGTTAGGAGTTTCTCCTAGATAGAGAGTTTTAGAGTTAGGGTTTTTCTTTTGATAGGTTGTTTGATTGTTTGTTTGTTGTGTGCTTGTTTTAGAGTTATTGGTCTGTCCTAGAGTTATATGAGCGCCTCCGTCCGGTCAGTCGGCGATCCACATCGCCGAGTGATGACTAGAGTAGGATACGCTAGTCCACCCTTGGTTTTCTTTAGAAAATACAGCCTAGTTACACATAGGTTATAGGAATCACCTGCATTAGCTTAGGGCTAATCTGCATTTAGTTAGGGTATATAGGGTGTCATAAAATTCACAATTCACTGAAATTTAAATAATCGTACAAGAAACTTTAATAACTGGTCCGGTCTTTTAGATCGAGTCTAGGATAGAGGTCTAGGTGTCTTAGGCATCCTAGCTTAGAATAGGTGCGAAGAACTACGTGGCTCTGATTCTTGCGGAGGCGGGGATACGTAGGCTTCTTTGGATGAATACCAGACCATCCGAAGACTCGGGCTAACCATTTAGAGTCTTAGGATTGTTGTGTAGTTATTGTATTTTTTTTATGTGTTTTCTTACTTTTTTGTACTGATCCTATACCTTTAGCTATAGCCTGCATGTGTTTGCACATCAGAACTTAGACACCCATTAGGCATGTCACTCATAACCTAGCTATGCTTAGGTGACACATCTTTTATTTTATTTTATGTGTACTTATTATTTTATCCTCAGGAAATGCATGCTTAGGTAGACGACTCCTGAGGATTATTCCCAGTTCACATGATTTTTACCCAAACTTCTTTGGAGTTAATAATAAATAGCATAAGAGACCAAGTGCTTGCACTCAGACGAATTGGGGGTGCTCTCAGACCTTCTCCATTCGTAACCAGGCACGAACCCATATATATTTCTGGTTATCCATTGCACAGAGGATTTGATTTTAGGGTTCCATGGCATATCCATGGATGACGACTCTGAGTTTATTTTAGGTATGTCTCGGTTTCGAGCTTTGGCTCCGGATCAAGACATATCTCTTTCTTTTTATATCGCCACTCGTGCTATGCTATGAGGGTGGCATCCATTTTGAGAGTTCCTTGGCAGAGCTCTCCTTCACACGTGGATGATCCAGAGGGTGTTAGGGACTCGTTCCCTCGCCGTCCTCGGATCGGGGTCTACATTGGGTGACAGTTCTCTCGGAGAGTAGTAGAAAAAGTAGGGGTGTCATTACCAATATAGAGTGGAGAGAGAGATAGGGAGGAGAGAGAAAGACAGAAAGAGAGAAAGATAGAAAAGAAAAACCTTTTCTTCTACCAAAATTTTCTCATTTTGATAGAATTTTAGTTGGACGATGAGAAGAACGGACATGAGTGCCACAAGGGCGCTGCATGGGCAAAAAAACAATAATGATGTCTCAATCATGTTGGGAAGTCTCCTAAAATTTCAACTCAATATTGGCAACCAAAAAAGGAATTGGCAACCGTCGGCATTTGAAATTCCAATGGATGTCTAGCGTTTGTGCAACCAAACACTTCCTTAGAAATTTTAGAGAGTTCCTTGGGCTATCTTGATGGTGAGGCACTGACTCAAGTACTCTGGCCGAATAATTGCTCAACTGATGAGATGGATATGTCTACCACACTAATAAAAGACTTCGTCAAATCCTTACCTCCAAATCACCCCTAACCAAACACAACATTTCAAAACAACTGAAGGGGGTCCAGTCAGGGGCTCCTCCAGTTCCCTCCAATGAATAGAGAGTTTCTCCATAGGCTTCGAGGCTGGCATACTCGAATGGAGTGCCTGATCATCTTCCTCTGGTTCCCTGAATCATTTCGCAAATTCAGCCTCACCCTAGGAAGGTTCTTTCTTGTTGCAAAGGACAAGATAGGAATTTCTATCACCCTTCGATCAAACCTCAACCAATTTGTAAGAAGGATCCTTCACCATTTCCCGTTCAGCACTTCTAATTAAGACCTCTGCTTCTTTCTAATTAAGATTTAAGACCTCTGCTTCTTTTCTCAAGAAGAACTAATGCCATGCAACTTGGAAGGAAGAACTGGTCCGCGCCATCTTCCAAAACAATACACATCACCCTTTACTCACCTCTCCTCTCAACTCAACTCAACTTAACTCAACTATGCCTTTGTCCCAAACTAGTTGGGGTCGACCTTTAGAAAATTTTCATGAAGAAGGTGAAAGAATCTACCCAACTCAAATTGGCTAAGTCTAATCCTGGCACTAGTTGGGTTCATTTCCTCTCCATGAAAAATAATTTTATGGCATCATTTCTGCAAAAGTTATCCCTAGTCTCAAGTGCATCACTGAAAGAACACTAAAAAATTCACCAACAAATTCCCAACCCTTTCGCCTACTATTGCGCAAAATACCATTTGCAAGATATAGACAACAAGACACTCGCTAGTCTTGAAGAGAACAATGAAACTTTCTATCAATTGTCTCCACAACTTGCTTTGCTTTCATTCCAAGGAACATACACCGATGCTATAATGTCTACATGCTCTGTTGTAAATTTGCTAAGCTTGTCAACTAAAATGTGTCCATTAAATTTAGGGTACTGATATTGGCACCATCATGTTTTGATAATTGCACTAACTCATCTTGTATTTTATTGTTTAAAGCTTGCCAAAAGTTTTTACATTTCCCCAAAAAACTCTCATAAGCCAATTCATTAAAGAAAGACAAGCTGAGTTCATGCAATTATTAAAACATGGTAGTGCCAATATCAGTAGCCTAAATTTACCATTCGTTGATTCAAGTATAAAAATCGAAAATCTAATAAACTAATTGCTTTCGGAGAGAGCGGATGATTGACGGAGATACACTATCCAATCAATCGATAACATCCCTATTTGCATACGATTATCACTGGATTTTTGGAAGGGGATTAGGGTTTTTGTGTTGGTTTGTCTTTTTCGTAATTTGGTAATCCCATTTTGATACTGGATAACCCCAACTCCAGAGACTTGAAAACCCCCTTCCAAAACTCCAGTACCCTTGGGCAATTTTAAGGGACTTGATAAGTCCATTCGTAAATTGGTAACCCCATTTTGATACTAGATAACCTCAATCCCAAATACTTGACTATCCCCTTCCAAAACTCTAGTACCCTCGGGCAATTTTTCAGGGACTTGATAAGCCCATTCGGAAATTGGTAACCCCATTTTGATACTTGATAATCCCAATCCTAGAGACTTGAAAACCCCCTTCCAAAACTCCAGTACCCTCAGCCAATTTTCAAGGACTTGATAAGCCCATTCAGAAATTGGTAACTCCTTTTTTTATACTAGATAACCCCAATCCTAAAGACTTGAAAACCCTCTTCCAAAACTCTAGTACCCTTGGCCAATTTCCAGGGACTTGATCACCCCATTCGGAAATTGGTAACCCCATTTTTTATACTAGATAACCCCATTCCTAGAGACTTGAAAACCCTCTTCCAAAACTTCAGTACTCTCGGCCAATTTTCAAGCACTTGATAAGCCCATTCGAAAATTGGTAACCCTACTTTTGAGAGTTACTAACCCCCTTCCAAAAAGTTGATAAACCCCTTTTGCTACAAAACCCCTTGCCTATAGCAACTCTTCTAATAGCATTACAATTTTGCTCATGATAGAAATAACAAAAGAAATGGATGTTGTTTTCATTAAATGTGCTTCATTATTAAAGATTTTTTTGATACGGTTGTTGAGAGGTTGCTCGTTTTTTTGGAATTGAACACCCAAAAAAGTGGAGTGGCCTTCTTAGACAAAAGGTGTGGGGATATTATTTTCACTAGTGTGACACCCCGTGCGATGCACAGGGCGAAAAGAAATATGTTTTAAATTTTTTATTTTTTTTTAAAGATGCAGTTTGGAAATGTAGGCTATGCTAAAGAAAAAAAGAGGAAAACAATAGTAGAACAAATATAAACTATTCTTATGGGAAAACGCTGTAATATCCTCAAATACAGAGCAAGAAATATGGAAAAAGAATCATACATACAGCTAGGTAAAAAGGAGCGCCCTCATGGTGATGGAGATAGCATGGCTTCTGAAGACAACATTTGAAGTGCTATTTGGTCATTCAACTGGGATAGGAGGATGATTTGCATAAGTGGCAGTCCAATATATGTAAATAACATCATAAAATAAGTCAGGATAAGGATTATTCATCCAAATAAAAGAAAATGGTTCAAGTTTTGTAGTGCTCTATTAGTGGGTGGGTGTTTAAGTGATCTCTATCTTACGTGTTATTGGAATTTGGAAGTAGGATTTCACTTATTAAAAAAGAAAAGAAAAGTGGCCTTTGGATTCTTATTTGAAGGTCACTTGCTCTGTAAGTTGGATTTATCTCTATATTTATCTTGTTTCCTTTAAAAGGAAGAATTTCAGTTATGCAATGAAAAAAAGTGAAAAGAATTAATTTGGCATGTGAATTTCTGAGTATATCATTGTCTTTCCGACAATTTTTAGTAACACCATCCAACGTATTACTCTGTTGGTTAGCATTCAAGTGATCCTCTACATGATTTGTTCTGTTTTGCCCCACAGATTTTGGTGATTCGTTCTTAAGTTACTGTATATTAATATTTTACACTTTTCCATTCACTTTAACGGGTTTGGACACACTGAAGAAGAATGGCATCTTCATTATGCTGTCCATTGTGTCTGGATAAATAGGTCCTAGAATATGGGATGCCGGCATGAACACCAAAAGAGAAATAAGAATACACCTATAAATCGCCAAGACCCTGAAAATTTTCAATTTGAATTCCGAAGAACATTTGCTGTTCTTCTTTCTTCCCTATGTTGTTTCTTCTTTATGCTGCTCGTAAGGACAACAAAAGCATCCCATCTATCCCAACTCTTAGAAACCTTCCCAAGGGCAGATTGAGTGCTGATAGTATTTCAATAAAATAGAGTGTGCCACTATATATCTGAAGTAAAAGTAACCAAAAATACATATGTAAGAGGCAGCAGTCATCTTGGCGATTCAACATTAAGAAAAACTACAGAACAATAGGGATTGAATTGAAATGAGAAAAAAATCATACCGGAAGCCATGAACTGGGGTTTTTTTTTTCCTTTTTCTCTGAGTTTCTCTTTGCTACACAACCGTCGGTGATGGGGACCGGTTTCTTTCTCTTCAAGCGTGGATTCTCAAAGATTGAAACGAATTTGTTGTGAGCAAATAGGACCCAAGAGTTCCCTTTTATAAGCATTTGTGGGAAGAGATGGACTCCTCATCGCGCCGATCCCTCTCCCCAAACGTCTCTTTTTTTTTTAAACGTTTATACCTTTTCACACCAAATGATCTTGACCGTCGATCTTGCAACAGCCATATCCACCGTTAGGATTATTTCCTAACATTCTCCCACTTGGCTAGCAAGATCTTTGAGCTAAACATAAGGATCATAACTTTAAATTAGTTAGATAATAAACACAACATTCCGTTTAGCAAAAACTACCAACAATAAACCATGTAACCATTGGGTCACCAATTCTACCCAATAGCCTACCCCATGATTATATTATTAGTAATTCTTACTAACATGAATGTAAAAGCAAACATGTATAAGATGTAAACATGGTCCAAAATAGTCATACAGACACATTCTACCTCTTATTAATAATCCATTTACAAAATGTGCACGAAATGGAGCGGTAGAAAATAATCATAATATATATCAGAATCATAAAATATAATGTGATCACAACAGTGTATCTCAATACCAAATGCAGACTCCCACTATCATAGGCTATCAAAAGTGTCAACCAATCTCATGCGCGCTACATGCTCTCTGAAGAGCTTTGGTGACAAGCCTTTAGTCAAGGGATCCGCCAACATAAGTGGGGTGCTTATGTATTCCACAGATACATGCTGATTCTGAACTCTTTCCCTCAAAACAAGATACTTTAGATCTATATGCTTCGAGCCGTCTCCAGACTTGTTGTTCTTGGAAAAGAAAACTGCAGCGGAATTATCACAGAGAAGTTTCAGCGGCCTCTCAATAGAATCAATCAAATTAAGCCCTGAAAGAAAATTTCGCAGCCATAAGGCGTGAACCGAAGCCTCCGAACATGAAATAAACTCTGCCTCCATAGTGGATGAAGCCGTCATTCCCTGCTTGACGCTTCTCCAAGAAATAAGTCCTCCTGAAAGCATAAAAATATAACCAGAAGTGGACCGATGGGTGTCCCGACAACCAGCGAAGTCGGAATCAGAATAGCCAATCACCTCAAGACTATCCGATCTCCTAAATGTGAGCATGAAATCTGAAGTTCCTCGCAGGTAACGCATAACCTTTTTGGCTGCCTTCCAGTGATCCAGACCTGGGTCACTTTGGTATCTACCAAGCATGCCAACTGCAAATGAAATATCTGGACGGGTACAGACCTGAGCATACATGAGACTACCAACAGTGGAAGCATAAGGAATATGTCTCATCTCATCCCATTCCAGTGTGTTCCTGGGACATTGTAACTGACTGAATACATCGCCCTTAACTATAGGGGCAAGACTAGGGGAGCACCTCTCCATGTTGAATCTCTTAAGGACTTTTTCTATATAGGTCTTCTGAGAAAATCCCAGCAATCCTCGAGTCCTATCTCGATGAATCTCTATTCCTATAACATAGGAAGCTTCACCAAGATCTTTCATATCAAAATTCCTTGAGAGGAATTGTTTTGTTTCTTTCAGCATGCCTAGGTTACTACTGACAAGTAGTATATCATCAACATATAACACTAGGATGATGAATCGACTCCCACTAACCTTAAGATATATGCATTGATCTACAGCATTTTCCTTGAACCCAAAACTAGACACTACCTCATGAAATTTCAGATACCACTGCCTAGAAGCCTGCTTAAGTTCGTAAATGGACTTTTTAAGTCTTTCCTTGATACTGGAGAGCAAGTTGTTAGAGAAATAATTCTGTATCTGTTGGAAAGAAAAAGCAGTAACCAGTTTGCTTCAAGGCGCGAAATCGCTTTCCTTAAGACAGATTTCGCCCCCACTAGAAGTGTGCAAAGGGGATCCGCGAACTGCCTCCAAGATACAATGAAGCCAGTAGGAATATCCTACTAATTTGACGACGCTATGCACAAGCGGAGTCAAATCCGAAATGCCCTTAGAATCTTACAAGCCTGAGAGAATCAGTCTAATTTCTGTTACTGTAGTATAACAGTAATTAGATAAACAATAAGAAAATAGTTTAGTAAAACGAATTTTGGTGGGAGCAAGAAAGAGAGTATAATGCACTAGAAGTCTTAAGAATTTATCCAGAAATGGGTAAATTCGATTGTACTTTGAAATGGTTGGGTTCTACAACTTTTATAGAGCCTCTGGTGTCTTTTCAATGTGAAAAGCACCCCTGTATAGAGTCTTTCCAGATCGGTTTGAATTCTGGCCGTTAGATCGCGCCCATACGCGATTCAACGAACCAGATCAATCCTAGAGAGTCTGTTGGGATATTTAAATTCCCGTCCTCCCATCTAACCGTTAGATGATCCATCTATGGTACAGATCGCACCCCTTAGATCCTTGACCGTTGGGAAGGGACACAACCCAATGGATCGCACCCACTGACCGTTGGAGCACTGGGCCCGCTGGGCCGACCGTTGTGCTCGAATCAAAGCCCAACCCAATCGAACTATTCGACACTGGGCTTGATGGGCCTTTGAACTATTCGGCCCACCCACTAGACCGATCCACAATCGTCTAGATCCAACGGTCCAGATCAGATCTGAAAAAATTAAAGGCTCCAATCGCTCCTCGCTACGATGCGGCGTGCGAAGTGCAAAGTGCGCCTAAAAAAGCGCCAATAAAGCGCCACTATGCGCCCTATAGCCCATTGCCCACGCCGCGCGTGCGCGTGCGCGAACGGTGCGTTGCACCGTCCCGCGGGTCCAACCATGGGTTCAACCCAATGTGCAATCAAACAAGTAATAGAAAAGTGTAGTGCTTTATAAGCTCTTCTCTTTCTTTTCTCTCATCCGATTGGGGACTATCTTTTCAACTACATTACACTATTCTCTTTCTCTTGCAAAAAGCAACTATTTCCAAAGAAAAGTTTTTCTTTTTCCAAAACACACTTAAAGAAAATATTTTCCAAAAATTGTTTTGACCAAAAACACTTGATTTTGAAAAATCTTTAACAAAAGTCTCTTTGAAGTCTATTCCCTCTTTTTGAGTGAACCCCTTAGCGACTAGTCTGGCCTTATATCTTTCAATACCGCCCTTAGAGTCTCGTTTGGTCTTGAAGACCCATTTACAGCCTACAGGCTTGACCCCTATGAAGTAACAAGAGATGGTCCTAGCGTCTAACTTTCTCAACTGGGGGTTATATATTTTGGCTTCAGCCGTACAACCCCAAACATGCAAATATCCTAGCTTCGGCTTTTTACCGGCCCATAACTCATAAGGGGTCTTAGCCACAGCTTTACTCGGTACAAGGTTTAGGATATGAACGGCTGTTTTCAATGCTTCTCCCCACAAGGACTCAGGCAATGGTGAATTGCAAACCATGCTCCTCACCATATCCATAAGAGTACGGTTTTGTCTCTCAGCAACACCATTTTGCTCAGGTGTACCTGGCATCGTGTACTGAGAGACAATACCGTTCTCCTGTAGGTAAAGTGCGAACGCACCTGGACTGCGGCCCGTATCGGATTATCTGCCATAGTACTCCCCACCTCTATCGGACCTCACAACCTTAATCTTTCGGTCAAGTTGTAACTCAATCTCAGCCTTATAGATCTTAAAGGTATCCAGTGCTTCCGATTTTTCTTTGATGAGATAGACGTAGCTAAAATGTGAGAAGTCATCGATAAAGGTAATGAAATATCTCTCGCCACTTAGGGCAGGAGTAGGAAATGGCCCACATATATCAGTGTGAATAACTTCTAACAGGCCGGTACTCCTAGTGGCGCCCCTCTTACTAGTTTTGGTTTGTTTACCCTTAAGACACTGCCTACAAATCCCGAAATCAGAAAAGTCAAGAGGAGGAAGAACTCCATCCTTTACCAGTCTTTCCATACGACTAATGGAAATGTGGCCTAAACGCTTATGCCACAAACTGGAAGAGTTTTCATCAACTCGACCCCGTTTATTGCCACAGTAACTGATTTCCTCATTCACATGCATGGATAACAGAGAATGTGCAAACGAGCTATCTAAATTAATCATATATAGATTGCCCACAAGAGGACCAGAACCAACAACATTGGAATCATGGAGTAATGTAAAACCTTTACTCCCAAACTTAAATTCAAATCCAGAGGAATCAAGTCTGGATACAGATATAAGGTTTCTGCTCATGGCAGGTACATAAAATGTGTCTTCCAAATACATAATGAAGCCACCATCTAATAGAAGACGAAAAGTGCCAATAGCCTTGACGTCTGCTTCTACTCCATTTCCCATCTTAATGGTTCGCTCCCCTTTCCTGAGTCTCCGTCTCTCTTGAAATCCCTGCAAGGAATTCGAGATGTGAATAGTGGAACCTGTATCTATCCACCAGGTATTTCTAGGAGCATTTACAAGGAAAGATTCATGACAAACAAAAACTGAATTATTACCTTTCTTATGCAGCCACTCTTCATACTTGGAGCACTCTTTCTTTATGTGATCAAGTTTCTTACAGAAATGGCACCTAATGCGACTTTTCATCCCACCGGTCAAGCCCTGAGCCGAACCACTTACTACCTTCTTCTTGCCTTTCCCAAAGCCCTTTCCTTTGGTTTTCTTCTTGAAGTGACCCTTCGATGTTCCCTCTGTGGTGTAATGAGCACTTTCAGGTTGCTCGGTCTTCAACCTCTCTTCTTCTTGAACACACATGGCTATGAGTTCACTCATTTCCCACTTCTCTTTCTGCGTATTGTAATTAATTTTAAATGGAGTAAACTGCGCAGGAAGAGATGTCATCATGAAATGAACAAGGAGATCCTCAGAGATCTCCATGTTCATTTTCTTTAGCTGGGAGGCAATGTCATTCATTCGCATAATGTGCTCTCTCACACCACTACTACCATTGTACTTCATAGTGATCATCTTCATCATCAGTGTACTGGCAAGAGCCCTAGACGATCCCTTAAACTGATCATCTACTGCCTGTAGGTACTCTCTAGCAGTAAATGCCTCATTTTCCTCTGAGTCGGGAATGCCTCCTCTGATAGAGGTAGAGATCGTGCTTTTCATAATCATAAGGCTCATGCGGTTTGACCGTTCCCATTTTTCATAGGTAGCCAAATCCGCAGCAGTACTTTCATTAGAAGGCACTTCAGGTTTGTCATTCCTAAGTGCATAATCTAGGTCCAAACACCCTAAGACTATGTGAATATGATCCTTCCATTTTCCGAAATTAGTCCCACTCAAAACCTCGATCCCGGACAAATAACTAGAGATAGAACTAGGGTTCAATGCTGTAGACGAAAAAGATAGACAGTTACAATTTTGCTCACTATCTAAGACACCATTTAAATCCACAAAAGGAGTTTATTCATTAAAATCCACGATTTAATGTAATCCAACTTTAAAATAAATGACTAAAGTAAACAGAAACACAAAATACATAATTGTGTTCTTGATGGAACACCCGATGTGTCACCGTGGGATGTCCGTTGGGCCATGCCACGATACACATTTGGTTTCATTTTTAAGTCAATTTATCTTTAGGGAAGTCAGTTTGATTGCCTAGAATCACAGAAACACATAAATGTGATTCTAAGGAGACACCAGCGTATCATCATGGGTCGTCCGTTGGGCCGTGCCACGACACACATTTGGCTCTCATCCATGAGACTAACTAGGGCCAAATAACTCTATACTTAAGGTACACATCACCGTTGGGCATAAGCGCAACCCCAAACCAAGTTATCCAGGTCTAGCCCTCTCACACCGCATATTTGTGCAAAGCAACAGTCATCCGTTGGGCTGAGTGTTGCTCTTGGACAAATGGGCGGAATTTAAAGTGGTTAATGTGTCACTATATGCGACATTGTTCTTTATTTAAACCACTAATCCTAAGCGATTCAGTTTCCCAGTCGGAATCACAATTCTTTGTTCATTCACAACTAAAATAATGAACAAAGTGTACAAACATGTGTACATAAAACCCGTTTTCAAGTTCCATAAAAAAACAGACATCAAATTTGGATTCAGAGGGGTGGAATCCCCTAAATCCGGATTTACCCAGCCCAAAACCCAAAAAACATTTGACTCAAAATCAAACAAATAAAACCAAATTTTGTTAAATTTACACTGTAACCATATAATACAGTGCTCAAATGTAAAAACGGACTCCAAAAATGGGTTCAGGAGGGTTCCAAACCCCTAGAACCAATATTAGTCAGACCCAAAACCCCAAAAATGGCAGAAATGGCCCAAAAAATGGTCCTGGGCCGGTTTGGGTTGGGTCTGTTGGGCCCAAACAGGTTTTATGGGCCTTATCTGTTAACTGGGCCTTTCAAAAATTCGCGGATCCTTGATAGATCCTTAACGGGCCTGCGCGGCCCATCGGCCTCGGCCCATCACTATTCATCATCTTCTCCAACAGCAGTTATTAATTCCAGAAAATCCCAGAAAAACAACAAATTTCAATTTCAATTTCTGGGTTCATTTGACATCGGATTTAGGCACAGTTTGTTGCATTGGACTCGTCTCTCGACGAACTTCACATCCATGCCGGAAAATCACCGGCCGGAGCAACCGTTTTCCGGTGGCACGCCGTTTTCAGGCGATGTCAAAAATTCCCAAAAAAATAAAATTTTCAATCAGATTTTCTCGCCTTTTTCTCGCTAGAACCGTGGCTCTGATACCACATGTAAGAGGCAACAGTCATCTTGGCGATTCAACATTGAGAAAAACTACAGAACAATAGGGATTGAATTGAAATGAGAAAAAAATCATACCGGAAGCCATGAATTGGGTTTTTTTTTTCCTTTTTCTCTGAGTTTCTCTTCGCTACACAACCGTCGGTGATGGGGACCGGTTTCTTTCTCTTCAAGCGTGGATTCTCAAAGATTGAAACGAATTTGTTGTGAGCAAATAGGACCCAAGAGTTCCCTTTTATAAGCGTTTGTGGGAAGAGATGCGACTCCTCATCGCGCCGATCCCTCGCCCCAAACGTCTCTTTTTTTTAAAACGTTTATACCTTTTCACACCAAATGATCTTGACCGTCGATCTTGCAACAGTCATATCCACCGTTAGGACTATTTCCTAACATTCCTTATAATGAGTGTCATGTGAACAGAGATTGTCACAAACCTAAGGAGACAAAGAGAATGGAAATTTATTTAATTAATGATATTAGAGATTTTTTTTTTACAATTTGAAAATAATGATATTAGAGAAGAAAGATGAACGAAAAAGGCTATCATTAATTCACCTTTACGGTATCAGCGACTCCTTAGAAACTTGACCAATTTGACAATACAACACCCTATTATTTTAGAAGAGTAAAAGAGGAATCAGAAATCCAATTGAATATTTCGATCCAAAACAACAAAATAAAGCCAAAAGAGGGGGCGGCGGGCGCGCAAACAGTTGGGAAATAAATAAACGAATAGGGTGATAAACAGATATGATATTTACTCAAGATAGGGTGACAAACAGTTGGGAAATAAATAAACGAATAGGGTGATAAACAGATATGATATTTATTCAAGATAGGGTGATAAACAGTTGGGAAATAAATAAACGAATAGGGTGATAAACAGATATGATATTCGGCAAAAAATTAGGAATGCAAAACGGAAATCTTTGGTGGTCGGAAGGAGAACGCATCTCAATTTCTCAATTCCTCAATTCCCTCAAGATGATCTGCAATCAAGATCAAATGTAAATAGTAGGTTGTAGTGATAGAGAGAGTGAGATAAATGTAGAGGGAATGGGGTTGTGATATAGAATTTTTGTACACGTCATGCATAGCACGGGTGGGGCCCTCATGATTAGATGGGGTAGGGCCTACCATTTTGCACCTGATTTTTTTTTATGTAGTGAGCCCGATAATCACCCAAACCCGCACATAGGATTGGGTCCATCATTTTACACCCATGCTATTCATGGACCAAGAATGCTAGTTTGATCGCTAATTTGCAACTAACTATATGATTTTCATTCCCAAAATGCACTCCCACTAAAAATTACAGTTTTTACCCTTTTTTATTCATTAAAAAGAAGGGGTGCAGCTCGAGACAATATTTGGGAATTTGGGTTGAGCTTTTGCCTTGCCGACCCCAACTAGTTTGGAACAAAGGCTTAGTTGAGTTGAGTTGAGTTGGGCTGAGCTTTTATGTTAAATTCGGGTCTGATTCAGGTTGATTCCAATTTATTTTTGAGCAAAGCTCAACCCGACCTGACCCAAGTTGCACCTCTATTAAAAAGATGGTGCTTCGGGTTGCAAATGAATCAAATGCTACTGTTATTAGACTACGGGGCTGTTTGGATATGCGGATTTTAGAATCCAGGTTTTTAGTTTGAAAACAGTATAAAAGAGGGTTCATGATCATGTTGTCGTATGTTGTCTTGGCAATGTTTCTTGGATTTTAAGTGAGAAATTCAGGTTTTAAAAATCTCTCCTGCATCCTGAGATTTCTAAAACCGAGAGATTTTTAAAACCTGAAAATATGGGAGGATTTGCTGCTTTCTTGCTGACGGAAAGAAGGGCGAGTAGTTAAAAACGAGTCAAAAACGACGGCTGATCTGCTTCTTCTCTTGTCTCTTAGCTACAGTTTTGAAGAAATCCAGGATTCTAAAATCAGCGTATCTAAACGGTGCCTAATTGTTTGGGGGACTTGAGCACTTCTACCAATCCATTCCCAAAATGCCCCCACTCTATGACTGCAAATGCACAATCCCTAGCTTTGTTTAAGAAATGCCCTCAAATTTAAATGCACCGGATTTGTAAATGCAAACCCTGATGACATCATTTGGAAATTATGATATCAATTTATGATACGTAAGAAAATACCATCTGATTAGGACACGTGTCACTGTATACGTGCACACTTTCCACGTTTGTTTTCAATCCTTGTATTTAATGGGGCTTCACTATTGTATTTTGATCGCGCTCTCCCTCTCTCTCCCTCTCTCTCTCTCTCTCTAGGGAGTTCAGATCTTGATCTCTCAAGAATGGCAGAGAAGGTCTACTCGTCATTCTCAATTTGTCTATAGAATCTCCCCAATTTTACAATCAAAGGTGGGTTTTGATCAAAACCCACCTTTGATTTTGGAATTTTTCAATAGCCTGGGTTCAATCCTTTTGTGTGTGTGTGCGCGCGCGCTCGTGTGATATTTGAACTCAAATCACCTTTTTTCCTTAATTTTTTTTGTTTTGGCACAAATTGGGTTTGTTTTTTCTTTTGTCTTCCCCACATTAAAAACCTTAATTTCTCCTTGTCTTCCCCTAAAGTCCACAAATTTCTTCATAATTACAGTGGGTTTTGCTTCTCTTGCACTTTTGTTTGTTCCCTTCAAGAACCCACCTCTCTCTAAACTTGTTTTTATATTAATTTTGTCACAGGTTTCCACCTTGATATTGGATGTTGATCTTGATTGCCATCGATGCTGTAAGAAGATAAAAAAAACTCTCTCCAAGTTCTGTGGTGAGTACTCTCTCCTCTCTATATATAGGGAAATGATATCAGCACAACCATGTTTTGATAATTGCACAAACCTACCTTGTATTTTCCTTTTTAACTGGCTTGTGAGAGCCTTTGAGGGACTGTAATAGCCTTTGACAGCTCTTTAAATAATAAAAGACAAGATGGGTTAGTGCAAATATCAAAAATGGTTGTGCTGATATCATTTCTCCATATATATATATATATATATATATATATATATATATATATATATATATATATATATATCTCTGCAGTACTCATTGCAACCAAAGAATAAGAAGATTTTAGATAAATTGATTCAAATTTACAAAACTGAGTTCTTTATGAATTTTACCATTTGAGAACGAGAGATATCAGAAGCCAGACTTTTGACAAGAAGCAAAAGAAGGTAATAATCTCAGGCCCTTTTGATCCGGAAGAGCTTGCCAAAAAACTCCGCTGCAAGGCCGGAGAATGCATTCAAAAAATCGAAATCAAAGAAGAGAAGCCCAACCCACCAAAAAAAACAGTGGTGAAACCCAACCCAACAAAACCTGAGGACCCACCGGTGGTGACCCACCCAGAACCGTTTCGTCCATGCTACCCACTGTACCTACCTTACTATCCAGCGTACCCACCATGCCAACCTTATGTTCCGGTTCCAGTTCCAGTGGTACCTTATTATGATGGTTATCCGAGGGATGGATTTTGTTGTAAGGGGTGTGCCGAAGGTAATCCAAGGGATATGATCTGCAGGAATGTTGGTTGGGCCCGCGTGAGTAGTTGCAATTTCTTCAGTGAAGAAGATCCCGCAGCATGCACTATCATGTAATGAGTGTATACACCATTGCTTGGTGTGTGTACCTTGAGGTGGAGACTACACCTTATTGAATCTCTACAAGTGCTGAATTTATTCAGTATTTTTCTTCTCTGTCTTTATGGGTTTTGATTTATAGATTCTGTACTGGAGTTTAATGAATGATATAATAAAAGCGTCAAGCGTATAAATTATCCATTGAGGTGGAGAATGCGTCGTTCTGGATATCTACAATGTAATTCTAGAGCAACATCCCCACTTTTGTCAATTAGTTGTATATACAGCATTGTCAATGGTTAAGAACTTAAGATCATCCTATGAAGATGATTTGCAGGGTACAAACTATTCACACTGTGGCCGGTGCATAAGATGAACAGTTTCTGAAAAATACTGGACTTCATATGAAATCTCAGTAAGTTATGGAAGAACAAGATGGAAATGTTGAAGACCAAAGCATTGCCTCTGACGACTCTCTGCCAAGGAAGAATCTGATGCGGAATTGGAAAGAACAAAGTAGACAACATAAAGACAAAACATTTTGCAAAGCTGAGGCAAAAGTGGTCCCCGGGATTTGAACCAGCCCAAAAAGCTTCACCAAGCATGAAACTAGGGATACAGTCCCCTTTCAAAGGTCTCATTCCTTCTAAGACCTGAGTCCATGATGACTTCCTCAGCATCTGCCCCATCCTTTTACTAGTATTAAAAATGCAAGGGAGAAATTGAAATGGGAGTCATTATCAATATCTAGGGGTACTTTGCTAAGGACAAAAGATGGGTCTAGAGATAAAGATAAGGGTATGATTTGTCTAAAGATGAAATAAAAGGGTCGTATTGAGAGTGAAATGAGGGGTTCTAAGTTTCCACCTTTATCCACATCTTAATGACAGATGACCTCATTATAAGAGAAACCCCATTATTAAATGCAACTTCTTCTCAAATGCAGTCATCTCTCAATATGATCAATGCTTTGTCCATGTTTAAGCAATCATTATGACCACCAACAAACGCCAAAACACAGTCGAGCTCCACCTTAAAAGTATTGCTGAGTGAATTCTGTATTTCTTCTTCTTTATCTTTATGGGTTTCAATTATAGAAACTATACTTGAGTTTTTAGAATGAGAATATACAGCGTTGTATAGTGTATAAATAATCCCATGAGGTGAAGAATGCATCTTTTTGAATATCTATATAATGTAATGTAATTCTAAATTTCTAATGCAATTTCCTCACTTTTGTGAATGAGTTCTATACACCATTATTTAGTGTATGTCACTTCTTTTTCCTCCCTCGGTATTTTGACTTGGGATTGGAATGAATTTTTCACACAGGTAAAGTACCTGTGATTGGACGAAAGAATATACACCAGATAAATATATACTGTTTACATCATCCTAATTTATTTAGGGAAATGATATCAACACAACCATACTTTAATAATTGCACAAACAGAGTTTCTCTTCTTTTTTGAAAAATACTGGACTCTACGGGCTTACACCACGTGAAAACTCCCTTTCTAATTGCCTTGTAAGAAATTTTTGGAACAGTAATATAATAACCTTTGACAACACTTTAAATAATAAATGGCATGGTGGGTTTGTGCAATTATAAAAGGGATTTGTTGTCCATCGCAAAAGGCATTTCACTAAACGTCTCTTGCATGAGAGAGCAGCCACCTCGAGAATAATGACAAAATGTGTTGGAAACCCTATGTGGCTGCTCTCTCATTCCGCGAAATGCCTTTTGCGATGTTCCACTATACTGAGAATGGCTGGAGAAGCAACGTTGAAACTCTGACATACAAAGTACTTGGCATATACGCAGACTATCAATATCCTACGCCGATATTAGAGAAGACTCGGATAAGCTGATCGGAAAGGATGCCCTTGTCAGTTATGAAGGTTGTGGGATCGTGGTAGGGCATGCCGATCAACTGCTGGAACATGATATGGTACCCATCTTTGATCGTTGGTTTGATCATAGGTCCGTCAAGAGGGATTTCCAATAAAGTACACCATTCTTCAAAAGTGGGACAAATTTCTTCGGTGCCGAAATAGAAGACATCATAACGGGAGTCCCAGAATTGCTCGGAGAAGATTTTGGTCTACCTGGATGAAGATAAGAAAAGGGAAGAACTTCTCACTAGGATTAGCCAACCATCCGAGGAACTCAGAATTCTCAGTAGAATGGTAACGTTGGTAGTCCCCTCGAAACCATAAGCCGCCCTATACAGGAGATAAGGAGTCAGAGGTAATAAAACACTAGGAAACCTAGAGAAAAATCATTTTGTTTGTTGTTTTCGTTTTCTTTTAAACATAAAAAATACTTTTAGGAAGAGATGGGGTGGTGCCCCAGGACAAGCATCAGGTATGAGGGAATGGGCCTGAATCCTTAGTTCAGAAATATGGTGAGAAATGATCCAAAGGAAGGGACCCGAAATTGAAATTTTAGTAAAGAAGAGATGGTGAAAGGATGCCCTAGCTACAGTGTAGGCCACCGGAATGAAGGGACTGTTTATAGGGCTTACAACCTTCCCTAGGGTTTATGATTGTTTATCACAGAGATTAAATTTGATGATATGGGTCGCAATCATGTACCCTGTGATTCAGATTAGGGTGGTGAAATCCCTAGTGAGAATTGGCAGTCCGGAGACACCTTTATAGACTCAATGGACATACCCTACATGGGCCAAAGGCTTAGGTGTGTCCCTATTACTTGGAATCCTTACATCACTCAACACGAGTTATGGCAAACCTAGTCTAGGTTCAACATACCCTAGATAGGCATGGTATATTGCTATGTGAATATGTTGGGGTATGCAATAGGAAAGGCCAAAGTTCTCTCTTAGCGCTAGTCCGTGGTCCGATATACCCACCGAGAATCCCATCCTTAAGGTACTTGGACACGAATCGAAACTTGTTTTACTCACTAAAAAGTGCTAGGCTAAGAGGTGGAACAGTTCACAAACACGGTGTCATATCCGACGGCAAGCATGTCATCACTCGTGCAAGCTACAAGATAGTCCTGTGTGCTAATAACTCCGGAGGTAAAATAGGTATGCAATAATGAGTGTGTGCAAGTGACGGTGATATGTGAGCAATGGGCTGCCTAGGTTGCCTCCCGGGGCATTTTCGCACATTCGGCTGCAATTTTGAGCATTGGCTCAAGCAAACAAGCAAACATGGAAAGAAAGGTTCTAGTGCTTTGGTTTCTACATTGCAATTAGGTGTTTTAGGTTTTGGCAAGAAAGCCAAAAAAATACATCTTTTCCTTTTCTTTTTCCTTTCTCTGTTTGCTAATCGCAACTTGCGAATGGTTCGCAACTTACGATTACCTCCAAACACAACCTGAGGTCAAGGCTAATCATAACAAAAGTTTTAAATCCAAAATTTTTTGAGTTTCCTCAAATATGGCCATTTCAAGTCATTTCAGAGCTTTATCCTTGGGGTTTCCCCAACAAAGTCACCAGTCTGTGGATCTTGCGATCCGGGAGGTCGTTCCTCTCGTACCATGCCCTCACAAGGGGATCGTTTGGTGTCTCGGGGTATGTTTCTCTCTCTTTTGTCTTTATTGGGGCGTTCGCTCTAGCCCCCGTTAGTTGATTTTTGAACACGTCTGCGTTTCTGCTGGACTTGGAATAAAATTTGAAATTCACCAAAAATAAAATGGCTAGAGTCGCCAGCTAGGTTAACTCTGTAAACATGGTCTCAACAGAAACCTGGGTAAGGGATATGGTTACATGGGGGAAGGTGTTAGGCACCCCTCATGCTAGGGTAAACCCATTCAAACTATGGAGGCAAAAAATGGACTAATTTGTGAAGGTTTATACACGTCCATTTTACCTCCACAAATCTTAGGGTAGGGATGATCCTATGGATCTGATTTTTTGTGGACACCCTATCTATGTGAGGACCATTCAAATGAATGGTTTGGATCACCCAAACAATGTGGGCCCCCACTGTATTTTAAGCTAGTGTGTAGGAAATGTTCTCTCTCTCTCTCTCTCTCTCTCTCTCTCTCTCTCTCTCTCTCTCTCTCTCTCTCTCTCTCTCTCTCTCTCTCTCTCTCTCTTTATATATATATATATATGAGAAAAGTGTCTCTAGTCTGCCGACTAGAGATTATTCTCTAGTCTACCGACCCAAAACACATGGGTCCCACATTTTTTGTGGTGATCTAAAGCATTCATTTGATAGGCCCCATCATAGATAGGGTGTCCACAAAAAATTAGCTTCATAAGATCATCTTAACCCTTCGATTTGTGGAGCTAAAAAATGGACAGATTTGTGGCAGTTTATAGCCGTTCATTTTAAGGTCCACAAATTATAGGGTTGGGATGATCCTATGGAGCTGATTTTTTGTGGACACCGCCTCTATGTCAAGGCCCATCAAATGATTGCTTTGCATCACCCAATTAAGGTGGGACCTATGTGTTTTTGGTCGGCGGACTAGAGAATGATCTCTAATCATATTTGAATTCATATTATATATAAAAAACAACTCATGGGAGTTTTGCATGATATGACAATGGTATGTAAAGACACATCACTGTTACGTGCGTTAAAGATTGATGGTGACTGTGGACAACTTAGCACTATTTCATGTGATTTGGAACATCCTACATGACACAATGATCTAGACCGTTCATATTATAGGCCCCACGACCGGGATGTGGCTTAAAATTTGCATTCATCAGGCAACTCAACTCATCGGATCACGAACATAAATATATGTCGTCATATAAGTTCTTCCTAAACATCTTTTTCTCTTTCTAATGCCATTATTTATTATTTGAACATGTGCCCCAGCATGCCTATTGAACTTATATATAGGAGAGGGAGGATGATAGGCCATGTCCTAAAAATTGGCCCCTGAGGATGATCTTAACCCTTTGATTAGTAGTAATTTTTTTTAAAATTAACAGGTGACGGAAATGCTAGAAGAGATGGTTGGAATATCATTTCAATTTGGTAAAAATTATGGATGTGGAAAATGATAAAATACCCCTAAGTAAAGGGTTAGTATTTAAAAAACAAAAAAACAAATTATCTTCCATGTAGGTGTCTGTCAACTTGGCATCGAAATATCAAGTTCGGTGAGACTTCAGGGTCGGACCTGCAGAGTGCATTTATCGACGTGTCCTTTTTTTTTATCTCTACGCATTTAACCGTTCTACCAAAAATTCCATCTACCCTTATCGTACTTCAGTATGGTAGTTTCCACCGCTTGTCCAAGCTTGAGCCATGGGACTTGACAACACCATCATCAGCCAAAGTCGAAATATCAAGTTAGGTGAGACTTCAGGGTCGGACAGGGGTACCTACGTGCTTTAAGCCCAATTGTTGAGTTGGGTGTCTTGAATTAAAACCCGTTTAGGGTCCAAAATATTGTGTGCGATCCGGATTAGGCCCGTTTATTCGCCCCGGCCGCTTGACCCGGCCCGTTTTATGTGTTTTTCGTCCCGATAAGACTAACCTATGGCCCGCTTTATATAAAGGCGCTTTTAGGGCTTATTTCGTGTGTAAGTCTTGTAAAGAGGGTTGAGAGCTCAAAAGAAAGGGGAAAGGGTGTGCTAAGGTTTCTAGTGGGTTTGGTGTGAGAGAGAGACTGATCTTCCCTTGTAATCCCTGAATCTTATAGTGGATTTTCTCGTCGCCTCTGCAGTGGAGTAGGCTTTTGCCGAACCACATAAATTTTTGTGTCTTTGTGTGATTGCTTGTGTTTATTCTTTCGTTTTACTTTGCCATTGAAATCACATATTGTTATTTGGGTTTTTCCCAACACCAATCAATCTGGATAATGCTTGCATCCTATGTCTTATCATAGTTTTTGGCATAAAATTAGCCAATGCTTATTCTTCCACTATACACGACCCAAATGTCTATCCCATCATTTTTAACAAAAAAATATTACATTCTCTTCCTCCTCTCTAAAGGCCAACCACAATTTTCGCCCATCACATTTTGGTGTGTCCCATCACTTGTACCGAGACAAATTTGTGGTGTAACTTCCTAAATAAAGTTTTGAGAAGTTGCATCTATTACTTATCTTTCATAGAATACATCTATCAACCACCGTCGACAACATTATTAATAGAATTCATATATCAACCACCATCGACAACATTATTAATAATAAGCACTATACATATGAGAACGACTATAAAGAAACTCACTTTAATTGATAGATGGTAAAAGACAATTTGTGGGTCCTACAAGGGGTGTAAAGGAGCTTTTATGCGAGATCAAGACCGTCAGTCTTCTAGAGAACCTCATGACTCGACCCATATGGTTTTGGTCACATCTCAAACAGATATCCCATGGGTCCAGTAAAGGGCTGTGAAAATCAACGGTTTTGGCACTTTTGGCAGAATCCTAAATGAGGCATGATGGAAGCTTGACGGATCAAGGGCCTAGATCATCCCATAAAGGTGATTTCAACACCTTCTGGCCGGCCCTTGAATCGACGGATCCAATCACATATACGAGGAAAAAGTGGGGCCCAATAAGTGTCTTTTTGAAAGGAGCATAAAAGCAAATTACTTTTTAGGATTTTCCGGCCAACAACAGTTGATATCATTAGTTTAAGATAAGCTAGGCAGCTAATTTCTATTAGCATTAGCTCTTCCTAATGTTGAATACAATCCAACGGTCAGATCTTCATAGAGCTAGCATATTCTAACAGATAATATACCATGTTCAAATAATCCTAAGTCCTTGATCCATCAAGCCTCTTTCAGGGTCCTGTCAACAGAAGCTTAGTTGTTGATTTTTGTACTTCTTTATATTAACATCTGTTCATCATGGTAGCTTTGTTAGCCCTGTCATTCTCTATACATGCATAAGAAAAATTTTAATATTTTTACCCTGGAATTTCTTTTCCACAGAATATTACTTTTTATCAATTTTTCCTATAATTTCCTCCCTAGATCCAAACTCCCCTTTGTTTTCACGAATCAAAATTGAAAACTTAAGGCATATTTGGCAACCAGGTAAAAAAAAACCTATATATATTCTAAACAAGAATTTATTTTTCTTAGATTTCTAGCCACATCTTGTGCTTTCCTCAATCATTTTCCCCTCAAATCGATCTATCTCACTAGCCTGTATGCTTTATTTCATGGTTTCTGAACATACCCTTAGGGGGGCTCTTTGGATGTAGGGAAATTTTTATTTTTATTTTTTTCATGTAAAAAGTGATTGTTAGTGAATGTTTTCCCAAAATCGAGAATTTTTCTTATTTTCAAGGAAAAATTAGAAATTAGAATGCTTTTTTTTTTATTTGCGATAATATATCAAAAGTTGTAATATATTTTGGGTGATGATTTTTTCGCCCTCTGTAGGATAATGCGCCCCCTGTTAACGCGATTCACGTTAATTGGGTCCCACTCTTGTTTGATGTGGACCGTCTAGTAGCAATATATTACTAAAATAGCCAACCATCCAATTCTAACATCTAATAATCCGTGTTATTTTAATACGAATTATAAAAAAAAACTACACATAAGCAAACAGTTCACATTCAGTGACAAAAACTACACATTATTTGAAGCTACATATGATTGGCTTGATTTTTGGGTCATAGGAGATCCAAAACTAGGCTTGTCAATGAACAGTTAGGATCAATCAAAAGTGAACCCACTATACTGTGGTCGTTGTGACACATTATATCGACAGTCCTTTTTGTAGTGGCCCATTTTGCCACACTGGAAACAAGTGCCTTTGCGCTTCTTGTTCTTATCAGAACCCTTGCCATTTTGATGCTTCCTCTTCCGATTACCTTTCCAAGGTTTAGTATGGGGGTTTGAATCTGTTACATTGGCAACTTCCACCATCATATGGACTTTAGAGGATTGATTTGCCATATCATCTTTATTGTCTTGCAGCCTTGATTCTTCCTCAACTTGGAGGGTTTGAATCAAATATTCGAGTGTCATTTCCTCTTTAGTCTTTCCAAGATGGTGGTAATTTGTCAATGATAGATGGAATAATGACAGTGTCATCAAGGTTCACCCATTGTTGGTGAACTTGACTAATGATATGTTGGATCTCATGGACTTGATCCACTACCAACTTATCATCAGTCATCTTGAAATTTAAAAAATAACTTACAACAAACTTTTTGGCGCCGGCATTTTCCGATAGATACTTCGTCTCCAAAGCCGTCCAAAGTTGTCCCGCCGAACCCATGCTTTGGTAGATATCAAACAATTCATCCGTCATAGCATTGAGGATGTGTCCTTTGCACAGATAATCGTCTTGTTCCCACTTACTCCTTCTACGGGCTTAGGCAAGCGTCTCGTTTTCAACTTCTGCCGGTTTGGGTGAAGTCGGTACATATACCACTTTGAGAGTGGTGAGAATGAAATGTACTTTTTTCTGCCATCTTTTGAAGTTCCCCTTGTTGAATCATTCCAACTTTACAAAAGCTTGTGTCATCTGCTTCATCGATTGCGCCATGAAGATCTCCAACAGTGGAATATCGTGTTAAGATTGTTGGAGAATTTTTGTGTAGTGGTTGAGAAGAAGATAAGAAGATGCTTCAAGGCGCGTAAACCTCTCCTTAAGACAATATTCGCCCCCACTAGTAGTGTGGAAAAGGGACCACGAACTCGCCTCCAAGATACAATGAAGCCTGGTTCCAAACCGATTGCTTGACGACGTTTTGCACTGAACGGAATCAAGCCTGAATCACCTTTGAATTTTTCAAGTATTTGAGACCCAAGTGTTCTGTTTCTGCAGAAAACAGAATACTTGAAGAGAACTTCTAAAACAGTAAAAACAGAAACTTTGTAGGGGTTTAGAGAGAGAGAATTGTGCTGGAAATAGTAATTTTGGGTATACCAAAGTGGAAACCCGAAATCTGTGTAGAATGAGTATTTTCTACTGTTTTTATAGAGCTTCTAGTGGCTTTTCCCGTTGGAAAACACTCTTTCTGGACATCCTTTTAGCAGGCTTGAATTCTGACCATTAGATCGTGTCTAATCGCGACTCTACAGATCAAATCAATCCTGGAGTGACCGTTGGCTTGTGTAAAAACCTTTCCAACTCCGAACCGCTAGATTGCCCATCCATGGTGCAGATCGCACCCTTTGAGCCTTTGAATATATGAGACACCATCCAACGGTCATCTTCCACTAGCCGTTACACTACGATCTGCAAAGTGTGCCTTAAAAAGCGCTACTATGCGCCCTATAGCCCATTGCCCACCCCGCGGGTGTGCAGGTGTGCGAACGGTGTGTTGCACCGTCCCGCGGTTCAACCCAAGGCTAAGGCCCGTTGTGCACCATAATAAAGAAGAGAAAAGAGTGAAGCTTTATAAGCCCAATTTTTCTTTTCTTATGAGTCGGTACGGGACTATTTTTTTCACACTACTTTTGCACTCTTATCTTTCTCTTGCAAAAAGCAAATCTTTCCAAAGAAAAGTTTTTCCTTTCCCAAAATACACTTAGAAAATATTTTCCAAACACTTTTTTTTGACCAAAAAATAACATTTTGAAAATCAAAATCTAATAGAAACTATTTTCTGTTCTGAAGGAGTTATGTACTTAATGTTTTTGTTGACATGCTGTTGGGTGTGAATTTAGCAATGTGATTAAGGGGATAGATTTTGTATTCAATTTATATATTGACAGAGAGTTTCCATAGTTATATTATTTTGTAAGATGATTCATTCAAAAGGATGTAAATTTTTTCATTCAATTTTTTTATAGAGAATTTTTGAGACTTCGTATTATTATAAGATGATTCATTCAATAAATGTGCTATATTCCTGCTCACTTCCACTGTTTACTCTAAAAACCTGAAAATATTCCATAGTTTCTTTAGGGAAATGATATCAGCTCAACCATGTTATAATAAGGAAAATGATATCTGCGCTGAGGTGTTTCGATAAACAAGCGCTCCACTTGGTTGTCGTGTAGTATTTAAAGGGATTTCAGAGGATATTACGATTCTCAAAAAGTTCTTTAAACTCTTTAAATATTACACGACAAACAAGTGGAGCGCATGTTTATCGAAACACCTTGGCGCAGATATCATTTCCCTATAATAATTGAACAGACCCAGCTTGTCTCTTCTTGTGAGAGCTTTTTGTGAATTGTAATAACCTTTTCACTGCTCTTTAAATGCTAAAAGACAAGATACATTAGTGAAAATATCAGAACATGGTTATGCTGATATCATTTGCCCTTTTTTATAACTAGTAAAAAGGCCCGTGCACCGCACGTGCAGCGTCTTAATGAACTATTTGGCAGAAAATGAATTTAATAATAATAATCTTTAAGCAAGAAAGGCAAGTTTATGAAGGTCGCACATTTTTTTGAAAAGTATAATACAGAAAAAGCCTAAGATGACCATACTCCAAGCATGAGGCGTCACATAAGTGCAATTACAACTTCAAAATAACATGTATCAAAAGCATCTGTAAATTTGTATTCTAATGGAAAGTATTGTTGAAACTACATATATATAATCTGTATTCTAATGGAAACTATTGTTGAAACTACATATGTTCATGGAAATCATGAAGTCACATAAATTTTAACTCATACGCGCTTTGACCTATGTATCATGCAGAATCTCTTGCTGAACACTGATTTGAACAATTCCTCACTTTGGATGGAAAATTGGTCTCAAAATCTTGTAGAGTGCAAGTACAATTTTGGAAGATCGTCAAAATCTTTAGAATGAAAAGTTTACAAAAGGTACATGTTCTACGGATCATCATCACAATAAATTTTTACAAAGAATAACACATATATAAGTAATCTATAAATGATATCCATTAACTTATCTTTTGAAAACATCATTGTATTCAAAATGAAAGTTTTTGAGTAATAGGACATGATAGAAAACATCATTGTACTGGAAAAAGAAAGTTTTGAGAAATAGGACATAATAGAAAACATGTCGTACGTTAGAAAAAGATTAAAAAAAACTGGGCGTTAGCTAAAGACTTGCATAGGGGCCTCCCATTATCCCTATTAGTAAGTGATGCTTGCTGCTTGCTGTCTACTTTGCAAGCCATCACTGCCCCTTTGGACTTTTCTATCTTGTCATTGTGCAGAGAACAAAAGGATAAAAATACATTTTTAGCATTTTAAAGGATGATAATTTCAATCGAAAAACTTTGTTTCTATATTCTTGCGAAACCTTCACTTTTTTTTTAATGTGAAAAGAATTAAGATTGATTTTTTTAGGCAGGAAACATGATGTTTTAATTCATTATAGTGTAAATTTAGCAATTCAAATTGGATATGCTGTATGAAAAATATATTTTTATACATTAGGGAAATGATATCAACACAAACAAATAAATCAATACCCATTACGCCTACATATCAAATAAATCAGTTCAACATTCCTAAGCTTCAACGCTAATCATCCCATTAGACCAAATAAACCAAGCCAACCTTGCTCAAACTCAAAACCCATAACCCAATCGATCAATTGGGTCTGTTCTCCACAGGTTAGCAGGCATGAATTTATTTTATCTTTGACAAGACTCATTGTGCTGTGTTCTTGGATAAAAATATTAGCAGAACAAAATTAGTGAACAATAGACAAGATAATCTCTTGCACATATAAGGCCAAAACCATCAAAATCCACAACCTGATCTGGTCCCACCATTATATAATATAAAACCCAATGCCCAAAAATCATAAAACAACCCCTTTTTCATCAAATTTATAACCTTCCAGTGCAATTCATAAGCTAAAATATGATTTCCAAATCAAAGAAATAGCTCATCCAATGCATTTGAAAATACCCACCAACAGAAAGAAGAAAATAAAAACGAACATTGTCAACCTCCAACTCTTCTTATCTGTGAAACCTTCAAGCATGCCCCACTGATAAAAGCGGATACAGTAAATCAAGGGCATGAAAGTCCTTTAAGTCCACACAATACCACCTTTTAATAAAAAGCCTTCTTACTTAAACCCATCACAAAAAAGAAACCTCTCAACAGAGAGCCATAATGCAAAGGAAAGATACAAAAATGTCTTTACCTTGAGTTACATCGAAGAAAATGCTTCTTTGTTGCTCACCCAACTCTTCTTTTGCACCAACTTGTTCTTCAGGTTGAAGTTCCTTTTTAGTTTTGATCTTTCGTGTCCTCATTTTCAAGCTCACCCATTCCTCTACTTCCTCTAATTCTGTTTCCATTGAAAAAAAAATGGAAAACCAGAGGTGGAAAAAATGCAAAGAAATGTAAATGCCAACTAAACAATAATGGGAAAGAAAGCTAATGACAAATGCATTCAGTCTTCCTGAACTAATTATGTAATGGGAAAAACAATAAAAAAGTTAATCTGCAAGTAGGTGCAGGTTATGGAGTAGAGGACAAAACTCTCTCTCTCTCTCTCTCTCTCTCTCTCTCTCTCTCTCTCTCTCTCTCTCTCTCTCTCTCTCTCTCTCTCTCTCTCTCTCATGCTTACACACCCCCATGACTTTTATCAGAGTCATTTATTATTAGGAAAATGGTATAGCACAACCATGTTTTAATAATGGCACGAACTAAGCTTGTCTTGTCTTTTAAAATTGCTTTTCAGAGCTTTGTGGGAACAGTAATAACCTTGGCAGCTCTTTATATGATATAAGACAAGACGAGTTAATGCAATTATTAAAACATGTCTGTGCTGATATAAGCATAGAAAATTGATTCTATACAAATTTTCCATTTTCCAACTAAATAACGTAAGTTGACAAGTAATGAAAATAAGGTGATCGAGTTAGAGAATTGGCAATATCAAATACGTTGATTCTAATCCAAGCTTACTATTGAACCTGAACAATAGAAGGACAATGATATATTGCATTCCCATACTACAGTAATGACTGTACTCGTTTTGTACACTTCTCTAATTGAAATAAGCCTAACAGCTCTGAAACTCAGCAATCATATAGGGTTTGATATCATGCAATCCAAACATGGCCTTTTGTGAATCTTATTGATTTTTCATAAACATATATAATACTAATATGCCCCCTACCATTTACCAAATAAAATAAAATTTTAAAAGTCAATTTAGGACCAAAATAGCAAAATGATCCCAACGGTCCGGTCTGTAGAAATTTCCATAATGTAATTCTGATTTATAGTTGTAGAAGTTTAGCATGTCTTTTATTTTGTCATTAGCTTATCAAAACCTTTTAGGAAGTGCAATAACCCTAGTACAATTATTAAAATATTGTGGTGTTGATGTCATTTCGCTTTCAATATAAGCTTTGAATGCAGCTTTTTTTTTTTTTTTTTTCTAATGCTAAGTGGGTGGACAGTCTCTACAACATTCCTCTCAAGCTGGTACATTCCTCTCAAGCTGGTGTATAGATGTCATCTATGCCCAACTTGGAACAAATACTTCCATATTGACAGTGCAACAGCCCTTGTAAATATGTCTACCAGTTCATCTTTAGATTTCATATATGGTGTACCTATCACTTTTACCTTGTCTTGGTCACTATGACAGTCGTCTTCAATGTGCTCTGTCTTTTCATAAAACATGGGATCGATGGCAATGTATATAGCAGATTGATTGTCTCTGTGCATCTTCATAGGTTGGAAATATCGAAACCCAAATCTTCCATCAATCCTTTTAACTATATTAACTGACCCATTGTGCTTTTAACAGAAATCGTTTTCCTAGGGATCCTTTGAGGTATCCTAGGATACATTGAAAACTTCCCAATGATCATCAAAGGGTCGTGTGTGATACATCGGTGCATCTATAGACTTGGCTCCCAACATATCCATCGATGAAAATTTATGCACAAGTACAACAGACTATAACGATGGAGATTGGGTGCGGCACATGGACCCTTGAAAATTAATCGGGGCACAGGATCCATCGATCAATGGAGGTGAAGGTAGAAGACTCACATTTGAGGAATGATGACTGAAGGTCCCCCTTGATAAAACCAGCTACAAGGACCAATGAGGGCACCCTTCTAGCTTGGTTTTACAAAGGCGCCCTTCATTCTATTCATCCTCTAATCAGAATCATGACCATATAATTTTAATCAACAATAAGGAATTACGGAATAATTTTGTATTCAATTTCTTTTTTGGATTGCAGGAAAAGCATTTCCGACGTAAATTTCTTTTCCTGGAAAAAAAATTCCTTATATTTATGGTTTATTTAGTGTAATTTCATCTTAAATTGAAGGTCCCTCCTAATAAAATTAGAGCAAGCAGCTTCAATTTATCTTTTTCATGTGTCCAATTCAATGAAAAAAAAATAAGAAATTTAGGAAATATTTTTTCCTTACCATTTTTTTTTCCTGGAAAATTCCAGCAAACCAAAGAGGCCCTTATTGAGAGAGTTTCCATAGCCCTTCATTCAATTAGAACCCAATTTCCTATTTCTTGATGTATTCTAAGGGGAGGGAAGTGATACTATGAGAAGCTCTGAAAATCAAAATCTTAATCTTGACACACCCACAAGATCTCAGAATGATTTTAGAGTGGCTCGTGAGATAATAAATGTGATCTCACAAAGTTCAAGTATACCATACCAGTGCCTTAAATCATGCATTAATGCATCAAAAAAAGAGTCAAACATGAAAGATTTGACAAAAATGAAAACACATATGAGAATTATCAGTGTTGATCATTCCATTAGGCATAAGTTAAGCCAACAGAAAGCACTCACACATAGCTGTCTATCAAAGATTCCCTCATCTCATCAACAATTGCGCTTGGTTGAGCTTCCCTCAATTTGAAAACGCTCTCAATGACAGAGAGCTCAGTTGCAGTAGTGTCTGAACCACAGAAAGCCGTCCAGTCATTGACAATCATACCAGCAGCGACGACTTCACTGCCTCTGTTTACAGTTCCGGCCACAAGAGGAACTTGAAGCAGCGTTGAAAGTTCGTCAAGGTCCTCTATCGATGTATGAGGGTGTACCTGTTTCAAGCAAGGTTAATTTCGGCCGAAATCATTTAAAAAATGATAAATTTCGGTTTTTGAAATTTCCACCGATATTTCAAAATTACTGAAATTTCTGTTATTTCGGTGGGGAATTAAAAAAATCAGTGAAATTTTTTCAAATTTTCAAATTTTTTCAAATTTCTGAGGACATTTGTAAAATTTCAGTGGAAATTTTGTGAAAATGGGAAAAACGAAATTTTAACCGAGATTTCGGAATAATTTCGCAAAAATCTTGTAAATTTCCAATAAATTTTTTGTCGGCCTTAGCTGAATTGTTTCAGTTTCGGCAGAAATTTAAAACTATGGTTTCAAGCGGGGTTTGGATGGGAATGGGTTTTTAAAAGAACGCAGTTTTAGAGCGCTTTGAAGGGAAAAAAACATTACCAATCCGCCTCTGTTGGAGAATGCACAGTAACTACCCACGAGAATGTTTCCAGTAATTGTCTGTCGGAAAACCTCTACTCCAAGAACATCAGCAATCAGCTCCTCAGTTTCCTGGAAATCATAAGAAAAATAAGAAATGCAGAATATGGATTTTAATAGCAGTGTCGCTTTTAATTACCTCCATGCAAGTTGAAAAGAGGGAAAAGTAGAGAAAGGAAAGTGACGGAGAAATGGGAAGAAGAGAACATAAATAGATGATGAAATCCTGTGGTTTATCATCTAACACCACAATCATATCATACAAGTGGGTGGACAGTTTTTTTTTCTTTTCTAATGCTAAGTGGGTGGACAGTCTCTTCAACATTCCTCTCAAGCTGGTGTATAGATGTCATCTATGCCCAACTTGGAACAAATACTTCCATATTGACAGTGCAACAGCCCTTGTAAATATGTCTACCAGTTAATCTTTAGATTTCATATATGGTGTACCTATCACTTTTATCTTGTCTTGGTCACTATGACAGTCCTCTTCAATGTGCTTTGTCTTTTCATAAAACATGGGATCGATGGCAATGTATATAGCAGATTGATTGTCTCTGTGCATCTTCATAGGTTGGAAATATCGAAACCCAAATCTTCCATCAATGCTTTTAACTATATTAACTGACCCATTGTGTGGGCCGTCGTAGGGTACTCTACTTATCCACTAGATCGCAAAACTACATTTTGTTGTGCCAACTAGATTTCCTCCAATGATTGTAGAATAACCAGTAGTTGATTGTCTATATGAAGATGATCCAACCCAATATACATTTGAAAAACTTTACTTTTAAATGCTTGTTTTTTTTAACAGAAATCCTTTTCCTAGGGATCCTTTGAGGTATCCTAGGATACATCGAAAACTTCCCAATGATCATCAAAGGGTCGTGTGATAGTGATGTAGATCAGGTTTCCAACTAGGCGACATCTGCAAAGATCTTCGAACGGTTATATTTTGTCCTTGACCAGCTGTGTCGCGTGATATATCGGTGCATCTATAGACTTGGCTCCCAACATATCCATCGATGAAAATTTATGCACAAGTACAACACACTATCACGATGGAGATTGGGTGGGGCACATGGACCCTTGAAAATTAATCGGGGCACAGGATCTATCGATAAGAGTGAATTAAAAATAAGACAACGAGAGATCAATGGAGGTGAAGGTAGAAGACTCAGCTATCATACCGTTTGACGCACCCGAATCAATTATCCAAAGAGAGGCACAGTCAGAAACAAGCAAGGAAACATTACACGTATGAGCCATTGTAGCCAAAGAGGAGGATGGGCAAGGAAAGGTCGGATGAAAGGTTTCTAAAAGATTCTCATAAGTCATAATCGTCCCAAGAAAGCACAACTAAATCATGAATAGGGTAGTTGAGTCTCAAAGGAAACATGAGGGGAAGTGTCATTTCCATCAATGTAATGAAAAGGCTTGTCGAAGTTTTCCCAACATTAATCAGAAGAGGGATTCATCCATGCACAATAAGTACACCTCTGATCACACCATCCGCGCCACCATTGCAACTTCTCCATGAGTCATGGCCAAGACCATTTCCGCCACGACCAGTCACCACTACCACGCCCAACAGTCACAATGTGATTGTTAACAGTTCATTAGCAGTCCACAAACAGTCCAATCAGGTAATCACTAATCACAGCCCAACAATAACTTAATTGTCACGTACCAATCTGCTTTGTCATAATGTAACAGTCCTATACATATTCATAATATGTCCACAACACAGTCCGTTTGATTTATCAATGATAAATTGAATGTGCTTTAAGAAACCTCCTTTAATTACTACAGAGGAGGAGAACAGATGGACAGCTTAAACTCCACAGATTACAATGGGCCCAATGACGAATTGGATCCACAAAGAATGAAAGTGAGAGTTGAAGGTCTAGAGTAGATCTATTGAATAAGGGCTTAGATCGACAGAAAGGAAGGAGGTGGGAGATGGGAGTTATGGGAATAGGATGGTCGACACCAAATTTTTCTAATACCAAGAAGAACTAGATTCAGCATCCAAAAGCATGAAAAATCATATAACAGCATAAGCTTTTAGAAATGAACAGATCTGTCAGAGTACAGGGAGAATCCATCACAAACGACATGCATGGTACAAGATAACATAGGAATCAGTAATAGTTGTCAATGATATGCATCTCTACTTGAAAAATGTTTCCCACGGTTATCTAGAAAAAAAAAGAATAAACTGAAACACCAAATAGAATAAAATCCCATCCATAAAGTGAAAATGAGAAGCCGTTAAAACCAATGTTTAAAAACCCAGATGCGGGTCAAAACACAGCCGAAGAAAATCCTAGTCAACTCGGCAAGACACGGCTGAGTACTCGGGTGATGTGATCATAGCTAGGGAGAGTCAAAGGAGTTTTTATTGACTTTGTAAGGCAAAACATGGAACGCGCGGCCAAGGAAAAGGATAGTCGACTCGGGGGAGTCGACGATGACGAGGGGGAGTTTTGAAAATATGCTTGAAACCACAACTGCAAAAACCATCAAGGTTACACATTTTTACAAATGTATAAATCAAATATTGAGTCAAATTGTACAGCAATGTAACACTATGAACCCCTGAACTCACAGATACAGTTTGTTTTCTTGAAAAGTAAAAAAAAAAAAAAAAAGGGATAGCAATTTTACCCTGTCTAGATCTGTATGTGTAAGAGCGACATGATCATTGCAAGCTATACAATTTCCGAGAGCTGATAGTCTCTCTTCAATGCGCTGAACAACCACTTGATCTGGTAAACTGTTCCTCAAATGTTGAAGCTCTATAAAAGCAGCAATGAAAAATTTTAGGGTGCCAAATCTCGGTTACGAATCAATTATCTTGATACAGGTCTTAATATAGAAATGATGAAAGTATTCCACCAACGGGCTGCTTTAGATAACAGAAGGAAATAGCATCTAGGTGTTCAGAGCGCATGTAGTAACATATTCGTGCTTGTAACAAAAACAATCATCAATCTCAAGAATAATATTATAAATTATAATAAAGAACAGCAATCATTATTCTCAAAGTGTTAGGCAGGATTTCGCACTATTAGTTAAAACCATGGTTTTAAATTTCAGCCGAATTTTAGATTTTGGTTGGGACCGAAACCGAAATCGCCAAAAATTCGAAATTTCATCCAAAGTCCCAAATTTCGGCGGTAATATCGGCCGAAATTTCGTGAAAATGTGATTTTTTACTTTTTTTTCCCAAAATTTCAGCTGAAATTACTGAAATTTTGCAGTACATAAATGAAATTTGCTGTTATTTATTACCGAATTTCGGTTTCGGCTATGTCCGAAACCGAAATTTAAATCCTTGGTTAAAACTTAAACCAACATAACATTGAAACACAGGTACCCACAGTAGCAGTTAAGTGCATGAGATGCACCAAACAATAAACAAGGAGAGCTCCCTCCAGACAACTAACAGTGCATAATGGGCATCCTTGTCTTGAGCTATTCTCTGTGGAAGGCTCAATTAGATACAAGTATTCATATCAAATGCATATCGCCTGCGTAATAAAATCATATTACATTGTGCCGGTGTATTAAGAATACAATCTATATTTTGGTAAAATTAATCATTTCTACGAGGCTATTTAGGACAATATTACAGACAAGTCTGAATTTTTCTCACTAGCGAAGAAACGCATGTGTAGGGTCATTTGGCTGGACTGAAATCGATTTCAGTGGGAAACCAAATTCAGAGGGAATCGGATTTAGAGAGAAACAATTTCAGGGGAAATCAATTTACCTTATTTGGATGGGCAGAAGGAATTAAAAGGAGAGACCAACAAGTGTGTAGAGGCAGATCTGCCGACGATCCTGAGCAAGAGTTCCCTGCATCCACTAATCCCCCATTAGTGCTCGCAATGAGCCAAGCCATCTTGAGGCAAAAAAGGTGCAAGGATGGAGAATTTGAATGCGGCAAAACAGGCCTAGGGTGAGTGTCATGATGACGTCAACGTCCTTGGCGCGGCCAAAGTAGAAACCGAGATTTACTGCAAAGAGAAACCAACAACGCTGGATGAAGGATGCAAAGGTAGGCATAACACGGGTAGGTGGAGTCGAGGTGCTACAACAATCGAATCAATTAACCACATCTCCATCTATGATGGTAGCCTAGGTGGAGTCAAGGTAGAGATGGAACTATGAAAGATGGCGCCAAGGGAGTAGAGGTGGGGGACGGTGATAGAGGAGAGGGGTAAGTTGGTGGTGGGTCTTAAGCCGAAGAGGGGAGGTAGGGGTCCGTCTTGGTGAACGAGAGGCTCTGAGAAATTAAAATCGAGTTCCCCAAAAATCAATTTCAGGCATTTTAATATGAATTCTATTTACTGTTTTTTTTTCCCGTAAAGCTCATGAAACTGATTTCCAGAAAAATTGAACGATCCAAACAATGTAAATAGATTTTCACAAAAATCCCATTTTAACCGAAATAATTTTACCTTCTTTCATTCAGTTGCCTCCTAAGTGAACAACTTGTCTGATAAACTAAGTCAAAATGGCTTTAGCTCTATGCTATGATTTAGCCGATACTTTGAATTTATTGCTGACACGTGTTGTGTCGTGTCAACACTGACACGTGTCGACATGTGTTGACACTCCTTTGGACACGTGTAAATGGATAATGCATTGCTAAAGTGTCAGACTTAATGTGGGCATGTCGACATGTTTTTGTTCCGTGTTAAGTGTGACGTTATGTTTTCTGTTTTTCTTTTTTTTTTAACTGAAACATTCTGTTTTATTATTGAATATTGTGGTTACTTCTTCTATTATAAACTTTTCTTTTAAATCTTCTTTAACTAATATTTGTTGTTATCTCCCCTCCCCTGAAAAAACTTTTCGGGTGTGATTGGATTGTCAGAATAAGAAATCGGAATTAACATCACATTCAATTCCTATTCAAATTCACCAATAAACAGAATGGCAATTCTGATTCTAGTGTTTAGGTAAGCTCTGAAATTCATCAAGGGAATCGGTCATGATTCTGATCCTAGTGTTTGGTATTGTCCGGACCAGCGTCCCCCCAGCATAATCAAATTTTTAATAGTTCTTCCTGTCAAACAACCAATTACTCCAAAAGCTTAAGCGGTTGGAGTTGGAATTATTTAATCTTTTATACGTTAAAACTCCCCCTCACGTGTGGCCCCTCTTTTTAGGGTTAGCCTGTTAATCTTTTATACTTTAACACTCCCCCTCACGTGTGGCCCCTCTTTTTAGGGTTGGCCTATACGTGGCAGATGTGGCCCCTTTTTTGGGTTGGCCATTGCATGTGGATTTTTACTAACAAGGAGGTTTGAACTCAAGACCTTTGCTCTGATACCATGTCAAACAACCAATTACTCCAAAATCTTAAGCTGTTGGAGTTGGCATTGTTTAATCTTTAATACTTTTAACACTCCCCCTCACATGTGGCACCTCTTTTTAGGGTTGGCTTGTTAAACTTTTATACTTTAACATTTCCATATTATCCCCAATTAGCAATTCTCCTCAATATGGGGCTCTATCATAACAGTTAATTTTCTACCATTTAAATACACCATCAAAGAGTAGTAATCACACGAGAATACATTAGAAAACATCAAAATCAACATAAATAGTAAAAACTAACTCAACTCAACTAAGCCTTTGTCCCAAACTAGTTGGGGTCAACTAATCAATCCTTTAGAAAAATTTCATGAAGAAGCTGAAGGATCTACCCGGCTAAAAATGACTAAGTCTAATCCTGACACTAGTTGGGTTCATCTACATGGATCATTTTCTTCCATTCTATCCTATCCAAGGTCATGTTCTTTGTTATGCTCCTAGCCCTCAAGCCTTTCCTCATTGTTTCTAGCCAAGTTGTTTTCGGGTCTGCCCCTACCTCTTTTTACTCCATCAACTTGGCACGAGTCACTTCTTCTCATTGAGCATCCAAAGGCATACGTTGGATATGCCCAAATCATCTTAAGCGGTGCTCTCTCATCTTCTCCTCAATTGATGCCACCCCCACCATTTTACGGATGTCTTCATTTTTAATTCGATCTAGCCTTGTGTGGCCACACATCCACCTAAGCATTCGCATCTCCATAACTCTAATTTAGCATTAACTCCTGCACTCATAACTTGGTTATTACCCTGATATTGCATGAGGGGGTGTCTGTGTCTCTAAGAGCTTTCAATGAATTCCTTGAACTATTTAAGAGCTTGTCCTGGATACCCTCCATAAGTTCATCTATAACTAGAGTAAAAAGATAAGGGCTTAGAGTTGATCCTTGATGTAGTCCTATTGTAATTGGAAACTCACTAGACGTGCCATCCGTAATTCTGACACTAGTTATTCTCCATCGTACATATTATTAATCACATCAACATATTTAGTTGGCACTTTTTCCTTTCAAGGACCCACCACATAACACTACTGGAAATACGCTTCTCCAAATCAATGAAAACCATATGAAGGTCCTTTTTTATTTTCTCTAAATCTCTCCATTAACCGCCTAATCGAGAAGATAGCTTCCATAGTCAATCGTCCGGGCATGAAGCCAAACTGATTCTCTGACACTTTAATCTCTTTTCTTAGTTTATGCTCAATTACCCTATCCCAAAGCTTCATAATGTGACTCATTAGCTTAATTCCTCGGTAATTGGTGCAACTCTGGATATCCCCTTTATTCTTATAAATAGGTACTAATGTACTCTTCCTCCACTCATTAGGCAAATGAAGGGTCTGATGGTGATTGTATGGTGATGGTGAAGAAGCAATGGAGGTGGAACCAAGGTAGAGGATGGGTGGAGGTTGATGGTGGCTAGGATGCGTGGAGCTCGAGCTCCCTCTCTCTTTCTCTTCCCAAAATGAGACCCACCCCCTAGTGCTTCCTTGGACAGCCCCCCATGGTGTATTTTTTTTTCTTCTCTTATATTTTCTAGGGGTGGCTCAGGTAATGAATGATGCAGCATTTGGTTTTTGTTTTTGCTACACATGGGGTTGGTATTGGCACACCCAAGTTAGATATTTCACTCCACTTCTAGTTTAAACAAAGGAAAACAATGTCAGTCATGTTGCTTCTTGGTGGCCCAACATTCTAAGTCGTACAGCGTGGCTAGCCTCACAGTTGTCTTATAAAACTTTCCCTTCAACTTGGTAGGTATTTTGCAGTAGCACAGAACTCCTAAAGCATGCTTCCACTTCAACCAATCTGCTCTTATTCTGTGATTGACATCCTCTTCAATCTCTCCTTCCTTTTGTAGGATTGAACCAAGATAGCGAAAGATATCCCTCTTAGGTACCTACTGTCCAGTCATATTTACTACATCCTCGCCCCGCCTCATTACATTACTAAAGTTGCACTCCATATACTATGTCTTAGTCCGGCTCAGTCTAAAACCTTTGAATTCCAAAGCAGTTAGTCTTCAAAATATTGTTAAATAATCTAGTTAACTAAACCAAACCCACATCACCCAAGCATCTCCAAGTCTCAATAGTAAAAACGTAAATACAAAGATGAAAAGAGAAGAAAAAAAACACCTTGCATCCAGTGAGATCATGGAACAAAAATGGAAGCACGAAGGAGGAATTCAATCCTTCCAGACTTCGTTGCCAAGTAAAGAACAATGTTTTTCTTTGTTGCTAAGTAAACTAGCAGTTCAATCCATCATCTTCAACCTCTAGCCAAACCATTTTCACAGTTTTGGCTGTGTTGCTATCGTCCTTATTTTTTCAACGATCGGTGACAAGACGATCATTTCACTCAGCTAATGATCTGACCTTCTGGCCCACGACAATGGAGAAGGTCGATGAATAGATCGTCGTCGGCAACCTTCATTTTCTGGCAGCAAACAACTTTGTAACCCCCCTTTCACGGATAAAAAAAAAAGGCCACTCCAACAATATTATTCTCACAATTTCCAGCCCCTTCAGACATTCAAGGCTGCCATAATCATGAGTTTTGCATTCAGTAACAGCCTGTAACTAGTGTCTTTGAATTTGTGAAATGAGTCACGGAGACAGTTTTCTCTGTACGATTCTCCAGTAGCGGGCCAAAGAGCACAGCAGACCCAGCCGCCTTCTTTCGGCTATCAACCCACAGATCCTCACAAATCCATCCATCATGGTGCCTGTTGCCGTTTCACCTAGCCACTAAACGAGGCGACAGTTGTCGGATTTTTCACTACTCCTCAACCATTACTGTTGCCGGATCATTACCGGCGCTGCATCCAAAATCCGGAACCATCATAAGACCACAAGCTAATGCAACTTGGCCGAGAAAAATATGGTTGAAATTGAGGTGAGAGTTTTCCCATCATTAAGCGAGGACCCGGGGGGGGATTGCCCTTGCCCTGTGCCGCCCCGTACAAAACTGAATTTTTCGCTATTAAATTTGGGTTTGCCACTTTTAATTTGGGTAGCCGCACTCACCATAGAACAAATTTCTTTTGGTATTCCTAAATTTTCCCTAATATCTTTCTGAAATGCATATTTAGTAGAATTTTGATGGTGAGGCACTGACTCAAGTACTCTGGCCGAATAATTGCTCAACTGATGAGATGGATATGTCTGCCACACTAGTAAAAGACTTCATCAAATCCTTACCAACAAGTCATCCCTAACCAAGTTACCAAACACAACATTTCAAAACAACTGAAGGGGTCCAGTCAGGGGCTCCTCCAATTCCTCCAACGAATAGAGAGTTTCTCCATAGGCTTCGAGACTGGCATACTCGAATGGAGTGCCTGATCATCTTCCCCTGGTTCCCTGAATCATTTCCCAAAGCCAGCCTCACCCTAGGAAGGTTCTTTCTTGTCTGCAAAGGACCAGACGGGAATTCTATCACCCTTCAATCAAACCTCAACCAATTTGCAAGAAGGATCCTTCACCACTTCTCGTTCAGCACTTCTAATTAAGACCTCTGCTTCTTTCTAATTAAGATTTAAGACCCCTGCTTCTTTTCTCAAGAAGAACTAATGCCATGCAACTTGGAAGGAAGAACTGGTCCCTGGCATCTTCCAAAACAATACACATCACCCTTTACTCACCTCTCCTCTCAACTCAACTATGCCTTTGTCCCAAGCTAGTTGGGGTCGGCCTTTAGAAAATTTTCATGAAGAAGGTGAAAGAATCTACCCAGCTCAAATTGGCTAAGTCTAATCCTGACACTAGTTGGGTTCATTTCCTCTCCATGAAAAACAATTTTATGGCATCATTTCTGCAAAAGTTATCCCCAGTCTCAAGTGAATCACTGAAAGAACATTCAAAAATTCACCAACAAATTCCCAACCCTTTCACATACTTTTGCGCAAAATATCATTTGCAAGATATAGACAAAAAGACACTCACTAGTCTTGAAGAGAACAATGAAACTTTCTATCAATTGTCTCCACAACTTGCTTTGCTTTCATTCCACGGAACATACACCAATGCTATAATGTCTATATGCTCTGCTGTAAATTTGTTAAGCTTGTCAACTAAAATGTGTCCATTAAATTTAGGGTACTGATATTGGCACCAACATGTTTTGATAATTGCACAAACTCATCTTGTATTTTATTGTTTAAAGCTTGCCAAAAGTTTTTACATTTCCCCAAAAAACTCTCATAAGCCAATTCATAAAAGAAAGACAAGCTGAGTTCGTGCAATTATTAAAACATGGTAGTGCCAATATCAGTAGCCTAAATTTACCATTCGTTGATTCAAGTATAAAAATCGAAAATCTGATAACCCAATAAATTTCGGAGAGAGCGGATGATTGACGGAGATACACTATCCAATCAATCGATAATATCCCTGTTTGCATACGATTATCACTGGGTTTTTGGAAGAGGGTTAGGGTTTTTGTTTTTATTTCTCTTTTTCGTTCTCTTCTCTTTTCAACAGAAAAAAACCTTACAATGGCGATTTTAGCAACGAAAAAATGTAAATAATCAAGAGAGAGGGAATCTAGGCGTACCTGTGAGAGCTGAGCGTCTCTCTCTTAGGTTGAAGTGTACAGAGAGAGGTTTAGGATTTAAGGTTTAGGGTTTTGGACGGATAAACGATTGCCTGAGATTAAATCTCATAATACATGATACAGTGGTGATATCTGCACGACTTATTTTATAAAAGGACGAATCGCCGTGTTTATACGTCTCTAGTTGGAAGCTGGGTAGCTTGGAATCGCAACAACCCTTGACAGCTGGTTAAAATGTATAAAATAATAGGGTAATGATAAATACGCACCCACTTTAGTATGATTCGCACCACTGTAAGGTTAAAGTATGTGGGAGACTTCAAGGGGTGCGAATTATCCTATAAGGGGAGCGAATTTATCACCTTCCAAATAGTAATGTGAGATATTGATCCCTTACCAGAATATCATACTGCGGAAATCGGTGGGTTTTTGTATGGTCAAACTATGATAAACGGACTCGCTCCTCTGACCTTTCGACAAGATGCCTATTGGCCCCAAATTATACCTAAGTCGGCATGATAAAATCAACACTCCTCTGTTTTGACAATCGCACTCCTCACATTATTAAACACTTTTTTGATACGGTTGTTAAGAGGTTGCTTGTTTTTTTTGGAATTGAACACCCAACAAGGTGGAATGGCCTTGTTAGACAAAAGCTGTGCGGATATTATTTTCCTATTGGCTACTACTAATTTATTAATTTGCAACCTACCCCTGCTCGTTTATAACAGACTAAAATATAATTTTTTATTGGAAAATTTTTTAAGGAATTTTTTTATTGGAAATTTTTCCCATAAAAATAAATTTTCCAGCATTTTATGAACTTATTTTCCATGGCATTTGCTTTCTAGAATATAATTTTTTCTTTTTTTCAAGAAAATTGCAAACCTAATCGACCTTGGATTTTTTTTTCCATAGAAATTTTGTACACGTCGTGCATAGCACGGGTGGGGCCCTCATGATTAGATGGGGTAGGGCCTACCATTTTGCACCTGATTTTTTTATTTATGTAGTGAGCCCCATAATCACCCAAACCCACACATAGGATTGGGTCCATCATTTTACACCCATGCTATTCATGGACCAAAAATTGCAGTTTTTACCCTTTTTTATTCATTAAAAAGAAGGGGTGCAGCTCGGGACGATTTTTGGGAATTCGGGTTGAGCTTTTACCTTGCAGACCCCAACTAGTTTGGAACAAAGGCTTAGTTGAGTTGAGTTGAGTTGGGTTGAGCTTTTACCTTAAATTCAGGTCTGATTCAGGTTGATTCCAATTTATTTTTGAGCAAAAGCTCTACCCGACCCGACCCAAGTTGCACCCCTATTAAAAAGATGGTGCTTCTGGTTGCAGATGAATCAAATGCTACCGTCATTAGACTAAGGGGCCGGTTGGATATGCGGATTTTAGAATCTAGGTTTTTAGTTTGAAAACAGTGTAAAAGATGATTCATGATCAAGTTGCCGTATGTTGTCTTGGCAGCATTTCTTGGATTTTAAGTGAGAAATTCAAGTTTTACAAAATCTCTCCTGCATCCTGAGATTTCTAAAACCTAGAAATATGGGAGGATTTGCTACTCTTGCTGACGGAAAGAATGTCGAGAAGATAAAAACGAGTAAAAAACGACGACTGATCTGCTTCTTCTCTTGTCTCTTAGCTACAGTTTTGAAGAAATCCGAGATTCTAAAATCAGCGTATCCAAACGGCGCCTAATTGTTGGGGGGGGGGGGGGGGGGACTTGAGCACTTCTACGAATCCATTCCCAAAATGCACCCACTCTATGACTGCAAATGTACAAACCCTAGCTTTGTTTAAGAAATGCCCTCAAATTTAAATGCACTGGATTTGTAAATGCAACCCTGATGACATCATTTGGAAATTATGATATCAATTTATGATACGTAAGAAAATAGGTGTTTAAGCCCGTATTGGATTCACATGCATTAGGAATGAGCAATCAGCACGCAATGTCATGGGAATCGTAAGAACCGTCCGATTAGAACACGTGTCACTGTATACGTGCACCGCTTTCCACGTTTGTTTTCTATCCTTGTATTTAATGGGGCTTCACTCATGTATCTTGATCGCTCCCTCCCTCTCTCTCTCTAGGGAGTTCAGATCTTGATCTCTCAAGAATGGCAGAGAAGGTCTACTCCTCATTCTAAAACTTAGGTTTTTATGCTCCAATCATTTCATGATTTATCATATTTGTATTTTGCTTGGTGATTATATTTGTCTATAGAATCTCCCCAATTCTCAATTTTACAAACTGGGTTTTTTTCTCTCTCCAATTTTATCCTTTATATTGTCTTCTTTTTTTTTTTCTCATATTAGAATTGAATTTTACAATCAAAGGTGGGTTTTGATCAAAATCCACCTTTGATTTTGGATTTTTTCAATAGCCTGGGTTCAATCTTTTTGTGTGTGCGCGCGCGCGCGCGCGTGTGTCACTCAAATCGCCTTTTTCCTTCTTCTTTTTTTGTTTTGGCCCAAATTGGGTTTGTTTTTTCTTTTGTCTTCCCCCACATTAAAAACCTTAATTTCTCCTTGTCTTCCCCTAAAATCCACAAATTTCTTCATAATTACAGTCGGTTTTGCTTCTCTTTCACTTTTGTTTGTTCCCTTCAAGAACCCACCTCTCTCTAAACTTGTTTTGATATTAATTTTTTCACAGGTTTCCACCTTAATATTGGATGTTGATCTTGATTGCCATCGATGCTGTAAGAAGATCAAAAAAATCCTCTCCAAGTTCTGTGGTGAGTACTCTCTCCTCTCTATATAGGGAAATGATATCAGCACAACCATGTTTTGATAATTGCACAAACCTATCTTGTCTTTTCTTTTTAAACTGGCTTGTGAGAGCCTTTGAGGGACTGTAATAGCCTTTGACAGCTCTTTAAATAATAAAAGACAAGATGAGTTAGTGCAAATATCAAAAATGGTTGTGCTGATATCATTTCTCTATATATCTATCTGCAGTACTCATTGCAACCAAAGAATAAGAAGATTTTAGATAAATTGATTCAAATTTACAAAACTGAGTTCTTTATGAATTTTACCATTTGAGAACGAGAGAAATCAGAAGCCAGACTTTTGACAAGAAGCAAAAGAAGGTAACAATCTCAGGCCCTTTTGATCCGGAAAAGCTTGCCCAAAAACTCCGCTGCAAGGCCGGAGAATGCATTCAAAAAATCGAAATCAAAGAAGAGAAGCCCAAACCGGACCCACCAAAAAAAGTTGACCCACCAAAAAAAGCAGAGGAGAAACCCAAAGAGGACCCACCAAAGAAAGCTGAGGAGAAGCCTAAGGAGGACCCACCAAAGAAAGCTGAGGAGAAGCCTAAGGAGGACCCACCAAAGAAAGCTGAGGAGAAACCCAAAGAGGAGAAACCAAAACCTAAGGAGGAACCAACAAAACCGGTCGAACCGGTGGTGCCCCACGCTGAACCGTTTCGTCCATGCTACCCACTGTACCCACCTTACGATCCAGCGTACCCACCATACCAACCTTATGTTCCGGTTCCAGTTCCAGTGGTACCTTATTATGATGGTTATCCGAGGGATGGATTTTGTTGTAAGGGGTGTGCCGAAGGTAATCCAAGGGATATGATCTGCAGGAATGGTGGTGGGGCCCGCGTGAGTAGTTGCAATTTCTTCAGTGAAGAAGATCCCGCAACATGCACTATCATGTAATGAGTGTATACACCATTGCTTGGTGTATGTACGTTGCGGTGGAGACTACACCTTATTGAATCTCTACAAGTGGTGAATTTATTCAGTATTTTTCTTCTCTGTCTTTATGGGTCTTGAATTATAGATTCTATGCTGGAGTTTAATGAATGAATGATATAATAAAAGCGTCAATTGAGGTGGAGAATGCGTCCTTATGGATATCTACAGAATGTAATGTATTTCTAGAGCAACATCCCCACTTTTGTCAATGAGTATATACAGCATTGTTTAGTGTATATCACTTCTTTTTCCAAGCTCTATGCATTTTGGCTTGGGATTGGGCAAGGGCAAATGAATTTTCTTAGAAATGATCAAATGAACGATCTTTATAGGTAGTGTATACACCTTGTTTTAGTTTATAGTCCTTCCACGTTTTATTTATAACATGGGAAATTATATTTCCACTAATTTTTATGAGGGTAAAAAATAAGGGAAGTTATTATATGTTCCTTTTTCTTCCTGGGGCCACCCACCTCTAGTACTTTTATGATTACCCTACAAGTGGATGTCCCACGGCATAAAATGGGCGAATATATCATTTCCCAAAAATAGAAGTCGAATATTAAAATAGGGAAATGATTTCAGCACAAACATGTTTTGATACAAGTTGCTCATGTTTCTTGTCTTTTATATTTAAAGAACCGTAAAAGTGTTTTTACTGTCCCCAAAAGCACTTACCTGACAATAAATGCTAAAAGACAAGAAACACGAGTGTCTTGTATCAAAACAAGTTTGTGCTGAAATCATTTCCCTTAAAATATAAGGCTTTTATTTAGGGCAGTGATATTTTCCCCCCTCTGACGGCTATTCCCTCCACCCCTTTAACTATGGGTGTAAATGGATATTCGAAAATTCGATTACCGTCCGCATCCGAATCCGTTTAAAGCGAATATTATCCGAATTCGTTTCAAGCGGATATTATCCGAATCCGTTTATGAGATATCCGGCTCTTAGCGGATGCGAATCTGGTAAATGGTATATCCGATCCGTTTAACATCCGAATCCGAGAACTAAATCCTTTTTATTTATTATTAATAATATCATTAATATTTATTTTTAGTAATGACACACTATCTTTTGTTTCTATAAGAAAAGTGTTCTTTTTAGAAAAATAAAAATAAAAACAAAAATAGCCCAAACCCATTCCATCATATACAAAAAAAAAAAAAAGGAAAAACCCAAAGACCACTACCAACACTATCATCCATCCCCATCGCCTCCCTCTCTCTCTCTCTGCCTTTGTTTTAAAAGGAAGAAGAGGATCTCATATATTTTAGGGTTTGAGAGTTAATTTTGTGAAGAGAATGTAGAGGTCTAGTTTTAGGGTTTGGAAAATTCATTCGAGTAAGTAGGAGAAAAAAGATAAAGTGCTGCAATAAAATGTTCAAATTTACCGGATAAACGGATACGGATAATATCCGAATTCGAACAATATCCGACGGATACGAATTCGGTAATAGATATTAAATATCCGTCGAATCCGAATCCGAATCCGAATTCGGATAGTGTATACTGTAATCGAATTCGGAAATAGCCATATCCGCTCCGAATTCGATCCGTTTACACCCCTACCTTTAACGGTTTTTGTTAACTTTTATGCTTTTGGGGTTAACAGTTGCTTCTCCAAGCTATTCCGCCTCCTTTAACGAAAACTGTTAAACCGGGGGGAGGGGTTGGAATAGCCATCAGAGGGGAAGTCCTGTATTTTGCAGAAGGTACAGTGAGGCCCACTTCTTAGGGTGATCCAAACCGTTCATTCGAACATAAATAGGATGTATTCTCTGTAGGATGATCCTAACCCTCCGATCTATATAGGTTTCTATAATGTAGTCTTATTACATATCTAATGGTTAAGAACTTAAGATCATCCTATGAAGATGATTTGCAGGGTACAAACTATTTACACTGTGGGCCGTGCATAAAATGAACAGTTTTAAGTAGTGGGCCCACTGTACTTTCTGAAAAATATTGGACTTCATATGAAATCTCAGTAAATTCATTTTTTTACATCAGTGGGTAACTTATTTTCTCATCAAATCTAGACCGTCGAGAACATTGCAGAGCAACAAGTCCAGTGATGAAACTTAAACCCCTTTGATGGAAAGGAGATAAAACGGCTTCTAAGATACACGATGGTTAAAACGTCCACATTTATAAGATGTTTAACAGTTAATGGATACTTTAATTTTTAGGGTTTCAAATAACGTCGGAGATGACCTAACGTTTCCATTGTCTATGATCTTTTATGATTCATACAAAAAAAAAATATTTGTTTTATGCAAAAAATCTTTGCTTTATATGTCTAAGGTTTTTTTTATTGAGGTCGAAACATAGAAATCTGGTTTTATTTGCAAATGAAATTATTTTAAGTTACTCTTTTTTGTAAATGGGAAATCGAAGCCACTTACTAAGCAAAGAACTAAGACAAATATAAAAGTACAATCTTAAAAGTATGCATTCTCCAATTCACAAATATAAAAGTATGTTATCCGTTAAGTTTAAAGGCAAAGAAAAACGTTAAAGGGGGTGAATTTATCCTCAAGCTGTGAACCATTCTCACAGAAACCGTTAGAAAAGGAAGGGGGAAGGGGGGGGAGGGAGGTATGGGTGTAAACGAGCCGAGCCGAGCCGAGCCCCTCGGCTCGGGCTCGGCTCAGCTCGGCTCGGCCAGGCTCGCGAGCCTTATCGAGCTCGGGTTATATTAAGTTCACACCCCTCATCTTCCTTGGACAACCCTATCTAGTGTAATTTGACTACTCTTTTTACACTACGGGGGGTGGTCCAAGTAACAAATGGGGTTCTAAAAAAGAAGTGACATATTTTGCCTCCCCTTTTCACTCCCTGGACAACCCTTTAAGTGTATATATTAATATATAATAAATATATTTAAATATATTAAATTATTAACGAGCCGAGCCGAGCCTGGCCTAGCTCGGGCTCGGCTCGTTAAGCTTAACGGGCCTGGCCAGCCGGCTCGGCTCAGCTCGGCTCGTTAAGGATTCGAGCTGAGCTCGAGCAAGCTTCCGAGCCCGAGCCAAAATTGACACCCTTAGAGGGAGGGATGGATTTTATCTGTTTAAGGTGGGGAAATATCATTTCCCATTTTAAAGGTTTATGAATTTTTTTGCAGGTGTCAATATCAAATTTGAGGGGGTATTTCACAAAGGATAATGGAAAAGGTGTTTGCATGACAAATGATACAATATTAAGAATGCAAGGGAGAAATTGAAATGGGAGTCATTATCAATGTCTAGGGGTACTTTGATAAGGACAAAAGATGGGTCTATAGATAAAAGATAAGGGTACGATTGGGCTAAAGATGGAATAAGGGGTGTGTTGAGAGTGAAATGAGGGGTTCTATTTTTTTCACCCTTTTTCCACATCTTGGGGACAGAAGACCTCATTATAAGAGAAAACCCATTATTAAATGCAACTTCTTTATAATCAATGCTTTGTCCATGCTTAAGCAATCTTTATGACCACCAACAATTCAACAAACGCCAAAACACAGTCGAGCTCCACGTTAAAAGTATTGCTGAATGAATTCTGTATTTCTTCTTCTTTGTCTTTATGGGTTTTCAATTATAGAAACTATACTGGAGTTTTACGAATGAGAATATACAACATTGTATAGTGTATAAATAATCCCATGAGGTGGAGAATGCATCTTTTTGAATATCTATATAATGTAATGTAATTCTAATGCAATTTCTTCACTTTTGTGAATGAGTATATTATATACACCATTATTTAGTGTATATCACTTCTTTTTCCTCCCTCTGTATTTTGATTTGGGATTGAGATTGTGCAAGGGCAACGAATTTTCCACACAGTAAAGTACCTGTGATTGGACAAAAGAATATACACCAGATAAATATCTATTGTTTACACCACATCATCCTGATGATGCCGAAATCTGCTCTATTCGATCTAGTAGAGATAGAGTTATTCCGGTAAGCAACTTGCACTCACAGAAAGATGTTAGTTGTACCGAAATTATGATACTTCAATATTTAAGCTAGAAATCGGAATCACAGGTAAATTGAAGGGAAAGAGATGGGATTCAGGAGCATTAACAACGAAGAAGAGGGAGAGATGATTGTGACTGAACCTGGTTTTCCCAAGTTGCCTACGTACCCCTTTATTGAGGATCAGGTTTAACGTAGTTCCATTATGAATATGAGGATCCCTTTTATAGAGAATAGAGTCCATGATGATTAGAATCATACTGTTTTGGGAGTCTTTCTCAATTGGTCGACTTCCCCGGGAGATAAGTTTATATCTATTTTTAATAGATATCATTTTTTCTTGTTCGAGTAAGTTACTAACAATGGGACCCCTTTATTTGGAAAGCTACCGCCTGTAAACACCCTCATTTTGCTCCACTTTGAAAAGCAAATGATTTAGTAGTTTCATTGAGTTTTGAGTCGGTCTTCCTCGTTAGGTCAAGCATTCTTGCATTTTAGGTGTTTTGAAGTTAATTCACAATCCTGAAGGTTTCTAGGGAGTTCTGTTGATCTTTGGAAAATAAGAATTCGAGTTTCCAATCAAGTGAAAAAACCTGCTATTTTTAGAATCTCTAAGGGTTTTTCCCATTTTGTGTATCTTGGGGGCATGTTGGTCGTTTCTGATGTGTCTGAGATTATCCCGAAGGTATGACTGAGGAGTCGTAGTTGATTCCAAGTATTTGAGAAAACCTGCTATTTTTAGTATCTCTCAGGGTTTTCCTCATTTTTATCATCTCAAGAATAATTTGGTCATTTCCAATAAATCCAAGATTATAGTATGGCTGAGAAGTCATTTCATAAATTTTGGGAGACATGCTAAATTTAGATTTCTCAGTGTTTCTCCTATTTTTTGCACTTCAGGGGTATTTCGGCCTTTTCTAGTATGATTCATTTGATCCCTGGACCGTGTTTGAGAAATCTCGAGTCGTTTCGTGAATTTTGGAAAACCTGCTAAATGTGGAATTTTTCAGGGGTTTCACTTGATTTGAAAATTTCGTGTGTTAAAAGCATTTTGGGCATTTTTAGGGGATTCCAAGTGATCCTGTTTGATATCACCCACCAAAAGAAGCAAACTTAAAAACTTTCTATTTTTTAGTTTGACCATGAAACTTTCTATTTTTAACTTTCCCCTTTAGGGGCAATCCAATTTAAGGTCATTTTAGTTACCTTTGGGTGCGTAATGATCAAACATGGGCATTTTGGTCCGAAAAATTATTTTTCTAAAGGGGATGGTTCGACCATATGTTGAGGGTGTACCGTAAATGTCATATGGGTTGGGTTCATCAATAAAAATTTTGAATTTAAAGTATTTTATTGAATTTTCATTGAAAAAAATAAAAAATACATGTCATATGGCCCATTGGGCTAAAGCCCACAAGGTGGGGGTCCATGTGGACCCACCCATGTGGGTCGGCCACATAACGCCCCACATGGGGAGGCCACACATGCAAAAACGTCCAACATGGGATGAGGTGGTTGGTACATCATATTTGTTTTGAGAAAAATAATAAAGAAAGGAAGACGTATAATTTAGAAAGGGCTAGTACGGTCAGATTACTAAAACGGTCATAACGTTTTACGTTCTCATCCAAAAAAATTATAATTATACTTGTTTCGAACGTATCGAAAAGGTCTACAACTTTATAGTTTATGACTTTTCTTTATTATGTCCCTAAATAGGTTAAAAATCCAGCTCCAATGTTGGGCAGTCCTTTTTGGACGGGAATCTTTCATGTATAAGTTATTTCCATTGTGTGAGAGCTTCTAGAAGAGTTTTGAAAGATCTACCTTATACAAAATGGCATACCTTGCTTTGCAAGTAATCTTAATTAGAAGCTAATCTAATTTAGTAACTAAAGAGAAAGAAAGCAAAAGAAGAAAATTGGAAACTAGCAAAAGGTAAAGAGCTCTCACATTGGAAATTACTATTCATTTTCCAAACCTAACGTTTTCTATAGAAGCAACCGCACATCAACCCTTGGGCGGCTCTAAAAAATTCGTCCCTCTCTCTCTCTCTCTCTCTCCCCTTGGAATTCGTTTCCCCTCTTTTGGTGCTTTGGTGCTCATCTCCTCCACTTTGTTCTACATGAAGTGCTCTCATATTTCTTCATATATTCAACATATTAGAGGTTATACAATCATTCTTCGGGGTTTTCTTTTGCGATTATAAGGGCTGGACTAAGCATATATTTCGGAATACCATCCATAGAGATAAGGATTCGTGATCAACGGTAGGTTCCTTCATCTTTGTAATATCGAAAGTAGAAAAGCATGCTAGGGTTTTCATTTTTGTATATGGTTTAAATCAATGATTTTTTCAATGAAATTTCAGTATGTTATAAAATAAATAATAAGTTTCCAAAATCCAGAATTTTATTGGAAAATTAAATTTTCTCCATTTAATAATGATTTTCTGTCATTCTTTATTCAATATGGATTTGAATCGGGTTTTCAAAGCAAGTGTTTGAAAACATGGGTTCTTTTTTTAAAAATGATATTTTCTGAGTGTAATGTAAATAAAAAAACCACTGGAAATTTAATTTTCAGCCACTATTCGATCGTTTCATTTTTTGTTCTATTTTTCAAAAAATAACCCCGAAAAGGGTTATTTCTCAAAAAATGAAACCAAAAGTATACCAAATTAACTTCAAACTTCGTGAAATTTTATTTTCAGTGGTTTTTTAGGATTTTTAGATCACCCAAAACTTTTCATATTTTTTAGAATTTATTTAGTCTGAATTTAAATTATTTTAAATTTGGCTTGTTTTTAATGAATATCAAATGATTTTGAAGATTAATAAAAAATTTCAGAGTTTAAGTTTAATTATAAATTGATTTTTTCATGAAATAAAATTTCTAAAAAAATATTTTCTTTACTGTTTTCTAATCGATGCTCCGTTTTGCGTACCATAATTCATTTTACATCAAATTAAATGATTTTCAAAATTCTTCTTCACAAACCCGTAACATAGGTTACTGAAACATCAGAGAAAAATTTTCAAAGGTTTTTACAAAGTTTTGATATAGTTTTTGATTTATTCATAATAAACGGGTTTTGATTACAAAAAAGCATATTGATCTTTTTCCGTTTTAAAATCGATTTTATGGAGGAATTTAAATTTTTAGATTCTAAAATTTTGATAGAAAATCTTATAATTCATTTTATATTATATGTGATTTTTTTTTTATCATTTTAGGATGTTAGCAATCACGTGTTTGTGATTTTGCTTTCGAAATAGTCTGATTTTGTGAGATAAAAATTGATAGTAAATCACCTCAAATATTCATGAACATTTTACAGTAATATTCTCTGGTCATGAGGAAACCACTGCAAAAATTTGAGATCATTTAGATTATATTTTCTATAGGTTACTGTGTAAATCTAAGCTGGACAGATATCTTCAAAATTGGAAAATTGATAGTAAATCACCTTGGCAATTCATGAAAATTTTATAGTAACTTTCTCTGGTCAAGATAAAACTACTATAAAACTTTTAGCTTAATTGGATTAGAATTGCTATAGGTTGCTTTGAAAATCTACAATCTAGACTGAAACCTTTAAAATCCATAAGAAAATTAAAATTAATTCAAAAACCATGAAAATTTTCAAAACATGTAAAATTTTCAATAAGAATGTAATTCTTAAACCATTTAAACAGAATCCATAGATGTTAGTGGTTTCTTTTGGAATTTAGAGTGTTAGCTTATTCTAAGTGCAAATGTTGAGTTCACAATCGTTCATTAATTATATCCATCTTGTATAGTTTAGGCATCTAAACTATAGCATGTTATTGGCTCCGAGGTCTTTTGTCCATGAAAATTCTGAGAACGTGCCAAGCAACAAGGTGTTATAATTTATATGCTAAATTGTATAAGAATGGAAAGCATGATTCCCTTCCATGAAAGCAACCTATGCATAGGAATATGTCAGCCCTTAGAGCCTTAGGTTTTTCTTAAATTTTAGATATTAAGAGCCCCTTTAAAAACTAAAAAATCAGCAACTTAACAAATTAAGTTCATTTGATCCATGCTTTTGGAACCGTTGGATTGCGGTCTCCCATTGTACGAACCTTTAGGGCCCCTTAGGAACATTTACGTGACGTTGTGTTCTAGGTTTTAGGGTGTTCTAGAGTTAGGAGTCTAGCCTCATCACTGTTGTTTGCTATGGATAGCAACCGTGCCATAGATCTAGTTACACTAGTTAACCCATTTTCCTATATGACAAGCCTAGTTAACATAGGATGTAGGTTCACCTGCATTAGTTTAGGGAACGTCTTTCACTTAGATAGGACCATATAGCATCTTAGATGAAGTCCTAGGATAATAAAAGCTATTCAACTTGAATTAAATGAATTTCCTTAAACTGTTGAAGCAGTCAGTGTAATTTAGATTGGTGTCCTAGATGTCTTAGGCATATAGCTTAGTTTAAGCACCGAACTACGATTGACTCTGATTCCAGTGAGGCTTGGATACGTAAGCAGCTTTGGATGCTTTGAATGGCATACCGAGCACGAGTCAGCCCACCACAATTGGTGGGGTTTTGTAGGTTAATTTTAATTAATTAAAATATATAGGATTTTTCACAAATTAGAATTTTATGAGAACATTCACTTAGATTGAATCCAAACAAATTAAGAAAATCAAGATACACATTAGGGATTACATTGAAATTGAATTTTAGGATGCATGTCACATAGTTCGCACATTAATATAGAGTTAAATGAGCCATTTAAAAGAAATTCAAGAGAGTTAACTTTTGAAATTGAAGACCGGATTATCAGGCAAGAATTCCATTCTTGTAATCAGGTAATGAATCTAGATTTCCGGTCACTTATGGGTCCTAGATCTCTCATTTAGGTGGCGACTCTGTCATTCTCTTTTGTGTGAAATTCGGATTGCTTTAGTGATTCCAAGTTCACGAAAAGGATGAATTAAATTAACAATAAAAAGCACTTGCCAATCGCGTGGGTACGAGAGACCAAGAGAGGGAGGCGGGTTGCGCCCCCTCTCACGGGATCGGGTCCCACACCGCCTTAGGGCGCATTGCCTCTTTGAGAGGCGGTTTCCCAATTATGGACGTCGTTATTTATAAGGAGAGGATAATATCTCATTCCCTTATCCCGTAGGTCGGTTTCTAATTACTCGGAAGTTCGGCGTGTCATTCATCCACGGTAAGTGCCGATTTTACCCCTAAGACATCCTAATTTATTTAGGGAAATGATATCAGCACAACCATCCTTTAATAATTGCACAAACACAGTTTGTCTTTTCTTTTTAAAAAAATACTGGACTCTACGGGCTTACACCACGTGAAAACTGCCATTCTAATTGCCTTGTAAGAAATTTTGGGAACAGTAATATAATAACCTTTGACAACACTTTAAATAATAAATGACATGGTGGGTTTGTGCAATTATAAAAGGGATTTGTTGTCCATCGCAAAAGGCATTTCACTAAATGTCTCTTGCATGAGAGAGCAGCCACCTCGAGAATAATGACAAAATCTATTGGAAACTGAGCCAATGTGGCTGCTCTCTCATTCTGCGAATTGCCTTTTGCGATGCCCCACTATACTGAGGATGGCCGGAGAAGCAACGTTGAAACTCTGACATACAAAGTACTTGGCGTATACGCAGACTATCAATATCCTACGCCAAAGCAGCTGATACGTGAGAGCCTCACAGTCGTCATCAGTAGAGAAGACTCGGAGAAGCTGATCGGCAAGGATGCCCTTGTTAGTTATGAAGGTTGTGGGATCGTGGTAGGGCATGCTGATTAACTGTTGGAACATGATACGGTACCCACCTTTGATCGTTGGTTTGATCATAGGTCCGTCAAGAGGGATTTCCAATAAAGTACACCATTCTTCAAAAGTGGGACAAATTTCTTCGGTGCCGAAACAGAAGACATCGTAACGGGAGTCCTAAAATTACTCGGAGAAGATTCCGATATACCTGGATGAAGGAAAGACAATGGAAGAACTTCTCACTAGGATTAGCCAACCATCTGAGGAAATCAGAATTCTCAGAAGAATGGTAACGTTGGTAGTCCCCTCGAAACCATAAGCCGCCCTATAAAAGAGACAAGGAGTCAGAGGTAATAAAACACTAGGAAACCTAGAGAAAAATCATTTTGTTTGTTATTTTTCGTTTTCTTTTAAACATAAAGAATACTTTTAGGAAGAGATGGGGTGGTGCTCCAGGGCGAGCATCGGAATGCCAAAGACTGACGTATGAGGGAATGTGCCTGAATCGTTAGTTCAGAAATATGGTGAGAAACGATCCAAAGGAAGGGACCCGAAATCAAAATTTTAGTGAAGAAAAGATGGTGAAAGGATGCCCTAACTAAAGTGTAGGCCATCATAATGAAGGAATTGTTTATAGGGCTTACACCCTTCCCTAGGGTTTATGATTGTTTACCACAGAGATTAGATTTGATGATATGGGTCCCAATCATGTACCCTGTGCATCGGACTAGCGTGATGAAATCCCTAGTGAGAATTGGCAGCCCGGGGATACCTTTATAGACTCAATGGACATACCCTACATGGGCCGAAGGCTTAGGTGTGTCCATATTACTTGGAATCCTTACATCACTCAACATGAGTTTTGGCAAACCTAGTCTAGGTTCAACATACCCTAGATAGGCATGGTATATTGCTCTGTGAATATGCTGGGGTATGCAGTAGGAAAGGCCAAAGTTCCCTCTTAGCGCTAGTCCGTGGTCCGATATACCCACCGAGAATCCCAGCCTTAAGGTCCGTGGACACGAACTTGTTTTACTCACTAAAAAGTGCTAGGCTGAGAGGTGGAGCGGTTCACAAACACGGTGTCACATCCGACGGCAAGCATGTCATCACTCGTGCAAGCTACGAGATAGTCCTGTGTGCTAATAACTCCGGGGGTAAAATAGGTATACAATAATGAGTGTGTGCAAGTGATGGTGATATGTGAGCAATGGGCTGCCTAGGTTGCCTCCCTAGGCATTTTCGCATGTTTGGCCGCAATTTTGAGCATTGGCTCAAGCAAACAAGCAAACAAGCAAACCTGGAAAGAAAGGTTCTAGTGCTTTGGTTTCTACATTGCAATTAGGTGTTTTAGGTTTTAGCAAGAAAGCAAAAAAAAAAACATATTTTCCTTTTCTTTTTTCGTTTCTCTGTCTGCGAGGATTGACCGCAACTTGTGAATGGTTCGCATCTTACTATTACCTCCAAACACAACCTGAGGTCAAGGCTAATCATAACAAAAGTTTAAAATCCAAAATTTCCCGAGTTTCCTCAAATATGGCCATTTCAAGTCATTTCAGAGCTTTATCCTTGGGGTTTCCCCAACAAAGTCGCCAGTCTGTGGATCCTGCGACCCGGGAGGTCGTTCGTCTCGCATTGCGCCCCCACATGGGGATCGTTTGGTGTCTCAGGAGTAACTTTTCTCTCTCTCTCTCTCTCTCTCTCTCTCTCTCTCTCTCTCTCTCTCTTTTCTCTTTATTGGGGCGTTCGCTCTAGCCCCTGTTAGTTGATTTTTGAACACTTCTGCATCTCTGGTGAACTTGGAATAACATCTGAAATTCACCAAAAATACAATGGCCAGAGTCACCAGCTAGGTTAACTCTGTAAGCATGGTCTCAACAGAGACATGAGTAAGGGATATGATTACATGGGGGGAAGGTGTTAGGCACCCCTCATGCCAGGGTAAACCCGGTCTCTTAACTTGACTTGGCAGATATGAGAGAACTTGACAAAATTTGGTTTCAAAGTGTTGTTATGATTAAGCTTATTTCCGAGTTGGGATTTAATAGAAAATGAGAGAAAATGAGAAAAATGGGTTTGCCCTAACTGCGAGTGGGTTTCTGCTCTATGACCTGGGGCTATAGGAACCCCAAATCTTATGGCTAGGTAAAACGAAATATAAATGACAGATTTTAAATGAGGATGAAATTTTCTAAGGGTGGTCCCGAGTACGGCAACTATGAGGAGTGAAAATTAATTAGGTTTCTAACAAGTTTTAATCCTTTGAAAACTCAAACCTAAATTGAAGATTAAGAGATCAAAAAGAAATTCAAGCACACAAGTTAAATCTAAAGGTGCAATGCAAATAAAGAGCAAGAGTTCAAGATAGAGTGCACCCGAGATTTAAAGTGGTTCGGTCCTCAAAACGCGAGGCCTACTCCACTCCACCAACCAAACACGTTGATGGCTTCACTATGCGATCTTCTTAACTTCGGCGAAGATCGGTGCCGATTACAGATTCCGATTACCTTTAACCTTGGTGACAATCTTCACCACGGAGAGTGGGCTACGCTTCTCCGAACACTCGCCCGATACAAAGTTCTTTGAGTAAGAAAGAAAGAACAAAAAATCCATCACAAGGGTTTACAAGAATTGCAGAAGATGTACAAATTGAGCCTATGATCCAAATCCTAAGCTTTAGAGGATGAGAGGCATAATCAAGTTTGATTCACTCTTTGGATGTTCAAATGAAGTTTTAGAGTGTTAGGATTAATTTGTTGGAAGTTTGGAATGCCCATATATATAGGAAAAACCAAATATGACCGTTCAATGGCATTGTTGTAATTCCAGGAAAAATCGCAACTGCTAAAAATCCGACTGTTGTAGTGTTCTCGGAGTTCCGAGAAAAAATCTCGGAGTTCCGGGAATACAAACAGAAGTTGAAAAAAAAGTCTACTGGACCATTTCTCGGAGTTCCGAGAATTTCTCTCAGAGTTCCGAGAAGCCTATTTCATGCAGATTTTCATTTCTTGTTTTTAGGCTTCCAACTTAACACCAAGTTGGGATTGCTATGAGGGTTCCAAGGTGTTGGAACTCCACAAAGACAATCACTTATATATTTAGGGTGTGTGTTTATTTACTTAATTATGCCTCTAAAATCTAAAACTAAGATTGGATCTTTTACAATCTCAATAAGACTTTGGTCTTCAATGGATTCTTCAAGTCTTCATTTGTCTTGGACTTCGATGTCTTTGGCCTTCATGATGTGGTCCAATGAGATCTTCTTGGCCTCAATCCAAGCAATGTTGTCTTAGCACCAATGTGATCTTCAACTTAGACAATCAAACACATTAGTGATCATAAATCACTTGTGTATTGGAATCATCAAAATAAGATGGGAATGCCAATGTGGGAACCATTGGGCTTACAGAGGAAAAGCTATTAGAAGAAATGAGTTTATCTCCACTTTTCCCTCGCCTTAAGGAGCGTCAAGCTCTCTTCTCTATCTCTCATGACCTATGGGGAGGGGGATAGAGTAGGGGGATAGGAGAGAGAGAGAGAAGAACCCTAACTGTGAAAAAGGAGGGGATTTAAGCTATAATGTTTGGGGCCAATGGATCCCCAAACCCTATAGCTACCCATACTGAATTGTAATTGAAATACTGGGAAAGCAATAAATAATGTCGTAAATATACCTAGGAATTGGGTTACAAGAAATAATTACTTCTACCAAAGAGGGATCTATAACTTCTATTCAAATTCCCTTTGCTTTCCGATGTGAAAGTGGGCGCCGCTCCGACTCCTTAGAATTTCGGAAGAGTGATGATGTCCCAAGGTTTGCAAGGGATTCTGAAAGAAACAGGATAGTCAGAGGTGACTTATCCTAGTGCCTTTGAGAAACTAGAAGCTTTTTAGAAGCTTCTCTCTACTTTCTCTCTCTTTTTCTCTAACTATCAGAAAAACCAAAAAAATTAGAAAACCAGAGAAATAAACCAAAACCTTTGATTTTTCGGTCTGCATTTAAAATGACCCGGATGCCTCTATTTATAGACAAAATTTTTCACTACATGCGATTCTGGAAATCGCAGGCTGCGATTTCTGGAATTGCAAATACCCTCTACGATTTCTGGAATCGCGATACCCTCTGCAATTTCTAGAATTATAGTCTGCGATTTCTAGAAATCGTAGATGCCCCTGCAATTTGTGGAAATTACAGTTTGGTGTCTCATAGATACCCCTCTGCAATTTCTAGTTGTCCAAAGTTGTTCTCGGTTCCCAAAAAGTGGTTTTTGGTGGCCAAAAGTGATTTTTGGTTCCCAAAAAGTGCTTTTTAGTAGCCAAAAGTGGTTTCTGGTTCTTAAAAAGTGGAATTTTCTGAGTTGGGGTTGGATCATCGGGATCATGGGTTTCCGTAGGAGGCGGGGTGCCGTGTGCTAACGGGCTATTGGGTTAGATCTCCAGGATCTCGTTTTGGTAAACTCAAAACTCGGTTTAAAGATTTTGGTGGATTCAGGTGGTTTTAAATGCGAGTTTGGTTAAAGGGATCTCTGGTTTTTCAGTAACTCTTTGTTTGAAAACCAGAGAAATATCGAGAGAAGGACTAGCGAAGCTTCGGGAGTCATCATAGGAGTCGTCATCACGGCTACCTATCATTAGTACGATCTTGACAAAATGGGGTGTCTACAAAATATATATATATATATATATATATATATATATATATATATATATATATCTAATACTATAAAGAGGAAGGGAAAATTACTATTCACGCTTACATGGCGACCTCCCCTTCCTCCTCAAGTCTATTTTCATTTTTTTTAAAAACACCAAAATTCAGACAAAAGAAAAACGGAAAAAGGGGAAAAAAGGAAAAAAAAAACTCTACAATTGCCGCTTCGTGGCGATATATTTGCTGGATTTTCGCAAAATCTCGGCCCCCCTTCCTCCGTTTATTATAGCTGCCATTTTCTCAATCAAATATTTGCTTCTGACTACTCACGACATTTAAGACGTGAAGGTTGAAAATCTCTTTGTTTTCACGTCTCTGGTTTTTTCCCGTACTTTGGCCCTTTCATTCACGTCTCTTTTGTCCCATAATTTTCATATGTTTATACATTTCGTTGTACTTTTTTTGGTAATTCTGCCAGACAGGTATCTCTCTTCGGTATTATTTCCCCTACTTTTGCTGATTTATTGCATTTGTCCTGTCATTTGTGCCCAAAACTTACTACGCATGATTATTATTACAGAAGAGAAGGGAATAACCGTCAGGGGGGGGATATCAACGCCCTTTTTAAAATTGCTTTTTAATATCTTATATGTCTCACTCAACGTCAGATGAATTAAATGCATGAGAGGAAAAAAAACAAAAAAGTGGCCTTATCTTATATGTCCTAAAACCTAGGACACAACGTGACGTAAGTGTTCATAATTGGCCCTAAAAGGTTCCTACGAAAGAAGACCGCAATCCAACGGCTCCTAAGACTTAGATTAAGTTAATTCAATTTGTTGATATTGGTGATTTTTAGATTGACTGATTTTTAATTTTCAAGATTTTTCGATTCCTAAATATCTAGGGAATACCAAAGGTTCTATGGTTTGCCAGTTTCGGCCTCGAATCGCAACCATGGATGGGAATCGTGCTCTCAACCCTTGTATAATTTAGCACGTAAGTTATAGTATCTTATTGCCTGGCATGTTTCTCAGAATTTTCGTGGACAGTGGACCTTGGAGCCAATATCATACTATAATTTACGTACTCCAATTATGCAAGATTAATCGCAATTAGTATATGATTGTGGTTGCGATCTCGGCAGTTAGACTATCGCGGTATAGCGAATTTACATGTGAGATCTATGAACCCTAAGGTTTCTGTTTCAAACAAGTTGGGGATTAAATTCATGATATAAAGTTAACATTTTTTGGAGGTTTTTACTGACGTTTGTGTTGATTTGCTATTAAATTATGATTTATTAACATTAAGACCATATTGCTAGGATTACACAGAAACCCTAAGCAATCGAACTCCAAATCAATTGAAACATTTCCAGTAATAAGATATGGTTGATTGTGACTTACTGAAAAAATTTCATAAATTTTCATTAAGATTTGATATCAATCTCCGATTTTTTAAAATTCAAATGAGTTCATAGGTTAACACAGTAACTTATAGCATATCAATTTCAAATTAATCCAAACTTTCACATAATAGAGATATAGATGATTATGGCTTACTGGAAAAATTTCATGAATTGGCATTAAGATTTGATATCAATTTCGGATTTCTCAAAATTCAAATAAGTTCATAGATTAACATAGTAACTTATAGCATATCAATTTGAAATTAATCCAAACTTTTACAGAATAAATATATAGATGATTATAGCTTACTGGAAAGTGTTCATGAATTATCATTAAGGTTTGATATCAATTTCTGATTTTTCAAAATTCAAATCAGATTATAGATTAACACAGTAACCTATAGCATATCAATTTCAAATCGACTCAAACTCTTACAGTATAAAGATAATCATGATATTAGCCCACGGTATGAATTTCATGGATTTTTATTACGATTTGATGCCAATTGAAATTCACACAAAAATCGGATGAAACCAAAGAATTACTTAAAAAGCAAACCTAATGGTATCTTAAAATCAAATAAAAAACTCCAGTAGATATATAATAGATTATAAATTTTTTTATCAAAAGTTCAAAACTTAAAAATTAAATCTCCTCCATAAAATTGATTTTTAAATAGAAAAGGGCAATTTGTTTACTAGGAATTGAAACCCGTTTATTAAAATAAATTACAAAACTATATTAAAACTTTGCAAAAGCAATTGAAATTTTTTCTCTAATATTCCAGTAACCTAAGTTACTAGGTTGTAAAGAAATTTTTTTTAAATTTACTAATTTAATACGAAAAAGAATTACGGCACGTAAACCGAAGAATCGATTAGAAAACAGTAAAGAAAACATTTTTTTTTTGAAACTTTATTCTATGAAAACTTCAATTTATAATTAAACATGAGTTCTAGAGAGTTTCATCAATTTTAAAATCGTTTAATATTTATTAAAAATAACCCAAAATTAAAATAAATTAAAACCGGACTAAAAAAAATCCAAAAATTCCAAAACTTTTATGGTGAATTGAAAATCCAAAAATCGGTTTGAAACCAAATTTTCATGAAATTAGGAGTTGATTTGACCCGTTTTTCATTTTATTCTTCAAGAAATAACCATTTGCCGGGTTATCTTTTGAAAAATAAAACGGAAATCAAGGCGGTCAAACCGTGGTCAAAGATTTGACTTTCCAGTAGTGTTGAAATTTTTATTAACCTAAAAAAAATTCATTTTTTGAAAAAGATTATGTTTTCAAACACTTGCCTTGAAAATTGAATTTAAATTCATATTGAAGAATAAAGAAAGAAAATTAATATTTATATGGAGAAAAACTAATTTTTATTTGAAATTTTAGATTTTGAAAGCCTTTAATCTATACTATAACGTACTGGAATTTTAAAAGAAAACTCATTGATTTGATATTTCAAAAATAAAACCCTAGCATGCTTGTTCTACTTCGCAAAGAAGAGAGATCCTTACCGTTGAGAGATCATTACCGTTGATCGCGATCCTTGTCTCTAGGGTTGGCGATCCGAGATATACACTTTGTCCAACCCTTTTATACTCTAAAAAAGATCCAAAGAACACTCCATTAATCATTGATTATATGACGCCTTGGAGAAGAAGAAGTTCAAGAACCCCTTTTGTGAAGAACACTTGAGAGAGAGAAGAAAACACTTGAAGAGAGGAATGAATTCCAAGGAGGAAGAGAGAGAGGGATGAATTTTCTAGAGCCCGGACAAAGGTTGTGCTTACTTTGTTTTTATAGAAAAAGTTAGGGTTAAATTGGATTTGGAAGTTTCCAATGTGAGGACTCCTACCTTTAGTTAGTTTCTAATTCTCACCTATGGCTTGCTTTTTCCTTACCTTCTAAATTGCATTTACTTCTAATATTGATTTCTTGCAAGCCAAGTAAAGCTAAATTACACAATGGAGATCCTTCAAGATCAATCTAGAAGTCTTCTCACATAGGAAACTAGCTTTAATGAATGATTTTCGTCCAAAAAGGGCTGCCAGATGTTTGAGCTCATTTTTGACCTATTTAGAGGCTGATTAAACTAGAAAGTTATAGATCTTTTCGAGACGTTCGAAATAAGTATAATTGCAAATTTTTTAGACAAAAAGGTAAAAAGTTATGGCAATTTCAGTAACCTGACCATACAAGCCCTTTCTAATTATAACTCTTCATTCCTTTATTATTTTTCTAAAACAAATATGATGTCACCAACCACCTCATCCCATGTTGGACGTTTTTGCATGTGGCCTCCTCATGTGGGGTGCCCACTTATGTGGCCGACCCACATGGGTGGATCCACATGGACCCCACCTTGTGGGCTTTAGCCCAATAGGCCTTATAGACACCCCCATTTTGCTACACTTTAAAAAAGTAAAAGATTCGGTAATTGGTTAAGTTTCGAGTCCGTATTCCACATAGGATTAGGCATCTGTGTTCCAATGGTATCTAGAAGATGAAAATTCAAGTTTGCAAGCAAGTGAAAAAACCTGCTATTTTTAGAATTTTCGGGGTTTTCCCTAGTCTCGCCAAATTCTTGCACCTCAGGGTAATTTGGTCTTTTCCTGATTAATTATTTTGATCCCCGAAAGGTGTCTGAGAGATTATGAATGATTTCCTGAATTTTGAAAAACCTGCTAAATTTAGAATTTCTCAGGGGTTTCGCTTAATTTGGAATTTCTGAGTGTTAAGGGTATTTTTGGTATTTTCAGGGGATACCAAATGATCCTGTTTGATATTGCTCACCGAAAGGACCGGGATGTGGCTTAAAATTTGCACTCATCAGGCAATTCAACTCATCGGATCACGAACATAAATATATGTTGTCATATAAGCTCTTCCTAAACATCTTTTTCTCTTTCTAATGCCATTATTTATTATTCGAACATGCGCCCCAGCATGCCTATTGAACTTATCATAGGAAAATATATATCGGAGAGCGAGGGTGATAGGCCATGTCCTAAAAATTGGCCCCTGAGGATGATCCTAACCCTTTGATCAGTAGTAATTTTTTTACACTGTCATCCGTACCAAACACCCACTAATCAAAAGAGGGTACCTGTCATATAAAATCTCCTATTAAATAAGTTCAAAATGCAACTTATTTTGTAGCTATTTAATACCTTATATAAAATTTCTAGATGTAGTAGATTCCTTTATAGTAAATGTCTTACATGTGTAACCTTAACTATATTTATACTTTAAAAGAATTACAACAGCAAAAATATATTTTAATAACCTGAACCCAATCGATTCAAACATCTCCCATCATAATTTTTTAAGCATTGTATTCGTGGATTTGTATAGTTTTAAATGACCATAGGAGCCCCTCATGTTTTAATGCCATGGTATGGATTTAGAAATATAATTTCCATCTTTTTTCCTTCTGTCTTTTTCTAAAAAGGCATTATATAGAGTACTATAGAATGGGAAATGATACTTCCACCCCCTATTTGTCTTCCTTATCCTAAGGATGACAACATTTCAAGCCATTTTGTTTGTCTCTGCCTAAAAATGAAGTCATTTTTATCAGGAGAAACCAACAAAAAGGGGATAGAAATATTATTTCCTTCCCTGTTTGTATTGTGAAGAAGGGCGTCATTATTTAAGTTAGGTATATATTTGATGACTTCATTTATTTCCTAGGCCACTTTTTCTACGTGGGTTCAGTTTTGTAAAGATTCCTAGGTCACTAGCAATTGAAAAATAGAAAAGATATAAAGAAACAAGAAAAAAGATGGTTGCGTCGTTTCCTGGTTTGCTTCCCATCACTTTAAGAAGGTGAAGGATGTATTTTTCCATCACCTCATTACTCATGAGGAAGTCATAATCAATCAAAGAACACTTTAAGAGGGAGGACCACATTAATAAGAAAACTAAAGTTGCTCCTTTGGTAAAGGGAAATATTTTTCCTCCACCACCTGAATGTGAAGCCATTTCCATTTTCCAAGAGACAAAAAGAAAGGAGGATAGAATGCATCCGTTTTAGGAAAAGAGAATTAACAGGTGATGGAAATGCTAGAAGAGATGGGTGGAATATCATTTCAATTTGGTAAAAATTATGGATGTGGAAAATGATAAAATACCCCTGACTAAAGGGTTAGTATTTAAAAAACAGAAAAACAAATTATCTTCCGTGTAGGTGTCTTTTTCAATTGCGCTAGATCAACATCGACCTCTCTCTATGCCTAGCCAATACAACATCAGAGGAAAGCCTCAGGTCAACTTGGCATCGAAATATCAAGTTAGGTGAGACTTCAGGGTCGGACCTGCAGAGTGCATTTATCGACGTGTCCTTTTTTTATCTCTAAGCATTTCACCGTTCTACCAAAAATTCCATCTGCCCTTATCCTACTTCAGTATGGTAGTTTCCACCGCTTGTCCAAGCTTGAGCCATGGGACTTGACAACACCATCATCAACCAAAGTCTCTATGCCCAGTAAGTATAGTATATATCAGAGGAGAGCCCGAGGTCAAGGGAGATCAAGGTGAGTGAGAACCGGCAAAGTGCTTTCATCGTTGTGTCCTGTTCAACATCTATGTATTTTACTGCTCTAATGTAAATTCCCTCTGCCCCTACCGTACTCTGTTTGGTAGTTTTCACCGCTTGTCCAAGGTTGAGCTTCAAGACTTGACAGGAGTACCTACGTGCTTTATGCCCAATTGTTGAGTTGGGTGTCTTGAATTAAAACACGTTTAGGGTCTGAAATATTGTGTGCGACCTGGATTAGGCCCGTTTATTCACCCCTGGCCGTTTGACCCGGCCCGTTTTATGTGTTTTTCGGCCCGATAAGACTAACTTATGGCCCGCTTTATATAAAGGCGCTTTTAGGGCTTATTTCGTGTGTAAGTCTTGTAAAGAGGGTTGAGAGCTCAAAAGAAAGGGGAAAAGGGTGTGCTGGGGTTTCTAGTGAGTTTGGTGTGAGAGAGAGACTGATCTTCTCTTGTAATCTCTGAATCTTATAGTGGATTTTCTCGTCACCTCTGCCGTGGAGTAAGCTTTTGCCGAACCACGTAAATCTTTGTGTCTTTGAGTGATTGCTTGTGTTTATTCTTTCGTTTTACTTTGCCATTGAAATCACATATTGCTATTTGGGGTTTTTCACAACACCAATCAATCTGGATAATGCTTGCATCCTATGTCTTATCATAGTTGTTGGCATAAAATTAGCCGATGCTTATTCTTTCACTATACACGATCCAAATGTCTATTCCATCATTTTTAACAAAAAATATTACTTTCTCTTCATTCGCTCCAAAGGCCAACCACAATTTCGCCCATCACATTTTGGTGTGTCCCATCACCAAAATCAATTCGGACCTAAAATATTGGCACCCTCCATGTTGAGGCTAGACCCTTTACAATTACATTGGAAGGGCCCTCTATTAGGTCGGATTGCAGGAATTTTATGGAAAAGTTGGGAAAGGAAAAATATTCTAAATTTTCTTACTTTTTTACACACGCACACAAAAAGATGACTTGAACCAACCATATTCAATTTTTACTTAAGAGGGACCTTCAATTTACGATAATATCCCTCTAAATTAAACATAATCATACCATTTTCCTCTAAATTGTACAAAGAACAATTTTCCTAAGAAAACTTTTTTCTATCAGAAATGTTTTTATTCCAGCAGACAGGGCCCAGGGGAAGCCACATGTAGTTGAAGTAGTTGAGAAGTAATGAAAGCTTAAAGAAGCCACAACAACGACGCCGTGTTCCCTTATTGCTTAGGGCGTAAGGATGATGAAAAAAGACACATGAGATATTTACTCGGGCCCACAAGTAACTGCAAAAGTACTTTATTAGTCACCTAATCTTTCAATTTTGAGATAACTTTCAAAGGGTGTGAAGAAAGGCCAATGACATGGTGGTGGTTGATCCCTTCAAAAGATTACATTGCTAATGAAGTAGCTAACCGATATCCGAATGTCTTAAAAGTTAAGTCGAGAAGGGATTCTTTGAATTTTTCATCCAATAAAACAAAAGACATTAGAAAAGCTTCTCAACTCAACTCAACTAAGCCTTTGTCCCAAACTAGTTGGGGTAGGCTAATGAATCCTTTAGAAAATTCTCATGAAGACATTAGAAAAGCTTGTTCGTTATTAATTCAAAGGGAAAATTACATTTACACCCCCTCTAGTTTCCGACACATCCACTTCTACCCCTATAGTTTAATAATTTTCCCTAATTCAAAAGTATCATTTTTATGTTTTTTTTAAGGTCATGCCTTTATTTAGAGAGACTATTTGTCACTTTGTGGAAACAAGAAAATGAGTTTATGGGACTATCTCTCAAAAGCCTTTCCCCCATGCATGCTTTGCAAACCATTCTTCCTCCTCTAGACCCTTCTTCCTCCTCTAGACCCTTCTCAAGTGCCCTGATGGGGGTAAAAATAATGGCCCAATCACGGGCTGCCTTGTGTCTGAGGGTAACATAGTAACTCCACCACATATGTGGAAACCCTAGAGAGAATATCACCCAATCGCGGACTACATCATGTGCAGGGGTAATAGGGTAATTCCACACGTGGAAGGCCTAAAAACCCTAATGTAGTTTTCCAAAGCCAAGGCCCTCTGTCTATATAAACCCCCATAAGGCTCAAAGGCAAGGGACCGAAAACCAATATTGCTTTCTTTATTCTTACTTATTTGTTGCTGGTCATTGACTAGAGCATTGGAGGGCCTTCCCAGAGGACAAACTCGGGAAGTCTTTTGACCGTTCGTTTGTGTTTGCACGTAGCTCTTCATCACTTCCAAGGCCATCTCAGTAGATTCCAGTTATTGGCCGCAACAGATTGCCGTCATCTGTGGGACCGATATGAAAGTGAAAGTCGGCAGTGCAAATCGGTATGCACGGCGGAAGCTAGATTGCGCTACAAATAAAAATTTTCAATTCCACCAGCCGAACCACGGTCTTAGTTACTAGATTAATACATGGTGTTGAATTGAAAACATAAGTAGAGAAAACTTTACAATTTGATTGACCGTTACCGCCAATCTCTCCTTGATCTACTCCCAGCTAGGTGCTTGACATTTCTCAAAACCGTGCCACTTCAGAAGTCAAAGTAGTGGCTCCTCTCGTCACGTGGTTGAAGGAGAAAGAAGAGATGACCATGCTAAGATCCAATCCCAGCAAAAACCGAAATCCATATGGCTCCCATGTTCTTTTAGAAACTATGTGTTTAGCTTGGGTTTGGGAGTGGTATCTTGGTGTTGTAAAAGACAACCAACGGTTTCGCTTTCTACAACTGAGCCTGAGTATAGGGCAGCAACTATGGCGGCACATGAATGTAAGTGGTTCAGGCAGTTTATGCCAGACGTGAAGTGGGGAACTATTCAGTTGGGCTATACTTTGACAACAAGAGCGCAATTCGACTGGAAGAAAACCTAATCTTTCACACTCCTACAAAACATATTGAATTGCATCACCATAGAACAAATTTCTTTTGGTATTCCTAAATTTTCCCTAATATCTTTCTTAAATGCATATTTAGTAGAATTTTGCAATAAAAATCCATTAAACTTGTTTCCCCATAGTGTGAGGGGCAGGGCGGGCATGGGGATGAGATTTGATTTTCCACAATGGGGATTCCCCACCATCTCCAAAGCGGGGACAGGGAATTTTCTTTGAGTCCGGGATGGAGACAGGGAGTGCAACATCCGGCCCCGCCCCGTTGCCACCCCTACCATTATACAATAATATGAATGCCAAATCTCAATTATGAACAACAAAAATACAGGGGAAAGAAACATAAGAAACATGACCATAAAGGAAAAAATGTCTTATTTCTATCCATAAATCATCATTCAACTAAGAAAACAAAGTATAAAGTATTAACCTCAAAGACTTAAACATCTAATAAGACATTGCAAAATCTTTAAAAAATATCTAGCTCCTAAGTTGATTCACAACCCCCTCACATGCATATTTCCATGTGAAATTCCCCATTTCCATCAAATCATAAATTCACGAACACATCTACTACAAACAATATAAATAAAACGAAAGAACTTTGAAACATGGTTTTGAATTTCCACTGAAACCGACAAAAAACGACCGACGGAAATGTTTCCATTTCAATCCCCACCGAAACACATATTGAACCGAATCGCATAGCAAAATCAAAACCTCAAGTGTATTATTGGTATACTCATGGTTTTAAATTTCCCAGGAACAACCGAAATGTTTCCATTTTGATCTCCACTGAAATAAAATCTACATGATTTCCTTTTACGTCTTTATTTCTGCGAAATTTTGAACTAAATTCCCGAAATTCAACCGAAATGGTTGGAACTTGGAAAGATATTAGGATTTGCATTTCATTTCATTTTATTAATGTAGATAATGACATTTGGTAGGCAATATCATTGAATTGTTCAACAAAGTAATTGTATCTTATGGATGGGATGTCAGATCATCATGGGACCAAGAATACCTCATAACTCTATGTGGTATTGACACAGTTGGGGTCTTTAGAGGGGAGAAGGGTCATTGAACTTTCTTATACTTCATTACATTATACTTCTCGATTGACTTTACCGTTCCAGACATGTGTGACAATGCATGTCACTAGGTGTTCGATGTAATTAAGCGATTATGGATAGCTTTCTTGCTTATGTGATGGTTTCTAACTATGTATTTGTGCTTATTCTAGCATTTCCCAAAATTTCATCTTTAAATTTTTATCATTTGCCCATATTTTTTTAGACGATTAAAAAATTTCATCATTTGCATATATTTCCATACGTTTCCGTGACTGATATGTATCTGTTTATGAGCCGACCGAAACTGAAACCAAAATTTAAAACCTTGGGTATACTATGTCAATACATATGAATTGCATATGAAATGTAGCGTATGTATTATATATAGATATTTATATGAATTACATGTAAAATGTAGTATGCAGTAAGTACAAAATTACATATATGAATTACATGTGAAATGTAGACATGCGCAACGGTACCTGTCACTATGTACTCAATGTTGTTAAACAATATAGATGGATATCCCGCTTATGCGATGTTTCTAAGTGTATATTTGTGCTTATTCTAGCATTTTCTGATGTTTCATCTTAGAATTCTATTATTCGCATTTAATAACCATACGTTTCAGTGATTTGACAGAATTTCCATCGAAAATTCGAAACGAAGTCAAGATGTTTCTATTTCCATGGCGATTGAAACCAAAATTTAAAAAAGCTTGCTTTGAAATTTGGTTTAAGGGAAAGAATATGTACAATCAGTTTCCACATCCAAAGTTGTTATTGATCAGAGAAATGCCTTGAAGTGACGACAGTGTCTCAAAATGCAAAGGGTCAAAAAGTGATTGAAGAATATCCTAGTCAACTCGGCACGATGCGGGCGAGTACTCGGTTGACGCAGATGAGTACTTGGTTGATGTGGTCATAACTCTAGAGTCAAAGGAGTTTTTATTCACTCAGTAGGGCAAAACTCAGAACGCGGCCAAGGGAAAAGGGAGTTGACTCGGGGGAGTCCACGATGACGCGAGGGAGTTTTAAAACTATGAGTGATGGACTTTGATAGCGATGAATGAGAGAAATGTCTTGAATTGACGGACATTGATCGAGGTGAAGGGCTACGGAGTGATGAAGAAAATAGTGTTTCATCAAAAATTAGCCCAAAACATCAAAGCTTCTATAAATCTCATAAGAATATTTTTCTTTATGGAGCCACCCCCTTTCACCTCCTAATAATTAGGTTAGGTGTAAGTAAAAGAAATAATAATGATTTCCCCACGTACACTACCATTTTTAAGGCTATGAGGCATATGCATATGAGCTCAATGCATGCCATCTTGTAGGTGTACACCTCAGAGACCTGAACGTGTCAAAGTACGTTTCAAGTGTTGATGCTACACCATGCCTTACTGGCTGCAAATCTCAAGGCATATCCTAAAACATTTTAAAAAAAACTAGGTGAAAGATATTATCAACAATTTGCTGATTGGAGTCTCAAATATTATTGGTTCACAAATGACAGGCAATTAACCAATATCAAGCATGAAAACAAATAAATAACAGAACATTAATGATTACAGAAATTTATTCCAACTCCTAAGTTACCTTGGTCAGTGGTATTGTGTGGCACAAGAAGCCCGTTCTTGTTTCCTGTCATAAAAAGTGATAACAATGAGATGTGTACGATATTAAGGGTGGCTTTTTTGAGCCACCAACACAAGTAGACTCACAATACTTACCAGCACATAGGCTTCCAATTATTCTAGTGCCTGCTATGGAGGTCTTAACCACTGGGATAACGTCTGCGAACTCAGATTCAAATGTGCTGCAAGAATTTTAAAAAAATCATAGGCATTTTGTAAATAAACCAAAACTGGACATAATGTAAAATCTTAAAATCTACAGCAAATTAACCTATAGAAGTTCTCAGACCCTCCAATTGCTACCAAACAGTAGGCATTCGTCAATTTTGAGAAGACACCAACTTCACAAGAATTCTCAAACTGAATCCCTGCATTTACTCTCGTGAAAGTCGTTTATGTTAAAAGGCCAAATTTTAAGTGTTGTTAACAGAAAACCCATATCAGAAAGCACAATAGGTGAAGACCAAATAGCAAAGGTAAAGACTATTATAAGTGTGTCCACATGCTTTTTTAATGTCAATCGTTACAAAGCATCTCACTTCAATTCAAGCAAGGTTTATTAATTTGACTTAATTGAATAAGACAAGTTGATGCAAGACAATAAGTCATCCTGGTTTTCGCCCAGCCAAGTCAATCAAAATCTCAAAATCTAGGCCATGTGAATGTGAAACTCGGTATTTTCAGAAAAAGAAAATGCATTCAACTTGGTGATTCCATCACTGACTTGCAAAGTCTAGTCGCCTACACCGCTGTATTCCTCCTTGTCTGAGTCCGTCCTCAAACATTTTAAGCACAAATTCAAAAGAAATAAGGCCACGTTTGGATACCCACAAGATTTAGATTTGGATTTCTCACATTTACAGTTGAGATTTGGAACTGGCCAATTTAAAATCTGTTCTGCAAGGCATTATTTGGAAATCAATATTTGTGGCAATCACCTTCACCCTCACTGCTCCTCGACCTTGCTGCTGCAGCAAGGTCTAATGATGTAATGAATTTTTTCAATATTATCTTATAAATGTACTAATGTCTGAAAGAGTTCGTGATTAGGGTAGCCATATCTAATGATGTCTCTGAACCTGACACATGTTTCAATGTCTAGGTTACAAAAGCCACAAATGTCCTAAAATCCACACTTAGTGACCTTTTTCGCAAGTTTGGAAATGCTTCACTTTTTTAAAACAAGTTCGAGAGGTTCAAATGAAACAAACCTTTTAGACCAAAATAATATGAAGCCAAACAGTTCCTGATCATGAAGAGATACAAAGTCCAGGCCTTGCTAGTACAATAGGCTTCCTACAACAACAAGGGAGCTAACAAGACCAGCTCTCAGACCAAATAAATCATCCCTGTATTCTCAATTTCCCATAAAAGTGTTTTAATTGTCTCTAACTGATTAAAAGGTTTTGCAGCTGAAAAGTTTAAAAAAAATAAAATAAATAAATGACAAAGAGACGCATGGAGATCACTGTTCAACTAATTTACCTCAAAAAAAAAATACTCTGGATGATACTAAATGATGAGGTGACCCAAGTTTCACCAAAATGCATTAGCAACAAGAGAAGCTCACTACTGATGTAATATCTCAATTCTCAACTAACTAGTTAAATAGGAGGCTTGACGAGCATGAATAGAATCTGATGAATGAGCAATTTTAAGTTTGGAGCCATGAAAGTTTCTTTGCCCATTCCTCTCCTAGGAGGATCACCTAAATTAAGAAATAGTGTCCAGCTGGTCAATCGGAGCCAAATCTGAAAACATAAGGGCAAATCACTTTGGGTGCATTTGAATTACCGGAATCAGGATTCGCTAGATCACATTCCATACCTATTCCAATTCCCCTGTAAATGGAATGGAAATTCCAATTCCAGTGTTTGGTTAGCACTGAAATTCATCAAGGGAATCTGTTATGACTCTCATTCTAGCATTTGGTATAAGGCAGACTAATGTCGGAATGGAATCAAATTTTCAATAAAATTTTCATATTTATCCTCGACATAGATTTAAGCCCACCCCCTAAAAAAACATAGAATCGTACTAATACTCCACATGCATTCACATCTACCTTCATCGGAAAAGTTCAAATTTCAAACAAACCCGGAAACATTTGTGGTGAAGAAGCTTTAGAAACTTACGAGTTGCCATGATACGACCACAACCAAGACAAATGCAAACAAAGGTGGCAAGCAACAACACCCTGTAGCAAACAATTTAATCATGGTCAACCTTTGTTAAGCATATGAACGAACAAAAGTTCAAAAAAATAATAAAAATACTTCAACTATAATAAAGGAACTTAATCATAATGAAAAATTGATAATTTTAATAATTATAATTTTCAGTCAACAAATTAGTTTTAGTTGTGGTGATAGCTCAAAAGAAAATAGAAAACATAATCAATTTACGAATTCCAAGGAAAGAATATTTATTTTCGAAAAAGCAGATTCATGCATGAATTTAAAAACCATCGTCTTGCATATTGTTCCAATGAATTTGGTTTTGTTTCAGGTTTCAGCTCCCGCGTCATCCACCAATTATAAAAATGGTAATTTTTATAATTTTTATAATTACCATTTTCAGTCAACAAATTAGTTGTACTTGTGGCGTTAGCTCAAAAGAAAATAGAAAACATAACCAATTTAAGAATTCCAGGGGAAAGTATATTTATTATAAAAAAGGCAGATTCCTGCATGAATTAAAAAATCATCGTCTTGCATATTGTTCCAATGAATTTGGTTTTGTTTCAGCTTTTAGCTCCTGTGACATCCACCATTCTCTGGCACGTTCGACCAAAGTCATCCCGGCAACTTTGATCATTTGGTCATTGTTCATGTTGCGCTTCACAAAATACTCCTTTAGTATGCCAAATTGCCTACTAAATCAACACATGCTTAGTCATCATCACTTCCGTCAACACATGCTTGATGGGAGACCATCCCTAAGCATTTCAAAGTTTTAGGTTAGTATCTTTTTGGCTCTATTAATATCAGGGTGTCCATTGTGACCTGGTGGTCACGGGGTCGAGTCACGGAAACAGCCTCTCTGCAACGCAGGGGTAAGGCTGCATACATCTAGCCCTCCCCAGACCCTGCAATGGCGGGAGCCTCGTGCACTGGGCCGCCCCTTTTTTAGTATTAGGGTGTCCATATCAATACTGGGTTTTATTATAAAATTTGGGCCATATTTTCATAAGAGTGTCATTATTAAGTCCAGGTGCCAATATCACTTTGGGACATTATTATCGTGGGCGTACCATTATCAATAGTGGCTATGCCCCATCAAGCATTTATGATATAAGGTGATGATGCTTAAGGGAAGAGTGGCCTGCAAGTAGTTTCTATGATGAGTTAGGAGTCGTAGTTTATTTCAAGTCCTAGTTTACTTGTAGGCAGAATCCATGTGATAGGAGTTTAATTTCAATGAGTTAGTTGTTTAAGTATAATTATAGGGATTTGCTAGGGACCATCGCAGAAGGCATTTCGTAGGTCGGCTGTTGCAATTCTGTCGCAGAGGGGATCAACAAGGTTATTCACAATTGCGTGTGGAATGATGACAGTATATGATACCACCTGTAGGAGTGTTCACCTAATTAACTAGGAGCGATTTTGTGTGGAATGATGATAGTATATGATACCACCTTTAGGTGTGTTCACCTAATTAACTAGGAGCAACTGTGCCGACCAAAGACATTTAGTGGTCTCGGTATTAAGAACAGCATAATCCAAAATGCAGCTCTTCTTGCAAAGACGTGATAGTGACTTTTCAAAAACAACGAGGAGCTATGGCCTAAGGTAATTTACTCTGATTATCAAAGGGCCAGAGAGTGCCATTGACTAGACGAATGGGTGGCTGATGGCTTGTTCTCCTATGTGGAAGGCCTGAAAGTTTGAATTTCAAACCTTCTCCTCTCACATATCTTTTCTGACGGCAATCGGTAACCTTCTATTGGACGTAGAAATGGTGTGGGATTCTTTGGACACATCCTTCCGTAATTTTTTTTCCACATGCCATCAATCTAGGGCTTCGGTTGCTGACTATCTTGATGGTGAGAGCCCCAATCGAGTTATTATTTCATTTTTGGCTAACAATACGTCTCTTAGGCTATGTTTGGCTGTGCGGAAGTGGCTTGGAGATAAGTCAAAAGGGAGGAGAGAAGCATAGAAGATGTCTAGAATTACAACTCTGAGAATAGTGGAATAGTGGTAAATAGTGTTTGGTTTGGCGACTCTCGGAGAGTAGTGGAAAAAGTAGGGGTGTCACTACCAATATAGAGTGGAGAGAGAGATAGGGAGGAGAGAGAAAGACAGAAAGAGAGAAAAGAAAAAACCTTTTCTTCTACCAAAATTTTCCCATTTTGATAGAATTTTAGTGGGACGATGAGAAGAACGGACATGAGTGCCACAAGGGCGCTACATGGGCAAAAAAGCAATAATGATTTCTTAATCATGTTGGGAAGTCTCCTAAAATTTCAACTCAATATTGGCAACCAAACAGGGAATTGGCAACCGTCGGCATTTGATATTCCAATGGATGCCTAGCGTTTGTGCAACCAAACACTTAAAAATTTTAGAGAGTTCCTTGGGCTATCTTGATGGTGAGGCACTGACTCAAGTACTCTGGCCCAATAATTGCTCTACTGATGAGATGGATATGTCTGCCACACTAGTAAAAGACTTCATCAAATCCTTACCAACAAGTCATCCCTAACCAAGTTACCAAACACAAAATTTCAAAACAACTGAAGGGGTCAAGTCAGGGGCTCCTCCAATTCCCTCCAACGAATAGAGAGTTTCTCCATAGGCTTCGAGACTGGCATACTCGAATGATCATCTTCCCCTGGTTCCCTGAATCATTTTACAAATCCAGCCTCACCCTAGGAAGGTTCTTTCTTGTCTGCAAAGGACAAGACAGGAATTTCTATCACCCTTCGATCAAACCTCAACCAATTTGTAAGAAGGATCCTTCACCATTTCTCATTCAGCACTTCTAATTAAGACCTCTGCTTCTTTCTAATTAAGATTTAAGACCTCTGCTTCTTTTCTCAAGAAGAACTAGTGCCATGCAACTTGGAAGGAAGAACTGGTCCCCGCCATCTTCAAAACAATACACATCACCCTTTACTCACCTCTCCTCTCAACTCAACTCAAATACCATTTGCAAGAACATTCAAAAATTCACCAACAAATTCTAAACCCTTTCGCCTGCTATTGCGCAAAATACCATTTGCAAGATATAGACAACAAGACACTCGCTAGCCTTGAAGAGAACAATGAAACTTTCTATCAATTGCCTCCACAACTTGCTTTGTTTTCATTCCATTGAACATACACCAATGCTATAATGTCTATATGCTCTGCTGTAAATTTGCTAAGCTTGTCAAAAAAAAATGTGTCCATTAAATTTAGGGTACTGATATTGGCACCAACATGTTTTGATAATTGCACTGACTCATCTTGTATTTTATTGTTTAAAGCTTGCCAAAAGTTTTTACATTTCCCCAAAAAACTCTCATAAGCCAATTCATAAAAGAAAGACAAGCTGAGTTCGTGCAATTATTAAAACATGGTAGTGCCAATATCAGTAGCCTAAATTTACCATTCCTGGATTCAAGTATAAAAATAAAAAATCTGATAAACTAATTTCTTTCGGATAGAGCGGATGATTGACGGAGATACACTATCCAATCAATCGATAATATCCCTGTTTGCATACGATTATCACTGGGATTTTGGAAGGGGATTAGGGTTTTGTGTTGGTTTGTCTTTTTCGTTCTCTTCTCTTTTCAACAAAAGAAAAAAAAACCTTACAATGGCGATTTTAGCAAACGAAAAATGTAAATAATCAAGAGAGAGTACCTGTGAGAGCTCAGTCAGATTCAGAGCGTCTTTGTTAACTAACCAAACTTTTCCAATAGCTTAAACTTTTGGAGAAGTTGGTTATTTAACATGGTATCAAAGCCAAAGGTCTCGAGTTCAAACCTCCCGGACAGCAAAAATCCACATGCGATGGTCGGCCCAAAGTGGGACCACATGTGCCACGTGTTTGCCAAGTGGGCCACATGTGCGGGGGAGTGTTAAAATATAAAAGATAAATAATGCCTTTCTTCAAAAGCTTAAGCTATTGGAGATAAGTTAACACTCTTACGTTGAAGAGTGAGAGAGATAGAGAGGGGTTTAGGGTTTAGGATATGGTGATGATATCTGCACGACTTTTTTTTATTACAGGACGAATCACCGTGTTTTACACGTGTCTAGTTGGAAGCTGGGTAGCTTCGAATTGCAACAGCCCTGGACAGCTGGTTAAGAAGTAAAAAATAATAGGGTAATGATAAATTCGCGATGATTCGCACCACTGTAAGGTTAAAGTATGTGGCAGACTTCAACGTCTTTTTAACGTTCGGGGTGCGAATTATCCTATAGGGGGAGCGAATTTATCATATCCCAAATAATAATGTGAGATATGCCATTATCAAAGTATCATAGTGCGGAAATTAGTGGGTTTTTGTATGTATGATAAACGGACTCGCTCCTTTGACCTTTCTACAAGATGCCTATTGGCCCCAAAGTATACCTAAGTCGGCATGATAAAATCAAGGACCAATTACCAATGGGGGACAAAAATTAGGTGGAATTATCAACAGGTCCCATGCCTTTCAGAAATTATCAACGAGGGACAAAAGAGGTCTTGTCATTAAAAGCTAACGAAAATGCCCTTTTCTTAAGCAACACGTTTTGCTTTTCCACTTTTCCCTCTTCTCTCTTCTTTCCCTCTTTTTTCTTTTACTTTTTCATTTTCAACTTTGTTTTTTTTACCTAACCAGTCATCTTCTTCATCATTTAGCCACCATTGGAGGCGGGAAAACGCAAAAATTTGAAAAGCGAGTTCATTCCCATCCATGTCTCAATATCTAGGTTTTGTTTTTCATTTGTTTTAGGGTTTTGCATTTCTCTTTCTCCCTTTCAATGGAGGATGAGCAAGATGAATCGTATGGTAGAAAGAAAAAAATGTGAAAATAAACGTGTGAAAAAAAAAAACATGAAGTAAAAACGTGTTCATAAGGGACTTGATAAGCCCATTCGGAATTTGGTAACCCCATTTTGATACTGGATAACCCCAACTCCAGAGACTTGAAAACCCCCTTCCAAAACTCCAGTACCCTTGGGCAATTTTAAGGGACTTGATAAGCCCATTCGTAAATTGTTAACCCCATTTTGATACTAGATAACTCCAATCCCAAATACTTGAAAACCCCCTTCCAAAACTCTAGTACCCTCGGCCAATTTTCAGGGACTTGATAAGCCCATTCGGAAATTGGTAACCTAATTTTGATACTTGATAACCCCAATCTTAGAGACTTGAAAACCCTCTTCCAAAACTCCAGTACCCTAGGCCAATTTTCAAGGACTTGATAAGCCCATTCAGAAATTGGAAACCCCATTTTTTATACTAGATAACCCCAATCCCAGAGACTTGAAGCCCCCCTTCCAAAACTCTAGTAGTACCCTTGGCCAATTTTCAGGGACTTGATCACCTCATTCGGAAATTGCTAACCCCATTTTTTATACTAGATAACCCCATTCCTAGAGATTTGAAAACCCTCTTCCAAAACTTCAGTACTCTCGGCCAATTTTCAAGCACTTGATAAGCCCATTCGAAAATTGGTAACCCTACTTTTGAGAGTTACTAACCCCCTTCCAGAAAGTTGATAAACCCCTTCTGCTACAAAACCCCCTGCCTATAGCAACTCTTCTAATGGCATTACAATTCTGCTCATGATAGAAATAACAAAAGAAATGGATGTTGTTGTTTTCATTAAATGTGCTTCATGTATTACGTCACAATTTGTGTATTACAACAAAAAAAAAATTGAGTTAATAAAAAAATGTGTAGCCATCCATTCATGTATTACATCAACTTTTTCTTATTAAACCACTTGTCTTCCGAAAAAGTGAGTGAAGCCATCTATGCATTATCTCCATAACTCACCCTAAAAAACAAATAGCTTAAACCCTAAAGAAGATAAATCATAAACAGAGGAATGAAAAATAGTGCAAAACCCTAAAAAAAGAAAAGAAAAACAAAACCTAAATACAAAGAGATAGATGGTAAGAACTCAACATTCAAGTTTTCAAGATTTGCCAACAACAATGGTAATTGAACAAGGAGGAAGATGACTGGTAGGGTAAAAAATCAAAAAGATGATAATGGAAAAGTAAAAGAAGAGGGAAGAAGGAAAAATCAAGGTCAAAACGTGTTGTAAATGTCAAATGCTACTGTCTTTAGACTAAGGGGCCGTTTGGATATGCGGATTTTAGAATCCAAGTTTTTAGTTTGAAAACAGTGTAAAAGAGGGTTCATGATCAAGTTGTCGTATGTTGTCTTGGCAACGTTTCTTGGATTTTAAGTGAGAAATTCAGGTTTTAAAAATCTCTCCTGCATCCTGAGATTTCTAAAACCTGGAAACAGGGGCGACGGCACTTGAAACGCAAGGGGGGCAATTGCCCCCCTTATGTTTTTGTAAGAAAACAAAAGTTACAAAAAACCCCTTTTTGTTTTCACTTAATTACTTTCACAGTTTCACTTACCCCCTTATTCCCTTAACCCTTTTATTTTCATTTCTCACGAAAGCCTCTTCTGGTGAAATGAAAAGAACCCTAGCAGTAGCTGCCTAGCCTGCCTTGGCTTCTCAGTTCTCACCATCTACTCGACTACTCGCAGGGGCGACGGCACTTGAAACATAAGGGGGGCAATTGCCCCCCTTATGTTTTTGTTAAAAAACAAAAGTTACAAAAAACCCCTTTTTGTTTTCACTTAATTACTTTCACAGTTTCACTTACCCCCTTATTCCCTTAACCCTTTTATTTTCATTTCTCACGAAAGCCTCTTCTGGTGAAATGAAAAGAATTCCTTGGCTTCTCAGTTCTCACCATCTACTCGACTACTCGTGCAGCTCGTCGGCGGCCGGCCGGCCGGCGGCTTCATTTTTCCGACCACAAGCCAGGTACTCTCCCTCCCTCTCTCTCCCTCTCTCTCTCTCTCAGTCTCTCTCTCTCTCTCATTTTTCATTTTTTTGCCCTGTTTTTTGTTCTCTCCTTTTTCATTTTTTGCCCTTTTTTTGTTCAAAGCAGACATTTCTGCTATTCTAGATTTCTAGTCTTTTGGTTCTGGTGGAAGATGATTAGATTAGATGAACCATGGAATATCATCTCTTTGGGTCTGATTTGGGGGTTTTTGTTTTCGGGTTTCAACTATATGACTATATGCTCTCATTTTTTGATTTTTTTGCAACTGATTTCTGGTAGGGTTCTGAATTTCTAATTTGGGGGTTTTTGGTTCATCATTTTTATATTATTTAGTAAGGGTTTTGGGTTCTTTTTGTTCTTAGTAAATTTTGGATTTTGGGGTTTTTTGTTGGGGTGTGAGTCATCAGTGTAAATTCAGCGGTAACAGCTTCTATTGCCCTGTACTCGTGCTTCGGCACTGAATCTCGCTACAGTCTTCTGTTTCCGACTATTCCATGACACTAAATGTCTTCCAATAGATAAGCAGCATCCATCAACCAACCTCTTGGTGATTGAATCTCCTGCGCAATCTGCACCAGAAAAATGTAATTTTGAGTAATGATATCATTTAGAATACCCTTGATATAGCATAGCATTCGTTTCGGAGCCTCCACATATTATGCACACAGTTTGTGTATGAATTGACTGATTGATAATTAAATATTTTTGTGATATAGTGATAGAAGTTCTTTGTCTTTCTTGTTTGTTTTTTTAGGTATGGAAAAATATTTTTCAAGAGTACCATCATTAAAGTCGATAACCCCTCCTACAATTTCAAGTGCCCCCACCAAAGAACGAGAAAATTATAAAAGATTTCGATTGGAACTTGATCCTACAAATCCTCCTGCTGATCCCGGATTACGAAGGCCAATAACTGATTATCATCCTAATGATAGGGCAAAAGTTCGAATGATATACTTAGGAATGGGTCCAATTCAACCTCGTAATCATGATTTTCCTCAAATTATGCAAGGAAAAGAGAATAGGCGGTTTAATCCAAAGTGGTTTGATGAGTATCCTACTTGGTTGGAGTATAGCATTGCAAAAGACGCGGCTTATTGTTTGTGTTGCTATCTTTTTAAATCTGATAGTAAGGAGCATGTGGGAAGTTGTGATGCTTTTGTTGTTAAGGGGTTCTCTAATTGGAAGAAAGTAGAAAGATTTGGTAAACATATAGGGGGTCCTAATAGTGCTCATAATCAAGCTTCAAGTAAATGTGAAGCTTTGAGGAATCAAGAGCAACATATTGAAGCGTTGGTAAATAAGCAAACAGAGCAACAACAAAGTGACTATCGAATTCGCTTGCATGCTTCAGTTTTGAATGCTCGATTTCTTTTAGAACAAGGTTTACCTTTTCGTGGGCATGATGAATCTTGTGACTCGCTTAACCAAGGAAACTTTCGTCAGCATTTGAAGTTCATGACCATGATTAATGAAGATATAAAGAGGGTTTGTGTGGAGAAGTGTCCTGGGAATCTCAAACTAGTGACTTCAGATATCCAAAAGGATATAGTGAGTGCTTGTGCAATTGAAACCACTAACTCAATCATTAAAGATCTCGGGGATTCATTGTTTTCTATTTTGGTTGATGAAGCTCGTGATGTTTCTAACAAGGAGCAAATGGCCGTAGTTATACGTTATGTAGATAAGCTTGGGCATGTGATTGAGCGTTTGTTAGGTATTACTCACGTTCCCAACACCACTGCTACATCCCTTAAGGAAGAAATTGAAGCATTATTGGCCAAGCATAAATTGAGCATATCGAGACTTCGTGGTCAAGGATATGATGGGGCAAGTAACATGCAAGGGGAGTTTAATGGTCTTAAAGCACTAATCTTGAAGGAGAATGAATATGCTTACTATGTTCATTGTTTTGCTCATCAATTACAGTTGGCATTAGTTGGTGTTGCAAAGAAAAATATGAACATCTCCGATCTCTTTTTTTTAGTTACAAATGTAGTAAATGTGGTTGGGGGTTCTTGTAAGCGCCATGATATTCTTCAGGAGATTCAACTTGCCAAAATTAAGAGACAAGGACTTAATCAAGAGACCACACTCAAACGTGCGGGGGATACACGTTGGAGCTCCCACTATAGAACACTGGTTAGTTTGGAATATATGTTTTCCTCTATTCTTGATGTGCTTGATCTTATTGTCAAAGATATGAAGTTAAGTTCAGATCAAAGGCATGAAGCACATAATCTCTTGAAATCATTGCAAACTTTTGAATTCATATTTTCCCTTCATTTGATGATAAGTTTATTGGGAATTACAAATGAATTGTCACAAGCATTGCAAAGGAAGGATCAAGATATTGTGAATGCCATGACATTAGTGAGAATATCAAAACAACGGCTACAATTGATGCGAGACAATGGATGGAATTCTTTGTTAGATGACATTTCTTCATTTTGTGCCAAACATGACATAAAAGTCCCTAACATGGTTGATACTTATGTTGTTCCTGGAAGAGTGCGACGGCATGTAGATAAAAGAACGGTCTTGCACCATTTTCAAGTTGAGTTGTTCTTTCAAGTTATAGACTTGCAACTTCAAGAGCTCAATAGTCGTTTCAATGAAGCAAATACAGAGTTGCTTCTATGTGTGGCATGTTTGAATCCAAGTGATTCATTTTATGCATTTGATAAAGAGAAGTTGATTCGACTCTCTAAGTTTTATCTAAAAGAATTTCCAGAAGTTCAGTATTCTACAAAAGAATTAGACAACCAACTTGAAACATATATTCTTGATATGAGGTCCAATACTCACTTTGTGAATTTGAAAGGAATTGGAGATCTTGCTGAAAAAATGGTTGAGAAGGGAAAGCATGCCTTGTATCCACTTGTTTACAAGCTCATCACATTGGTACTAATTTTACCAGTCGCAACTGCAACCGTTGAGAGGGCCTTTTCTGCCATGAAGATCTTGAAGAATCGATTACGCAATAGAATGTCGGATCAATTTATGGCCGATTGCTTGATTCCATATGTTGAGAAGGATATTTTTTATAACATCGATGATGAGACAATCATGTGTCGTTTCCAAAAAATGAGACCACGTCGAGGAAGCCTATAAAATTTTCTTATGGGTTATGTTATTAGGTTTTGCACTCTACAATTGTAAGATGTCATTTTTGTTTACCTCAATGTATGTTGGTGATGGAATATATACGAGGGTTTTTTTTGGAAACTATAATATTGCTTTCATTTGTTTGGAGAAAAAAAATTACTATAATTTTTGCCCCCCTTGTGCAAAATTTCTGGCATCGCCCCTGCCTGGAAATGTGGGAGGATTTGCTACTCTCTTGCTGACAGAAAGAAGGGCGAGAAGTTAAAAACGAGTCAAAAACGACGGCTGATCTGCTTTTTCTCTTGTCTCTTAGCTACAGTTTTGAAGAAATCCAGGATTCTAAACTCAGCGTATCCAAACGGCGCCTAATTGTTTGGGGGACTTGAGCACTTCTACCAATCCATTCCCAAAATGCCCCCACTCTATGACTGCAAATGTACAAACGCTAGCTTTGTTTAAGAAATGCCCTCAAATTTAAATGCACTGGATTTGTAAATGCAACCCTGTTGACATCATTTGGAAATTATGATACGTAAGAAAATAGCTGTTTAAGCACCTGTTGGATTCACATGCATTAGGTGCACAGCTTTCCACGTTTGTTTTCTGTCCTTGTATTTAATGGGGCTTCACTCATGTATTTTGAACGCGCTCTCCCTCCCTCCCTCCTACGCTCTCTCTCTGTCTCTCTAGGGAGTTCAGATCTTGATCTCTCAAGAATGGCAGAGAAGGTCTACTCCTCATTCTAGGACTTAGGTTTTTATGCTCCAATCATTTCATGATTTATCATATTTGTATTTTGCTTGGTGATTATATTTGTGTATAGAATCTCCCCAATTCTCAATTTTACAAACTGGGTTTTTTTTTTCTTCAATTTTATCCTTTATATTGTCTTCTTTTTTTCTCATATTAGAATTGAATTTTACAATCAAAGGTGGGTTTTGATCAAAATCCACCTTTGATTTTGGATTTTTTTTCAATAGCCTCTGGGTTCAATCCTTTTGTGTGTGTGTGTGTGTGTGTGTGAAATTTGAACTCAAATCACCTTTTTTCCTTAATTTTTTTTGTTTTGGCACAAATTGGGTTTGTTTTTTCTTTTGTCTTCCCCACATTAAAAACCTTAATTTCTCCTTGTCTTTCCCTAAAATCCACAAATTTCTTCATAATTACAGTGGGTTTTGCTTCTCTTGCACTTTTGTTTGTTCCCTTCAAGAACCCACCTCTCTCTAAACTTGTTTTGATATTAATTTTGTCACAGATGATACTTTTAGGAAAATGGGCCTGAATGATACCTAGAGAAAAATCATTTTGTTTGTTGTTCTCGTTTTCTTTTAAACATAAAAAATACTTTTAGGAAGCGAGGGGGTGGTGCCCCAGGACGAGCATGGAATGCCAAAGACTGAGGTATGAGGGAATGAGCCTGAATCCTTAGTTCAGAAATATGGTGAGAAATGATCCAAAGGAAAGGACCCGAAATCGAAATTTTAGCGAAGAAAAGATGGTGAAAGGATGCCCTAGCTAAAGTGTAGGCCATTGGAATGAAGGAACTGTTTATAGGGCTTACACCCTTCCCTACGGTTTATGATTGTTTGCCACAGAGATTAGATTTGATGATATGGGTCGCAATCATCATGTGCATCGAACTAGCGTGGTGAAATCCCTAGTGAGAATTGGCAGCCCGGGGACACCTCCATGGGCCAAAGGCTTAGGTGTGTCCATATTACTTGGAATCCTTACATCACTCAACATGAGTTATGGCAAACCTAGTCTAGGTTCAACATACCCTAGATAGGCATGGTATATTGCTATGTGAATATGCTGGGGTATGCAATAGGAAAAGCCAAAGTTCCCTCTTAGTGCTAGTCCGTGGTCCGATATACCGACCGAGATTCCCAGCCTTAAGGTACGTTGACACGAATAAGAACTTGTTTTACTCACTAAAAAGTGTTAGGCTAAGAGGTGGAGCGGTTCGCAAACACAGTGTCACATCCGACGACAAGCACGTTATCACTTGTGCAAGCTACGGGATAGTCCTGTGTGCTAATAACTCCGGGGGTAAAATAGGTATGCAATAATGAGTGTGTGCAAGTGATGGTGATATGTGAGCAATGGGCTGCCTAGGTTGCCTTCCTGGACATTTTCGCACATTCGACGGCAATTTTGAGCATTGGCAAGCAAACCTGGAAAGAAAGGTTCTAGTGCTTTTGTTTCAACATTGCAATTAGGTGTTTTAGGTTTTGGCAAGAAAGCCCCAAAAAAACATCTTTTCCTTTTCTTTTTCCTTTCTCTGTTTGCAAGGAGTAACCGCAACTTGCGAATGGTTCACAACTTACGATTACCTCCAACACAACTTGAGGTCAAGGCTAATCATAACAAAAGTTTAAATCCAAAATTTTCTAAGTTTCCTCAAATATGGTCATTTCAAGTCATTTCATAGCTTTATCCCTGGGGTTTCCCCAACGAAGTCGCCAATCTATGTATCCTGCGACCCGGGAGGTCGTCCCTCTCGCATTGCGCCCCCACACGGGGATCGTTTGGTGTCTCATGAGTATCTTTTCTCTCTCTCTTTTCTCTTTATTGGGGCTTTCGCTCTAGCCCCCGTCAGTTGATTTTTCAACTCGTCTGCGTTTCTGGTGAACTTGGAATAAAATATGAAATTCACCAAAAATACAATGGCCAGAGTCGCTAGCTAGGTTAACTCTGTAAGCATGGTCTCAACAGAAACATGACTAAGGGACATGGTTACATGGGGGGAAGGTGTTAGGCACCCCTCATCCCAGGGTAAACCCGGTATCTTAACTTGACTTGGCGGATATGAGAGAACTTGACAAAATTTGGTTTCAAACTGTTGTTATGATTAAGCTTATTCCCGAGTTGGGATTTAACAGAAAATGAGAGAAAATGAGAAAAATGGGTTTGTCGTAACTGCGAGTGGGTTTCCGCTATAAGACCTGGGGCTACAGGAACCCCAAATCTTATGGCTAGGTAAAATGGAATATAAATGACAGATTTTAAATGACGAAAAGCTAGTAGAAGAAATGAGTTCATTTATCTCCACTTTTCCCTCGCCTTAAAGAGCGTGAAGCTCTCTTCTCTATCTCTCATGACCTATGGGGAGGGGGATAGAGTAGGGGGATAGGAGAGAGAAAAGAACCCTAACTGTGAAAAAGGAGGGGATTTAAGCTACAATGTTTGGGGCCAATGGATCCCCAAACCCTATAGCTATCCATACCGAATTGTAATTAAAATACTGGGAAAGCAATAAATAAAGCCGTAAATATACCTAGGAATTGGGTTCTTTACAAGAAAGAATTACTTCTGCCAAAGAGGGATCTATAACTTCTATTCAAAATTGCTTCGCCTTCCGATGTGAAAGTGGGCGCCGCTCCGACTCCTTAGAATTTCGGAAGAGTGATGATGTCATAAGGTTTGCAAGGGATTCTGAAAGAAACTGGATAGTCAGAGGTGACTTATCCCAGTGCCTTTGAGAAACTAGAAGCTTCTCAGAACCTTCTCTCTACTTTCTCTCTCTTTTTCTCTAACTTTCAGAAAAACCAAAAAAACCAGAAAACAAGAGAAATAAACCAAAACCTTTGATTTTTCGGTCTGCATTTAAAATGACCCAGATGCCTCTATTTATAGACAAAAATTTTCAGTACATGCGATTCCGGAAATCGCAGGCTGTGATTTCTGGAATCGCAGATACCCTCTACGATTTCTGGAATTGCGGATACCCTCCGCAATTTCCAGAATTATAGTCTGCGATTTCTAGAAATCGTAGATGCCCTTTTTTTACAGTGTTGAAAATATCATCTCCCTTTTGATGGGTTGAAAATATCATCTCCCTTTTTTTACACTGTCATTGGTACCTAACACCCACTAATCAAAAGAGGGTAGCTGTCATATAAAATCTCCTATTAAATAAGTTAAAAATGCAACTTATTTTGTAGCTATTTCATACCTTATATAAAATTTCTAGATGTAGACGTAGATTCCTTTATAGTTAATGTCTTACATGTGTAACCTTAACTATATTTATACTTTATAAGAATTACAACAGCAAAAATATATTTTAATAACCTGAGCCCAATGGGTTCAAACATCCCCCATCATAATTTTTTAAGCATTGTATTCACGCATGCATTGCACACACTGTCATGGTATGGATTTAGAAATATCATTTCCATCTTTTTTCTTCTGTCTTTTTCTAAGAAGGCATTATATAGAGTACTATAGAATGGGAAATGATACTTCCACCCCCTATTTGTCTTCCTTATCCTAAGGATGACAACATTTCAAGCCATTTTGTTTGTCTCTGCCTAAAAATGAAGTCATTTTTATCAGGAGAAACCAACAAAAAGGGGATAGAAATATTATTTCCTTCCCTGTTTGCATTGTGAAGAAGGGCGTCATTATTTAAGTTAGGTATATATTTGATGACTTCATTTATTTCCTAGGCCACTTTTTCTACGTGGGTTCAGTTTTGTAAAGATTCCTAGGTCACTAGCAATTGAAAAATAGAAAAGATATAAAGAAACAAGAAAAAAGATGGTTGCGTCGTTTCCTGGTTTGCTTCCCATCACTTTAAGAAGGTAAAGGATGTATTTTTCCATCACCTCATTACTCAGGAGGAAGTCATAATCAATCAAAGAACACTTTAAGAGGGAGGACCACATTAATAAGAAAACTAACTTATGGCCCGCTTTATATAAATGGGCTTTTAGGGCTTATTTCGTGTGTTAGTCTTGTAAAGATGGTTGAGAGCTCAAAAGAAAGCGGAAAAGGGTGTGCAAGGTTTCTAGTGGGCTTGGTATGAGAGAGAGATTGATCTTCTCTTGTAAACTCTAAATCTTATAGTGGCATGCTTATTCTTCCACTATACACGACCCAAATGTCTATTCCATCATTTTTAACAAAAAATATTACATTATCTTCACCTCTCCAAAGGCCAACAACAATTTCGCCCATCACTTGTACCAAGACAAATTTGTGATGCAACTTCCTAACTAGAGTTTTAAAAAGTTGATTCTGATACTTATCTTTCATAGAATTCATATATGAACCACCATCGACAACATTATTAATAATAGGCACTATACAGATGAGAACGACTATAAAGAAACTCACTTTTATGATAGATGGTAAAAGACAATTTATGGGTCCTACAAGGGGTGTAAGGGAGCTTTTATGCGAGATCAAGACCGTCAATCTTCTAGAGAACCTCATGACTCGACCCATATGGTTTTGGTCACATCTCAAACAGATATCCCATGTGTCCAGTAAAGGGCTGTGAAAATCAACGGTTTTGGTACTTTTGGCAGAATCCTAAATGAGGCATGATTGAGGCTTGACGGATCAAGGGCCTAGATCATCCGATAAAGGTGGTTTCTGAACATACCCTTAGGAGGGCTCTTTGGATGTAGGGAAATTTTTATTTTGGATTTTTTTCATGTAAAAAGTAATTGTTAGTGAATGTTTTAGTTGTCTGATAAACTCATTTTCTTTTGAATTTTTTCCCAAAATCGAGAATTTTTTCCCTAAATATTTTTCGTCATTTTCTTTTCCCTATCCAAACACCTCCTTAAATAATGACTTTTTTATGGTCCCGAAGAAATTAGAAATTAGAAATTAGAAATTAGAGATTAGAAGTGGGGCTTTGCTTTTTAGATAATGATATATGAGAACGGCCGGTGATATACAATCACTAAAATACAATAATGAGTACTACAATGAGCTGTTATGTGAATGTGATGGATGGTCAAAATGTTGTAATATATTTTGGGAGAAAATTTTTTCACCCCCTGTAGGATAATGCGCCCTCCTGCTAACGTGATTCACGTTAATTGGGTCCCACTCTTGTTTGATGTGGACCGTCTAGTAGCAATATATTACTAAAATAGCCAACCATCCAATTCTAACATCTAATAATCCGTGTTATTTTAATACGAATTATAAAAAAAAAACTACACAAGCAAACAGTTCACATTCAGTGACAAAAACTACACATTATTTGAAGCTACATATGATTGGCTTGATTCTTGAGTCATAGGCTTGTCAATGAACGGTTAGGATCAATCAAAAGTGGACCCACTATACTGTGGTCGTTGTCACACATTGTATTACAATGCAGTCGCACCCTGTGTAAGCATTCCTCTCAAGTTGAACACAGTTAGGACTTATCGTTAGTTAGGGTGCAAATTGTGCCAGGTTGGGTTGGGTTGAGACCAACTCTAGTCCTACCCTAGATAGAATTCCCTCAACCCTAAAGCCCTAATCCAACCCGAAATTAAATCAGGTTGGCTTTTACGAACCCTAACCCAACATAACATGAAGAAATGCAAACCCAACCCGAGCCAAAATTAGGTTGAACCCATCGGGTTTGGATTGAGACCAAACCAAGTTCCACCCCTAATGGATAGGGGAAGAAGTAGCAAGTTAAAAACTTCATTAACATTCTGATCATTTCGTCAATCAAACCATCTAATTCCATTGATGTTAGGAGACTCTTATATAAGTCTATGCATGAATTTTTCTTGACCGTTTGATATCTGATCCATAGATGATAGAAAAAGGAAAAAAAAAAATAGCTAATCTTAATTGCTTAATTTTTTCAGAGAAAAAATGGATTAATTTTCATTATTACATGGACTTTTGGAGTATGCTCTAGTGTTTAGCTGGAAGGGCCCATGAAGGAGATACGGAGACTTCTACATATCATTATTCATTACCAAGATCTACGTATATCTATACACCAATTATTCGGTGTATACACTTTTCGTAGGAAAATTGATATTGGCACCCTCCATGTTGAGGCTAGACCCTTTACAATTACATTGGAAGGGCCCTCTATTAGGTCGGATTGCAGGAATTTTATGGAAAAGTTGGGAAAGGAAAAATAGTCTAAATTTTCTTACATTTTTACACACGCACACACAAAAAGATGACTTGAACCAACCATATTCAATTTTTACTTAAGATGGACCTTCAATTTACGATAATATCCCTCTAAATTAAACATAATCATACCATTTTCCTCTAAATTGTACAAAGAACAATTTTCCTAAGAAAACTTTTTTCTATCAGAAATGTTTTTATTCCAGCAGACAGGGCCCAGGGGAAGCCACATGTAGTTGAAGTAGTAATGAAAGCTTAAAGAAGCCACAACAATGACGCCGTGTTCCCTTATTGCTTAGGGCGTAAGGATGATGAAAAAAGATAAATGAGATTTTTACTTGGGCCCACAAGTAACTGCAAAAGTACTTTATTAGTCACCTAATCTTTCAATTTTGAGATAACTTTCAAAGGGTGTGAAGAAAGGCCAATGACATGGTGGTGGTTGATCCCTTCAAAAGATTACATTGCTAATGAAGTGGCTAACCGATATCCGAATGTCTTAAAAATTAAGTCGAGAAGGGATTCTTTGAATTTTTCATCCAATAAAACCAAAGACATTAGAAAAGCTTCTCAACTCAACTCAACTAAGCCTTTGTCCCAAACTAGTTGGGGAACTAGTTGGGGTCGGCTAATGAATCCTTTAGAAAATTTTCATGAAGACATTAGAAAAGCTTGTTCGTTATTAATTCAAAGGGAAAATTACATTTACACCCCCTCTAGTTTCCGACACATCCACTTCTACCCATATAGTTTAATAATTTTCCCTAATTCAAAAGTATCATTTTTATGTTTTTTTTAAGGTCATGCCTTTATTTAGAGAAACTATTTGTCACTTTGTGGAAACAAGAAAATGAGTTTATGGGACTATCTCTCAAAAGCCTTTCTCCCATGCTTTGCAAACCATTCTTCCTCCTCTAGACCCTTCTTCCTCCTCCAACCATCTCAAGTGACCCGATGGGGGTAAAAATAATGGCCCAATCACGGGCTGCCTTGTGTCTGAGGGTAACATAGTAACTCCACCACATATGTGGAAACCCTAGAGAGAATAGCACCCAATCGTGGACTACATCATGTGCAGGGGTAATAGGGTAATTCCACACGTGGAAGGCCTAAAAACCCTAATGTAGTTTTCCAAAGCCAAGGCCCTCTGTCTATATAAACCCCATAAGGCTCAAAGGCAAGGGACCGAAAACCAATATTGCTTTCTTTATTCTTACTTATTTGTTGCTGGTCATTGACTAGAGCATTGGAGGGCCTTCCCAGAGGACAAACTCCAGGAGGTCTTCTGACCGTTTGTTCGTGTTTGCACTTAGCTCTTCATCACTTCCAAGGCCATCTCAGTAGATTCCAGTTCTTGGCCGCAACAGATTGCCATCATCCGTGGGACCGATATGAAAGTGAAAGTCGGCGGTGCAAATTGGTATGCACGGCGGAAGCTAGATTGCGCCACAAATAAAAAATTTCAATTCCACCAGTCGAACCACGGTCTTAGTTACTAGATTAATTCATGGTGTTGAATTGAAAACATAAGTAGAGAAAACTTTATCAACACAATTTGATCGATCGTTACCACCAATGTCTGCTTGATCTACTCCCAGCTAGGTGCTTGACATTTCTCAAAACCGTGCCACTTCGGAAGTCGAAGTAGTGGCTCCTCTCGTCACGTGGTTGAAGGAGAAAGAAGAGATGACCATGCTAAGATCCAATCCCAGCAAAAACCGAAATCCATATGGCTCCCATGTTCTTTTAGAAACTATGTGTTTAGCTTGGGTTTGGGAGTGGTATCTTGGTGTTGTTTCTCCATCAAGCTCACCCTTTTCAACCTCACCTACATATAGAAAATAAAAACAAAAAAACAAAAACAGAGTACGGTTTCTCTTCCTATCTCATTATCTGTTTCTCCTATTTCTCTATATATTTGTTTCCTCTCTACCTCCTCATCTCTCATTCTCTCAGTTTCTCACTCTCTCTCCCTATCTCTCTCTCTTCCCATCCACTTGAGAAAACAAGAAAAATAAAAGGAAAAACAAAGAAAAAAGAAGAAGAAGGAAGCGGAGCAGGTCGAGCGGCGGCGGGATTTTCGGTTTTTTCAGCTCTCGGATTCGGCGAAGATCTCGATCACAGGTAGGTGCTCAATTCTCAGATTTTTTTCAGGATTATTTGGAATTTTTTATGTATTTTGCATGGTTTTTAAGCATTTAATTGAATATTACATGTGTGTGCTCAAAATCATGATCTCCATGAGTGTTTCAATTCCGATTCGTCCCGAAATTTAATACAATGATCTACTTAAATAGACTAAAATAACTATCGGATCGGATCGGACATTATATCAAAGGTTTTTTAGAATTTGAGTGAATAGTGGAATTTTATTTAAAATAATGGCTGAGAAATTACGAAATTCAAAAAAATAGTCATATCAGGATGATCTATTTTTTGGAATTTTAAATTTGTCTTGTGTTCATCATATCAGAACAAGATTAAATGACATTTTTCGGAGTCGTAATTTTCTCGAAAATCGTGTTTTAAAAATAGAAAACTCTTCAAAAATATCTTTTCGACGAAGAAAAATAAAATATATACTAAACAAATCCGAAAAATAATGAAATTTTGTGGAAAAATAATATGATGCTGATACATTCTACCTTGAATGTTTGAGAATTTTTGGATTTTGTTTGGTATATTATTTTATGCTTTCTTTGAAAATTATCAGATTTTGTGAGAATTTTTACTGACATCATATCACAATTAAAATTTACAAACTTTTTACAGTAATCTTATATTTCCTATTTCTTGCTGCTGTAAAGTTTTCAATTCATTTGAATCTTGTTTCATATGGGATGTAGTGTTAATTCATAATCTGGTCTGAAAATTGAAAAATCCGAAATTGATAGTAAATAGTTTCTAAAATTCATGAAAATCTCACAGCATGTAATGTTTTTTCATATCTTATTTCTGTAGAAATTTTAATGAATTTAGATTTCTACTTCTAGCAGTTTCTGTGTTATTTTTGCAATCTGGTCTTATTGTTGTTAAATCAAAATTAAATATGAGCTTAATGTAAAAATCTGCAAAACTCTTTCAATAAGTTACATCCCATCATGTCTTGCTGCTGTAGAAGTTTCAACTCATTTCGAATTCGTTTGCAACAATTTCACTTCTAAAATCACTCATATGGTTTTAAATTGATAAAATCCATTGAAAAACTGAAATTAATTAAAAATCATCATAAAGCTTCTAAAGAACCTTAAAATTTTGTCACATATTAAGTCCTCAATCCATTGAAACAGAAATTTTAGGATCTTTAGATTTCCCTGGAAAAATGGCCAGTGCATCCATAATCGTATCCCAATTGCACTCGATCTTTGACAATTTGAATATTTAAGTTATAGCATGTTGTTGGCTCCGATGTTACTGTCCACGGAAATCCTGAGATATGCCAGGCAATAAGATGCTATAACCTAAGTATTAAATTGCACAAGGAAAGAGCGCACGATTCCCTTCCTTGGATGCCATTCTGGGCCAAAATTGGTGAACCCTAGAACCATTGGTATTCCTTAAATGTCTAGAAACCGAAAATCCTTGAAATCTGAAATTAATTAACTTCAAGAACTAAAATCGATTCATCTCGTGTCTTTCGGAACCGTTGGATTACGGTTTCTGTCATAAGAACCCGTAGAGCCCAATTTATGAACACTGGTGTCGTGTCTTGTCCTAAGTTTTAGGGAGTCTTAGGTTTTAGGAGTCCTAGAGTTAGGAGTCCAGCCTCATCACTGGCGTTTGCTATGGATAGCAATCGTGCCATAGGTCTAGCTACACTAGTCACCTCACTTTTCCCTAGGACAAGCCTAGTAAACTAGGATGTAGGCTAACCTGCATTAGTTTAAGAAACAACTTGCATTTAGGTAAGAATCATATAGCATCTTAGATGAAATCCTAGGATAATAAAATCCTCAACTTGAATTAAATAACTTCTCCTAAAACTGTTGAAATAGTCAATCCCGTCTAGGTCGGTGTCTTAGTTGAGTTAGGCATAAGTAGCTTAGCTTAGGTGCACTGAACTACGTCGACTCTGATCCCAGTGAGGCTTGGGTACGTAGGCAGCTTGGATGTCTGATGGCATACCAACCGCGAGTCGACTCCACAACAAATTGTGGGGTTTTGTATATCAATTTTCTTGTACATTCTTAATTAAAATATGTAGGATTTTCCTGAAATTAGAATTTTAGGAGAACTTTCACTTAGATTGAACTCAAACAAATTAAGAAATCAAGATACACATTTAGGATCTACATTGAAATTAGATCATAGGATGCATGTCACATAGTTCGCACACTAACAGAGAGTTGAATGAGCCATTTAAAATAAATTTAAAAGAGTTAACTTTTGGAATTGAAGACCAATTATCGGACAGGAATGGTGCATGTGATGGATAACTCCCCATACCTTCCATTCTTGTAACCAGGTAGCGAGTCTAGATTTCTGGTTAATTATGGGTCCTAGATCCCACATCTAGGTGGCGACTCTGTCACTATCTTTTGTGTGGAATTCGGATTGCCTTAGTGATCCCAAGTTCACATAAAAGACGAATTAAAATCAATAAAAAAAAGAGCACACGCCAATCGCGTGGGTACGAGAGACCAAGAGAGAGCGTGGCGGCTCGCGCCCCACCCCTCTCGCGAGATCGGGTCCCACAACTACCTTCTTATTCTCCTCTACCATTTTCCATCTCTATCATCACTCAGTTATGGGGGGTTTGTAAAGAAAATTAGGGAAAGGTTTTAAGGAGTCTGCAAAAATCCGTAGAGAGGAAAGGGAAGAGCTCGGAAATAATTTCCGTTGCTATTACTTCTCTGATTTTCCATTGCCATACTGTAGAGATCAGGCGGGAATTGATAATCTGATTGATTAATTCTGCAAATTTCGCTTATTCTGTTTGTGATTCGGACGAAGAAGAAGAATTAATTTGGTTGAGAACTTGACGTCCATTGGCCGCGCTGGTTCAAGGAAGGAGTCGAGAAGAATATATGCATCGGCAGCAGCCATTGTCATCATTCCTTGCTGCTGCGATTCTAGTAAAATGTTCTCTATGATGTTGGATACCCCTTTTGAATGTCATAAAGAAAATAAGGTAACTCTTATCCGATTCTTTTCCTTGAATTCTATTTCCTGCATTTTTCTACTTGTGTTTTTCTTGATTTCCATCCTCTGATTTTAGTTTTGAAATGATCTATGATAGGAAAAATGAGTTTGGGTTTGAAAATCAATTTGGTTATGCTATGTCTGCAAACTGATTTACAAATGTTCTTTGCCTGGGTTGCTATTTCTGATTTTGACGACTGTATCAAATCATTTGTTTTGATTGCTGTGTGATTTGTCTGATTTATTTGAGTACCTCATATCATGTATTCGGATTTAGAGCAGAGTTTTGAGTACCAAATGAATGGATCTGTCAGCTTATATTGTGCAGCAGGGAGGTGAAGGAAACAGACAGATTTATAGATTTCTAATTGCTTATTCCTACATCACATTTTGGAATCTGATATTGCAAAAGTCAGTCATGGATTGGGAAGTTTAAATATTTGATCCGGATTCAATTCACAGTGCAAGGTTTTCAAGTATGAGTTCATTTCTGAATTTTCTTTTGGCACAGTACAGACCCATATTCAGCCCTGTTTATGCACATTTCGAAGCACAATCTGTCCCAAATTTTGCCCAGTTCAGCCCATGAAATCTGTCCCAATTTTTGCCCAGTTCAGCCCATGAAATCTGTCCCAATTTTTGTCCAATTCAGCCCCTGATATCTGTCCCAATTCCTGCACAGATTTTGTCCACAAAATCTGCCCTGTTTGGTCCTAGGTTCTGTCCCCAAAATCTGCCCCCCTGTTTTGGATTAAGATCAGCCCCTGTTTCAGCACAATACCAATCCATGTTGCTGCCCATGTTTTGTCATGATGCTAGTCCTTGTTGCTGCCCCCGTTTCAGCACAGATTCACCCCCATTTCAGCCCCATTGCTGGCCCCTGTTTCAGCACAGTGCCAGTCCATGTTGCTGCCCTGTTTAGCATATAAATTCAGTCACAGTTTTATACAAGACTTTAGTCCATGTTTCAACCCAGTTTGGCACTAGGTTCGATCCATGTTTCGGCCCTTGTCTTGGCAATAACAATTCAATTCTGTATTTTGGGTTCTCATTGATTTTATGAGTCAATGTGCTTATGAATAGCAAATGCATATTTGCAAGATTCAATGGTATGATTTTGGTCTCCAATGCTAATCTCAACCATTCTGTCAATGTGTTATTCCAGTTGGAGTAATGGGTGCTATAAAATTGGACTCAAAATCTTTGGTATAACCTCCATAACCTCTATGAATAATTCTTTCTATTTTGGTCCTATTCAAGATACATCAGTCATGTTTGTTATTTCCATGAATTACTATATCTTTCCTTGCATTGAGCTTATGATCTGTGTCTCATTTAGGCAATCTTGAATTCAGTCAAAGAGCACTAGCTATGCTCCGCCAAAATTCATTCGTGTTTGGGCAAAATTCAGCCGTCATCAATTCTTACACATTTGAGCTTTATTTTTGGTTGTAAATAGTTTAATCTCATTTATGCTCTAACTATAATTCACCACTATATGAGATTCACTATTTGATTGTATACATTTGAAATTACACAGGTATGGGGAGTTGCTATGTGTTAAATGTGTGTTAAATGATTTCATGGTTAAGTTTTTTTTTTTTTACATCTTTCTCTTGAGTTAATGGAGTCATAAAAGCCAAGTAGTGTGCACACCAATAGCTGGACAGGAGTTCGTTCATGCTATTTCTACTTGCTTTGATTTTCTTAGGATCTTTCAGTCCTCATCATGATAGAATCCAGGTGGTCGGATCTTGGCTCCTGTTCAAATCATATTCTCTCTCAATTTTTCATTGAGCCAACCCCCTTTACCCTTCTTATCATTTTTCCCATCTTAGGGTCTTCACAGGGTTTGAGGGGTTTTCTGTCTTTTCGGGATTATTCTTTGCACGTTCCTCGGGATCCTTTTCGAGTTTCAGGATTCAGTCGATTTTCGGGATTCCGTCGATTCCTCGGGTTTACGTGGCAATGACGGAATGTTTCTTGAGCCAACCCCTTCCCTCCCGGTATTAGAGCTTCCGCAGGTTGAGGGATTTACAGCCTACCCCTTAGGGAGTTTACCTCAGCTGTATTAGAGAGATATCCATAGGAGGCATGCCTTGCCTCATTGATAGAGTTCATGTTGGGAGACAAGCCTTTTCTCATATAAGGAGTTTTCCTTTTATGAGGCTTATCCAGCCTCATGTTAGAATAACCCTTTCTTCTAGCGAGTCTTTGACTCATTTTTACCCCATTCTTGGTAGCGTTACTAGAGAGTCACTGACTCATTTGTACCCCTCTTTAGTGTTTTTAGTTAGGAGTTTCTCCTTTAGAGTTGTTGATTACTTCGCTTTGATTCAAGACTAACTCAGTCTTATTAGAGCTTTCCCTGCTTGGGATCTAAGATTATTTTTTCTGTTCTTCGGATGCTTGTTTACTTGTTGTGGTTCATCTCTTTGAGACATTAGTTGATTGTTCGGGATTTTCCCTTTTGATTTAGGGCTTTGCTCTAGTTTGTGGTGTTACTTGCGTGTTCCCATTAAGAGTGAAAGCATTTAAAGGTCCAAAACTTTGAAAAGGCTTTAAATTCCAAAAAACATTAGAAATTTGAAATTCAAAAATATTTAAAAATCCAAAAACATCAAAAATATTTGAAAACATCAAATGCCTTTAAATCATTTGGAGTATTAGGTCTTAGCGTATTAGGAAAGTTCGTTTCGAACTACGTTGGCTTGATCCTCTTCCACGAGGACGTAGTGCAGCTTGGGATCCATATCCCAAACTTTTGTAAATAACATTTTAAATCTTTTTGAATAAGCAACCTTTAAAACCTTATTTTCAAAAGATCTTCCTCTAGAGTTAGGAGTTTCTCCTAGATAGAGAGTTTTAGAGTTAGGAGTTTCTTTTCATAGGTTGTTTGTTTGTTTGTTTGTTGTGTGCTTGTTTTAGAGTTAGGGGTCTGTCCTAGAGTTATAGGAACGCCTCCGTCCGGTCAGTTGGCGATCCACATCGCCGACTGATGACTAGAGTAGGATACGTTAGACCACCCTTTGTTTTCCTTAGGAAACACAGCCTAGTTACACATAGGTTGTAGGAACCACTTGCATTAGCTTAGGGCTAATCTGCATTTAGTTAGGGCATATAGGGTGTCCTAAAATCCACAATTCACTGGAAATTAAATAATCACTCAAGAAGCTTTAATAATTAGTCCGGTCTTTTAGATCGAGTCTAGGATAGAGGTCTAGGTGTCTTAGGCATCATAGTTTAGAATAGGCGCGAAGAACTACGTGACTCTGATTCTTGTGGAGGCGGGGATACGTAGGCTTCTTTGGATGAACATCAGACTATCCGAAGACACGGGTTAAATCGTTTAGAGTCTTAGGATTTGTTGTTTTGTCATATTATATGTTTTGTTATGTTTTCTTACTTTCTTGTAGAAACCTTATACCTTTAGTTGTAGCATGCATGTGTTTGTCCACCAGAACTTAGACACCCATTAGGTATGTCACTTATAACCTAGCAATGCTTAGGTGACACTTCTTTCATTTATTTTGTGCGTGATTACTATTTTATCTCCGAGACATGCATGATTAGATAGACGTCTTCTCGGAGATATATGTTCTCATTTCACATGATTTTGCCTAAAGTTCTTTGAAATTAATAAAAACGGCATAAAAGACCAAGTGTTCGCACTCGGACGAATTGGGGGTGCTCTTCGGACCTTCTCCATTCGTAATCAGGCACAGACCCATATATATTTATGGTTATCCATTGCACAAAGGATTTGATTTTGGGGTTTCATGACCTATCCATGGATGGCGACTCTGAATTATTTTAGGTATGTCCTGGTTTGGGGATTTATCCTTGGATCTAGAGGTATCTAGTTTATATCGCCACTCGTGCTATGCTATGAGGGTGGCATCCGTTTCGAGAGTTCCTTGGCAGAGCTCTCTCTTTCATGTGGAGATCCAGAGGATGTAAGGACTCATTACCTGGTTTAGGGGTTTCCCCTGTTAGTCCTAGGGTTTGGCCCTAGGGTGTTGCTTTGTGTTCCCTTAGGTCTTTTGACCAAAAGGGTGAAAACATTTGGAATCTAAAAATCACAAAATCTTTAGAAATTTGAAACCCAAAAATATTTGAAATATCTTAAAATTCAAAAACATGTTAAAACATTTAAAAATCCCAAAACATTGAAATATCTTAAAATTCAAAAACAGTTGAAAAATATCAAAATCCTTAAGTCATTTGAAATTCTTTAAAGTTTAAGAGAGAGTTCGTTTCGAACTACATTGGCTTGATCCTCTTCCACGAGGTACGTAGTGCAGCTTGGAATTTATATCCCAAGTCCAGCCAAACTATTGTAAATATCATTTTAAATTTTTTTGAATAAGCAACCTTTAAAACCTCGTTTTCAAAAGATCTTCATCTAGAGTTAGGAGTTTCTCCTAGATAGAGAGTTTTAGAGTTAGGAGTTTCTTTTGATAGGGTGTTTGATTGTTTGTTTGTTGTGTGCTTGTTTTAGAGTTAGGGGTATGTCCTAGAGTTATAGGAACGCCTCCGTCCGGTCAGTCGGCGATCCACATCGACGAGTGATGACTAGAGTAGGATACGTTAGTCCACCCTTTGTTTTCCTTAGGAAACACAGCCTAGTTACACATAAGTTGTAGGAACCACCTGCATTAACTTAGGACTAACTTGCATTTAGTTAGGGCATATAGGGTGTCCTAAAATCCGCAATTCACTGAAAATTAAATAATTACTCAAGAAGCTTTAATAACTAGTCCGGTCTTTTAGATCGAGTCTAGGATAGAGGTCTAGGTGTCTTAGGCATCATAGCTTAGAATAGGCGCGAAGAACTACGTTGCTTTGATTTTTTGCGGAGGCGGGGATGCGTAGGCTTCTTTGGATGAATATCAGACCATCCAAGGACTCGGGCTCAATCGTTTAGAGTCTTAGGATTTGTTATGTTGTGTGTTTTGTTATGTTTTCTTACTTTCATGTTCAGACTTTACACCTTTAGCTGTAGCATGCATGTGTTTGTCCATAAGAACTTAGACACCAGTTAGGTACGTCACTCATAACCTAGCAATGTTTAGATGGTACCTCTTTCATTTATCTTTTTTTATGTGCTTATTATTTGTATTCTCAGGAAATGCATGCTTAGGTAGACAACTCCTGAGGATTGTTCCCATTTCATATGATTTTCGCCTAAATCTCTTCGAGGTTAATAATAAATGACATAAGAAACCAAGTGCTTGCACTCGGACGAATTGGGGGTGCTCTTCGGACCTTCTCCATTCGTAATCAGGCACGAGCCCATATACATTTCTGGTTATCCATTGCACAGAAGATTTGATTTTGGGATTCCATGGCCTATCCATAGATGGCGACTCTGAGTTTTTTTAGGTACGTCATGGTTTGGGGATTTATCCTTGGATCAAGAGGTTTCTCAATTTATATCGCCACCCGTGCTATGCTATGAGTGTGGCATCCGTTTCGAGAGTTCCTTGGTAGAGCTCTCTTTCACGTGGAGATCTTAGAGGATGTAGGGACTCGTTTCCTCATCATCCTCAGATCGGGGTCCACACTATCACATTAACTACATGTTCTAAGTCTTGGAGATATACAAAAAAAAACAAAAAAAAAAGCCCAACAATTCCAAGTACTTTAACCAACGCATTTCCATTCCCGCGTTCCATCAAGACCTTCATTTGGGCTACCTCATCCCTATTTTGTTCCATCAACAACTTCATCTCATCCATATTGAGTTCCATCAACAACTTCATTCTTTGTAGCTCATCCTTCATGTGTTCCATCAACTCCTTCATTTCATGTAACTCAATCTCCCATCCTTCCATATGGTTGTTGGATTCCCTACGACGCCAACTTTCATAAGCGTCTACGACTTCGTCTGCCCAGTGGAAAAATTTGCAGTTCCACTTCGTACCATCCTGCGTGTTTTAGGAAAGTTAGAAACTTAAAATATACTACAAACCTAATCAAATGTAATCAATCTAAACTTACATTGAATGCGCACGAGTAGAAAACCCGGCCTCGGTTATCTTTCCTATCAGTCTCAGCGATCTTCAAAGTTGCTTTAAACCCACACTCACATTTTATGGGGGGTATTCTGAACCCACGGAACCTCCCATTATTGTTGCTCGATGAAGACATGACTTTGTTTTTTGTCTTTGCAAATCAAAGTTAAGAATCAAAGTTATAAATTATTTCAATGAGATAGCCAATAAGAAAAAATGGTATTCTCTGTAAGAAAATAAAAGATATCTACTTAGCAAAAATGAAACCAAGTTTAGATGCAAAAATCTAGTTTTTAGCCTCTTCAATCCAAATTTTTAGAGTACAAAATCCAGTTTAGGCGACAAATATAAACCCCAAAATAGCTTTTGCAGCCACAAATAGCTAAAACCTAGATTGAAGATGCTAAAACCTGGAAACTCAACCACACAAATTTTCAAGTAGATGAAACCATGAAACCATGACAGACTTTTTCTATTCCTCACAAATTTTTTTGTTTGGCATTTTTTAAAGTAGATGAAGCCATGACAGTTTTTTTTCATCCCACACAATCTACACACAGGTGGTTTTATGCTAATGGAAACCATGATTTTCTTCTTCTTTTTTCTTTTTTTTTTGAAATAGCGATTTGCATTAATAAGAAAAAATGACAAGGGAGCACCCGAGAAGGGGCAACCCAGAGAACAAAAACAAGAAAGAAGAAACAGAGAAGAAGAAGAAAAGATACAATAAAAATAACAAGATTATATTACGGGGGAAGATGATCGAACCAGAGAATACTCTCCCTCCCAACTCCCTGCTTGGCTAACCCATCCGCCTTTTCATTTGCCGACCTCCAAACGTGATTAAAGACAATAGCCGAACCTGCAACAAAATCCTCAATTTCATCAAATAACGCCAAAAATCTCCAAGGATGAGCTACACCACCCTTCAACCACCGAATGACATTCAATGAATCTCCTTCAACAATGATATGGTCTAATACTTCTCTACTCAACTTCTTGATCCCAAAATAGGCAGCTTTAACTTCCGCCTCAGAAGAATCACACACACCAATAGGACCAGAAAAAGCCCAAATAATCTCACCAAACTCATCACGGCAAAGACCGCCCACCCCCGCTGGACCCGAGTTTCCAAAACAAGCACCATCAAAGTTTATTTTCAACATTCCTAGCATCGGAGGCTCCCATCTTTGGACTATGTTAATTTTCCTCTCAGTACTAAAGCACACTTCCCTCCAATGTTCTCAAAGATCAAAGGCCGATACAAAAACAAAGGATGGAAGACATCTAACCCATGATATGACCAATGCTATAATCCGCATGTACAAATAATAAGGTGATTTGGCCAAACCCTCAAACACCCTAGAGTTTCTTTCCTTCCAAACCACCCACCACGTAGCTAGCAAACACACATTCCACAATAATTTCCCTCTCTTTTTCCATGGCATAAACCCCCACATACTCAAAAGATTCTGAATAGTTCTAGGGAAGACCCAAGTGATTTCAAACCTCAGAAAAATACATCTCCATATGATCCTGGTGAAAGAACAGTGCATGAACAAATGATCCACAGATTCCCCATCATTAAGACAAAGAGGGCAGTGATCAATTAGCAACAACCCACGGTTTCTCAAGAAGTTAATGGTTTGTATCCTTTGACGACAAACGGCCCAACCGAAGATACTAACCCGAGGTGGGCAATGAAAATTCCATACCTTTGCAGAAAATGCAGGAACAGAAGGAGGCATCAAACCATTATAAAAAGATTTGACAGAGAAAATGCCGGATGATTCCACTGTCCATATTCTTTTGTCTTGACCCCCACGTTTTACATAGCACTTATTAAGGAGCCGCCGCAACCGAGATTCATCCTCACTTTCCCACTCAAAAAGGATTTTTCTAAAGGCAAGACACCATATCAACTTACCACCACTACGATCAAAACATTCACAAACGAAGGCTTCTTTGTTAACAGCCACCCGATACAGCCTAGGGAACAAGATCCTTAACTGCTCCTCTTCACACCACACATCACTCCAAAACTTAATTCTATCACCACCATAGACCCTGAACCTCACCTTTAGATTAAAGGAGCAAGCTAATTTCAAGATATCTCTCCACGCAGTCAACCCCTTTTTCTTATATTCGTCCTTTGATTCCCACCCACTCGGAATACAGCCATACTTACTACAAATCACCTTAGCCCATAAATTAGACTGCTCTTCCCCAAATCTCCACAACCATTTTCCCAATAAGGCATGGTTAAACTCCCTAAACCTCTTCTTTTTTTTTATGATAAATTAGTTTCTCAAGTGGAGAGAAAGGGTTAAGGTATGGTGTAAAAAGAAAACAAAACACCAATAACCTAAAACCATAAAAACCCAAACGTAATTTCCAAAATCCAACGGAGAAGATAGAAAATGAGGAGAGGTATTTCAGACTGGAGAAGAGAGAAAAGGGGGATGTATAATGCAGAAGAAAAAGCCTAACCCTTTTTAATGGATTTTTTGTTTCCTTGTTTTTCAAAGCTAACAAACCCTAACCCTTTTTAGGTGTTATAAAAACCAATTTTTATGTGTATAAAAATGGAAACCAGATTTTAGGTCTTACAAAACCAGGTTTTGAAACCTAGGAAGATGAAGAATCGATCTAACGGCTATATAAAAATTATTTGTTACAAAAACCAGATAAATTCTCATTCATTTGTTGGCTTCCTTATGTGCATAAAAATGGTTTTTATGTGTATAAAAACCAGGTTTGATACAAAATCGAAGCTTCAGCGTACAACAAAAAGAAAAAAAGAGAGAAAGAGGTGGAGAAACCCTTACCTGGGGAAGATGTAACCCGAAAAGGAGAATCGTTTAGAGTTTTACTCTAGCGAGAAAAAAAAAACCAGCGAGAGAAGCTCTGTTTTGAGTTTTGAGAGAAGCTCTGTTTTGAGTTTTGGGTTTCGTTTCATTTCGTGCCCTAATTTTCAAACCCAAAACGATGAAAGCCGGTATGGTGTAGATCAAATCAATCTAGCGGCTGAGGTTATAAGGCGTTGAGGAGGTTTCTAATGTGTAGAGAAATTCTCTACACACATGTGTAGGAACCATTTTCTCATATATATATATATATATATATATATATATATATATATATATATATATGAGAAAAATGTCTCTAGTCTGCCGACTAGAGATCATTCTCTAGTCTGCAGACCCAAAACACATGGGTCCCACATTTTTTGTGGTGATCTAAAGCATTCATTTGATAGGCCCCATCATAGATAGGGTGTCCACAAAAAATCAGCTTCATAGGATCATCTTAACCCTTCAATTTGTGGAGCTAAAAAATGGACAGATTTGTGGCAGTTTATTGCCGTCCATTTTAAGCTCTACAAACTGAAGGGTTGGGACGATCCTATGGAGCTGATTTTTTATGGACACCGTCTCTATGTCAAGGCCCATCAAATGAATGCTTTGTATCACCCAAATAGGTGGGACCCATGTATTTTTGGTCGGCGGACTAGAGAATGATCTCTAGTCGGTAGACTAGAGACACTTTCCTCTCTCTCTCTCTCTCTCTCTCTCTCTCTCTCTCTCTCTCTCTCTATATATATATATATATATATATATATATATATATATATATATATAGAGAGAGAGAGAGAGAGAGAGAGGAAACGGTTCCTACACATATGTGTAGAGAGTTCTCTACACACTAGCTTAAAATACAGTGGGGGCCCACATTGTTTGGGTGATCCAAGCCATCTATTTTAAAGGCCCTCACATAGATAAGGTCTGTACAAAAAATCAGATCCATAGGATCATCCCAACCCTACGATTTGTGGAGGTAAAATGGATGTCTTTAAACCCTCACAAATTAGTCCATTTTTTGCCTCCACAGTTCGAATGGTTAGGATGATCCTATGGATCTGATTTTTTGTGGACGGCCTATCTATGTGAGGGCCTTTAAAATGAATGGTTTGGATCACCCAAACAATGTGGGCCTCCACTGTATTTTAAGCTAGTGTGTAGAGAACTCTCTACACATGTGTGTAGGAACCGTTCTCTCATATATATAATGTGGGCCTCCACTATATATGAGAGAACGGTTCCTACACACATGTGTAGAGAGTTCTCTACACACTAGCTTAAAATACAGTGGAGGCCCACATTGTTTGGGTGATCCAAACCATTCATTTTAAAGGCCCTCTGATAGATAGGCCGTCCACAAAAAATCAGATCCATAGGATCATCCCAACCCTACGATTTGAGGAGGTAAAATTGATGTCTTTAAACCTTCACAAATTAGTCCATTTTTTGCCTCCACAGTTCGAATGGTGATGATGATCCTATGGATCTGATTTTTTGTGGACACTCTATCTATGAGAGGGCCTTAAAAATGAATGGTTTGGATCACCCAAATAATGTGGCCCCCACTGTATTTTAAGCTAGTGTGTAGATAACTTATCTACACATGTGTGTAGGAACCGTTCTCTCATATATATATATATTAGGGAATTTACCAGAACACCATTTCACAATCCTTTTGCAAGAGAGAACATAGGCTCATTTTTTAACAGATTTTGTATTATTCATTTAATGGGCCCACATTGTATTTTTGGGCTGCACTTGTATGCACGGCGTCCACCATATAAATTCTCATATAAGTCTTATTTGATTTTTAAGAGGTGTTTGGGCTTAGCTACATGTAATCATTGATATTTGACCCAAGGAGACTTCAAAAATCATTGTCGTTAGATCAAATGACTAGAAGGGGACCTTTATCATACCCTCTTTAAGCGAATGTACGTAGAGACACCATATAATTTTTTTTCTTTTGAATGGCACACAAACACCATATAGTTTCTCCTCATTTGTATATAATCTTTTCGTAAATAATGGTTATAGGAAAACACTTCTAAAACGGGATTCCTTGCCAAAAATAAAGACAGGATAAGCATGCCCGATCCATTTGAGTGCTTTTTGCATATCTCAAGATACGCGCCCCTCGTTTTTTTTTTGGGATTTCTGCTGATTAGTCCCTACACGGCAAAATAATTGCTTATTAGTCCCTAAGAAAAACATATTATCTTATTAGTCCTATTTTAGAAAATATTTGCTAAAAGGTACCTAAAACTCACCTACGTCAATTTTCTCCGTTAAGAATTCTAATATGGTAAATTTACCCCACCCCAACCCATTTAATCTCTTTTAGCATTTTTTGATTTCCCTTCCATTATTTTCGAAAAAAAACTAGGAAATAAGTAAAATATTATCTCTTCTAATATTCTCTTCAAAAATCCTTCAACAAAAAAATCATTTTAGGAACTAAATAAATTGAAAATCTCTCTAAAATATTAAATAGGGTCGGAATAAAGTAAGAAATTTTAGGAAAAAATTTCGTTTCTAACTTTTCCAGAATTAAATAAATTGAAAATCTCTCTAAAATATTAATTAGGGTCGGAATAAAGTAAGAAATTTTAGGAATATTTTTCGTTTCTAACTTTTCCAAGAAATTCCTGTTTTGATTGGATTGCAAGAAAATAACTATGATGGAAAATTATTTCTATGGAGATTTTTCTAATCCAGTGATTTAAGAGGGGAATTATGTCTGATTAATTTAGAGGGATAACATCATAAACCGAAGGTCCCTAACTAAAAATTTTAATAGGGTTGGTTTACCTTAGCTTTTTTTTATGTATAAAAAATAAGGAATTTTAGATTTTTTTCCTTTCCGAACTTTTCCAATAAAATTCCTACAATCCAATGGGGCCTAGGTGGAGAGCATTTTGTAAGAGAAGCACTAATCTATCTTGTATTTAAAAGGCTGCTATAGATCTCAAAGAGGTGTAAATATGACCGAAAATAATGGAAGGGATATTGGAAGAGAATAATATTTTGCTTATTTCCTAGTTTATTTTTCTGAAAATAATGGAAGGAAAATCAAAAAACGCTAAAACAGATTAAATCGTGGGGGTGTGTACACGTTTATTTTTGCCATGTAGAGACTAATCAGCAAAAATCCCTTTTCTTTTTTGGGAGTGTGTGCACGTTTCACGATAAAGGATCCCGTGCTCTTTTTCAACAAGAGATCCCATTTTCCTAGCAACCCTCGTGGTATAAGAGGTCTTAAACTACTTTGGACTCCTATCATTTAAGTTGACCCCCCACACTCGCAAGTACTGTTATTTCTCTTCTCTATTGCTTGGATTTCCGGCTTGTGTGCCAATTTCTATCTTGAGCGTCGGAGTGGTCTTCCGGAGTCCAAACTCCAGGAACCCCCTAACGCGTGATCTTATAACGCATGACGAGCTCTACCGAAGCACATATACGCTGAGCAGATTTTGGCACCAACAAATACTAATATCAATTAAGACCACCATAAATGTAAAACTTGCCTATACTCAAAGAAACCAAACATCCACCATCATAATTTTTTAAGCATTGTAGTCGTGCATGCATTGCACACACTGTATTTCTTTTAATATCTATAAAGAAATTACTAGTGGGACCAACCACGGTTTGGAAATAACATTTAGAGGTACCCTAAGGCCCTAAGCCTCTATGATTGTCTTGAGAGTTCTATTCAAGCATCTTAAGTTGTCTAATCATATTTGAATTCATATTATATATAAAAAAACAACTCATGGGAGTTTTGCATGATATGACACATCACTGTTTCCTGGATTAATGATTGATGGATTTAGAAATATAATTTCCATCTTTTTCCTTCTGTCTTTTTCTAAGAAGGCATTATATAGAGTACTATAGAATGGGAAATGATACTTCCACCCCCTATTTGTAAAGATTCCCAGGTCACTAGCAATTGAAAAAAGAAAAGATATAAAGAAACAAGAAAAAAGATGGTTGCGTCGTTTCCTAGTTTGCTTCCCATCACTTTAAGGTTAAGGATGTATTTTTGCATCACCTCATTACTCATGAGGAAGTCATAATCAATAAAAGAACACTTTAAGAGGGACGACCACATTAATAAGAAAACTAACTGATGGCCCGCTTTATATAAATGGGCTTTTAGGGCTTATTTCGTGTGTTAGCCTTGTAAAGATGGTTGAGAGCTCAAAAGAAAGGGAAAAAGGGTGTGCTAGGTTTCTAGTGGGTTGGTGTGAGAGAGAGAGACTGATCTTCTCTTGTAATCTCTGAATCTTATAGTGGCATGCTTATCCACTGTACACGACCCAAATGTCTATTCCATCATTTTTAACAAAAATATTACATTCTCTTCACTCTCTCCAAAGGCCAATGACAATTTCGCCCATCACATTTTGGTGTGTCCCATCACTTGTACCAAGACAAATTTGTGATGCAACTTACTAACTAAAGTTTTGGTAAGTTGAATCTGATACTTATCTTTAATAGAATTCATCTATCACCCACCATCGACAACATTAACAATAAGTTATTATTTGATGACTTTTTCTACGTGGGTTCAGTTTTGTAAAGATTCCTAAAATGATCACTAAAATACAATAATGAGTACTCCAATGAGTTTTTATTTGCGATAATATATCAAAAAGTTGTAATATATTTTGGGAGATTGGTTTTTCGCCCCCTGTAGGATAATGCGCCCCCTGCTAACGTGATTCACGTTAATTGGGTCCCACTCTTGTTTGATGTGGGTCCCACTCTTGTTTGATGTGGACCGTCTAGTAGCTATGCACCAATTATTCGGTGTATACACTTTTCGTAGGAAAATTGATATTGGCACCCTCCATGTTGAGGCTAGACCCTTTACAATTACATTGGAAGGGCCCTCTATTAGGTCGGATTGCAGGAATTTTATGGAAAAGTTGGGAAAGGAAAAATATTCTAAATTTTCTTACTTTTGTTACACACACGCACACAAAAAGATGACTTGAACCAACCATATTCAATTTTTACTTAAGAGGGACCTTCAATTTATGATAATATCCCTCTAAATTAAACATAATCATACCATTTCTCTCTAAATTGTACAAAGAAAAATTTTCCTAAGAAAACTTTTTTCTATCAGAAATGTTTTTATTCCAGCAGACAGGGCCCAGGGGAAGCAACATGTAGTTGAAGTAGTTGAGAAGTAATGAAAGCTTAAAGAAGCCACAACAATGAAAGCTTAGGGCGTAAGGATGATGAAAAAAGACAAATGAGATTTTTACTTGGGCCCACAAGTAACTACAAAAGTACTTTATTAGTCACCTAATCTTTCAATTTTGAGATAACTTTCAAAGGGTGTGAAGAAAGGCCAGTGACATAGTGGTGGTTGATCCCTTCAAAAGATCACCTCATTCGGAAATTGGTAACCCCATTTTTTATACTAGATAACTCCATTCCTAGAGACTTGAAAACCCTCTTCCAAAACTTCAGTACTCTCCGCCAATTTTCAAGCACTTGATAAGCCCATTCGAAAATTGGTAACCCTACTTTTGAGAGTTACTAACCCCCTTCCAGAGAGTTGATAAACCCCTTCTGCTACAAAACCCCCTGCCTATAGCAACTCTTCTAATGGCATTACAATTCTGCTCATGATAGAAATAACAAAAGAAATGGATGTTGTTGTTTTCATTAAATGTGCTTCATGTATTACATCCCAATTTGTGTATTACAACAACAACAAAAATTTGAGTTAATCAAAAAATGTGTAGCTATCCATTCATGTATTACATCAACTTTTTCTTATACAAAGAGATAGATGGTAAAAACTCAACATTCAAGTTTTCAAGATTTGCCAACAACAATGGTGGCTGAACAAGGAGGAAGATGACTGGTAGGGTAAAAAATCAAAAAGGTGATAATGGAAAAGTAAAAGAAGAGGGAAGAAGGAAAAACCAAGGTCAAAACGTGTTGTAAATGTCAAATGCTACTGTCATTAGACTAAGGGGCCGTTTGGATACGCGGATTTTTGAATCCAAGTTTTTAGTTTGAAAACAGTGTAAAAGAGGGTTCATGATCAAGTTGTCGTATGTTGTCTTGGCAACGTTTCTTGGATTTTAAGTGAGAAATTCAGGTTTTAAAAATCTCTCCTGCATCCTGAGATTTCTAAAACCTAAAAATATGAGAGGATTTGCTACTCTCTTGCTGACGGAAAGAAGGGCGAGAAGTTAAAAATGAGTCAAAAATGACGGCTGATCTGCTTTTTCTCTCGTCTCTTAGCTACAGTTTTGAAGAAATCCAGGATTCTAAACTCAGCGTATCCAAACGGCACCTAATTGTTTGGGGGACTTGAGCACTTCTACCAATCCATTCCCAAAATGCCCCCACTCTATGACTGCAAATGTACAAACCCTAGCTTTGTTTAAGAAATGCCCTCAAATTTAAATGCACTGGATTTGTAAATGCAACCCTGATGACATCATTTGGAAATTATGATATCAATTTATGATACGTAAGAAAATAGCTGTTTAAGCCCCTGTTGGATTCACATGCTTTCCACGTTTGTTTTCTATCCTCGTATTTAATGGGGCTTCACTCATGTATTTTGATCGCGCTCTCCCTCTCTCTCTCTCTCTCTCTCTCTCTCTCTCTCTCTCTCTCTCTCTCTAGGGAGTTCAGATCTTGATCGATCTCTCAAGAATGGCAGAGAAGGTCTACTCCTCATTTTAAAACTTAGGTTTTTATGCTCCAATCATTTCATGATTTATCATATTTGTATTTTGCTTGGTGATTATATTTGTGTATACAATCTCCCCAATTCTCAATCTTACAAACTGGGTTTTTTTTTTCTTCAATTTTATCCTTTACATTGTCTTCTTTTTTTCTCATATTAGAATTGAATTTTACAATCAAAGGTTGGTTTTGACCAAAATCCACCTTTGATTTTGGATTTTTTTTAATAGCCTCTAGGTTCAATCCTTTTGTGTGTGTGTGTGAAATTTGAACTCAAATCACCTTTTTCCTTAATTTTTTCTGTTTTGGCACAAATTGAGTTTGTTTTTTCTTTTGTCTTCCCCACATTAAAAACCTTAATTTCTCCTTGTCTTCCCCTAAATCCACAAATTTCTTCGTAATTACAGTGGGTTTTGCTTCTCTTTCACTTTTGTTTGTTCCCTTCAAGAACACACCTCTCTCTAAACTTGTTTTTATATTAATTTTGTCACAGGTTTCCACCTTAATATTGGATGTTGATCTTGATTGCCATCGATGTTGTAAGAAGATCAAAAAAATCCTCTCCAAGTTCTGTGGTGAGTACTCTCTCCTCTATATATATATATATATATATATATATATATATATAGGGAATTGATATCAGCACCACCACGTTTTGATAATTGCACAAACCTAGCTTGTCTTTTCTTTTTTTAACTGGCTTGTGAGAGCTTTTGAGGGACTGTAATAGCCTTTGACAGCTCTTTAAATAATAAAAGACAAGATGAGTTAGTGCAAATATCAAAAATGGTTGTGCTGATATCATTTCTCTATATATATCTACAGTACTCATTGCAACCGATGAATAAGAAGATTTTAGATAATTGATTCAAATTTACAAAACTGAGTTCTTTATGAATTTTTCCATTTGAGAACGAGAGATATCAGAAGCCAGACTTTTGACAGGAAGCAAAATAAGGTAACAATCTCAGGCCCTTTTGATCCGGAAAAGCTTGCCAAAAAACTCCGCTGCAAGGCCGGAGAATGCATTACAAAAATCGAAATCAAAGAAGAGAAGCCCAAACCGGACCCACCAAAAAAAGCTGACCCACCAAAAAAAGACGAGGAGAAACCCAAAGAGATAAAAATAACAGCAGTGGTGAAAGTTGAGGGGAAGCCTAAGGAGGACCCACCAAAGAAAGCTGAGGAGAAACCAAAACCTAAGGAGGAACCAACAAAACCGGTGGTGCCCCACCCTGAACCGTTTCGTCCATGCTACCCACTGTACCCACCTTACTATCCAGCGTACCCACCATACCAACCTTATGTTCCGGTTCCAGTTCCAGTGGTGTGTCTTAAACCTTATTATGATGGTTATCCGAGGGATGGATTTTGTTGTAAGGGGTGTGCCGAAGGTAATCCAAGGGATATGATCTGCAGGAATGTTGGTGGGGCCCGCGTGAGTAGTTGCATTTTCTTCAGTGAAGAAGATCCCGCAGCATGCACTATCATGTAATGAGTGTATACACCATTGCTTGGTGTATGTCCCTTGAGGTGTAGACTACACCTTATTGAATCTCTACAAGTGCTGAATTTATTCAGTATTTTGCTTCTTTGTCTTTATGGGTTTTGAATTGTAGATTCTATGCTGGAGTTTAATGAATGATATAATAAAAGCGTCAATTGAGATGGAGAATGCGTCCTTCTGGATATCTTAGGGGTGTAAACAGATCGAATTCGAATCGGATAGTGCTATATCCGAATCCGAATTCGTCTACAAAATTCAGTATCCGTATCCGAATTCGACAGATAATTAAAATTTATTACCTAATTCGCATCCGACGGATATTATTCGAATTCAGATATTATGATTCAAATCCAAATTCATAAACGGATATTTGAATTCGAACACAGATACTGGATTCAAATCCGAATTTGAACATATCTGTTTATCCAAATTCATAGACAGATATCCAAATTTAAATCCGCAAAATTCGAATTCGAATTCATAAATAGATATCCTAATTTAAATCCGCAAAACATTTTATAAGCACGGCGAGCAGGTCCCACCGTTCGCTTTGTTTTCCTTACTCATTCGTTTAAGGCAATTTTCTCATTAACCCCCGGCCGGTATTTATACCCACAGCTCCACACAAGTTTTCTCCTCTCTCCCGATGTGGGACTAAATTTGCAAAACACCGCGTGAAGGCTTAAGTCTAGATTGTGGACCCCACCTTGTATATCCACATCGCACTTTAGTCATCTGTGACAATGAGTTTGTTCCCGCATACATTTTTCTACCTCCCTAGAATTAGACCAATGGGATGATGGTCAATGGCATCAATCAAGCAATCCTAACCGCCCAATCAGTTGCCTGGTGATAAATAATAAAATATAAAGGAAGAAGCAACTAGGCAGAAAGTCACTTTCACCATCAATAGTAAATGGTAAAAGGGAACATATTACATGAAGGCGAGTGGAGAGAAGTGATGGAGAATAGAAGAAGAGAACAATTATGTAGGAAATCACTTTCACCATCAATAGTAAATGGTGAAAGGCAACACATTAGGGTTTTCCTAAAAGGCAACATGAATGAGAGGAGCAAGTTGAAAAGGGTTAGGATCAACACTATAATATTCAGATAGGAGGGTTATAACCTATGGAAATGATTTTTGAGGCACAACCTATTTAGGCTGTGGCCCATCTAATGGACGGTTTGGATCATCCTATAGTGCTGTCCATACCATACTTCTAATAAAGTGAGGAGTGCCCTCATCAAAATACATAGTGCTGATAACATTTCCCTATTAGAAAACTGAAAACCCGTATGGTATTCCGAGTTTTTATATGATGCCCGACCGTGAAGTAATGTCAAAGCGGTGCCACCCTTGATATTTGATCCAACAGCAGATCACTTTTTAAGAGGCTGTTGTTGGATCAAATATCAAGGGTGATACCTCTGGCGTACCACCTTGACGTGACATCACGGTCGGGCATCAGATAATTTCTCTGGTATTTCAAGTTGACTTTCTCTTAAATTAATTCTAATGAAGAGGGAAAAAAGCAAAATCTTAGTTTCGATCGGAGGGCTAGGATCATTCAATCGAAATGATTTTTGGAGCACAACCTAATTAAGTTGTGATCAATCAAATGGACGGTTTTGATCATCCTTTGGAGTGCCCATATCACACTTTTTTTTTGAAAAAATAATGATTTTTATCATTATTTCGGTTAACCGAATTTTCTTTTGAGATAACCGAAACCGAATAACCGAATTGCCAAATAAAAAAAACCGAAACCGAACCGAAACGGAAAAAAACCGAACCGAACCGACCGAACCAATTCGGTTCGGTTCGGTTCGGTTATTCGGTTTTAACCGAATAATGAACACCCCTACCTCCAAGGCTCCAAGCAAGTAACCATATTCATTTAATTTCCCTCTAGAATGTGAAGAGAAAATAATTTTCAAGAAAATTGTTTCTATTGTAGTTATTTTGGATTTATTTCTAAGAAAATTATTTTCACGGATTCGGATACGGATTCGGATACACGGATACGGATTCGGATATACGGATACAGATATTCAGGATATTCGGATACGGATTCGGATCCGGATATTCGGATACAGATTCGGATATACGGATCCGGATCCGGATAGTCGGATACGGATTCGGATATACGGATCCGGATTCGGATATACGGATCCGGATCCGGATATTCAGGATAAACGGATGTACTTCTCGGATTCGGATGTTAAACGGATCGGATGTACCATTTACCATATTCGTATCCGCTAAGAGCCGAATATCTCATAAACGGATTCGGATAATATCCACTTCAAACGGATTCGGATAATATTCGCTTTAAACGGATTCGGTTGCGGACGGTAATCGGATTTTCGAATGTCCATTTACAGGCCTGTCTACAGAATGTAATGTAATTTTAGAGCAACATCCCCACTTTTGTCGATGAGTATATACAGCATTGTTTAGTGTATATCACTTCTTTGTCCAAGCTCTATGCATTTTGACTTGGGATTGTGCAGGGGCAATGAATTTTCCTAGAGATGAACGATCTTTATATGTAGTGTATACACCTTTTTTTAGTGTATAGTCCTTTCACGTTTTATTTATAACTAGATGGGAAATTATATTTCCATTAATTTTTATAAGGGTAAAAAATAAGGGAAGTTATATGTTCCTTTTTCTTAAAATATAAGGCTTTTATTTAAAGCTAGCTATAAAGAAATTTACATTCATAAAGTATTTAATAGACGTTTGTAATTTTATGCCTTTTCAAATCGTTAACACGTTTCACAAAGTACAATCATAGCAAAGTCCCCTGGATTTTATAAGGTGTATGAATTTTTTGCTGGTGTCAATATCAAATTTGAGGGGGGTATTTCACAGAGGATTAATGGAAAAGGTGTTTGCAGGACAGATGATACTTTTAGGAAAATGGGCCTGAATGATACCTAGAGAGAAATCATTTTGTTTGTTGTTCTAGTTTTATTTTAAACATAAAAAATACTTTTCGGAAGAGATTGGGTGGTGCCCCAGTTTGAGAATCGGAATGCCAAAGACTGAGGTATGAGGGAATGGGCCTGAATCCTTAGTTCAGAAATATGGTGAGAAATGATCCAGAGGGAAGGACCTGAAATCGAAATTTTAGTGAAGAAAAGATGGTGAAAGGATGCCCTAGCTAAAGTGTAGGCCATTGGAATGAAGGAACTGTTTATAGGGCTTACACCCTTCCCTAGGGTTTATGATTGTTTACCACAAAGATTAGATTTGATGATATGGTTCGCAATCATGTACCATGTGTATCGAACTAGCGTGGTGAAATCCCTAGTGAGAATTGGCAGCCCGGGGACACCTTCATAGAGTCAATGGACATACCCTACATGGGCGCAAAGGCTTAGGTGTGTCCATATTACTTGGAATCCTTACATCACTCAACATGAGTTATGGCAAACCTAGTCTAGGTTCAACATACCCTAGATAGGCATGGTATATTGCTATGTGAATATACTTGGGTATGAAATAGGAAAAGCCAAAGTTCCCTCTTAGTGCTAGTCCGTGGTCCGATATACCGACCGAGATTCCCAGCCTTAACGTCCTTAAGGTACGTTGACACGAATCGGAACTTGTTTTACTCACTAAAAAGTGCTAGGCTAAGAGGTGGAGCGGTTCACAAACACAGTGTCACATCCGACGGCAAGCACATCATCACTCGTGCAAGCTACGGGTAGTCCTGTGTGCTAATAACTCCGGGGTAAAATAGGTATGCAATAATGAGTGTGTGTAAGTGATGGTGATATGTGAGCAATGGGCTGCCTAGGTTGCCTCCCTGGGCATTTTCGCACATTCGACGGCAATTTTGAGCATTGGCAAGCAAACCTGGAAAGAAAGGTTCTAGTGCTTTTGTTTCAACATTGCAATTAGGTGTTTTAGGTTTTGGCAAGAAAGCCCTAAAAAAACATCTTTTCCTTTTCTTTTTCCTTTCTCTGTTTGCGAGGAGTAACCGCAACTTGCGAATGGTTCACAACTTACGATTACCTCCAAACACAACTTGAGGTCAAGGCTAATCATAACAAAAGTTTAAATTCAAAATTTTCTAAGTTTCCTCAAATATGGCCATTTCAAGTCATTTCAGAGCTTTATCCCTGGGGTTTCCCCAACGAAGTCGCCAATCTGTGGATCCTGCGACCCGGGAGGTCGTCCCTCTCGCATTGCGCCCCCACACGGGGATCATTTGGGGTCCCATGAGTATCTTTTCTCTCTCTTTTCTCTTTATTGGGGCTTTCACTCTAGCCCCCGTCAGTTGATTTTTCAACACGTCTGCGTTTCTGGTGAACTTGGAATAAAATATGAAATTCACCAAAAATACAATGGCCAGAGTCGCCAGCTAGGTTAACTCTGTAAGCATGGTCTCAACATAAACATGAGTAAGGGATATGGTTACATGGGGAGAAGGTGTTAGGCACCCCTCATGCCAGGGTAAACCCGGTCTCTTAACTTGACTTGGCGGATGTGAGAGAACTTGACAAAATTTGGTTTCAAACTGTTGTTATGATTAAGCTTATTCCCGAGTTGGGATTTAACAGAAAATGAGAGAAAATGAGAAAAATGGGTTTGTCGTAACTGCAAGTGGGTTTCCGCTATAAGACCTGGGGCTACAGGAACCCCAAATCTTATGGCTAGGTAAAATGGAATATAAATGACAGATTTTAAATGACGAAAAGCTAGTAGAAGAAATGAGTTCATTTATCTCCACTTTTCCCTCGCCTTAAGGAGCGTGAAGCTCTCTTCTCTATCTCTCATGACCTATGGGGAGGGGGATAGAGTAGGGGGATAGGAGAGAGAAAAGAACCCTAACTGTGAAAAAGGAGGGGATTTAAGCTACAATGTTTGGGGCCAATGGATCCCCAAACCCTATAGCTACCCATACCGAATTGTAATTAAAATACTGGGAAAGCAATAAATAAAGCCGTAAATATACCTAGGAATTGGGTTCTTTACAAGAAAGAATTACTTCTGCCAAAGAGGGATCTATAACTTCTATTCAAAATCGCTTCGCCTTCCGATGTGAAAGTGGGCGCCGCTCCGACTCCTTAGAATTTCGGAAGAGTGATGATGTCCCAAGGTTTGCAAGGGATTCTGAAAGAAACTGGATAGTCAGAGGTGACTTATCCCAGTGCCTTTGAGAAACTAGAAGCTTCTCAGAACCTTCTCTCTACTTTCTCTCTCTTTTTCTCTAACTTTCAGAAAAACCAAAAAAACCAGAAAACCAGAGAAATAAACCAAAGCCTTTGATTTTTTGGTCTGCATTTAAAATGACCAGGATGCCTCTATTTAAAAGGCTGCTATAGATCTCAAGGAGGTGTAAATATGACCGAAAATAATGGAAGGGATATTGGAAGAGAATAATATTTTGCTTATTTCCTAGTTTTTTTTTCGAAAATAATGGAAGGAAAATAAAAAAAAACGCTAAAACAGATTAAATGGTGGGGGGGGGGGGGGGGAGTTAATTTGCAATATTAGAATTTTTAACGGAGAAAATTGACGTAGGTGAGTTTTAGGGACCTTTTAGCAAATATTTTCTAGAAGTAGGACTAATAAGATAATATGCTTTTCTTAGGGACTAATAAACAATTATTTTACCATGTAGGGACTAATCAGCAAAAATCCCTTTTCTTTTTTGGGAGTGTGTGCACGTTTCACGATGAAGGATCCCGTGCTCTTTTTCAACAAGAGATCCCGTTTTCCTAGCAACCCTCGTGGTATAAGAGGTCTTAAACTGCTTTGGACTCCTCTCCTTTAAGTTAACCCCCACACTCAAAAGTACACATCTTCAATATTCCCAACAACTCGCAAGTTCTGTTATTTCTCTTCTCTATTGCTTGGATTTCCGGCTTGTGTGCCGATTTCTAACTTGAGCGTCGGAGTAGTCTTCCGGAGTCCAAACTCCGAACCACGGTCTTAGTTACTAGATTAATTCATGGTGTTGAATTGAAAACATAAGTAGAGAAAACTTTATCAACACAATTTGATTGACCATTACCGCCAATCTCTGCTTGATCTACTCCCAGCTAGGTGCTTGACATTTCTCAAAACCGTGCCACTTCGGAAGTCGAAGTAGTGGCTCCTCTCGTCACGTGGTTGAAGGAGAAAGAAGAGATGACCATGCTAAGATCCAATCCCAGCAAAAACCGAAATCCATATGGCTCCCATGTTCTTTCAGGAACTATGTGTTTAGCTTGGGTTTGGGAGTGGTATCTTGATGTAGTAAAAGACAACCAACGGTTTCGCTTTCTACAACTGAGCCTGAGTACAGGGCAGCAACTATGGGGGCACATGAATGTAAGTGGTTCATGCAGTTTATGCCAGACTTGAAGTGGCGAACTATTCAGTTGGGCTATACTTCGACAACAAGAGCGCAATTCGACTGGAAGAAAACCTAATCTTTCACACTCCTACAAAACATATTGAATTGCATCGCCACTTCATTTGTGGGAAGCTACTGAAAGAGGACATCAGCCTTCTCACAGTTAACACCGAAAAGCAAACGCCGAACATCTTCACCATGGGATTGTCTTATCCAAAGTTCTACAAGTTCCGATGGCAACTCCACGTGATGAGTAAAGAGTCAATGCTAAGGGGAAGTGTTAAGAGTAATCGTGATTCTTGACTCACCGGATGGGTAGGGCCGGTGGGGCCATTAGGCCAATTAATTCGGAGTTGGAGTTAGTTTAAGATTATGTTAGAATTTAAATTTGGATAAACTTGACCTTGTAATTTGTTTTTATCTCATCCTCTGGGTGATAAGTCAAAGTGATTAGGTTAGATAGAAATAGGATTTTAGTTGATTGGTATATAAGAAGTTGAATTAGAGTAGGAATTTATCTTATTTATCTATAAACAAGGAAGTGCAAAACGTGAAGTGGTGTGGTGTAATTTTTTGTTTTATTCAATATTCAAGAGAAAAGTTCTCTCTTCTTTTGGTTTGTGTTTTTGGTTTTGCTTTCTAGTTTTATTCCTGTTTTGATCTCTTTCTTCTACTGGTATAGCACAAGGATAAGTAGTCAACACAGAGGAGACAGGAAATGGGATTACTCTGGTTACTTTGTTAATCTCATAGTGGGCGATAGATGGAAGAAGTAGTCAAACGAAACGTGTTGGGAATGGAGGTGAGATGAAGGGTTGGGAAAAAAGTGATGCTTGGTTAGCGTGGAGACTAAAGGGAGAACGCTGGAAGTTTATGATCTTTTTGCAATAAATGCCATTTGGTTGCTTGTATTTTTTTTTTGGAAGTTGACATTTTATTGAATAGTGGTTGGGACAAGTTGTCTCCACCATTATACAAAAGTGGAACGGCGTCCAATTACATTTCTAAAAGAAATTACAGAGATGTAGATACCATGATTTCCTCCTTGAGCACTCCTGGTTTGGCTAAAACGTCCGCCTCTTCATTCGCTGATCTTCTCCGACGTTCAATTCTAGGTTGCAGGACCCTTATGAGGTCTAGAATTTCTGCTATAACATTTTGTAGGCGCCATGGCCCTGTTGAAGTACCCGAGGCCCAGCCCACTGCATTCGTAGAATCCCCTTCCACTATTAAAGATCGCAAATTGTTTTCATAGGCCCAACGTAGTCCATAGAGTAATGCCTTGATTTCGGCCTCGTTAGCATCACAAATTCCTACTGGGCCCGAGAAAGACATGATGATCGATTGTTGCGCATCCCTGATTAGGCCTCCAATCCCTGCCCTTCCAAGGTTTCCTATCGAGCTCCCATCAAAATTAAGTTTAAGCCACCCGTTTGGCTGGGCCAACCATTTGGGTTTGGGTTTGATTCAAATCGCTCTATCCCAAATGATTGCCCACCAATTCCTAATTAGATCTCCCACTCAATACGGTAGTTTCTTTTTATCCTTAGCCCATGTGATCAATTCTACTTTAATCAGTCACCACACGCCCCAAGGTGCAACTCTGATCTTGAAAGATACGCCTATTCCGCTCCTTCCAAATATTTCATACGATGGCGTAGGGAAAGGTGGCCCAAAGAAGTTTTCATACCTCTCCAAAAGGACCTCCCCTCCAATAAATAAGAAGCGAGCTACTGGATTTTGGACAAACCCAGCACATACCAAACGCTCCAATTGCTCGTATGCAAAGTTGGTAGGAGAAGGGACAATGCAACATCAGGTGGTCTAGTGTTTCCTCATTTTGCTAACATAGCACACAGATGCTTGCAAGGTGAAGATGTCTTTTTTTCAGTCGGTCACAAGTATTTATCTTTCTATGTACCAAAGTCCATCCAAAGGCAACCACTCTCGGTGGGGCCAAAGATCACCAGATACGCCTCTTATCCGATTTTTGTCCCGAACTCAGTTTTGTGAAGAATGATCTGACCATGAATACACCATTTGATTCCGGGGCCCACAAGATATCGTCATCTGTAGATATGGAGCAATACACCGAGTGTAGCTGTAGTAGAAGCCGCTCAAGATCATGTATCTCCTCATCTTTAAGATCTCTTCTTAAACGTATGTCCCAAAAAACCCTCCCAAAATCTCCCTCTCGCTTGAGATAATCCACCACCAAGGCCTCTTGGTTAACTGCAATCCGATATAACCTCGAGTATTTCATCGAGAGTAACGTTTTATCACACCATAGATCCTTCCAGAATATGACCTCTTTCCCGGGTCCCACTTTATATCTAATTCTCTGAATGAATTCATCCCTGACCGAGCAAATCAACTTCCAAGAGCCCGATCCCTTTCCAGCAGCCAAACTTTTAACGGTCCAGTCTTCATTTTTCATGCCATATTTAGCATCAACCACAGTGCGCCAAAGAGCCTTCTTTTCTTTACCATATCGCTATAGCCACTTCCCTAACAGTGAATTGTTTCGCAGACGTAACTTTCCTATCCCCAGTCCGCCATCGCTCCCTTATTTGGTTACTGTATCCCAATTCATCAGATGACTTAATTTTTTAGACTCTCCACTGCCATCCCAAAGGAAGTCTCTTTGTAATTTTTCTATGCGCAGCGCTACCTTCACCGGGATTTTAAAGAGCAACATAAAATACACTGGCATGTTGGCTAGAGCAGCTTTTATCAATGTTATTCTGCCCCTCAGAGAAATGTATCTTTTCTTCCTGGTTGCGAGTTTTCATTCCACCCTTTCAATTACCGGATCCCACTGCGACGCCGATGGTATACCCACTGGTAATCCTAAATATGATACCGGAAAGGCCCCCGCAATACATCCCATAGATCCCACCAGGTTCTGTATTTGTTGTTGCTCCATATTGATGCCCAGCAACATACTTTTCGTAAAGTTGATTTTGAGCCCCAGGATCGCCTCAAACCATTTAAAGATTCTGATGACATTAGGAATGGCGTGAGAGGTTGGCTGCAAGAAAATCAGGGTATCATCTGCAAATTGTAAGTGTGTAATCTTATCAACTCTTAGCCCAGCCGATAATCCCTGGAATAAACCAGTTTCCCCCGCCTTTGTCAACATAAGACTGAGGGTTTCCACCACCATGATGAAGAGAAAAGGAGCTAGAGGGTCATCCTGACGCAATCCCCTGGAACACTTAAAGAATCCTTCCACCAATATGGTTGAGAATTGAGAAGTTGTTGTTTGATATTAGCGATCTTGTCCACATTCGCCATTTTCCCCAAACCACATACGATCTTGGATGAAGTCGACGACCTCCCAGTCAATATGATCATAGGCCTTCTCTATATCAATCTTGAAGATTAAACTAGAACCTCCACTTTGCTTGACCGGATCTATAATTTCATTAGCTATAAGGAGCCCATCCAAAATTTGCCTATAATCCACAAAGGCCCCTTGAAATTGAGAGATTATATTCCCCATATAGTTCTTTACCCTTCGAGCCATCAATTTGGAGACAATCTTTGGAACGCTGTGGATTAGGCTAACTGGCCTGTAATCTTTTACCCCTATTACCCCTTCCTTTTTCGGAATTAGCTCTATAAATATTGCTCTATCCGCTTCGCTTATTATGCCTCGTTCCTGAAATTCAAGAAAAAATGCCATAATATCTTCCTTCATGATATCCCAATACTTCTGGAAGAACGCCATTGGAAAACCATCTGGTCCCGGAGCTTTGTCTCTTGCCATGGAGAAGATAGCCCTTTCTACTTCTTCCTCTGTGAAATCACGGTCCAAAGAAATCCATTGTCCCTTACTAATAGATTTAAATTGAATCCCTTCTATTTTCGGCCGCCATTCCACTGCTTTTGAATATAAAGATTGATAGAAGTCAACGATTTTCTGTTTGATTAAACCAATGTCTTCAATTAATGAACTCCCCTCCTTGAGGCTCGAGATAGTATTAATTCGCCGTCTCGAATTGGCAATTTTTGGAAGAATTTTGTATTCCGGTCTCCTTCTTTAAGCCATGTAGCCCTTGACTTTTGACGCCACCTGATCTCTTCCGTACGCAGAAACTCCTCATATTTTTCCAGGAGCTCTAGTCTTTCCATTTTCTCAGTGGTCGATAGAGACTTTGCCTCTTCTTTTTCTTCCAGGACTTCCAAAGCTGTCATTGTCTCTGCCTTATTGCATTTAGATTCCTCATCCACCATTTTCTGCCATTCTTTTATCTTCTGCTTAATAGCCTTGAGCTTTTTACAGAGAATATATCCCTTCCAACCTTGTATAGAAATCCCATCCCACCGTTGCTTGATCTTTTCATCTATTCTCGGAGCTTCAAGAAGATTTAAATTAAATCTAAAGGGTTTTGGACCACCAGGGAAATCAGACATTTCTAATACAATAGAATTATGATATAAAAGAAGCTTAGGAAAAGCCTTCTGGGAGATCAAAGGGGATCAATCTTCCCAGTTTGAGGATATAATAACCTGATCCAGTCGACACATTACTAATCTCACCTGATTGTTTGACCAAGTATAGTGTGCCCCTTCTAGTGGCAGATCAATTAATTTCATTTCTTGTATGAAATTCGAAAATCTCCTCATCCTTGTGGTTATCCTGGTTTGGGAATTCTTTTCTGAAGGGAATCAAATAGATATGCATTACGAATCAAGCGTAATTCCTTCCACAATTCCTTCCTCTCTCTCACCCTTACTGGACCATATACCGCCGTAAATATCTACTTCTCATCCCATTCAGCTGATTTGAACAAAACTATGACTGAATACCTCCCAACCCTGGTTCCTTCATTAGCAAATTTTCCTTCCTTCCATATTACAATTATTCCCCCAGCCATTCCAACTGATGACAAAGCAACCCATTCCCGATGATTCCTCCCCCACAATTTGTTAATAAATTGATCTGTGACTCCCGTTACTTTTGATTCAGTGATGACCACCAAATCTAATTTCCTCTGAGAAACCAAATCTTTGATTAAACGTATCTTGTTATCTTCCCCCAATCCTCTTATGTTCCAAAATCCCATCCTCATTAGGAGCAAGGATTAGAGTCCCAACGAGTAGAAGGTTTGATTAAGAGAAAATGCTACCCTTGAAAGAGGTTTCTGAGAGTCAACCTCTTCCAAGGACCAGGGTGAGAATTTACCAAGCAAAGATTGAGGATGAGAAATTATCTCCCTAAGATTCTTAGTACCTAGGTTTCCACCGCTGTTATTTGGATATTCAGAATTAAAGACCTCACCTTCCCGTCTCCATTCACACCTGATATTGTTTCATTCTGTCGTGATCCTTTTTTTGAAAATAGGCCCACCCACACTACTCTTGAGAATACCCAGGGCCCGTTGACTTTAGCTTCTAATCCAGGAGAAATCGTAGGAGCCTTCCTGTTATGTTTTTTTACGCCAATTATTCATTTCTCCACCTGTCATTTGATCTACTTGCTTAACTGGATTGGGATTTTGAATTTGAAATTTGAATTTTGAAAACCCCACGTCCTGACAAGGCCCCATATCCCTGACATTATGTCGGTTTCTACTTTCGCACATTCTCACTGACAGCTACAGGGGAAAAATTAACCGGTGGATCTACCTTTGGGCTAACCCGAGTCTTCCCCCGGCGGTCAACTGGTATCATCGCCGGGAAGGCCCCTGGCTCCCCTTGGAACCTTTCCAGTGGCGATGGAGACGGATCCTGAAACTCCCAACCCACCATAAAGTCAGAATTTTGAACTCGCAGGCGTAAGAAGGGAACTGATAGCCTCCATTTTAGGGTGAGGATTTTGGCCAACGCATAACTCATGCATTGTCCGTTGTTTTGTTCCATTCCTTGTTGATAATCATGGTCCCATTTTTTAAGAAAAAGAAGGTGACCACCACCAGCTTCATCTCCCATTTTTAGAACCTTAAGAGCTAGTACTTCACAATCAAACATAAAAAGGAATTCATTTTTAGCCAGGGGTGTAGGTAGAGACGGAATGTCTCAATGTTTCCGAGCCCAGATCCTAAGCTCCTCAGCACTCCATTCCTTCTGCATAGTTCGTCCTATCAAACAAGCTTTCACGAGATGTCGCATGCCATCTATTTCCTTCCCCGGAATATAAAGAAGAGGTAATCCATTCTCCAAATTAGTTGAGATTTCACCCGAGTCCGGCCACCCATCGCCTTCGAATGCCAGAACGTCGTTAGTTGATGATACCGGCAAAGTAGGATTCTTCTGCTGATGGGGATTCGCAATCCATCGACATTTTCCCCTCCAACTGAAATTAAGATATCCACAGTTTATACAACTTGTACGAAGCCTTGCTGATAATCAACAAAGATAGATTTTTCCAGCCAGCTTCTTTTACAAACGATATACAGTGCAGATGGAGAGTTAGTCTTTGGCCATCACAACATCTTGCCTGCATTAATTTCATAAAATTTACACAAGCCATCTGCTTACAAGGACATGAAAAATAGCTGATTGCAATGGACAGTTACAGTATAAAGCAACAAAGCTCTTACACAGGAAGAGTGTGTTCTAAACTAAGTTATATTACAACATTAGATTCTTGCCTTGCCTGTAGAAGATTAACATTTGCTTTTAACAGAAACGGTTTGCATCCATAGAATGCAAGCTGTTATATTGATTTCCTTTGGGAGCTGTAGGTATCAATCTCATGGACCCAGTACTAATCTGCCGATGTTCTGCCGATAAGAGTTGGAGGAATGGTTTAACGGTGGAGTATTGAAGCTAAAACTTTCTCTCTGTTCTTCTCCAGATCTATAACAATTTGTTCCATCTTTGTAACTTCTATAATAAGCTGCAATTGGGGTTGCTTCAATCACCTTACCACAACCAGAACTCCCGGTGATTTGAATTTGGCTCTGGATTTGTTCTTTCTCTCGTGTTTGTTGCTTCTCATTTGATCTATTTTCAGAACTTAAACTGATCCCAACACCAAGATTAAGGCTAATCACACCATTTTCTTCTGATTGGTCATAGTGCCGAGGAATTGCCCTCGTAGTGTCGTTCGTCTGCAACATGCAGTTCAAACCTGCTGACATGTGATCATTTAAAGTATTGGCTTCATTTAATACCATGGGCCCAGAAGTGTTGTGGCTACTAGTCCTTGCGGAAGGTACATCGTGGTTATGTTTTCCCTCGTATGTGGTTATAACAGCCTTCGGATCATGTGATGCCCTCTCAACGTGCTTCCTAACGGGGCATCCATTGTTTGTGCATTTGTAGTAACTCCTGTATAACATGAGTAGAATGAGAATACCCACAGATCTCAAATAAGAAAAATGTCAAGAAAGCTTTATAGTTTGTAGTAGCAGAAAATGGCAAATGCTGTAAAACACAACAAATCATGCATCCACTGAGCCGACTTAGTGAAGTCCGAAGAAAAATTAAAGCACAAGCTTGGCCTCCTTAAATGTAGCATTTAGATGGAAGGATCATCCATTGCTGTGAGAATTATATCATAAATAATAAGAATAAGTTTCAAAAAAAAAGATTGATTCAAATCCAAAATCCTGGTTGAAATGGAGCATTATATTAGTTTTAACTTTGAATTCAGTTTAGTTACATTATTACATAAACAAATTATGCTTTGTTATATAAGTTGCTTCAGGTTACGTTGAACCATCCTACTATGAATGTCAGGGTTACGAGCAAGGTTTTAAATTTCGGTTTCGGTCAGTACGGAAACGGAAAGATTTCGGTTTCGGTCGGTACAAATATGGAAAGATTTAGGTTTCGGTGGAATTTAAACAGAAACAATGACGTGGAAGGAATTCATTGGGATTTAGTTTTTGGTGGAGATGAAAACGGAAATATTTCGGTCGTTTCTGGAAATTTTTGAGGAAATTTAAAACCGTGGTTATGAGATGTCACTACACTAAAATGTGCAGCATTGTGAGCTGTCTTTACAGTATAATGTGCAAGAAACAAACTTTAACTAACCTAAAGCAACTAATAAATGCAAAAGAAACTACCCACACTACTATCAGTTATAGAATCAAAAGATGCACTAATTAGGCTTTCAGCAACCATGTTCACCTATATGAGGATGAGTGTAACAGCACTATGACCCCATTAAGCCTCATCTAATAATGCTATCATAGGGAAACAAAGACAAACCATGTGACTGAAGTAAAAGAGAAACATGCACAAAATGAAATATTTCACCCAACTTGACAATGTACATCTGCACTATTTATTGTAGGTACAGTTGTGTATTTGTTTTTATTGAATAAGTAACCAAGCATTTGATGGAGATACATGTATAACCGGGGAAACATGCATTAATAGTAGTTTGCTATTACTGGATAACCTTTCCGATTTTCATTCTGGCTAGAAAAGAAATTCAGTTGCATGGAGAACAGGAAAAGCCACAAGCAATTTTGGACAAGTTATTAATTTTTCAGTTAACAAAATAGATGACATACTTCTCTAAATGAAAATTTTCAAATAAATATTATTGTAAGTTGGAAAGATCGAGAACATGAAACGCTAGAACATTAGAGTATTGGAATATATCATAGTTACGGATTTTGTTTTGTTTCAGCCGAGATTCCAGAACGAAACCGCAATCCCCCCCCCCCCCCCCCCCAATGTTCCGTTTCGCACCTTGTTTCAGTCCGTTTCGGCAAGTAAATGTTTTTACTACTTTTTAATGTTCATTTACTTCAGATTTACATTTAAACAGGGGAATACCCCTCATTTGGATTTATTCAAAATAGTTTCAAGATCCAATTCTAAAAAAATAAAAAGTCAACTTTCTAGTTTTAGTACAAAATTCAACCGTTTTTTGTCATTTCGGGTCGGGTCAAAATCTCAACTTCCAAATGATGGGGTATTTTTCCAAATTTAAAAATTCATAAAGTCTAACTGATGCAGATATTAGGATTTATTTTCTCATTATTTAGTTTCTAGTATTTTTATTTCCATGTTATTAGTTTCTAGGATTTTATTTTCCATGTTATTTTTAGGAATTCTAATTTTAGTAGGTTTCTATCTTTCAGGTTGTTTATTTGCTTATATATGGGCCTCTTTAGAGCTTATTTTGTAACTTTGATTGATATTAAATAAAGATTATTCTCCCTCTAATTCTGGTTTTCTTCTTCCCTCTTCTGATTTCTTCTCTTCTCTCTAAATTCGTCTATTCTTCTCTTCTTTTTCTACTTCTCCCTAAATTCGTCTCTTCTTCAAGTTATTTTCGACTCTTCTTCCCCTATTCTTCTAATTCTATCCTCTTTCGTCTATTTCTCTCCCCTTTCGTCAAATTTCCCTTCACGGTCCTACATCAATTTGGTATCAAAGCCAAAGATCAGAGTCCGCATATCGAATCGCGAGCCACCTCAAATTACCCCACAATCTGTTACCCGAATCCCAAAAACATACCCCAATTTCTTCTCACCTTTCAGCCCTTATTTTCGGCCTCTCCTAGTCCTACCCAATAAACCTGCTCCTACCCAATAAACCTGCTGTCCCAAACCATCTTTTATTAGCCGAATAACAGCCAGTCCCTGTTTCAGCCCCAATTACCACTCAAATTTTCAACTCAACAAATTTCAGCCACGCCTCTTCCCTTCATAGCCAACCCAATAGAAACCCACTTCAACATCATACCCTAATCACCTCCCTGGATTTTCTCCATCTCTTTCAAACCTAACTATCAGAAACCCTAAAATCAGTCCCTATTTGGATATTCAGCCCTAACCTTCTTCACCGAGCCAACCCTCTATTTTCGAAAAGATCTGCCGCCATCGTGACCATTTTTTGTCCGCCAAGACTCCATCACCATCGCTGTTGCACCCGTGCGTGAGTCCATCGCAGGCTATCTCGTCTTCTCAGAGTTTGTGCTGAAGTAGGAAACCTCTTATTCCTATCTTAAAACAACCTCCTAAGTTAAGTTGCCTTAGCAAGTAAGTTTCCGAACTTATTTGGGAAGTCAGCTTCTTTGGAATATCCGATTGATAAAAAGGAAAAAGGAAAGTTCCTTCCTATAGAAGACAACAGATACGTAGGTGTTGTGGGTTTTCAAATAAAGCAAAGAAAGTAATAAAAAAAAGGAGGATTCCTTGCACAGTAAGTTTCCTCAAATTTCTTGGAAAAGGTTACTTTTTTAGAGGAGTTATTTATAGAAAAGAAAAGGTGGTCTGGAGTTACCTTCTAGAGAAAGAAAGTTACTTTTTTCTTCAACTAAAGTTGCTTTTTGCCTAGCAAAAGTACTAGTGTGACTTTTTTTCAAAGAAGGCAAAGAGGCTCAATGTTTGAGGAAATTACACAGGTACCCCAATCTTTTTTACTTTTCTACCAAGTGGGTCGCGTGACCACAATTGAAAAAAGAAGATCAGTTCTCTTTCTCGTATCTGCAACTAACAAGAGGACAAAAAAGTAAACTTGAATTAAATCAGCCCCCCATTCTTCACCTCAACACCCCTTTCCATATAGGCAAGACCAATTAACCTCACCCCCTTGTTCTCCTTGGCCACGCCTTCTTTTTTACTTTTAACCCAATTTGACCATCCCCTGTTTAGTTTATTACACACCTTATAACTTAAGGGATATCAGTCCCTTGTTTTACCTCAGGCACCCCCTTCGGCAAAAAAAAATCAGAAAATACAAAATTGAAAAAAATACAAAAAAAAAAGAGAGAGTTTCTTCCTCTCCTATTTTCTCTCTCCTCTCTCTATCTAGTTTTTCTCTCGTTTTTCGAGCTATTTCTGTTCAAAATTGACCATCGACCTCAACGCGGAAGTTGTTCGTGACAACTTTTAGAGCGCATCCAGCCTATTTTCAGTAGCGGACAGCAGTCTTCAGTACAGTTTCAGGAGCCATCTCAACCGTTGATCGAGCCGCTTCTTCCGATCATCAGCTTTCACTCATCCAATTTGAGATCCGAGACAGGTGTTGTATTCCTTTCGACATGACAAACAAATCAGACGGTTGATTTCAGTTTTCGACGCCGATCCCAATGGCTCCGCCCTATGTTCCATATTTTGATGGGTACGACGATCAATATTGCCAAGACCGCACTCCCTATAGTTATTATGAGACTATATGTCTACAGTGGATCAATGCTTTGGATGCATATCATGAGTAATACGGCTATGATCACCGAGTGACCATCTACAGAGCCAGTTTCTCTGTATGACGACAAGCCGAGAGGTTATGGATAAATTGAATCACGGACCGTCATCACAGTTCTTATTTTCGTCGATGGGAGGATGTTCGTGATGAGTTTATGAGTATTTATGCGATAAGGGCAAATCGGTATGAAAAACAATTAATGCGTGAAGCAGCTGCTCGACTTGCACAAGAAGCTGAATTTCAGGCAACCTTGGAAATGATAGCGCGTAACTTGCATGAGAGTAAATTGTTGTGCGAACAAGATGCCGAAGTCTTCGCTCGCTTTGAACGAGAAATCACAGCCCACCATGCACGAGAGGCTGAAATTGAACCAGCGACGAAATTTGATGCTATTGGTCCGACAGATGATCTTGTGGATGAGACCATTATAGTTGTTGAGCCTATGATTACGTAAGCTACTGAGTCAGAGATGTTATATAGCAAGAGAGTCCAGTGATTGCTGAGACCGACATCGACAGGCATGATGATTCAGATATTTCTCCAGCACCAATTGCCAAGCATAATGATTCAGATATTTCCCCAGCACCAGCTGCCGAGCATCTAGAGAGACAGCTTGCCACTTCCACAGTTGATGCAAATATTGTGACCGAGCCATGTGAGGTTGTTCTATTGACAGAGTTGACCAAGTACCGTCATGATTCAGCGGCGAGTGCCTTGCTTGATGCGCCATTACTTGAGACGAATGATTGAGAGCATATTGTTGAGGATTTCCCTATCTTTGAGCCGATTGAGCGGATTGTCGAGATTTGTGCTGAGACAGTGGAGCTTGTTACACACATTGATCAGGAAGATTGCCCGCATGATATCACTATACCGATCCAGGAGGAGTACGTTGTCATCTTCCCAGCTTATTTGATTGTCAAGAGAGGTTCGCGTCTTTATGATTCTGCATTGTTGATTTCTTCTGTAGTACTACGCTCACGTTCCCTACCACTTTCCCAGTCCTTAAGAGCGTTGTGCAGCATTCCAGAGTTCGGAGGATTGCGATTCATGCTACTTGAGTGGGTCGTTTACGTATTTAATCTAGGCGGATTAGCTAGAAGGCAAGTTCTTTTCAAGCGAGGGAGAATGATGCAGATATTAGGATTTATTTCCACATTATTTAGTTTCTAGTATTTTTATTTCCATGTTATTAGTTTCTAGGATTTTATTTTCCATGTTATTTTTAGGAATTCTTATTTTAATAGGTTTCTATCTTTTAGGTTGTTTATTTGCTTATATATAGGCATCTTTAGAACTTATTTTGTAACTTTGATTGATATTGAATAAAGATTCTTCTCCCTCTAATTCTGGTTTTCTTCTTCCCTCTTCTGATTTCTTCTCTTTTCTCTCTAAATTCATCTATTCTTCTCTTCTTCTTCTACTTCTCCCTAAATTCGTCTCTTCTTCAGGTTATTTTCGTCTCTTCTTCCCCTATTCTTCTAATTCTATCCCTTTTCGTGTATTTCTCTCCCCTTTCATCAAATTTCCCTTCACGGTCCTACATCACTATCATGTCCAAACATTATTAAATCCCAGAATTCAGGTAAAAAATCTAATAATTTAATCTCTAAAATTCTTTCATCTAATCAGGCACCGATAAACATAGGCATCTCAGTTGACATTGATTTTCCTTCAAGTAAATGTTGGATCTTCACCTTTCAAAAAAAATGTTGGATCTTTACAACCTTGATGTTTTGATGGATTGGGTAGCACAGGATGACCATGTTGTTCCAATTTTTGGGAATTTTTTAGCATTTTTTCATATTTTTAACTATTAAAAAAATTCGGTTGTCGTAACATCGATTCTGAAACAAAACGCCGAAGCATTCCGTTCAACTGGCCAAAACGAAACGGAATTCATAGCTAAGAAATATATTTAGCCATTGTCATGCGAAGAACTTGACATAGCCATGCATAATGATGGTGCTGGCATAATTAGTGAACCATATAAGTAGCCTTCTATGTTGAACATTTGAGTGACTGACTATATTCTTCATGGTTAATGATATCAGCACACTGTCAAGAGCTTTAATGGGCACCATAAAGAACTAAATCTACAACAAGAAATCAAGGTCGCCCCCTTCTCTGAGGCCATAAAGTCCCCAGTTACTCTTCTCACTGTCCTTGAAGGTCCATACATATATATATATATATATATATATATATATACATATATATATATATATGTATATATATATATATATATATATATATATATATATATATGTATATATATGGAAGGAAGAGTTCATGATGACTATCATGTATGTATCAATAAATGGACGAGGACTGTCTATGTGCTTTTAGCAGTTTGTGTAACTGGAAGAAATAAACAGTAATATTCTTCTCCAAATTTCATGATCTAAGTTTCAAGAAAGAGAATTATAAAAGAATAAAGAGAACCAAAATCAATAAGATAATCCTTTCTGCCCATTAGTTGTCTGATCCTAAGCAAGGTTTTAAATTTCGACCGAAATCCAAAATTTCGGTCCGAAATTTCGGGTTTCGGTGGATACCAAAATCGAAATCGATAAAACCCGTAGTAGTAGTTTATTTCAGTCGAAATTTTGTTTATCCCGAAAATTCGTCCGAAATTTAAGGGATTTCACCCAAAAATCTTGATTTATGATAATTATTTACTATTATCCCGAAATATCGGTAATTCCGATCGAAATTTTGTAGGAGATAAAATAGCTGGTGATTGATTTCGTTAAATTTCAAAATTTCGGCTGCAATTTCGGTTTCGGAGAGGACCGAAACGCATTCCGAAATTGAAATTTGAAACCTTGATCCTAAGTAGCAACACATACCTTGGATTAGGATTCCCTCTCACTACTTTCTGCCCATATTTACGCCAACGATACCCATCATCCAGGATATCGACCTCACTCATAGTTTGTACAACAACGCGTGGTTCCCGGGTTACCTTGCCCATCGGAGTAACGTCTATACTTCCAATATCTTTCTTCCTGCTCACAATTTTATTCAGGAATAGAATACAAGGTTAGCATTTATAGATGCACTTGCTTATATGTAGGCCATACCTGGCAGCCAGGAAATTTCTTTTCATGATAAATCAGTGTCTCCAAGTGGTGAGGGGTAGGGCAGTAGGAGGAGGAGAGAGATTTGAGAGGGCAAGATTGAGATGAGCCTGAGAAGTAGCTAAAAATCAGGAAAAAAGTCGATCCTATTTTGAGTAGAGTTTTTTGTTTCCTGATTTTTAGCCACTTCTCATCACTTGGAGCTAGTTTCCTGATTTCTAGCCACTTCACCCTCATCTCCACTTGGAGACACCGATTTATCATGAAAAAAAAATCATGGTAGCCAAACGTGCCTGTAAAGTTCATACAAGTAAATTCAACTTAAGGCACCTGCGCTTTGACTCAGGATCATCATCATCTTCAACATCATCGCCAATCTTGTTGGAGGGCCCACACGCAACTTCTATATCATCATCACTTACTGACACAGGAGAAAGCGCAGGGGCACCATTTGAATCAATATGGTGAGCTGTCTGGGCATAGGCATTTGATGGCTTCTCTGCAAAAAAAGTATGTAAAAATCTTCCAAATTTTCATTTTTAAATAGAACATACAAGCATAAAAATACCATTATCAGTGGAACACTAAACCGTACCTTCTACACTGAATACAGAAGAAAGCCCACCAGTTCTTTCTTCACCAGGACCAGTAAGGATTGCACCAACTGCTAATCGACGGCTAGTTTGAGGCTTAGGATGGTCATGCTGACCCTTATATATAATATCCACAATTTGACCATCATGTGAGCGTTCAAATTGCTTTTTCATTTGGCAATTCGGATGAGTACATTTATAATAGCTCCGTGGAAATTCACATCCTTTAACATATTTCTGCCCATATTTTCGCCAGTTATACCCATCTTCTGATGATTTCTCAACTACAACCAAAGGATTATGTCCTTTATTTGATGCTTGGGTCCCATTGTCTGAGACCTGCCTTTGCCGTGATTCATCGGAAGTAACTTCAGAAGGTGGATTAGCCATTGAGGTAACCATGTAAGCTGGTGTATTTGAAGGTGTTACAGATAGAGTCAACTCGTGTGAAGAGACTCCTATGTTATCAGTTGTTACTGAAGGTGAGGATGCAAATTCCTGGGGCTGGCATTGACCTCGAACTTGTGCAAATGGCTTGCAGTGAGAGTAGCTTGAACTAACAGAAGGCTTAATAGAAAATAAAAAGAATGTTAGGCAACTAGTACCAGTAAATCTGGCTAAATTGCAAATGTAAACAACTGAACATAGATGGAAAAAAACACGCTGGTCCAATGCAAACTAATGTAAAAAGAAGAATAGAAACTAACTCCTCATAAAAGTAGTTGAGATAATTCAGTAGCAATAACCTGCATCCTCACTAGCACAGCACCCATATTTTACCACAATTTAAGGGAGAAATTGGTTTAAAAGTAATGACGCTAACTATACCAACCGCATCTTCTAAGTGAAAAAACATGTCCAAACAAGCTCATTTGTGAACTCCTTTATTGAAAATAAAACAAATAGCATTTTTTAATGACTATAAAAATAGCCTTAGAACAAGAAATTATATATGATGGGGATCGTAGACGTCCCTTACGGGTTTATTCTAGGCGGGGCCGCACACAGAGGACCCCATAGGTATCTTTTATTATTCGTAGGGACATTTTGGGGATTATTTGTTGTTCGTAGGGATATTTTGGGGATTTTTGGCTTTATTAGGGTTATTTTGGTCTTTTACTTATTTTAGGGACATGTTGGTCTTTTCTTATTTGTTTGTTGCCTATATATAAGGCCAGTTGGCCCAGTTGTATACTTTATATTAGGATTGCAACTCGGGTCGGGTTTTCCAAAACCCTACCCAACTCGAGAAACTGTCTCGGGTCGGGCTTATTTTAGAAAAACCCATGATTCATAAAACCGGCCCTACCTGAGATAGTTTCTCGGATTGGGTCAGGTCAGGCCGGCTGCGCGTGCACAGGGGGGGCATGTTTGGCATGTCCATGCACCATACTGTTAGAAGTAGAACTGCTCGAACAACATAAGCAGGGGTATTAGAACTAGTCGAACAACATAAGTAGGGATATTTTGGTCATTATGATACTCGTGTAGCAATTCTATTAAGTTATTTTGATGATATGAAAAAACTGGGTTTAGAGTTCCCGCAAAATTTCTAGCCTTCTCTCTTCTCTACTTTCATCTCACTATCACATTTACAATAGATTTTACATGGTATCAGAGTCATTCGATCAAGAACAGCAGCCAACCATTTACTCTCCATCATAAACGTACTTCTCCTCTACATATTTCTTCTTCCTCTCTTAATAGATACTCTATGCTAACCTAATTTTCTTCTCACTCCGTCCTATTTTTCTTTCTCTTCAATCTCAAAAGCTTTAAACCTCCTTATTGTTTTCCATTTTCTCTCCTTCAGTCTTCCCTTTTTCTCTTTCACATAATAACCAAGGGTTTCTCAAATTCAATGTTTAAAACTCATATTCAGTGGAGAACTCGGCCAGCGTAAAAGGAAGTCAACTCTGGCAAGTCAACAATTGATGTGGTCAAGTTTTCATTAACTCGAGCGAGTCTAAGGAGTTTTGATTAACTTGGTGAGGAAAAACTCAGACTCGGATGAGAATTAACCAAGGTAAAAGGGAGTCAACCTGGACAAGTCGACAATTGACTCAAGGAGTTTTTAAACAGCGCTCAAACCCTTCGGTCCAACTGCCCTTGCATTCATTTTCTCATCTTTTTTTTCCTCTCTCCTTTGCTGACACAAGCCTCATTTGAGTGAGGTGCATGTTAGCGAAATGGTTTTCTTTTACACAACAAAGCAGAGACCACTCTCTTTTCACTTAAAAAAGTGCATTTTAGCACCTTAATAACAAAAAACCCCTACTTATCCATTTGGATGTGGACATGGTCACGGACAAGGTTGTGGCATTGGTTTTCAACATTTTTGCCACCATGTTCCTCAATATCTAGTAGCATATGTGGCACTCTACATGGTTAACAAGGACAGGGTGTCCCTAGCATGCCCACGGAGGTCTTCTCCTACAGAAGGAAACACTATTTTTCTTCGACTGAGTTCTATACTATAGCACCGGCACAGCTAGGTTTTGCATTACCTCAGTTCTATCCTCATGCCCCAGGCTCTGTTGCACTGAGTCGAAACAGAATCACTTTCATTGATTGTTACAGCTTGTTAGATGTGTGGATATAGAATCACTTTCATTGATTGTTACCGTTGCTATGATTCTCAGCCTCATATAGACTTGGATATGGCCTTGACATATCGTTTTATTCTTTTTGAAAAGATAACCTAAAATACATTAGAAGAGAGAAAAATTACAGAGGTAGAGGTTGCCCTCATACGAAGAGTCCTTGTATCCCTAAGAACGTCAGATTTCGCCAACAATCGGCTAACTCATTAGCAGATCTAGGAATGTAAGAAAAAGAAACATCTATATCCCTATAACTGTCCACAATCTCACCAATAAAGGATGCTAATTGCCATGGCCCCAAATTCCTTCCTTCTGCACATGAGATCACATTCAGCGAATGACCTCCAACAATAAATGGACTGTGAAATATTCTTGTGTAAATCTTAGCACCATTGAGGACCCTAATTTCCGTCTTGTTGGAGTTGGATCTTCTGATAGGGCCACAGTAAGATAACAAAATCTCACCATCGCCAGGTCTGAATACTTCATCCACCCCTGCTAGACCTAGATTTCCAAGGGAACAACCATCAGAGTCCCCTGCTAGACCTAGATTTCCAAGGGAACAACCATCGAAGTTTTACTTAATATTGTTCCCCAATGGATTTGGCATATCATATACTGGATCTTTCTCTCATTACTCCTTTAGAAGCTTCCTGGGTGGTCGATACTGGTGCCACCCACCACATCAATGATGACTCGAGTAACATGATTTCAATATTATGGTTCCTCTCACATTATTACGGTTGATGGATCTTCCCTTGTCATTACTCATGCAAGTTTAGTGTGTCTCTTCAGACTTTTGGTTCCTCCTATGTTGATGTATATGTAGTCCTTAGCATTCAACGAGAACTTTTGCCTGTCTCTCAATTTGGTTCTTATTTTATTTGTATCCCCAATTATGATATTGTAAAGGTACGAACATGGAAGCCCCTTGCTAGGCACAAAGGCATTGTCTAATGACAAGTGGATGAGAGTTATGGAAGAAGAGATGGGTGCACCTTTATAGAAATGACAAGTAAGAAGTAGTAGCCAGATCTCAAGACGAGAATGTGGTAGATTGTAAACAAGGTTTTAAATTACGGTTTTGGTTTCGCTTGGCATGAAAATGGAATTATTTCAGTTTCGGTGGAAATTTCAATTGAAATCTTGTAAAATCACATAAATGTATGAAAACATATGCACATGATGAAATTTTAAGAAGAAACTTCGAGAGATACTAGACTAAGCACAAATACATTCTTAGAAATCATCAAATAAGCAAGAAAGCCATCTATAATGGCATCAAACACCTAGTGACCTACGATGCTGCACATGTTTGGAACAGTAAAATCAATAAAGGCTGTTTGAATGCCGGATAGTTTTTTGGGGGCAGAACTTATTCGAGAATAAGAGGCCATTCAGCATTTGTTGAAGAACTATCCTGAACAAAACAATCCCAACTTTTGAGTTCAACCTAGAAAATGAGAGCAACTGAAATTCTAGATGAAATATCGAATTTCACTTGCCCAGGACCAAAAAAATGAAAAACTAGAAACTCAAATTTAAAAAAAAAAATCCAAAAACAGAAAAAAAAATCTTAAAATACTTATAATTCATGAGAAATGACCAAAATACCCATATCTCATAGAAAATAATCAAAATACCCACCTCAAAAAATGACCGAAATACCCCTGTCTCATAAAAATTGATAAAAATACCCACCTCAACAAAAATGACCAAAATACCCCTATTTATAGAAAAGGACCAAAATACCTATAACTTTTAGAAAGTAAATAAAATATTCTCACCGTTCAAAAAAAAACTAAAATATTCTTATCTCATTCAAAATGATAAAGATACCCTTATCTCATGGAAAATTAACTAAAATACCCGTACATCATAGAAAATGATCATAATACCCTTACACAAAGTGTGTATATTTATAGTATATAAAAAAAAGGGCGGCCCAGTGCATGAGGCTCCCGCCATTGCGGGGTCTGGGGAGGACTAGATGTACGCAGCCTTACCTCTGCTTTGCAGAGAGGCTGTTTCCGTGACTCAAACCTGTGACCACAAGGTCACAATGGAGCAACCTTACCGTTGCGCCAAGGCTCACCCTATGTGTGTATTTATAGTATGTTTGAGTAAGAATATAAAAATGAAAAATGAGTTTTTAAAAAATCCTAAAAAACTTTTATTATTAAAAAAGGAGAAAATTAATCATCTCATAAAATTTACCAAAGTACCCTTATGTCATAGGAAAATATCAAAATACCCTTATCATTAAAAATGACCACACTCGTTAAAAATAACCAAACAACCTTATCTCTAAAAATGATCAAAATACCGATGTCTTGCGAAACTAGTAACATTACCAAAATCAAGGTTTTAAATGTCGGTTTCGGTGTCGGTTTCGGCCACAACGAAAACCGAAATATTTCGGTTTCAGTGGAAATTTCGGCTGAAATAATGTAAAAATTTGACAAAAAATTCGGTTTCCTTAAAGTTTCCACCGGAAAGTACAAAATTTCGATGGAAATTTCAGTGGAAATCTTTACATTTCAGCGGAAATCTTTTACATTTCGGTAGAAATTTTGTAAGGGTGAAAAACGAAATTTGGGTTAATTCGGCGAAATTATGGGGAAATCATGTAAAAATCCGATTTAATGTACTTTCGGCCGAAATTTTGGATTTCGGCCGAAAGTTAAAACCATGACCAAAATAACGCTGTATTTCAAAAAACAACCAAAATACCCTTACCTTTTTCATCCATACCTCCTTGGAATTAGGGGTATTTTGATAATTTTTATGAGGTAGGGGTACTTTAGTAATTTTCTATGAGATAATTATTTTGATCTTTTCATGATAAGGATATCTTGGTCATTTTTTATGATAAGGGTATTTTGGTTATTTTTCATGAGATAAGGGCATTTTGGCCAGTTTCTTTGAGATAGGGGTAGTTTGGTAATTTTAATGATAGGACTCTTGCAGCAACGTCCTTCACTTTATCATTCCTCTAGATAATTAATTCTTTTATAATAAAACATGGAACAAACAACGGACAAAAATAACTCTGATAAAAAAAAGTGGACAAACAGAAGATAAACTAATTCTGGACAAGCTATCCATGATAACAAGCAATCCTGGGCAAGTTCCTTTTGAAGGTTAGATTATCCTGCAATCAAACACTCCCAAAGAAGTACAATGTAACGAAGTACAAGAAAGTACAATGACCAGTCTCCGCTCCAAAGACCCCAACTCTATGTCAATACCAAATAGACTTATGAGGTATTATTGGTCTCATGTAGATCTGGCATCCCATATATAAGATATGGTTACTTTGATGTGCAATTCGATGATCCTGCCTACCAAATACCATTCTCTAGATTAATGAAATGAGATGAAATGCAAGTAAAATGTCTTACAAAAAAAAAAATTCTCTTTTCGGTGCTTAATCAGCTCATCATTTGTATGATGCTTAGGTTTTAAGATTTGAAATTCCCATGACTCTTCACATTGAAATGAAAAGTGGGCCCACCTTCGATTCAACTAGGATGGGCCCACAAAGCATGTTGACAAAGAATAAAAATCTTAAATGTTTTTCTATAGGGTTTTTTTCAGAAAAAATTCCATAGAAAAGCAAGTTTATTTTATTTCCAATATTTTTTCAATTTACCGCAAATTAGGGCATCATTTTTTTTTTTTTGAGAAAAAATAGCTCTATAAGATGTAAATCATAACATCTTTCCATTTTTTTTTTTCTTTCCAACTATTTCATTTGAATTTTGGGAATTTCAGTTGAATTTCGAGAATTTTGATCGGAAATAATGACGTGGAAGGAATTTATTGAGATTTTGTTTCAGTGGTGGGGATTGAAACATAAACATTTCAGTGGTTTTGGTGAAATTTCAGGAAAATTTAAAACAAATTAAAACCATGGTTGTAAATGGGTTTTCAAGCTAAAACAAATGACATAAAAGAATCATAGATAGGTAGAAGGCCATGACTTAACAGAACCATAGATTGGTACAAGGCTTAGTGGCCAAAGGGTATAACCATGGACACATCTGACTGTGATGACTGATGAGGCATTCAGTCTAGTAGTCATGACCATGGTTTTAAAATTAGGCCGAAATCTGAAAGTTCGGATTTCGGTCAGGACCGAAACCGAAATTTACAAATTTCAGGCGCGATAAAATATTAATTTTTATTTATTTACAAAATTTTAGCCGAAATTACTGAAATTTCAGCCCAAAAGACCGAGCGCTTCTACCGAATTTCAGCTGAAATTTCGGGATTTTAGCTGAAATTTCAGTTTCTGTGAGGACTGAAATTATACCCGAAACCGAAATTTAAAACCTTGGTCATGACTCAAGAGCACCATACTGAGATTATTCCTCATATTAGCCAATATATCTGGCTAGACTCAGTCAAATGAATGTTAGAATGCATCTCTTCATGGGTCCCTAAAGGAGGACACGTACATGGGGGAGCTTGAAGGGTTTGAGAAGAGAAGCAAAAGTAATTGTATCTGTACACTAAAGTAGGAAATATATGGGCTAAAATAGACACCGATCCAATAGACTACATCAACACTTGAGAATAATGGGTACATGAGAAGCAAATTAAATGACTATTTTTATCAAGAACACTCCAATATGTATGTCTTGGTCTTGGTCTATGTGGATGACATTAATACTAAAAATAGTGATAGTTAAGAGGGCCTTCGAAATGAAAGATTTAGGTGACTCAATTCAAGGTTGACAGAACCCAAGACAGGTATAGTTCTCATAGAAGAAGTGTGCTGCAGATCTACTTAACAGGCTTCACATGATGAACTGCAAGCCAGTTATCACTTCTATAGTTTAGAACAAGAAGACTAACGGAAATGAAACCATTCGAAAAAAAGACTAATGGAAATGAAGGGGAAAGGAGTGAGAGATCCAAAAACTTATTGCAGCATGCTAGGAGTTATTCAGTATCTCACTTTTACCAGGCCCAACACATATGCAGTACAACATGATCTACAAGTGAAGCACCTACAGGCAACCAAAAGATACATGAGCAATAGAGGAACCCCAGACCATGAACTATTTTAACAGTACATAAGGCTGTCCGAGTGTGTGAATATTAATATGTTGATTAGGCAAAAGATTTAAAAATCATAAAGGTCAGTCGTGGGTCACATGGGTCACACGGTATTGCATATTAGTGAACGATTGTGCATCTCTAGGAGCAATAAGAAAAAAGATAGTGGCATGATTCAGTGCAGAAGCATAATATAGAGCTATGGCCTCCAGGCCCTCCACAACAACGGAGCTCACTTGGTTGTGGAATCTCTTACAGTAACTTCATTTGAGATCACAGGCGCACACCCTATTGTGACAGCTAGAGTGCTATCAAGCTATTTTAAAACCCAGTTTCTATGCCATGAAAAAGCACATCAAGATTGATTCTCACTTTTTCCATGAAAAGGTTGAGAATGGTGAAGTTCACACTAGCTTTGTAACCATACATAATCAATTTGCAGACATTTTCATGAAGGTTCTTACTAATTTTGGCACTTTCATCGTGACGAACTTCTGGCAGATGAGTCAGATGACTTCTGTTTAGCACACAAACATTCGATCAAGTATACCAGGAAACAAATAATAATCCAGGGAGTCAATCCACATATTAAAACCTATTTAATTATTTTCTTGCTTAAGATACTATCTTCATTTATGATTGAAGTATTTCATTATATTGGGATATCAAAGTAAAGATAACTCAATTTGGACAGTGTGTCAAGGTTTTGATCAGAATCATGAGACTTAAATTGAGTACACAATCATTGGATGGGTTTGGTGTTTCATTAAGACATTGGTCATTACTTATCATGTGCACCCCATACAAATTGATGAGAATAAAAGATTATGCTCCCTGTCAAAAAAAAGAAAAAGAAAAAGAAAAAAAGAAGCACAGTACAGGGATTTGCATAACAAGTGGTATCTTAGAGATTAGCTGTAATCGGTAAATCTCACTTATTTTAATTTTTAATACCCCAACGCCTATAGAAGATAATAAATTTGATGTACAGTTTTGTCTGAATCATATTCATATGAAGTCAGAGAAGAATTATAAAAACATAAAGAAGGCTATATCCACGTCTTCACGATTTTTATCACTAACTAAGCAGTGAATAACTGTGGAAATTACCAAAGGCCCCAATGAGGATAGGCCCGAACTCGTGCGTGGTCTGATATGGGGTTTGAACCCAAAGTCTCCAGAGCTTCCCTCATTACATTTACTATTATTAGGCGTGTCCCTTGCAGGAGAAAACTTATCAGAACCAACAGCATCACTTGTGATCTGGGGCATGGAAAAGGTACCAGTAGTAGGGGATGGTTCTGCCTGCAAGACCGAAAGGAGTGAAAAGAATGAGTCAGAAACTTTGTACTCGGCAACGGTTCCTATGAAAGAGTAAGGTTATTTTATCTTAGTTTGTTAGTTAACAAAAAAATTTATTGAATGGAGGCAATAAAAGGCTGCTAGCAAACAGAAAAATATCCAAGACAATTCTGTTTCTACAAGCCTTAACAGTCATGTCTCATATAACCATGTTTTGCATTGAGGAGAACACCATATAGAATCTGCGAGTGAGCATTGATTTGATAGAAATTTCAAACACGATAATATTGGACTCCATTTTAAGCAGCACATCAATCAAATCACTAACTAGCAAATCAGAATATTTTCAAAGTAATCCTTCCAAGTTATCAGAACCAAAGGAGCAAAATCAATGTTCAAGCATCCAATTCTCTCAAAGATGAGATATAAAAAGTTGCAATCAGGAGGCCCAAACCATACAAAATCAATCTGAAACAATCACAAAAGATTTCTAAGTTAGACCTGTGTAAGGCCTGCTAGAGCCATACCCATTTTCTCACTTCTCCACCTTCTAGACTCCCTTTCTAAAAGTCGATACCCATATGTTCATTTCTTTCTTTATGTAAAATAAATCCATATCCATATGATCCCTCAGTTTTCAATTCTCCAACTTGAGTGGTTAAAGGTTGCAATAAATCTGTCAAGACATACAAAGCAAAGAACTAAACTAAAGGCACACCAACATGAGATTTTTAAGATGGACCAACATAAGGCTGCAGAAGCAAATACCAGTTTCTTTGTTTCCTTCTCCATCCTTCTACACCACCCTACCCAAAAGCTGCTGCCCGTTTCTCAATGTTTTGCTTATGGGGAAAAAAATAAATCTGTATCCATATGATTTCATCTTTTTACCCCTATTCCGCGGTGGTTGAGACAAACAGGAAAGCCAAGCACCCACAAAAAGATGTATTCTGAAAAGAAAAATGCATACCCACCTAAACAAGAAAAAGGTGGAATTTTTTACAGAAAGGCAAGATTCTCAACACAAGTCAACACCAAAGGCAGATATTTGAAAGGAAAAAATTGAATAAAGTTAAAAACCCAACAGAATAGCGTAAAGCAAGCATCAGAATCTAGTTAACGGCCACAGCTGAAATCTTACATCCTTTTCAAAACATGCTATAAATTAAAGGTAACTAAAAAGAAATGAACAGATCCATTACTTACCCTACCATCTCCACACACAAACAGAAGAAAAGAGATTAATAGATACAAATCGAGAGCTTGAAATTCCATGGGTTGTCAAAATAATCAATCAACTTACGCATAAAGATTACAGATACCCTCTTGCAACATTAGATTGCTGTCACAGCAAGAAAAAAATAGAAAAAAAAATGAAAAATGAGAAATTTCCGTGGAGCTCAAATTTTAGAATATCAATCAGTTAACGTATAAAGATCATAGATAAAGTCACCAAATCTTCAATAGAGAAGCACTGAGAAAAGGGGAAAATAGAAAAAAAAAATGAGAAATTCCCTCCACAAACTAATAAAAAACCAATTGATGCACAGAATTTTTGAACAGAATCAACAGATTCACCCATTATATAATGAAATTTACAGTTAATTAAGGAAAGTAGAATAAACCGAAATTCCATATACTAAAAAAAAAAAGTCATTTAATTAATTGATGGAGATTTTATACGGTGTAAGCCCGTATAGTCCATTAATTTTCAGAAAACTGTACGGCTTACGCCATTAGATGATCCAAACCGTCCATTTGAAGGGTCACAAAAATATATTGTGCCCTAAAAATCACTTCCATAGGATGAACCCAACCCTCCGATCTATTGCTATATAAACCTCTATAGATCGGAGGGTTAGGATCATCCTATGGAAATGATATTTTGGGCACAAGCTATTTACGTAGTGGCCCATCAAATGGACGGTTTGGATCATCTAATAGTGTAATCCGTATATCACTTTCTACAAAAAAAACTAGACTATACAAAAGTCTCCCATTGATGTATATAGATATAGATTTCAAGTGTCAAAACCTTCAATTACAGATACAGTGTGATTAAATCAAACAATTAGAAACAAAAAAAACAAAAAATTCACCAGAAACCCTAACCTTCATATTCGAAAGAAGAACTGGAGAATCGAGTAGAGTACTAGGGCTCAATCCCGGAGGAATCGATAAACAAGGAGATCTCGAGATCGGAAGTCGAGCCGGAGACATCGTTTTGTAGCGTGCAGCATTCGATCCGCAGATCTGAGAAACCCTAACTTCGGTTTTCTCCCAAAATCCATCCATTTTCCGACCATTTTCCGACGGAATCTCACCGCTGTTAAAACCGTCAAATCGAAGCTCGAGAGGAGGTTTTGAATCGTGTTCGGGATCTCTCGAATGGGGATCTTGAAGCTCCGATCTCCCATTTTCCTCCATTTTTTTGAGATCAGAAGCTATGTGTGATTGTGAAGAGGGAGGAGAAGAACGAGGAGAATCTACGGGTTTTGTGGTGGTGTCAGGGGTATTTTCGCTATTGAAAATTCTGATTGTGGCGTTTTTTGTAATTTGTCAGAGACTCGTTAGTGAGTGTAGTTGACTTTGTTGAGTTGTTCGCTTCCATAATAATTCAGACAAGCTGATATATTCTTTACCCCTTTTTCTAACTTCGGACAGCTCCCTCTAGTGTAGTACAGTCGCAGAGAAATCATAGATACACTACGAGGGAGCTGTCACTAGTAAACAACAAGGCGCGCAGGAAACGGAAAGAAAAAGAAAATGACGTGGCAGAAGAAAATGAAAAGGAAAATAAACTACTAAGAAAGCAGTAGGAGTGCGCATTCAGTTGCCAGGAAACGGAAAAGAAACAGTAAAAAAAACAACATTATGAAAGGGGGTTTCACACAAGATCTGAAACGGGTTTCAAAAAATAAGCTCAAAAATCAAAACATATGAAAGAGGGTTTCCGAACCATCATATAAACCCCTAATCATATTTAAGAACTTTACAAAAATCAGAAAGCCAAAGGGAAATCTAATCAAATCAAAAGCAGATTAGGGGTTTTTGCAATGGCAGAGAAAGAAATAGAAAAAGATTCAAATGTGCATTTTCTGAAAAAGAGTTTAGGTAGTGCCAAGATCTGAAACTGAAAACCCCTAAAAAATGGTGATAAATCCCTATTAAAATGTGCATGAAACCCATTCTTCTTTCTCATCTGAAACTAATGAGAAAACTCCTAAAGAATGGCGGTAAAACACCAATAAAACAAAAAAAATAAAAAATATAATAAGGAAAGAGGAGAAAAGGACGAGGTAAGAAGCTTACCTCTCGAGGAAAGTGGAGTGGAGATCGGGAAACCACCGCATTGGAGAAGATTGCAGCAGTTTTGCTCTCCACAGACCAAAGATGATGACGAAGATATGTGAGTTCAGGGCTTCGTATTCTCAAAACCAAAAAAAGAGGACGCGACTTGTTTTTTTCCGCTTTCCCTAGCGAGAATCCGTGACAAATCCGACTATTTTTTACAGACTGTAAAGGGCAGAAAGTAAGTTGCCAAGTGGGATTCGGCGGATTCCACTTCAGATTGGCGCTTTCCTTATCCCGTCAACCAAATGACCATTTTAGCGCTTTCCGAGGAAAAAAGAGCTCGTTTTTCGTTTCCTTTCTTCAAAATAAGCGCAATTGAACATACCCCAATTGAAATAGAGAAAAGTACGGAATGTGTGCAGATGCTCAGTGAAAATATGGATTGCAAGCAACTTTTAAAACAAGAACAAAAAAATGGCTAAACTTCAAATTCAAGTGGTCAAAAGACCCTGATACCCTTATGATATCGACAAAGTCTTCCTTTTTCATTACTGCCTCTAAAATTGGCCCGATTCACGAGGCTTCTTTTGGTTCATTTAAATGTGTATTTGAACCGAGAGAACCTTGGGTTCGTCTCTATCTTGGCCGTCAGAAATACCTAGAGACGGATGGATGCCTGACATGTGTTGAAAAACTTTTTGAAATGCTAGCGCCTCTATACATAGTCGGTTTGGTTTGGATTGAAATCTTTCTGTGAACCCAGAGTCCTTAGGTTCCTTTAAATCTTGGTCATCGCCAATATGAATAGACAGTCGGATCAACGACACGTGGACATCAATATCAAATGGTGACGTCTTCTAATAATACCCCTCTCTGTAACCATTATTCCCTTCTCTGTAGCTATTATTTCCATCGGCGTACCTAATATTTTCGCCAGTGTACCCATTATTCATATTCCCCTCTCTGTAACCATTATTTCCATCAGCGTACCCATTATTTCCTCCGGCGTACCCATTATTCCTATTCCCATCTCTGTAATCATTATTTCCATCGGCGTACCCGTTATTTCCTCTGGCGTACCCATTATTCCCCTCTTTGTAACCATTATTTCCATCGACGTACCCATTATTTCTATCTTAGCTGTCAGAAATACCTAGAGACGAATGGATGCCTGACACGTGTTGAAAAGATAAGTGAGAACAGATAACGTCTACCGTTCTAAGCTAAAAGATAAGTTCGAAAAGATAACGTCAGTGTTCCAAAAAGTACAATAACGTCGGGGTTTCAAAAAGTTTTCCAACACGTGTCAAGATCCATCCGTCTCTAGTTATTTCCGTCGGCCAAGATAGAAATAAACCCAAGACTATCTCAGTTCAAATACACATTTAAATGAACCAAAAGAAGCCTCGTGAATCAGGCCAATTTAAGAGGCAGTAACGAAAAAGGATGACTCTATCAATGTCAGAAGGGCATCAGGGTCTTTTGATCACCCCATTTTGAAGTTTAGCCTTTTTTTGTTCTTGTTTTAAAAGGAGCCCGCATTCTGTATTTTCACTTAACATCGGCACGCATTCCGTACTTTTCCCACAGAAATATCATTTAGTTTTGTGAAAAGACGATAATAGCCTTGGGTTGAACGAATTGAAAGTACTACACCGCCCTGGTTTTATAGTCCACTATTTTGGGTGATGATAAATTCACACCCCGTGTAGGATAATTCACACAACGGGTAGTAAAGTCTGCTAACAGGTTGCGAGTTATCCCACAGGGGGTGCGGCTTATCATTGCCCATTGTTTTTTAAAAAGTATCGTACGGCTCCATTAGATGGCCATAAACTAAATAGGTTGTGCCCAAAAAATCATTTCCATAGGTTAATCCTAACCCTCCGATCTATAGAGGGTTAGAGTGTTATAGACTTATAGACCCTCACCTCTAACACATAATTTTACTTCCATCTCCTCTTCTACCATATGGGGTTTCCTTGATTCTAGGGTTTCCAGGGCTGGAATTAGGGAAGAAATCTGAATTTTTGATTGAATCATAGGGATTTTTGAGGAAATTATATGGGGCTGATTTTCCTGGAATCGCTCCCTGGTCCCAAGATCTTTAAATGCAAATGCTGCAACGCTCATTCCGCCTCACATGAAGATATCGTTTCTAAGGATTTCGTGGGTCGTTTCGGAAGGGCTTATCTTTTCAAGACAGTGTCAGTTTTTCCCCCCATTTTTGTTATGTTCTTTCAAGTTTTGGTTGATTTAATTTCATGTTTCTTTGGCTCATTCTTATTAATGTCTCGTTTCGAGGTACTGATTTTCTGTTGAGAGTAAAATTCACTGCTAGAATTTCTTTGGGTTCTTTTTTTTTTAATGTTTTTCTTTGTGTTAGATTCAAAATCAACTCATGGGTATGAATTGGAATGGATCTTGACACCATGTTAAATTTGAAAGAGTTAAATTGAAACCTTGCTAAGTATGACATTCTGCTTTATTATTGAATATTGCGTTTGCCACTCTTCTTTTATTATAATCTCTTCTTTAACTAATATTTGCTGTTATATCACGTCCCCTAAACCTAAACCCTAAACAAAATTTTATTCCGATATTATATTAATCGCATACTATTGGTCTCCCTTTCTTGCTGCATATTGGAGACGAAAGAGAGCTAGATTAAATTGATGAATGCATTGTTATTTGATTATCTCGTGTTTGTTTTAGATTATTAGTTTGTTAAATGAATACCATATTTATGTTGTTGCAAATTATGATAGTAATTTGTAATTTTATATGTATGTATTGTATGCATGTGAGTGTGCCACCATTTCTATATTTTTAGGGGTTTATTATGTCATACACCTCATATACGTGTCGGAACTTGTCACACAAATCTGTAACCATAAATCATAATTATATATACTTTCTATTTTAGCCGTGTCCTTATTTCTAAATTTTGGGGGTTCACCGTATCTGACACCCCATGTTCGTGTCGACATACGGCACTCGTGTCCTTGTCCAGAAATCATAAATTAAGGGAGAAATTTAAAGGAGAGAAGAAAGGAACCTACCCAATGTCTTTTGGCCTTGTGGTATGATTATGACATTTGACAACCTGCTTTCCTTGTGATTCTTTTGAAAGAATGATATTCTATACAACTTATTCAAAGAGTAGAATATCTTGCAAAGAGAAGTTGGATTTTGGACCTCTGTGAGGGCCTTTGCGACAGCACCTCTTGTTTAACATGATGGTTGATATAAAGTTTTATTTTCTTCTCTTTTTTTGAATGGTCGGTCTATATAAAGTTGTTTCTTGAAATCTATCCAAAAAAAAGGGAGGTTACTGTATCATTATGCCTGCATAAGAATTTATGAATCACTGTTACATCGTTTCAGGGTCAACATTTCTCTCGGGCCTAATGAAGAACGACAACTCTTGAGTGGATTACATACAGTGAATGACATTTATTGTAGCTGCTGCCAACAAATATTGGGTTGGAGATATGTGAGTTGGCTAACTGACCCCTCTTTTTTCTCATGAAGCCTTATTGAACTGGTATTTTCGTCATTTTTCTTAATTATTTTTGTAAAAGTGGCTTTAAATATTTTGGTACTTACAATTTTCCTAATCTGTGATCAAACAATAATTTGTTGTCTTTTTCTAAAGGCGATGTTTGATATTTTGATACTTACGATTTTCCTATTCTGTGCTCAAACAATAATCTCTTGTCCAACATATGACGGTTTGGGATGCTAAATCAATTTTAAGGTCATTAGTATAGCTATTCAGATTCCACCTTTAGGATTACTGTATCCAATACTTGTCGTGCCAATTTTGGTCATTGGTACAAAATGCTATTGGAATGAAAAGGTGATATGCACTTGAAATGTGTGTTAAGTATAATTGGTACAGGTTCCAAATATAATAGAAAGTTTGAAATTTCTTTTGATCATAATGCAATTGGTATATAATTTTGTATGGGTTTCATTTGTCTCTGTGGAGATCTCCACAGTATCTGAATGATTTTCCCAGCTGTAAGGATTAACTTTGCTTATAATATTTTACAACTAATTTGCAAGCCCATTTTATATTGAATTTAAATCCATTTACTTTTTTTTACAGAGGGAACCTGCCCTCACTGCAGCTAAATAAAGAAGTGGCTTTCTTCTATGATATGATGAACTAATGGACCCTAGAATGGTAGAGGATTATACTATTTTTTAATGGCAAATGAATTTATTAAAGAGAGGGAAAGCATGACCTAGAGGGTCGGAACAACAAATAAAGCCACTAAGATACAAGACAGAACATTACAATAGGACAATCAATGAGGCATCACACCAAAGGTCTCCATGCTCCCCCTATCAACTACAGTACGGGCAAGGTGATTGATCCATGTGGTTCGTGACAGATGTGGGCCCTGCTGGGGTTCAATAAGAAGCCAAGGAAAAGCTAGTTTCCAGCCTGTTAAAATTAGTTTAGGAAAAGGAGAATTTTTTTAGGAATTTTTTTCTCTTCTTTAAATTCAAAATAAAGGGGCAATAGATCCCACAATCAGTGAGTCTTTATTTGGTTCCCAAATTCGGTTTTGAGGAGTTTTTTTTTTCCAACTTGGAAACTTCCCAAGGATAAGGTTATAACACTTGAAGTTTGCTTATCTTATCTAAGGTGATAAAGAATAAGAGTTTCAAAGGTATTAGAAGTTAGAAGAAAGTTTGCATTAGGACTGTCTTTATTTTTTCTTTATATATACAATCTATGGCAAAGACCACGTCCAGAGGTCTTCTTATATTCTGTTTTGCTTGAAGATTATTAGTAAACAGCAGGGAATAAGGGAAGGCTGGCCACTATTCCCTTTATCAATGTTCTCAGTTTGTTGAAGATAAAGGTGCGGACTTGCTTTTTTTTATTTGGATCTAATTGTTATTTTATTTCTGATACATGTTTCTTTTCCATGGCGTTGCTATTCTGTAGTCCATGCTTCTACTTGCTGTGAAAAGAAATCGTCTGCTTTTTACCCCAAAGTCTCACATTGGACAACAGATTACAGCCGTGAGTTTTTCTTATATAAAACAGAGAGCCACTTTGATTGCAAAGTCCCTTATCATTGCAACACGAGAGTAGTTTCAACTAAAAACCAAGGAGCAACCAAATATCCACTGCAATTAGAGATCAATCGGTTTCTACAAAAGAGATCTAGTCCGTTAAATAACAGATTGTGGTATCAGAGCCACTAGATTAAACATTGAAACTGATTTTGGATCAGCGATCCGTCTCACTATTTGCCGATCTTCTTTTAGGAAGCGAGCTGGGAACCCCGCCACTCGATCTTGAATCTCCTCAATCATATCCCTGAACCTCAACGGGTGAGTGGAACTCCCATCCATCCACCTGATAACATTGAGGGAGTCTCCCTCCACATTAAGTTAAGCAAGATCATTGACGTCCATAATCCTAATCCCTAAAAGCAAGGCCCTCACCTATGCCTTGTTGGTGTCTCTAACTTCAATGGGACCCGAAAGACCCACCTGATACCTCAGTTCTCATCTCTAAGGATTTCTTCTACACTGGTCGGGCCAGGGTTACCATTACTTGAACTATCAAAATTAAGCTTCTCCAATCTTGATTCTGGAGGGCATAATTAGGGATTTATCTTCTCAGCCCTTTCTTTGCTAGAACAAATCTCCCTCCAACTCCTTTTGAGATCAGTGTTGGAGGAAAACTTGAAGCAAGGTAAAATCCTTACCCAAGATATGATTAGTGAGATGATCTTTTGGTAGATGAAATATGACCATTTTACTGCATTTTTAAAAGTGAGCATTCCTTTCCTTCAATGGGTCCATATAGTAGTAAAAAATGCAACTTTTCCATAAGATCCTTCGTTTCCTAGGAAGGGCACGAAAGACCAACTATCTAAAAGGTCTGCATATGATTCAGGAACACAAATCATTCAAAAAAAAAAGATTCACACACGCACGCACGTCTAGCTATCCTGCTGTAAATAAATACACACACACACACACAGAACTTCCTGAGGATGGGGCTCCACACGTCTAGCTATCCTGCTTTAAATTAAAAAAAAAGATCTATCTTCTCTCTTGCTGCCACCCATAAAGGCCCAACCCACACCCCGAACCTCACAAGGATGCGACTCCACACCTCTCTAGCTATTCTGCTTTGAATAAAAATATGATTTACCGTCTCTGATCTCTCTTGCCCCCACCCATAAAGGCACAATGATCGACAATGAGGACTTTCCGGTTTCGTAGATGATCATTCGTCAAAATCTTATCCTAGAAAGCAGTCCAACAGAACACACACAATCTAGCCGGTGCAGAAATGTTCCACACTTTGATTAAATGCGAGGAAAGCGAGCTAGGAGAAATGTAGTGATAGAAGGACTTGAATACCCCAGAAGAGTTTGATGTGACGCCGTCCCGTCTGAGTTCCAGATCCAAACACTTTGTCTTTCCTAAACCTCTTGATATAAAGGGACTAGAGGATGTCTAGGCGAAGGCCTATCCCGTGAATCTCTCTATCAAAGAAATTCCTCTTGAAATTAAGCTTCCAAGAAATCCGATCCTCATCTCATGCAAAAGACCAAGTATGTGCTACCATACATATATGACTGCTATCAAGAGCATCCTGGAACTATACCCAAAATGTGTCATGTACTAAGAATGGACTGAAACATACTTGAGGTGTGTAAATAAGCTTACCTAAAATGTAAAGTACACATTTCAAGAACATAGCTGGAACCATCTTGAGTTACTATTCCCATTGTTGGGGGCAACCATGACTTGAGCGTTGGAGACTGATATCAGCGCACTGCTATGTTAGAAAACTTTTATATCCACTAATAGGGTAAAAAGGAATGATTCTATACCTTATGTTCTTATGCTAGGATTTCACATTGTGGTATGAGTGGTTCTTCACTTTAGGAACCAATATGTTGTGGCCTTGCTCATCCTTTGCCTTATACAAGTGACGCACTCACATAATGCCCCCATGTTACTACAAAGCTTACCAATCCAATCCAATCCCTTATCGGTCAGATCCTTTTTGAAATGATTTTTAGATTCTATTTCTTGAATCTAGGTCACGATCCATTTTGAATTAGACTGTCCATCAATGCTCTAGGTCCTACTTACTTTGTACACATTTAGGGCTTAGGGTTTTGGAGAGAGAGAGAGAGAGAGAGAGAGAGAGAGAGAGAGAGAGAGAGAGAGAGAGAGAGAGAGAGAGAGAGAGAGAGAGAGAGAGAATCATTATCAAAGTGAAAAGAGGGAAAATGAAATTACGCGTGTCGTTTAATGTAGGGATTTTAAATATTATGAAAATACCTCTCATGAATAGACATAAATGAATGAAAACACGAAGGGTATCTTTGCACATTGGTGCCCTTGATTCAGATCTAGGACACATCAGATTTTTTTGGCTATGTCTAGGTCATGATCCTAAATAATTTTTGACTTTAGGAAATGTATCCAATGGATGGTTTGAATCCAGTTGTTGTGCCCATATCCTGTCCATTAACGTTTAGATCCTTTGAATACAGTAGCCGGTCTGGGTCCATTGACACCTCTACCTGCTCATGCCACATGGTATTTATCTAACCGGCCCAGTACCGCCCTATAAAAAGACTCACTAGAATTCTGTGCTCGTCTTGACAAATAGCCTACTAGAATACCGTTAAAACTCTTCCAAATACCTACAAATACATACTTCCAGGCCCTCAAAGACTCTTCTACATAACTTAGGAGTTTTGGAATATTTTTTTACTCCAAGATTGGCTTGAGCCTCCTTTTTAGGCCTACAAAAGGGGATCAAGTGAAACCAGTTATCTCGTAACATTCCTCCCCCATGGCCCCATCTATTTTCACTAACATCCTTGTCACGTCTTCATCATGTTGCCTCTTTTGACAAATCCTTCGCTGATTCTTCTAGTGATGTGCTTAATCCTTCCATCATCCAACCCTCATGCTTGGTGTTCGAGTGTTCAAAATTTGTGGCTCGACTTGCTGCTTCCATTGCAGGGCCTTCGGTTAATTGTAAATCTGAGACCCTCCCAACCCTACCCTTTTCCTATGCACGATGGAGACCATGCATGGGAACCTCTTGTCCATGATAGTCACCATTCCATGGTGAGGCATGAAAATTACTTTTGTCGCTGATAAGAACTTCATAACTAAGATCACATGGTAGTCATCTAGTAAAATTGTAATAAGGTGATGGTTCCCATCCATCCTCCGATCTTGAACTCCTCCCTTTGGCTATCCTGCTGCTGATAGGCTTGGCCTCCGATTTTATGGCCTTTACAAACGTAGCATCCTTCACAATTTTAAGTTGTAGGCTTTAACCATTTTTATATTTTTTTGCAGTTTTGATGCAGATCATTTCATTATTTTGATTTACCTCAATACAATTCCTAGCTCCAACTTTATTATTAAGAAATGTGTGTGCATGTTACACACCGAGAGTTCCAAAATGTGTGTAAGATTAGTTCATAAAGGGTGGATTGTTATTGTGTGATGTTTTTACCACTGTGCTTTGGGCATTCATTATTTGTTATTTCTTGTTTTGCAGGAGAAAGCTTATGAAGAAAGTCAGAAGTATAAAGAAGGGAAATACATCCTTGAGAAAGCCAGATTGTTGAAAGAGGGGTGGTGATGTGGGAGAGACGGGTAGGCAGAAAATAAGGTCCCCCCCTCCCAACACACATGTTAATTTTTAAAAGAGCAGTAGAATCAATGTGATATTTCTGGCGTGGCTGTACAATTTTTAGGTATGGTGGCCGGGATTGTCAGTATAGTAAACTTAGGAAAAGAACCGTAAGAACAGTTCATTGTCTTCAGCACAGTTTAGAATTCGAATATGTGTGAGAACAGAGAAACTTAGATAATGGTATAAGAATGAAATCCATTTGTTTTAGCCTAATTTTCTCCTTAAGTTCATTTTCTTGTCACTCTTGTATCCTTCATTCTCTTCTCAATGTATCCTTTCTCTAGCAAGCAGTAGTCATTAAAGTTCATTACTGTAGGAAATCTTTGGCAAAGTGCATTCTTTCCAGACTGATGCATCCTCACTGTAATACAATGAGGCATGCTGGCTACGACATAGTGAGTTTCATCTTTGATTGATGTGATCCGTCCATTTGATCGGCCTTGCTTTAGATCTCATGACCTTCAATGCGCACCTACAATCCGGTGTTTACCTCTGATAATCTGTGTTTATTGTCGTAATCAACAAAATCTATTTAGGCAAAGGTTCATACTCGATCACGTACGTGTATACTTGGTGTTAGATCACGTATATAACTGGATGTTAGGATTGCATGATTGGGGTAATTTTTGGGGCCATATGATATTCAATGCAATGCATACAAATGAATGGTTCAGATCAATCAAAGGTGGGTCCCACTACGTGGTAATGGATGTGCCTAACTGTATTACAATGAGGTTGCACCTTACTGACCATTCATCATGTACTTAGGTATTTTACTAAATAATTATGAATTAGTAGTAGCTTGAAAACTATTGACCTAGGAAGGGTGTTGTATGATTCAAAAGACCATTTTGGCTTCTTTGTTCCTTCAATCTATATATTTTTTTTCTTGTTTTTCATGGCTTGTGTTTGTATTTGTTGCACCACTGACCGTCTATTCAACCAGAAAGAAGAAGAGAAAAATTGACTTAAAACCAGAAAATCAGGAAAAAAAAATCAGAAATTTTTTGGGTTGAATCACCCAAATATTAGGTTCGTGTTTTTACGGTTTCAACTTGATTGTTTGATTGAAGTTGATTTTTAACTGATTCAACCTGATTTTTGCCAATTCATCCCAATATTTTTACAAACTCAACCTAGTTTTTCTTGATTTCTCTCCAAATTTGGGCTGTTTTTTCACTGTGACACTTTTGGGACCCTCAACAAAGAATCAATTGCTTTATTTATCTTATTGTCTTAGGCTCTGTTCGACTTTCAGAATTGATTTTGGGTCAAAAACTGATTATTGGACATTAAACCATTTCCATTGGAACCATATCCTAAGGTTTGAAATTATTTTTAACTGTGACCCATAGTAGAAGCAAAATCCGGATGGAGCATCCAAATACATTCTACCTTTCATATTTCTGTTCATTTATATCTATTTACGAGCTGCATTTTTGTAACATTTAAAATAGAGGAAAGGGCTTATATGAGCTCTAGCTCAAAAACGCATGTAGTCCCACATTTTTTGGGGCATCCAAAACATTCATTTGGAAGACCCAACCATGGATAGGGTGTGTACCAAAAATCAGATTGATAGGATCATCCTAACCTAATCAAAGGTGGAGGGGAAAATGGATCGACACTGTGTGTCCATGTTTCTGCCCATTTTTTCCCTCCACAAATGTTAGGGTTAGGATGATCTTATAGAGCTGATTTTTGGTTCATATCCTATCCATGGAAGGGTCTTCCAAATGAATGATTTGGATCACCCCAGAAATGTGGGGCCACACTTGTTCCCGAGCTCTAGCTCAGATAAGCTTATTTGAGCTAGAGCTCAGGAACACTTCTCTCTTTAAAATATAATCGAAAACTAAAAAACCTATCCAGTCCGATGGATCAAAGATCCAAATGTCAAATGCCTGAACCGTGTCCATTGGATCCATATCCTAAGGTCCAAAATTATTCCTTGTGACCCTAACATAGCCACAAAATTCGATGGAGCGTCCTAAATCTGGATGACTAGCATCAATGTACAAAAAATAGCCTTCATATTTTCATTCATTTATATCCATCGACAAAAGCGATTTTTTTTTATTTTTTTTTCCCCGTGACATTTAACAACCCTGCTAAAAAGACAAAATTATTTTCTCCCCTTTTGTTAGGACCAGGACCGAGGACACCAATAGACGGTCCAATTCCTAATGGATCGTGACCCAGACTCGTAAAGCATGATCCGAAAAGCACTTTGAAAAGGGATCCGTTCTGATAGGGGAAGACATGGGCGCTGTTTGGAAAGGGAAAAATACTCATGGGAAAATTTCTTTTATGAAGAGTGAGTTTTCAAGTGTTCGGTAAATCATTTTCCATGACTTTTTTCCCAAATTCAAAAATTTTCCATATTTTTCAAGGAAAATTGCAAACCAAATAGACCTGGAATTTTATTTTTCGTAAAATAAATTTTCAAAGGAATTTTTTTATTTCCCATAGTTTCTTTTCCTCAAAAATAATTTCGTTTTCTCTTCACCCCACTACCCCAGGAGCATTTCTAGTCCTTCGAACTAGTTATGTCTTAACTCAATTAAGCAATCCGCCTATGAAAGGTATATACCACCCGAAGTGAATCCATTTTCAAATGAATTCCATATTGAATATGTTTTCCACGGCTTTCCCATCATTTTCAGCAGAAGAAAAAGTTCATTGAAAGCTGCATCCTTGCTGAGGGGGTGCAACTCGGGTCGGGTTGGATCAAGCTGAGGCCAACCCTGACCCAACCCGAGATAGCATTCCCTCAACCCTAACCTAACCCAACTGAATCCAATGCAACCCGAGCCTCAGGTTGAGGATGGTCGACCCTAACCCAACCCACATCTAAATCTCTCAACCCTAACCCAACCCATCTAAGTTGAAATCGGGTCATCGGGTCTGGTTGAGTCAGGTTGGGTTAGAGCTCACCTAAGGCCAAAAGCAGAAAAATACAATAACCCAAAGAAAATCAAGATAATATTAAAGGACAGATGTCGGGTTTAGGACGGGTTGCCAAGGCCTCAACCCTAACCCAAACCGAAATTAAATCAGGCGACAAAAGCATATGGGTAGAAAAATTAGTGGTGACATTTCTAGGGGAAAAAGTTTTCAAAAAACAATTCATGAAAAAAAGCAAATGATAATAGAAAGAAACATGCTTAGTAAATATTATAGATATTATTTTTTTTATAAAATATTTTTAAAAAATACTACCATCGACTGTATTCCTTAAGTCTAACATCTCAAGGGAAATGATATCAGCACAACCATGTTTTGATATCTGCACTAACCTATCTTGTCTTTTATTATTTAAAGAGCTGTCAAAGGTCATTACAGTTCCCAAAGAGCTTTTACAAGTTAATTAAAAAAGAAAATACAAGCTAGGTTTGTGCAATTATTAAAACATGGTTGTGATGATATCACTTCCCTATCTCTATGATAGACCTTCTGAATATTATCTCTAAAAATTGGAGTTGTGGATTCCATATTGATCATCCATTCATGTACTACGTATAAGCCAACATATTTATAATTATTCCTTTGATTGGGAGTCAATGTTTGGTAATATCCAAGTTATAGGGCAGTGATAGATCGACCCCCAAATATCTTAAATCGATTCCCCATGAAAGCTCTCTCCTCTGGGTTAGAGAGAGAAAGAGGAGAGAGACACACATAGGGGTCGATTTAAGATATACGGGGGTCGATTTATCACTCCCCAAGTTATATAGATAATATACACGATAATATGAACTCGTGTCTTGAGATTTCATGTATCCTATAAATAGGAAAAAGCCATATCAACTAACAATAATCACTTCACTGGATGTTCTATATGCGATTTTATTCAATGTAATTACATGGTATATACACCAATGTGCCTGGTTAGGGACTACCCAAATGATTGAGATTGGACATCATATAGTATAGGAGCAAGAACATGTGCTAATCATACATGAACAAGATTTTTTTGTCACCGTAGTTAGCTAAGAACAATTTTAAGTCTGCAAAGAAACTAAAACATCATATCTCCTGCCATTGTTTCCTTAATCACAACAGGTACGATGTCTGTATAATGTTACCTAAGGAACCTTATGTCGTCATCATATATGACATTAAGATCAACATACCCGTGAACAATCACTAAATTGAATGCAAAGAAATAGATTTGCTAACTACATTATCATTTCCAAAAAAAATGGACTCAAAAGACTAGAACTTTACTCACAACCAGAGTCTTAACCAAAGCCAAGAGTCCAAGATAAAGAGAAAGCAAACAGACAACCAAAGTGGGCCTGTATAAAGAGAAATTGATTATACTTCAACATTATACAAACATGCAAACCAATCAGAGAATACCAAGTATCAGAAATCCAACTTTGGGTTTAATGGGAGAGCTTAAAATAAAGGATTAAGATAATTGCCAGGACCAAGGCAGCAATGATAGACCCAATGATCCACTTGTTCCTACTCATCCTTCTTGACATGGCAGTCAAGATTCTCTTACTCTTGCCAATGTTGTCATCTACGCCATGAAGCTGCCACCCAAAACAAATTGAACATTTAATCTAGATACTGATAACACACAAAAAAAGGAATAACAAAGATTGAAGCAAATAGGATATATTTCTAATATTCATAAAAAAAAATAAAAAAATAGCAAGCTGAGTAAAACAAGACAAGATGGCAAAACATCAAACACCAAAGATTTATGAAGCTAGAAAGCATAATGTGAAAAGCAAGGTTTGGAAGGACACACAGTGTTATTGGCATGCAAGAGAGACTGCCGTTGCTGATGCAAGTCTTGAAGAATTGAAACACCGAGGTCTTCGGTTTCCAGCATGGTTCTTCTACCCTCCTTAATTCTTTCACTAGACTGATTCAATCTTTCTGTTGACATTAACAACCTTCCTCTTTGATCAGCTGATGCCTGCACCATTAACCAGTACATAAATATCGTTACCAACTAACAAAAGGATCATTATTCACATAAATATTATGCACAAAATATTGGAGTTATAGTATAACAGATCAAAGTTTCCAGTTGTTTCAATAGTGAAGACAAACCCAGAACTTTTGCATCTCTTGTATGGACAGTTATAGAAGAAAATGAGCAATGGTAAACATTAAACAGCAAAAAGAATCCAGTCAGATAGGATAGTCCAATCATTAGGATCTTTCAGATGAAAAGTCCAGATCTAGCATCCGCATGCCATGTCTATGATTCTAGATTGATAGATAATTTTTCCATATCCCAAAAGAAGATCAATGATTTTACCTTTAAAACACATCTAATTAAACATATACTATCAAACTATTGTATCATATTCATAGGCTAAATTGAAATAAAGTATTATTTATTTTGAATTGAAATCAAGTACGTCTCATTTCTCAACACAGGAAATACTCATGCAGAACTGAGACATGTGCGAGAACATGTACCTCAAGAACCATATAACAGATAAGAGGATGATTATTTAATCACATAGCTTGGACTCCTGGTTTATGGCTCCCTTACGGAAATCTATTTGATTGTAACTGAAAGGCCTTTAAATTAGGTTTTCCAACATAAGTTAATTGAATTTATAATTAAGTAAATCTAGAACTAAATTAAAATAAAGCACATCCCATTGCATCAACATGTAGAAAAAGCAGACCACACAATCTGACCAGGTCAATAGAGTAAACATCTAGAAGAGCTAGTGCACAGGTGAGTCCAAGAAATTTGAATTTACATCAAGGAACTATAAACATCAGTATACTGTAATTGGAAGCAAAGTCTATTGATCTTGACACCAAGCAGTCCTCAAATGACTGATCATCAATATTTTCAGAAGTCCTCATAAAATATATAAAATGACATGGCACTTTTGGAATAATAAGCATTAAAATGAAAGAAGTCATACCATCAGTGTATCTGCCATTCCTGACTCCAACAATTCATCTCTTGCAACCTGATTAGCGTTAGCTGATGTGATCCTTTTAACTTCACTTTTTAAATTGTTGAGATCAGATTTATACTCCCTTAACTTGGCAAGAAGCATGGCCTTCGAACTCGGCTGTAAACTTCTAGCCTCAAGGTCCATTTTCCGAATCTAGAATTCAGGCAACGTTTTAATACAAATTTGTTAATATTGCAATGTGAGAAAGAAAAGGTTAACTTCAAATATAGATCGATCATGCTATACCAAGGCCTCCGCATCATCAATTCCAGATTTTACTTCTGAGACTTTCTGCTTCTTTTGTTCTGTGATATTAGAGAAAAGAATAATGTTAAGAAAAGACTCAAGTATGTAACTAAGGAGATGACAGAAATTCTCTTTCGATCATAGTGGATTTGGTAACTGGGGCGAAAATGCATAAAAAATAAAAATAGCATCACAATCAGAATACCAAAAGAGACCTAACGTTTGGTTCATGGAGAAGGTACCATCATGCCAAATCAGCAAATAACTCCATGCATTACATGTGCAATGCAAACCATAAAACAACTAATTTAATATAAAATCAAAATTCTGTCAGATCAAATAATAAAAAAATTGGCCACTACAACAACGTGCCAAACTAAACTGCATTCTCCCATGTGAGAGAGAACATATAGGAACTGGACAAAGTAGAGTGGGTCGCAATCACTAAGGCTTGTTCTATGCGTGAGTGGAGGTAGAAAATTCTTACCATGCTTGTCCACATTCTTATCAAGCTAATCTAGGGAATTGATATCCGCACCCCCTTGTTTCAATAATGGTACTTCACCCTTTTTTCTTGAATGGTTTGGCACTCTATCCTTTTTTTTGGGTACTTTCTAGCCAGATTTTAAAATCTGTTACAATTCCCAATAGCCCTCAGCAACCAATCAGAATAAAGGTTCATATAATATGGAGTATCATCCATTTCAAAAAAAAATAATAATACCATTTCAAAATAATATGGAGTATCATTTATCAAAACAACAGCGGACGTCATTTCCCCAAATTTATATTTTTTTCTTTAATAAGCATAAATGGTTTAGATGTACGCATTCCTGTAGAACATTCTTTTTTATTATGGAAGAAGTACACGGATCAAATTTTATAATTGAAATGGAAATTATAGAGGCCTGCAAAGAAGAAAAATTCTTTAAGAAAAAATGGTGCATGGTTTGTTATCCACCAGGTTGTTTACTTGTCTATGCACATGAGAGGTCCCTCCACTATGATTAGAGGGACAAATTTTCTAAGAAACTACAAACGGTGCATGAATTGTTATCCTCTAAGCAGTTGACCTCTCTAAGCACATTATGGACCCCTTCACTGTGATTTGAGGGTCAAATTCCGTAAGGACTACCAATGATGCATCCTGCAAGTTGATGACCTCTCTACACACATTAGGGATCCCCCTACAAGTGTGACCCTAGCAAGACCTTACAAAATCTGCTGGAGCTTAGGTAAATGCTTCCAGGTGTGGGGTTTGGGGAGTACTCACCTGTACCAATTTTTTTTTAGTCACAAAAAGCTATTATAATGACTTAATAAACGTACAAAGACAAATGAAAGAAATAACTTTCGTGAAGGGGAATGAACAATTGTAATATACATGTGGAAAATATTATTTCTTGACCAGAAGGCCCTAATGAATTGGCAACGTCATGTCTATACTCACCTATCAAGGTAGCATATTTGTCACTCTACATGGAATCAATATAACATACTCAAGAGTCCTTACAATTTAAAAACTAGTCCCACTTGCCAATATCTAAAGATTTGAAAGAAAAAAAAATATTAACAATACTCAAAGCCCTTACAATTTAAAAGCTGATTTTGAAAAACTAGGAGAACAAGTTAACTAGTGAATATGCTCATCATAGTACAAATGACATGTAACAGAGAAATGGAAAGACAAAGGGAAATTCACATGATTAAGCTAAGTTATAAAAACGATGGATAGGAAGTTGTATTCTTACCTCCATCGAGAAGACTAGCAGATGTACACTTTTTAGAGAGATTTGCAGAAAGCTCGCAATATTGGCGTTCATAACTTTCAAATACCTGACTCATTGTGGCCAAGAACTTGTGCTAGATACACAAGTATCCTGTATGTTAGATGAATGACTATAAGCGAAATTCAGTCAAATGATACAAGAAACCCATTTCTAAACAATTAATCATTGAACACCGACATAAAATGATCTAAATTAGGTACCCACGCAATAGGCATTATAGTGGCAATAATGTATTTAATGATGTGATTATCCGTATTACCAAATTGCAATTGGGCTTCTTAGAGTGCAGAAAAAACATGAAATGCAAGCTGAAAAGGCTCAAAGTCCACCCAAAGTGAATTTTGGGTTTAAATCCAAATGCACCCAATAAATATGACAAATGAAAACAAGTTATTCTCTTACCAAAATTAATGTTAAATCAAAGTAAAGAAGAGACAATCAATTTATAGAAGATATCTCAAGTTTAGAGAAATATTTCTACTTGTACGTTAAAATATGTTTTTCTTGTCCAAATACAACAAAATCAAAGCAATGGACCTACCCAACGAAAACAAATGGACATTAACACAAGTGATATTGTTCCAAATCGAAGAAAACAAATTATCCTCCCAAAATAAAAGCATTTTAACCTACTAAGAGGAAAACATACAAGCAATAGGTGTGACATTTGAGGAGAACCAATAGTTGGATGTATTCTTCACAGCTAATATTCAAAGAAATTATCATCTTCAGCATAAGAAACTCACATTCCTGGCCATGTGTATTATTTGCAAAAGAGTGGGAAAGTGGTCCTTTTGGCATTGGAGAGAATTTATGGAAACTCAATCAGGTTCCATACAAGGGGAATCTGTACTTAAGGTTTTAGAGTTTTTACTCTTGCTTCTCTTGGATTCAAAACCTATTATGGTTACTGTATCTATGTTTTGTCTTCTTTGTATGGTATTCAAAAGGAAAGAAAAAGGGTTTTTCTGGAAGATCTGGTATACAATCTGTTGATCTTTTCTGTTATTTTTTCTTCTTCCCTTTTATTTGGGGATTTTTATGTTTGGTGAGTTCCCTACTTATTTTGAAGCACATCTAATTTTACACCATGGCTTCACCGATGACGAGCAAAACCCAACGCCGTAATGCAACGTAAGAAACATAATAACTACATATGAAGGAGAGAAAGGGAAAACACATAGACCAAAACAACTATTGCCAACAAAATAAATCAGAAATATTTTTTCTTGCAATCCAAACAGGACCTTAGATTCGATCCAGCATCCAAAAAACGAAGAAAAAATTGAAAGAAAACGCGAAGAAACGCAGCAACAGAAAGAACAAAAAAGGAGGAAACATAACTGAATGAAACCCTAACAAAATCGAAACCAGAGCCTAAGTCTAGAATGCGATCTCGCAAAAATCTCGCGATCATTACAAGTTGTAAGAAGAAATTCAACAGAAATTCAAAAGATCATCGAACTGTTCAAAAAAAAAAAAAAAAAAAAACCCTAGCAATCTATAGATTCCTAACTCAAAAGGTCCTCAATTCGTGAATCTGAAAAACCCTAACTTTAAAATTAGAGAGAAAAAGTGGCTCACCTTTATAGAATGCGAAATTCGCCTTCTAACAAAGATCGAATAGGATCGATCCTACTCTGATCCAAGATCTCTTCCCTCAATATTGATCAAAGTTTGTTTCTTATTTTGGGGTTAATTTCTTCTTGTGATTATTTTAGGAATATGATTTTTTTCATCCCCTGTAGGACTCTGCGCCCCGTTTTAACGTGATTTGTCATAAAAAAGCGTTAAAGTCTGCCGCAACTCACTTTACAAGTGGTGCGCATAATCCTACAGTGGGTTGAAAAAATCATCTCTCCTACTTTTGTTCTTTCTTTTGTTAATGCGCGTGCGTGTATTATATATGTCTCATGTGCATCTGTAAATTTTGTTTTTATGTTGAATGCTAGTTAAAGACGCGAGGTGTGGAGATGCACCTCGAATGGGCAGACTTATTTAAATGAAAACATTTATGTTAGAAAGTTGCCTTGTTTCTAGTGGTGGGTCGGCTACCTCAAGGAGTGAGAGGTAGGAGAGGGAGAGAGAAATGAAGGAGGGAGAAAGAGGAAGGGTTCTTCTTGGGTTTTCTCTTGATTGTTTTCTTGAGTTTCTTCTTGGGTTTTTTTTCTCAGGTTTTCTCTTGATTGTTTTCTTGAGTTTCTTCTTGGGTTTTTTTTCTCAGGTTTTCTCTTGATTGTTTTCTTGAGTTTCTTCTTGGGTTTTTTTTCTCAGGCTACTCTCTTGTACGGTCTTGGTTGAGAAGCAATGAGGGTTGCGGGTTTGTGGGTTTTGAGTTAATCCTTGTATCTTATTTTTTAGGGTAGATTTCCCACTGATATCTCTTTCTTTTCACATATATCATAGCATTGCTAGATATTTCTCACAGCATTAGATTCCTTATGAACCATCTCAATGTGAATGGAATCACTGAATTTTTGTCGCAAGTTCAGATTCCGTATAAAGCATCTCAATGCGAATGGGGTAGCTGGATATTTTCCACAGCTTCAAATCCCCTATAGAGCATCTCAGTTTGAATAGGATCGCTGGATATTTGTCACAAACATCAGATCCATACGCCTTTGAATGCAACTGCATTACAGGCAATTAACTATGCCTCCATTATAGACTCAGCTACAAAAGTATATTTCTTACTAGTCCAAGATATTACTCTTCCTCCTAACAAGTGTGTATATCCTCAAGTGGATTTTCTGTCATTAAGGGTCTTTCGCCTAATCGGCGTCACAGTAACTACCATATCAATGCATTGATATGTTAACTTGAAGTATTTTATACCCTTCAGGTATCTTACAAAAGCTAAGTACTGATTTATTTACATTTTTAATTTCTGGATTCAATCAAGCCATATATCAGACCCTACTGGACAACATCTAATTTGTCCAACAATCTTAAGAATCGTATTTTTCAAATCTGATCATATGACTTCTGATAATCCGAACCCAACTTCTGTTGATACCATCTCTGTTGAGAATTCCAATCCAACGGTTGTTTGCACCTCTGTTGTGAACAGAATTCTCAACACCATTCCAGATTTTTCCAAGATCGAACGCCTTACTGGATTGAACTATAAAAGATGGAAACAACAGATCTTGTTTGCTCTACAACAAATTGGTGCCGCTTTTGTTCTTACACAATCAAAACCATCTGAAGATTCTGCTGATTTTGAAAACTGGAATAATGCTGATTATATTTGCAAGAACCATCTCTTGAATGATTTGTCAAATGACCTTTATAACGTATACTATTCATTTGAACATGCTGCTGATCTTTGGAATGCATTGGTAACTAAATATGATTTAGAGGATGCTGGAAATAGGAAATATGTGATAGGGAATTTTTTAGACTTTGCTATGGAAGATGGGAAACCTATATCTGCTCAAATAGATGAGTATCAGTTCCTAATTGGAGAATTGGCTAAGGAAGGTATGAAGTTACCTGACACATTCGTGGCTGGTTCTCTTATTGAGAAACTGCCATTGTCTTGGAAAGATTTTAAAATCGGAATGAAGCACAAGACAAAAGAATGGACCTTAGACCAAATAGTTGTTCGGATTAAAATCGAAGAGAAAAACAGACTAAAAGATAAGCAACAAAATGCCAAAGAGTATACCTCTAAGGCAAACATTGTTGAGACTAAGAATGATGGGTCTAAGAATCTGAAACCGAAGAAGGAAAAGAACTTCAAGAAATTTGGACCCAAAAAGAAAGGAGTCTGTTTTGAATGTGGAAAACCCGGACACTACAAGAAGGACTGCCGACACCGAAAGACTGGTTCGTCCAGTGCAAGGTTAATTTAACCGAGGCAGATGTGATTGCAGCGGTTGTGACTGAGGTAAATCTGGTGGAAAATCCAAAGGAGTGGGTTCTGGATACTGGTGCTACCAAGCACATTTGTGGAAACCGAAACTCCTTCTACAACTACACCTTAGTTAAGGAAGGGGATCAAGTTTTCATGGGGAACTCACAGACCTCAAAAGTCGTTGGTAAGGGCAAGGTCTTGTTGAAGTTAACTTCAGGGAAAGTACTTGCACTTCAGGAGGTGCTGCATGTGCCGGATATATGGCGTAACTTGGTGTCTGGTGCGCTCTTGAACAAGAATGGACTAAAGCTCACTTTTGAAGCAGACAAGGCAATCATTAGCAAAAATAATGTGTTTGTAGGGAAGGGCTATAATGCAAATGGTTTATTTGTTCTTAATGTACTTGAAATCCTGAATGAAAAAGTATCATCTTCTTCTGCTTACATTGTTGAGTCCTTTGATATTTGGCATGGTAGATTAGGACATAGAAGTGCACCTTACATTAAAAGACTTTGTAATTTAGGTTTAATAAATGAAAAAATTGAACCTAGTAAAGAAAAATGTGAAATATGTGTTGAAGCAAAATTCACAAAGAAACCTCACTTTAGTGTTGAAAGAAAATCTGACTTATTAGAGTTAATTCATAGTGATCTAGCTGATTTTAGAAATCTTGAATCTAGAGGAGGTAAAAGGTACTATGTGACCTTTATAGATGATTACTTTAGATACACTAAAGTATATCTTCTTAGAATTAAAGATGAGGCTGAACAAGCCTTTATCAAATATAAAAATGAAGTGGAAAATCAGTTAGATAGAAGAATTAAAAGACTTAGAACAGATAGAGGTACAGAATACTCTATAACTAAGTTCTGTGATGATAATGATATTATCCATGAAACCACAGCCCCGTACCAACCTGAATCAAATGGTATAGCAGAACGAATGAACAGAACATTAAAGGACATGTTTAATGCTATGTTGATAAGTTCTGGTTTACCCTTGAACTTGTGAGGGGAAGCACTTCTTTCAGCTTGTTATATATATAACAGGATACCTCCAAAGAAAAAGGGTCAAATACCATATGATCTGTGGCATAACAAAATGCCTAGTTTATCTCATTTGAGAGTTTGGGGTTGTTTGGCTAAGGTTGGAATACCAGAACCTAAGAAAAGAAAACTAGGACCTAAAACATGTGATTGTGTATTCATAGGATATGCTCAAAATAGTACAGCCTACAGATTTCTAGTTTTGAAATCAGTTGAAAATATCCTTGAATATAATACTATAATTGAATCTAGGGATGTTGAGTTCTTTGAACATCACTTCCCTATGAAGAAAGAAATTCCTAAAGAACCTAGTAATGATTCAAGAAATCAACCTGAAACTGAAAAGGAATTGGATTCTGAGTTTCAAGAACTCAGAAGAAGTAAAAGACAAAGAAAAGAAACAAATCTAGGAGATGGGATGTTCACCTATCTAATAGATAAAGATCCTGTAACTTACTCTGAAGCTGTAACATCTCCAGATGCTGTATTTTGGAAAGAAGCTATTAAAGTGAATTAGATTCCATAAAAGAAAATCACACTTGGGAACTAGTAGACCTTCCACCTGGAACAAAAGCACTAGATAGCAAGTGGATATTTAAAAAGAAGCTAAGACCTGATGGGACAATTGACAAGTTTAAAGCAAGACTAGTAGCTAAAGGCTTTAGACATAAAAAGGAGATAGATTATTTTGATACCTATTCTCCTGTTGCTAGGTTGTCCACCATTAGGATATTATTAGCTATAGCTTCTATTCATAAATTGGTAATACATCAAATGGATGTAAAAACAGCTTTCTTAAATGGAGATTTAGAAAAAGAAATTTACATTAAACAACCTGAAGGATTCATTGTGTCTGGTCATGAAAACAAAGTTTGTAAACTAATTAAGTCACTGTATGGTTTGAAACAGGCATCTAAACAGTGGAATGACAAATTTGATAGTGTCTTAATTACAAATGGGTATAAGATAAATGAATCCGACAAATGTGTTTATAGTAAGTTTAATGAGGATAAAGATGTAATACTTTGTGTATATGTAGATGATATACTAATTATTGGTACTAATTTGGACATAGTAAAATCTACTAAGAGATTTTTAATGTCAAACTTTGAAACCAAAGATATGGGTGAAGCTGATGTAATCTTAGGGATGAAGATCATCAGAAAAGAAAATGAAATAATATTGTCTCAGTCTCATTATGTAGAGAGCATTCTAAGGAAATTTGGACAATATGATAGTTCACTTGCAAAGACACCTTTAGATTGTCAGGTACACCTAAAGAAAAACAAAGGTGAGATGGTATCCCAAAAGGAATACTCAAGGATTATAGGTTCAGTGTCATATTTGATGAACTGTACTAGACCTGACATTGCTCTAGCAGTTGGAAAACTTAGTCAACACACTCATACACCAGGACATGAACACTGGCAGGCTTTGACTAGGTTGTTAAGGTACCTAAAGGGTACAATAAACTTTGGACTGCATTTTAAGGGGTATCCTGCTGTCTTAGAAGGCTATAGTGATGCGAATTGGATCTCTGATTCAAGAGATTCAGTGTCTACCAGTGGATATGTATTCACCCTTGGTGGTGGTGCGATTTCTTGGAAATCGGTTAAACAAACTTGTAGTACAAGTTCCACTATGGAAGCGGAATTTATAGCCTTAGCCCTAGCAGGAGCTGAAGCCGAATGGCTCAGGAATTTTATGGCAGATGTGCCTTTATGGCCAAGGCCGGTTCCCTCAGTGTCTTTACACTGTGATAGTCAAGCTGCTTTAGTCAAGGCCAAAAGTAAGACCTATAATGGCAAAAGAAGGCATATACGCCTGAGGCATAATTTGGTAAAGCAATACTTGAGTGAGGGAACAATAGCACTCGACTTTGTAAGGTCGGAGAGGAATCTGGCAGATCCTCTGACAAAGCCACAAATAAACAAGGTGGTTTATGAGACATCGCAAGGAATGGGGTTAAAGCTCGTGGCATGAACCATTAGTGATGGACACCCAACCAATGTGAAAGGAAATCCCTGGAATTTGGTTCAATGGGTACTAACAAGTCACCGGATGGTTTGTTAACACTATCACCCCCTACTCCTAGATGCAAAATGATGAAAGATAGTGTTCACTGCAAATGAGAGAGGATGAGTTATAGACTCTTAATCAGATCATAACCTGTATTGGGTGGTATGTTACTTGCAGTGCATACTTGATGACTGACCTAAGTGAATGTGGAGGTAAGGCCGCTTCCTGTGAGAATTTAACGAGTAATTCTCTAGAACATTCATGAGAACCAAGAGGGGAACAAGGCCAAAATGTTCCAAAACTGTGAATGAATCACCAAGGAATCGAATGTAGAGTGTAGATAACAGGTTAATCAGTTACACCCACGAGGAAAGGTTGAAGGAGTCTAACTCTACCCGTACTCGGTAACGTAATCTGTTTATCCTAAATATCGGTTGAAGTCCAAAAGACACCGGTATGAATCCACTCTATTTTCTAATGTGCTCAGATACTTCCGTTTTCAATTTTCAACTGTATTTTGAATCTTGTGGGGGATTGTTAGAATTTTTGAACAAAAAAAATAATAAAAGATTTGAAAAGTCAAAGATGCTTTTTCTTTTTGTTTAAAAATTTGGAGGGAAGATTCAAATTATGTTTCCCTCTCTCGTTTTAAAGCAAAAGACTTTTGCATGTGTGGGGACTTGAACCCAAGATCTTGATGAGTGTGCTTGTGGTGTGTTTTCAAAACCAAAGGCAAATTAATAGTCCCACATCGCTTTGGAAGAAAATTCTTCTCATATATATAAGATGGAGAGTTGGAGAAAGGCTTGAGCCTTCAAGTGGCTTTAGAATTTGTTGGGTCTTGGGCTTTTAGAAGAGCACAAGCCCATATGTAAATCACACACGCGCGCGCGCTCCTCGCCGGGCCGGGCCGTGGCCGTGGTCCGGGTCTGGGTCTGGGTTTGGGTATTAAATAAAAAAGGTTATTTTTATTGCCCAAAAACGATTTTTCTTTTTACCCCATGTTTTTTATAAAGATACACCTCTTAATTGCAAAACCGTTTCAAATCTCAACAGTCACAAATATGACTGTTGGAGAGAAACGTTTTTGTCTTTTAATGGTGATTAATTATCCTCCAACAGTCATATTCTCATCTATAAAAAGAAGAGAACATCACCATTGGAGAATATAGTTTTTACAGAAAACATCAAAGTTTCTGCTTGTCTTCTTCCTTTCCTCAGTTCTGATCTGAGCACAGTTCTACGGTGATTCTGGGTGGACCAGTCAGCGAGTGCACGTGGACTGTAGCCAACTTTGGCTGTTTTATCTTGGAGCATCGGTTCGCGGATCCCGGTTCGCACCGGTAGGGGGCGTATACGATTCTTAAGGAGAGTGACCTGTGGCACGACTCAGCCTTCTTCTTCTCGATCTGTTTTACAGAAACGTTTTCTACAAAAGCTAAGTACTGATTTATTTACATTTCTAATTTCTGGATTCAATCAAGCCATATATCAGACCCTACTGGACAACATCTAATTTGTCCAACAGATAGTTCGACTTCACTTCCTTATTTCTCACAATTGTAGCAAATCCCTTAAAGCTCTCATAAGTTTGTACTTCTTAGAACCCTTAACCTCAAGTTTTCTTTCTTAAACAACTTGGCTCTTGTTTTGACACTTTCTAATGGGGACTAGCCGAGTATTAGGGCTATTAGGGCTTCAGACTTCTCTTAGTCTCAACACTGAGTCTTGTAGAGAAGATTGTCATTTTAAATTCTCGCCCAGAGAAGTCGATTGCTACAATCACAGTTTTTCATGTGAAAACCCGAATCTTCTTTGGTATGGCTTTCCCACTGCTGCTAGCTTCTTACCTTCATCAATGTGAACAATTACTGATTTCCTCTCTTTCATTATTGAGACACATCACTACCAGACTATGGTTGCATTGAACGTACACTTTGGAAATTTATTTCACAGTAAGTTATCTCTAAGTCAAGTTTCATAAGGTTACCCATGGTAGGGGTCCTGCCTAACCCCTACCATGGAAATCTGGCAGGGGTCCTGCCTAACCCCAGCTTACCCATCAAAAAAAAAAAAAGAAGGTTTCATAAGGTCAACTTGCTTTCTTTTACTATCATCTACTAATTTCTCATGGTGTCATTTGATTGTTCCACTAAGGATACCTCTATAGATCAGAGGGTTAGGGTCATCCTATGGAAATGATTGCGGGGAAATAGCCATTTTACGTTCTCGCAGAATCTCTTTTATTGGTTAGACTTGTTAGGAAAGCAAGCCTGTGTCACGGGGCATCCCAACAGCCATTCACATTGTGCCGCATGTCAAATCATATATTAATAACTATTTTCATGGCAAAAATACTTCTTTCGGTTTGAGGAATAACAAATACACCCTACTTTGGTAAAGTGTGGCACTAGATGAACTGATGAAGGGGATGTTGGAAGGATCTTGACCCAAGTGTCTTCATTGCTATTTGTGTTTAGAGAAATGCTAAACTTAAGGGCACCCATGTAAAAAACAGCCGCAAGGGCGCCCCCATTGTACACAGAAGATACTAATCAAGAATAGATTGTGCTACCGACCCCCAAAAAAAAAACAAAAACAGAGAATAGTGTGTGCTCTTTGTGTCTTAGCCTTTTGCAATTATTATGAGATTGTGTTTTTCTTGCCTTTGATCAGATTTTGTCCGTTGGATTTCTTCCATCTTAGATCTCAAGAGTACTAATCAAGAATGGTTGTAGAAAAATGGTCAATGAACTAAGGATGTGCTCCTCATTATAGTATGGAATGAATGGATGATGCAACTTGCACGTACTAAAGGTGGGCTCCAAAACTTTGTGAAGATTGAAGGCCTTGCTAACACTGTTATCATTAAGCCTTACAATGAAAATGCTTGCATCTTTCAAAATAAAATGAAACCTGATATCTTTTTAGAGAGATGTTATATGATGTGCGGCCTATAAAGCTGTACTTCTCAAAAAGTACAGTACGGCCCACTCCATAAGATGATCCAAACCATCCATTTGTTGGGCCAAAACGTAAATTGGTTGCACCCCGAAAATCATTTCTGTGGGATGATCTTAACACTCCGATCAATGGAGGAATTGCACATTATGGAAACTTCTATAGATCGGAGGGTTAGGATCATCCTATAGAAATGATTTTGGCAGAGCAACCTATTTATGTTGTGGCCCAACAAATGGAAGGTTTGGATCACCCTATGGAGTGAAACTTACCATAATTTTTGAAAAATTAGTTTATACTGCCACATGGCTAATTTTGGAAATTAGCACACCCTCCTCTCTAGTTTCGGTCAATGTTTGTTTGCATTCCGATTTCCGATTGAGCGGCACGCAATAATGAGGATTTTATTGGCATGAGCTATTCCAGTGTTATATGCATTAAATATTTAGGACTTCCTCGTCTAAGCTTTCATAGCTCAGTTGGTTAGAGCACCCGTTTAGTAAGCGGGAGGTCTTGAGTTCAACTCTCAATGAAAGCATCATGCATTTTTTCAACCGCTCGTTTGAGTGCTTAGAAGAAACATGCGACAGGTTTTCAAGTTCAACTCTCGATGAAAGCATGGTGCATTTTTTTCAACCTGTCGTGTGAGTGCTAGAGGTCTCCCGAGCATTTTAGTCATTTCCTCTTAAAAATTAAAATAAAGCCTGATAATAAATTCGCCCCCTTTAGGATAAACACTCTCCCTTCTCTCTATCTGCACATCCTTGGTGGGGCCAACGTCTCTCTCTCCTCTCTCTCTCTCTCTCCATACCCTTGGTGGGGCCAAGAGCAATCTCTCACTCTCTCATCTCTCTCCTTAAGACATACCATAATGCAAAGGTTAAAGAGGCGTTAAAGGGGGCAAATTTATTCCAGAGGGGGTCAGGTTGGGTCCAAATGGGTGGCAACCCTAGCCAATGATAAAGGCCCCCACGGCCCCTCTCCCAACTTTTGGGGGTGGCCTATTTACAATGGCCCCATCAACTAAATGGTTTAGATCTTTGAGCACTGTGGGCCCCACTTTATATTAAAAAATGCATGCACCAATGTACAGATCCAACATAACACGTATTTATTAGAAAATTTATTAGGGCCCACCTTTTTCGAAGATCCAAACCATTCGTTTGTTGAGCCTCATTGTAAATACGTGTTTCCCCCAAAATAATCTCCAATGGATGATCCTAACCCTTCGATCTGAATAGTTTTATATATGGTGTTGTCCATCTTCAGATCAGAGGGTTAGAATCATCCTATGAAGAAGATTTTATGGGCAAGCCTATTTATGTTGAGGCCTACAAATACAATGAGGCCCACCAAAGGTGAAGGGTGTAGAGAGAGAGAGAGAGAGAGAGAGAGAGAGATTTTGGCCCCACCAAGGGTACTAAGGAGAGAGAGTCATCATATTACCCGGTTAAAGAAGGGTAACGAAAGCGTTAAGGACGCGTTAAAGGAGGCGAATTCATCCTTAAGGGGGATCCCATTTTTTCTAGCAGCCTCAATCATTCTCTTTTTGTTTAGAGGATCTCTTGCATTTTTACAAAACGGGATCCCATTTTTCTAGCAGCCTCAAATCATTAGAAGACTTTACGATAACTGAGTCAGATATTTAAGATCTAACATAGTCGCTTGATTCACATCAACTACATATTCCACGAAGTGTCGAACCCTGATGTAGTAAAGGCACTCATTTAACTCCTACTTGGTAAGGGCAGAAGTTGGGGACAGTGTCAAACACTCTCCTGTTATAGTGGATGCGAGGGCAGAAGTTGGGGACAGTGTCAAACACTCCTGTTATAGTGGATGCGAGAGCAGAGGAACGGAGATTCGATAAGTGACCCGTTCGATAAGTCAGTCAAAGAACCGAGGTTGAATGTGAGGCTATGGCATTGGATTTGCCTGGACTCAGAGAGTAGGGAAATAAGTAGTCAGCCGGGAGGAGACGAGCATTGAATTTGCCACTAAATAGTGTCTGGTTAGGGGTGTCATTACCAATATAGAGAGAAAGAGCATCATTCCCAATGAATCCAAGCAAAATTCCACTTTTTTAGTGGTTTTGGGCTTGGATATTATAGGAAGGGGACAAGAGTGACACATTGGCAGACATGCAGTGATTAACCAGGAGACATCCTCGAGTCTCCAGGGATTTCAATGCTATATATTGGCAACCATACAAGGAGCTTTACTGAAGTGGCACCCAAATGCCAAGCAAACAGAACTGATTTGAGGCACTAGGAAACACAAAACATGACAGCTAGAGAACCTTGAAGAGAGGCCAAGAGTACCCCAAAAAAAAAAAAAAAACCTTAAGGCATTGCCATTAAGCAACCAGTCAATCAGCATCCTATAGACTAAACTGTCTATAGAATGAAGAAAACTAATGAAAATAAAGACCACATCTAATATGGATGAAAACCCAAAGGAGATTATAACCCATTCAATTAAGATCCACAGCAACTATGAACTAAGCCAAAGTAACAATTATATATAGATAACCATAATTGTCACAACCTATGTCAAAAGCATAAATACATTCTACGTTAGGTTTATCAAATGACTTGGAAAGTATTGCCAAGATTTGCCAAGTAATCCACATCGCGCAGACTAAGTTGAACTCCACAAAACTAAGGGTAGTATGGTGGATTATATGACGAGCCACCAGACAAAGTGTAACCACTATAGCCCAATGGCTTATTATCATACATACTAGATCCTAGAAGATGTTCCGAAGAGTAGAGATGAGACTTTGGTGGACTAGCACCAAAACCCAAAGATGTTCCCGGAAAGCTGGTACCTGGGCGGTCATAAGGCGTAAAAGTTCCTGCCATACCAGGTCCTGCCAAACCATATGGCCCAGTTGAACCAGAGTATGCTGAACCAGAATAAGAAGGAATCCAATCGACCAATGGCACAGAAGGCTGTGGTTGTTGTTGATTGGGTGCTCTTTGAGGTGCAGTCGGAGGGGGGACATAAGGGGTGGTTGTTGCAGAAGGTCGAGGCTTCTTGTTTGGGGGCCGTTGCTGGGATTTAGGTGTAGGAGGTGTGGGATCTACCAGTGCAGCACGTTTCTTGTTTGCCCTCTGGGCCTTCTGCTGCTCCAACTGAGAAATACGATTCTCAAGATTCATAGATGAAAATTCAGTTTCAAGTTTGTGCTCCTTTACGGATTGGATTACTGCTTTTACAGCAGCAATTTCTTTTGCGGTGGCTTCATTCTGTAGCAGAATAGACAGTATATAGTATCACTGAGTGCAAAAGACGATGAATTATTTGGGGAATCTATATTATGATGCTACATACCTGAGACACAGCGGAGTTATTGCCCTTTTTTCGAATTTCTTGAGCAACCTTCTTGGATTCCTTCAAGTATGCTTTCAACAAAGGTCCAGGAGGGAACTTATCCACTAGCCCAAACGCATACACGAATTTAACAGCTTGAAGTTGCTTCCCCATCCTGGCCAGTTTCTGAATAAAATCTTACACAAGGAAAAAGCTTGATGGTCACTGGAATAACTTATCCATGCTAATGAGCAAAGAGCTCAAATTCCTCATTAATTTATATAGCAAAAAACTACGAATGCAAGCCCAAAACAATAACACAACAAGAGATGGAAACTCGTACAATTAGTGACATCATTTTTACTTACCATTCAAAAAAAAAGTGACATCTTTTTGACAATTTGATATACATAGATTGGATTATAATGGATCACACCTAACATTTAACCTCCTTCAAAGGAGAAGAAATATAATATTAATATCCAAATCAGTAAAGAAGCTTGAACGGTGATTTCAAACTGATGTTAACATCACCACTATAAAACAACTAAAAAGTTGTCAGATTGTTGATTTTTTTTTGAATGGTAAAATTAGAGGGTGCAACACGGTCGGATTGTTGAGTGTTCCGTAAGAGAAATGTCTCAATGACAAATAAGTCACAAATCTACAACAAAAGCATAGGACAGATTGTCCAGATTTTACAAATAAAATAAAAAAGATGAATCGAACACGTGATCAAGGCAATGGATATAAATATGTAACAAGAGGCCAAAGAATTGAAGGATAAATCATGGCTTCAAAAGCCATTCAGTCCAGAAAGATGGTGTTTTATAATACGAACTAATCACTGGCCAACAATGTGAAGACACTGGACAGCCATCGTCAAGATGTCATTCCTCTTTTCCATACAGGATGAGCACCCAGTCAATGTCAATATTTCCATGAAACAGCAATCAATTTTTTTTCTCCGGAATGATGCAATCTAATGCATTTCATTCTTCCTCTGACATTTACAAACAAATTGCTGGTTAAAAGCAATGTTCAACAACAGGTTTAGAACTAGCCCAGTCGTGTCACATCAGGACCATCTAGTGAGCATATACCATTTAAACAATGAAACCATTTACTCCAAATGAGCAGAACAGTTCTTTATATATCTAGACTTTTCATAAAACACTCCTTGGATGAAACCAAAACACTCTCCAGCAGAACAGTTATCTAGAGGGACAATATAACAGTCTCCTTAGCAGGAAAATTTAGAACAAAAAGGAGCCAGTAACAACCTCATTAGGAATGGTATTCACTTCCAGCACATATGAATTTTGCAATTTTCTTGTTACTTCTGTCCAGCAAGAGAGAATGAATATTTAAAGGTTACAAAAATTGGCCGCACAAGAGGTTCTAGAAAGGAGCAAAGGGTAGTAGCCATTCAAAAAAAAAGAAGAAGAAGAAAGGAGCAAAGGGTAAGACATTAAAGCATTCTTCAGCCCATGAAGATGCTAGATCAGCAGGTATTCACAAATGACTAATGAATTAGATACATGGAGGATTTAAAGAAAACAAAGTGATAAAAGGAGCAGATTTCATTGAATACATCTGACCAAAGACTTCGAAAATTTTAGCCCAAATTGAAAACTAAACCATCACAGTTAGTGACATAACTCCAACAGGAGACTTCAATGCATAGTTCTGTCACCAGAGGCTAGCAATGAGCAACCAGAGCCAATGCACAGCCGCAGATGCTATTTTACAGACAAAAAAGTAGTTTAAAAGAAAGAATCAATGAATGCTGTTTTTTTTTTTAAGTAGGGCTTGCGTATTTTAATGGAATTTTGCAGGATATTATTCGCGGCACCTGCTAGTATATGAGGTGAAGCAACTCAACGTTCCTGTGTGAAATTTAAGCCTTTTTTTCCAATATAAAAGGATATGATGGAAACCCCTAATCGTGTACACATTAATCAGAGAAAGGATCCACGAAAAGGCTGTTGTGGAAATGAAAGAACATTGAAATTAAAATCCCATCAAAACATAAGAGAATTGAAGGAAAAAGATTTTTTTTTTCTTTTTGCACCATTTTTATGGTAAGCTTCGTCCCGTCAGCAGAAGCATTACACAAGCATTACAGTAGATCAACCAATGTAAGAGAAAAAACATGGTAAGGGTAGTAAAATATTGTCACAAGGGAAAATGACATCAACACTCATCTTTAGAAATGCTATTCACTTCCAGCCCAGATGAATTTCACCATTTTCTTGTTACTTCTATCCAGCAAGAGAATGAAGGAGCTCAGTCACTTGATATTTGAAGGTCACAAAATTGGTTACACATGAGGTTCCCAAAAGGAGTAAAGGGCGAGACATTGAAGCATTCTTTAGCACACGAAGATGCTAGAAAAACATGAAAACAACTGTAAAGAATTAGGTATATTGATGATGGAAAGAAAACAACTGATTGAGCAACTGGAGTCAATACATGACCACTGGTCATAGAATATTTGAAGGTCACAGAAATTGGCTGCACATGAGGTTCTCAAAGGAGCAAAGGGTGAGACATTAAAGCATTCTTAAGCACACATCGATGCTAGATAAACAGGGATGCATAAAAGAATGTAAGGAATCAAGTATATGGAGAGTGGAGAGAAGAAAAGTAACAAAAGGAACAGGTTTCATTCAATATGTTTGACTAAAGACTGGACAAATTTAAACAAATTGATAACAATACCATCTCATTTAGTTCGCATACCTCCAACAGGAGACTAAAATATATAATTTTGAAGCTATAGCACTGAGCAACATGGCTACCGGTGTTAATATATATACAAAAAAATTAGTGAAAAAGAATAAATAGAGAAAAATTGGTATGAGTAAAAATAAACTTTTATCACAAGGGAAAATTACATCAGCATTCTTCTTTAGGAATGGTATTCAGTATTCACTTCAAGCCCCTACAAATTTGCTGTTTTCTTGTTACATCTCCGGCAAGAAAGAATGAAAGAGCTTTATATACAACAATGTACTAAAAAAAAGAATCAACCAAGATTAAAAAGAGAATAGAATGGTATGGGTTAAACTAAATTTGTAGTCATGAAGGCAAAATGAGATCGACATTCCTAGAGGCAGCAAATACTAACCAGAACAAACAGGTAAGCACAGTATTTAGCCACTTAAAGAGCCTACTTGGAAGCATTGTCTCCATTGTTTTTTAAAACCTAAAGCAGCAAATACGAGATTACTACATTCAAGGAATACATAGCTTGGCATTAAAAGCCAACCAAGCACCTAGAACACAACCATGAGTGTAACACCGTGGTCATAATAGGGAATGATAAATTTTTATATACACATAGTTGAGTGCGGACAGCACAATAAGGAAAGGTAGAATAAACAACATGAATCTAAGGATATGAAGCCCAACCACCTAGAATGCTTGGAAAGAACTTGTAATCAAGATCTTCGACACAAAAATCCCACATATACAAACCAGTACAAAGGACGAGATAACTTAAACACAGAGCCGGTAAAATGACAACAAAGGAAAGGCTTAAAAAACATAACCCAACAAAGATTTACTTTGCAAAAGAAAAAAAGAGTAAGTATCACAGGACAACTACTAAAAGAAACCTAGCTAACACAGCAGAACATGACTCAAAATTTAATTGCAGGGAATATATGCAAAGCCTATCACAGAAGAACATGACTCAAAATCAAAAGGATATACAAATCTAAGGGCTGCATTTAAAATATAAGAACATGATCAATTCCAATAAAAAGATCAACAGGGAACAGATAATGAACAGAAAAGAAAAGAAAAACAAACAAAATGAGGATTGTACAAATGAAATGTGTGCCTCATGGCCAGTCCCAGGAAGCAATGGCAGCAATGCTGCTCCCCAAGCGATAGAATATGAGACTGCTCAGAAAAAGAGGAGATCCTTAGAAAGGACCATCAACTCCAAAGAACTTTATCAATGACTTTTACCAAGGAATGTACAAACACAATTCGTTTGCCCCAACATGGTAAGGAGATTTTCACCCAGTAAAATCTCCCCCGTCACAGACTACGGGAAATATCAAAACGAATATAATCTAAAAACAATCAAGCACCAAGACAGTGAAAGCGCCAAGACAGTGACATTCAAATAATTGGCGTGGTGAAAGACAGAATCTTCTAGACAAAAGGTTCAGATACTAGAATTACATGAATAAATATTTGAAAATACAGACGTCAATTAAAATAATATTAGTAGTATAGGGAGATTTAAACTATTATGCAAGGAGTAGTTATGCGGCAGTAAAGCACCCACAAGCAAATTTTGAATATCCCAACATTTTCTCTTCATCATAAAAATGAAAAATTGCAACGAAAAGAACAAATAAGTAATTGACACAGCATCTAAAAGTGTTTATTGGGTCCTTACCAGGAACTTTCTCGGTAAGATCAAGAGCCTTAAACAAATCAATCGCCTGGTTCCGCCGAGCAACAAAAAAGAAAAGATCCAATAACTCCTCTACATCAAATGCAGAAACCAATCCAAATGTAACTAAAAGCTGCATAAAACCAAAAATTTCTAAAGCGTTTTCACCCCCTGGATATTTCTTCGCCCTCTCTTTATGGGTATTTATAATCTTCCTCTTCCATTCAACTGCCAATTTCTTCGCCCTATCTTTATGGGTATTTATAATCTCCGGCGATATAAAAACCAGACGCTCTAACAGAAGAATACAACTACGTCTAATCCCCGCCAACTCCACATCCTTATCTCCCTTTAAATTCAAATCATCAGAACTATAAAAACCCTCCATGGCATCCAAAACCATCTTTCCCGGATCAGGAGCTAACCTAATCGCCTCCGTAATCTCATTCCGTAGTGTCGGAATCTCTTTCCTGTTCTCACTAATGAAACATCTCAATCCCTTTCCATCCATTTTTTCACACAGGGATTTTAGCTCCGGCCGGGGAGTCACCTCTATTGACTCTTCTTCCTGTTTTATAGATTTCTCCTCAGAGTTTTTTGCCGTAGATTTCTCCTTTAATTCTACCTCCTTAAAGCTAGTCTCGATCGATTTCTCGATTGAGTTGAAATGTGCCTCGATATCTTTCCATTGAAGGGTGAATGAGGCGAGAGAGGAGGAATGTGATTGGAGATCTTCGAAAGCTTTTCGAAGAGATTCCTTCTTAGCTGGAATGGATTTGATTGCTGCAGAAATCGACTTCGTAGAAGAAGCCATTTATGCAGAAAGATAAAAAAAACCTATGGAACGAAATCTGAAGTGATTTGTCTAGCCCTTAGAACTGGAAGAGAAGAAGAAAAACAATGCTATAATCCAAAAAACCCTAACGTTAGGGTCTGAATGGAGATGAAAAACGAAGCGGGAGTCTTAAGATCCTAACCTTAGAGCTGAAAAGAGATGAAAAAACCTTCAACTGGGGCCCTAGCTCTAGAGTATTGTAATTTCAGCATTGCAGAGCAAACCCTAGACGACGAGTTTGAGGGACGAGGGGACGGGTGTACTTATAGAAGTGATATATACGTCCCGTTTTCCCTACTTACTATATACTCTCTCTCTTAGGCTCTGTTCACTTGTTTTCCCGGGAAAGGAAAAGAAAAGGTTTCCCGAGAATCTGACGTGGCAAAAGGAAAAGAAATCCCGAGAAACTGTGAAGGAAAAGGTTTCCCACACCTGTTCACTTGCACATGAAATCCCGGGAAATTGTGCAGGAAATGGTTTCCCACGCCTGTTCACTTGCCAATTAAACATTGGTGGGAAACCTAAACATAAGAAATCATTTTAAACATTTTAATCATTTTTGTAAGATACATGTTCTCATTTGGATTACAACATAAATGGGTCAAACCTTTGAAATTTTGTTTTACACCCATCTGATATTTACATTCCCAAGGCTCCATTTTTTACATTCAGATGGGTGTAAATAGTGTGTGTGTGTGTGTGTGTGTGTGTGAGAGAGAGAGAGAGAGAGAGAGAGAGAGAGAGAGATTACATTAAGATGTTAAGAGGGATATCAAGAGCATTAAACTCAGCAACAAATGCCCTGACAGATTTTAACGAGCTAAGATCAAGTTTCAATACATCCACACGAGCAGCTTTGTTTCCATTCACAATGAATTGTTTCGTATCGTTTGCAGCCTCAATGTTCCTTGCAGCAATAATAACATGTCTCTGCACCAATTCCACTTGCTCCTCCTGGAACAAAAAAAATTCATTTGAAAGTGGTTTGGATTAGGGGTGCAAATTGGGCCAGGTTGGGTTGAGCTTTTGCTAAAAAGGGAATTTGAATCAACTCGAACCCGACTCCATTTTATGGTAAAAGCTCAACCTGAATTCTGAAAAATCGAACCGAGTTGCACCCCTAGTTTGGATGCATCTCGAAGCGGAAAGTAGATAAACACCACTTGACATAAACATCCAGTAGGAGAATATCAAATATAGCCACAATTAGTACACTTTAATTTACAACATGGTATTTTGAAATACACTGTAAATTACAACCTAGACCGTCGCAATCTTGGGTGATTTGAAATACTTCTTTGGTACAGAACTTGCTAATTGTCATGAAAAGACATCTTTTGGTTAGCCATTACATACAATTGCTTTTACAGTTATATTGGTAATGAGGGGAATTGTTCGGGCATCAAAGGTCTACAACTGGGTGTTGTACATGCAAACTAAGTATTAGAAGAAATCCAATGCATCAGAAGTAAGAAACAGGACACTAGTACAAAATCTTGTATTTAAAACAGAGTAATATCCTCAAATAGATAATTTTCATAATGGATACCTAAATAATGTATAGAATTAAAAAAAGAAAAGAAAAGTAAATACAACCACTGGAGCTGAGTTACTTCGATCGAAAGCATGGTGATTCCTCAGCAGGATTGGCACTTCTATTTTATAAGATCAATATTTTTTGGCACTTCTATTTTATAAGAACAATATTTTTTGGCACTTCTATTTTATAAGAACAATATTTTTTTACCAGAATTTCGTCAGCTCTTAAACACATAATACCAGCAATATGACCAGAATTCCCCACATACAACCATTAACAAAAGAGATATAAACCTTAGAAGGATTCATCTAACTGAAGCATGAACTAGATCTGTGCTGCATTTCTGGCAAGACATGTTCATTCCTCAGAAATGCAGCATGAGAAAATATGATAAATTAGAGGCAAAATTAAATACAGATTTTTTTAAAAACATCTAATATCAGAAAATAAACCGAAAACTGAAACTGAAACAATAGAAAAGCTCATGAGAAAAAAAAGAATGAAAGAAAAAAATCCATATAAAAAAATCAGAATGAGGAGATGAAAGCAAAACATATCCCAAATTTATTGTAACTCATAAGCTTACCGCACTTCAAGAGTAGCTTCGACTAGCTTACACCACCATGAGTGGTTCAGAACCAACCAGTAAATAAGAACTGTCGGTTCCTCTTGTTACCACGCAATAATTTATTCAAAACAAGCTTCTTGGTTGTACTTCCCAATCATAAAGTTCCTACAGTAAGCCCTTTAAATCCAGACCAATTTAGATCAGTCAAGACTGTTCTTATGAAAGAGAGACAGTAACCAGGATGAAAAGAGATAATCAACTCTCACAAAGCAGAAATATAGCAAAACTGGAAAGCTCAATTCAAGCCTTCATTAGCTTCTGAAATGTGAAGGCAAATATGATGAAATTCTTCTGGACTTGATCTGAACTAGGAGGAATTTGTACTTCCAAAGTTCCAACAAACTGAATTTCTAAGTATTAAATCCCATGCTCACATTACATTCCTTTCATCTAAATCAACAGACCCATATCCCACACTTCATAACATAGGAGCAAACAACTCCATGTTCACAATGGCAGTACAAAAATAATGACAGCCCAACCCAAAGAAAAACAGTCCACTAACAAATTGCTGACAGAAAACAGAACTGATGAGCAAGGTGGAAGATAATTTATATGTCACAAACACATACTTGTGTACTAACATAAGGTAACCTCCAAAACTATGACGTAAAAAAACAAACTTCTGCACTCCCTACATACACGAGTTAGCACTGGAGCCACAACGAAAACTAACTACATGATGAACCCGTCACATCAGAACATGTCGAGCCTTGGGAATCCAGATGAAGGTGGTTGGACTCTGCTTTCCTATCTTCTCTGGGCCCACTATTGGCTTGTATAAATGCTTGAAGGGCAACCTCTGCCTCATCCCTAGTACCGTAGGACCGGTAGCAGGCTCCACTAAACTTGTTCACTTGATCGTGACAGTCCTGCCAAGTATCATATACACCTACCTGCCTTCCCTTGAAGACCACATAAAATTTTATTTTCCCCATTAACCTACAGGAATGCAATTCAAAATAATATAATGAAAATTACATACAAGTACAAATAACCACCATTGACATAAACAACATAACCATAGTTTGTCATCATACCAAAAATTTCTCACCACCTACATAAGCAACACAAACCTGCTGGACATACCCACCAACATAACCAAAAGTTTTAAACATAACCGTATCCAAACAACACAACATAACCAACCATAACAGTATCAAACCATAACATCAACCATAAACAGAACCAAAAAAAACATAACATGAGTTTCCCACCACCAACATAAGGTTGAGAACCCACCATAACAATATCCAAAAAACCTAATTAACTTCAAAATAAGAAATAGTCAACCCCCCATCAAAACCTCTAAAATAGCGATAACTACCTCGTGACGTCCCTCGTCCTCCAGGGAAAGGAAGACCTCAGCTTCCTTATGATGGTTATGGAGGTACATGTAGGCTCTAACCCGCTCCCTGTAGGAGAAACTCTCCATGCTCATCATCGAGTCTTTAAGATGACTGAGGTCGTGCACCTCGGCAGTCGATGTGATGGCATCAGCCATCATCCTGATACTGTCGGACAACCTATCCATATTTTGTCCAAGCTTTGCATCTGCACCCCGCGTCCTCTTTCCGCTGCTACCCGGAGTAGGCACTTTCACAGCAAGAAACTCTCCTGTAGCATGATCCTCCCCAAACACATACTTCCATTCTTCATAAAGGGGGTAACGGGTGTTAAAGAACCGAAGGTGTCCGGGACTACTCTGGAAAAAAATGTGTAATTGTAAGTAATGAGTGGAAACTGATTACAGAAAAAAACAAATCATAAACAACTCTATTGGAGATTACCTGCAGGTAATCATTCTTCACTTCATTCTCAACACTTATTTTGCATTGTATTGTATCCCACCCAAAACCGCTGCGACTGAGGATAGTGTGAAGAATCCTGTAATTGGTTTTCATTGTCTTCATTCTGTTCCTCACATGATCTTTCGTGATATCCCTACCAATTCTAATGGTAAGATCATGTGCCACTGCGTTTAATGCAAGCTCTTTAAACCCGTTAGCAATCTTGTTGCCCAAGGCAACCTGATGAGCTAAGCTTGTAACAAGTAGTCTATCCTCATCCTCTCCCCAGTGATTTTTTTTCCTGGCCTTCGACACCCCTGAAGTAGACGCCATCTTACCTGTGACATTGTTCATGTAGGAAACATGATACCATCAAACAGAAGACGCAAAAATAGTACTAAAAGCAAACAAAGTAGTACTAAAAGCAAATACGCATTCATCAAAAAGACAAAGTATTCACGAGTGAACATAGTTACAACCCAAAGACAGATAATAAAATATAATAGTAAACAACAGATCATCCTAAGTATGACCACGGCGTGCCTCGAAATCACGCCACAAATGATCCATAATGCCTGTACGGATCAATCCTCCTGCTCTCACATCCTCGGCCCTAGAAATAGGGGGCAAAGGAAGCGGTGGCGGAATCTCCTCCGGAGGGGCTACTGCCAACTCACGGTCAACCACTTCAATGTACCCATCGTTTGGCATCTCCCTCCTGATGTGGTTGTGGACGCAGCAACAGGCTAACACAATGTCCACTTGCCGTTTTAAAGAATACATGGGTGGTGAATTTATTATGGTGAATCGCTTCTTCAGGACCCCAAAAGTTCGCTCGATTACATTCCTAACCCCTGAATGCCTCTGATTATATAACTCCTCAGGAGATCGAGGCCTGCGCCCCCTGATCTCGTTCAAGTGGTAACTAGGGCCGCGGAATGGAGTTATAAAATGAGTCAGGCATGGGTACCCAGCATCGGCAAGGTAGTATTTTCCTGCACTCACAAAAAGGATTATGTCTAAGTTTCATAACTCAGACCATAAACTAAAGGTAAGGTAAGGTGTAAAAAATAAAGTCTTAAGTACCAGGTGGGCATGGAATGGGTTTCGCGAGTGATAAAGCGGATGCCAAGACCCGTGAGTCTGATGCCGACCCCTCCCACCCAGCTAACACGTAAGTGAACTTCATGTCGAAGTCACATGCAGCGAGCACATTCTGAGATGGGTATCCCTTACGACACCAAAATCTGCCATTCAACTCTGCACTTACTCTTGCATGTATGTGAGTCCCGTCGATTGCACCAATGCAATCCTACAATGTACACATTAAACATCACGAAACGTCAGCATATGAACCTAAGGCCCTAATCAATTACTATGAAATATAGAGGTAATGCTTGCTACCTTAAAGTAGGGCATCCAGTTCTGATTTCCAGCGATTTGATGTGGTGTCTCCGTTGAAGGAGGTAAGATGAACAAGTGCCGGATATTTAGCACGGCATCCAAAACCTTGTTAAAATACTTCGAAACCGTCGCCCCTGACCGTCTAATTACTGCCCTAACACGGCGGTTCCTATCGCTGTGACCAAGTATTTGTAAGAAAATGGCCACTTGTTCCTCGACACAACAATGGATTGTGTCTTCGAGTAGGGCCGTGTTTCTTAAGATGGCCACAAAAGTGCGGAAACAGCGAACATCCATACGAAGCACAGCGAGACAGTGATTCTCTGCATGTGTGATACGTGTAACATATTCCCTATGGGTTAGGTACCCTGATTCGTAAGGGGCTCGTGTCCTGCGATGAAGGTTTCGTCTAATCCTAAATAACAATGCAGACGCCGTAGCCATAACTACCGCTGCTGCTCGAACAATCATCATCCTCCTATTTACTGCTTCTCGCGGCATGATGGTAGCCCTACAACACCCACAATCCCCTTTAAGACAAAACATCCAAGCGCCGAACCACCAAAAGACCCACAACCACCCATTCAAACATAGGCACCACATAGAAAGCAATCCCAAGCATAGATAATAAGAAGCCCCAAACACGACATGGAATGGGGCTTATAGGAGAAAATATACCTCAAGATCCGAACAGTAGTAGTAGGAGTGAAAGAGGGAGGGAGAACAGAAACGTCGTTCGGTGCCGGAGAGAAGAGTCTACCAAAAAAAGAAGAAAGATGTATGAGAAGGGACTTTTGAAACAACACAACACATATGAAAGTAAATTTCAGATGATATATTAGATTTGACCCGCTAGCTCATCAGAAAATAAAAGCTTTGACATAGAGAAACAGAAAATTAACACAGAAATGGCAAAGAGAATAGAAGAGAGCACATATTTTCACCAACGATTAAACTGCAAACAAATATATTTCTGAAACCATCAATCTACTAGCGATTTCGATGGCAAAAAAAATTGCAAAAGCTAATATTCCGACAGTATTGAATTCAAACCCTCCTAAGTTCTCAAAATTCTTAAAAAAAATAACAGAGTTACCATAACAATAGAACCCTAGATTTCAGTAAACCATATTCAAACCCTCACTCATCGGAAAACAACCAGATTTCACAAGAGAAACATAAAAAGTGATGAAAACAAGATTTCAAAGTGCACACAAAACCCAAAAAAAATAGTTTTAACGATGTTCGAACGAGAAATGCAACCGAACCCTAGATTTTCAGGTTTGGAAGAAGAAAAGGCAAAAGAAGAAGGAAAGAATAGCAAGAACTCTAAAATCCTGGGAGAAACATGCTTATCAGAATCCAACGCTCAAAATCATAGAATCAGAGGATTTATCGAGAAATAACATGAAAAGGAACAAAAAAAAAGCCCTAGGTTTAGACCAAAAAATCAAAGTTACAGATCAAAGACACAAAATCAAAGTGTATTATTGTAGACACCCCATTTTGACCAGACCCAAGTTTGCGTTGTCTGTGCGAGTCTCGTCAAATCAGTGAGTTGGGGTCCCAAATTGCACCCCGGGCTAGCTTAGGGTCCCACCAAGGTCCCTGTGAAATTTTGTCAAGATCCGACCACGTTTGCCTAACGAACGAGCTAAGTGTAGACACCCCATTTTGACAGGACCCTAAACCCGCGTATTCGAATGAAATCCCGAGGTCAGGCGGAAAATGAATGAATGTGGGGCCCGTTGATGTGGGACCCATTTGTGTGGGGCCCGCTGATGTGGGGTCCGCTGATATGGGACCCGCTTGTGTGGGGCCCGCTTGTGTGGAACCCGCTTGTGTGGGGCCCGCTGATGTGGGACCCGCTTGTGTGGGGCCCGCTTGTGTGGGACCCGTTTGTGTGAGGCCCACTGATGTGGGATCCGCTTATATTCAAGGAGAGAATACGGAATGTCATCATTTTCTTTTCTTTTTTAATAGCGTTTTGGTTTTCGTATGGCATCCAATGCCATGTGATGATTGTTTTTTTATTTTTTTTTTATTATTTTTGCAAAAAATGGGAAATGGGAGGAGGACATGAGGGGGACAAACTCATCATGAGTTCTTCTCCTCATGATGGTCTCCCCACTCAAGCTCTCATCTCTCGCAGAGGAGAGAAAAGGACAGTGGAAAAAACCAGAGAAAAGACGAAGGAAAAAAGAAAAGAAAAAAAGAAAAAAAGAAAGAGGGAGAGAAAGAGAGAATTGCAGAGGGAGAGAGCTCATCATCTCCGGCAAATCTGCCGGAGATCCAACCTTCATCTCCTCTTCCCTCACCGGCCGCCACCACCGCCTTCTCCGGCAACCTCTACACCTCCAATCCTACGGCTTCCATTTTCTCCGGCCGTGTTCTGATCGTCTTCCCCCATTTTCCTCCGGCCTTTTCTGCAAATCTGAGATTCATTTTTTCCGATCTAAGCTCCGATCTGAGATCCTTCTCTGATACTTCTCCGATCCATCTCCGATTCATTTCCGATCCAAACCTTAGCTCCGATCGTCTTCTCCGATCTTTGTAATCCGTCGCGATCTCCTCAATTTACTGCAAACCTATTCTCTTACTGTTGATCGAGGAAGAACCAGAGTAGATTGGACCAAAGCATAGCTAGAATTGACTAAAAGAAGGTATTTCCCTTCATAATTCTTCTCTTTTTATTTTTATATACTTTCAATGCTTATGCTTAGAACTGGAAATTTAAATCATGTTTTCTCTGGATGTTAGCTTTTCCTGTGTGATTTTTTTTAATTTTTTTTTATATATACAAAGTTTATGTTTCAGTTGATTGTATTTGAGTAGATTTGAATAGGAATCTGGTTTCGTTGTTTTAATGGATGTTCCTAACAATTTGGTTAAAAAAAAATAATAAGAGAAAAACTACTGTGAAAGGAAGTCTTCGCTGGATTTTCTGAGATTTTGATTGTAATATTTCTAGTTATGGGGGCCCGTTTGTGTGGGGCCCGCTTGTGTGGGACCCGTTTGTGTGGAACCCGTTTATGTAGGACCCGCTGGTGTGGGACCCGCTGATGTGGGACCCGCTCGTGTGGGGCCCGCTGATGTGGGACCCGTTTGTGTGGGACCCGCTGGTGTGGGGCCCGCTGATGTGGGACCCGTTTGTGTGGGACCCGCTGGTGTGGGGCCCGCTAATGTGGGATCCGCTTGTATTCAAAGAGAGGATAAGGACAGTCATCATTTTCTTTGGTTTTAAAATTGGGCGTAATGAGTATGTTTTTTTGTTTTCTTTTGGTATCCGATGCATGTAATGATTTTATTTTTATTTTTTTTTTTTTTTTTGAAAAATTAAGAAAATGGGGGGGGGGGGACATGAGGGGGACAACCACTCTCATTTTTCTCTCCCCCTCATGATGACTCATGATGAGTCTCCCTCCGATCTCTCTCTCATTCCCTTACCCTCTCCACTGTTTTTCCCATCCACCCCACTCACAGTAGTTTTTTTTTTTTAAAAAAAAAAAAAAAAAAAAAGAAAAAACAAAAGAGAAGAATAAAAGTGGCGCGGATCGAATAACGGCCGGATTTTTGGATTCCTTCGGCTCTCGGATTCGGTGAGAAATTCCACCACTGTAAGTACACTGTTTTTCGAATTTTTCGGAAATTATTTGGTAATTTTTTAGATTTTTGCATGATTTTTAAGCATTTAAATGATTTTAATTCATTATTAAATGTGTATGCTTAAAATCATGATCTGCATGAGTGTTTCAAATCCGTTTCGTCCCAAAATTTAATACGATGTTCTACTTGAATAGAGTAAAATAACTGTCAGATCGGATCGGACATTGGATCAAAGGTTTTTCAAAAATTTGAGTGAAGAGTGGTATTTTATTTAAAATAAGGGTGAGTCTTAGCCTTGCTTCCCCCTTTGCAAGGGCAATGATAAGGTTACTTGGAGCCCATTTTTGTGTGTGTTTGGGAGACCCGCCCGGTCTCATTCTCTCGTTAGTCCTCTTTGTGCGCCGTTTGGTTTTGGGAGAACACCCTACTCGGCTTGGCTTCATACCCCTACCCTTATGGGTATTGGGTTGCACATTTGTTGCACCCTAGGGCTAGGTAGCTGTCTGGCCCGGCTGGGTGTTTTACCTTTGCCAAATATGCACAGGGTCTCTTATTCTTTTTTACGTCATTTGTGTCTCGGACAAGCCTTGTCTCATGTAGAGAGTTTCCCCTTTAGGAGGCTTACCTAGCCTCATGTTAGAGTGGCCTCCTCTTTTAGAGTGAGTCTTTGACTCGGTAGTGTTATTAGAGAGTCTCTGACTCATTTGTTCCCCCTTTTTAGTGTTGTTAGTTCGGAGTTTCTCCTTTAGAGTTGTTGATTACTTCGCTTTTGATTAAAGGCTAACTCAGTCTTATTAGAGCTTTGCTTGCTTGGGATCTTGGATCGTTTTCTCTCTTCTTGGGACGCTATCTTTCTTGTTTTGGTTTGTCTCTTTGAGACGCTAGTTGCTTATTCGGGGTTTTCCCTTTTGGATTTAGGGCTTTGCCCTAGTTTGTGGTTGTTCTTGCGTGTTCCCTTTAAGATTGAAAACATTTAAAGGTCCTAAGCATTGGAAAAGCTTTAAAATCCAAAAACATTAGAAATTTAAAACTCAAAAATATTTGAAAACTTTAAAAATATCAAAAACATTTGAAAATATAAAAAACCTTAAAAAAAATATGAAGTGTGAGTGTTTATTTTAGAAGCGTAGTTTGAGAGTTCGTTTCGAACTACGTTGGCTTGATCCTCTTCCACGAGGTACGTAGTGCAGCTTGGGATTTACATCCCAAGTCCAGCCAAACTTTGTAAATAAATTTATTTTAACCTTTTTTTCTTTAAAACCTTATTTTCAACAAGATCTTCCTCTAGAGTTAGGAGTTTGTCCTAGATAAAGATTTTTAGAGTTTAGAGTTTGTCTTTGATGTGCTGTGTGGTTTGTTTGTGTTTGTGTTAGAGTTAGGGGTTTGTCCTAGAGTTATAGGAGCGCCTCCGTCCGGTCAGTTGGCGATTCACATCGCCGACTGATGACTAGGTCTAGGATGCGTTAGTGATCCCATTGTTTTCCTTAGGACACACAGCCTAGTTACACATAGGTTGTAGGAACCACTTGCATTAGCCTAGGGCTAATCTGCATTTAGTTAGGGCATATAGGGTGTCCTAAAATCCACAATTCACTGGAATTTAAATAATCGTACAATAAACTTTAATAATTAGTCCGGTCTTTTAGATCGAGTCTAGGATAGAGGTCTAGGTGTCTTAGGCATCCTAGCTTAGAATAGGCGCGAAGAACTACGTTGCCTTGATTCTCGCGGAGGCGGGGATACGTAGGCTTCTTTGGATGAATACCAGACCATCCGAGGACTCGGGCTAATAATTTAGAGTCTTAGGATTTGTTGTATTGTTATTATATGTTTTGATGTGTTTTCTTACTTTCTTGTACTGATCCTGTACCTTTAGCTATAGCTTGCATGTGTTTGCACATCAGAATTTAGACACCCATTAGGCATGTCACTCATAACCTAGCTATGTTTAGGTGACACATCTTTCATTTCATTTTATGCGCTTATTATTTTATCATCAGGAAATGCATGCTTAGGTAGACGATTCCTGATGATTGTTCCCATTTCATATGATTTTTACCCAAACTTCTTTGGAGTTAATAATAAATGGCATAAGAGACCAAGTGTTCGCACTCGGGCGAATTGGGGGCGCCTAACCCCTTCCCCATTCGTAACCAGGCACGGACCTTTTGTATCTCTGGTTATCCATTGCAAACAGAGCATTTGTTTTGGTTCCATGGCTTGTCCATGGATGGCGACTCTGAGTTATTTTTAGATATATCTCGGTTTCGAGCCCTGGCTCCGGATCAAGATATATCTCTTTCTTTTTGTATCGCCACTCATGCTATGCTGTGAGGGTGGCACCTGTTTCGAGAGTTCCTTGGCAGAGCTCTCCTTCACGTTGTGGAGATCCTGAGGGTGTTAGGGACTCGTCCCCTCACCGTCCTCGGATCGGGGTCCACAATTATGAAATTCACTAACCTTTGGGGGTTCTGTGATGTTGGAAATCTCTCTCTCTCTCTCTCTCTCTCTCTCTCTCCTCTGTTCTCTTCACTCCTTTAGCAGGTAGAATGATAAATAGTTCGTCTTTGGAGGAGAGTCTCACCGACCTTCATAAAACCGAGCGAAGGAAGGAGCTAGCAGTGGCTTACCTCCGAGCTTCTTCAGAAGGAAGTGAGGAGGAAGACAACGTGCGAGATGAAGTTCTCAAAACCCACTTCACGAAACCCAGTTTTTCTTTCCCGGGAAACCAAATCGCACCAATTTATTGGGATTTGGTTTCCCAGTCTCGTGAGAAAATGTTTCTCTCCAGCGCATTTATTCAATTTCCACGTCATTTTTTCAATTTCCAGCTGCCCACTGCTAATTTCCCGGGAAGACAAGTGAACACCGCTAATTTAAGATTTCTCGGGAAAAAAGAGGTGTTTTCCCGGGATTTGGTCTCCCGGGAACGCAAGTGAACAGAGCCTTATAGAAGTGACATATTCTTCCCGTTTTCCCTACTTACTTAATAGTATATACTCTCTCTCTCTCTCTCTATATATATATATATATCTATATATATATATATATATATATATATATATATAGGAAACTGTTAAGCTCACCAAACTTATGGTGAGCTAGCTTGCCCAATCACATGGGTCCCACATTTTGGGGAGTGATCCAAATCATTCATTTGCAAGGCCTTATCATAGATAGGGGGTGTACCAAAAATCAGCTCCATAGGATCATCCTAACCCCTCCATTTGTTTTGTGGACACCCTATCTATGTGAGGGCCTTAAAAATGAATGGTTTGGATCACCCAAATAATGTGGCCCTCACTGTATTTTAAGCTAGTGTGTAGATAACTTATCTAAACATGTGTGTAGGAACCGTTTTCTCATATATATATATATATATATATATATATATATAGAGAGAGAGAGAGAGGAAAGTGTCACCAAACTTATGGTGAGCTTAAGCGCCCCAATCACATGGGTCCCACATTTTCTGTGGTGATTCAAACCATTCATTTGCAAGGCCCTATCATAGATAGGGTGTGTACCAAAAATCAGCTCCATAGGATCATCCTAACCCCTCCATTTGTGGAGGACAAAAATGGGCAGATTTGTGGACAAATAATGTTTGTCCATTTTGACCTCCACAAATGGATGGGTTAGGATGATCCTATGGAGCTGATTTTTGGTATACACCCCATCTATGTAAGGGCCTTTCAAATGAATGCTTTGGATCATCCTAACAAAGTAGGCCCCAATGTGATTGGGCGCTTAAGCTCACCAACACTTTCCTCATATATATATATATATATATATATATATATATATATATATATATATATATATATATATATATATATGAGGAAAGTGAAGCTACACCGCCGGCTTAAAATACAATGGGCCCACATTGTTTTGGTGATCCAAAGAATTCATTTGATTGGCCCTCACATAGATAGGGTGTCCACCAAAAATCAGCTCCATAGGATCATCCCAACCCTACGATTTGTGAAGGCAAAAATGAACGTGTAAAAACCTTCACAAATTTGTCCATTTTTGCCTCCACAGTTTGAAGGGTTGGGATGATCCTATGGAGCTGATTTTTGGTGGACACCCTATCTATGTGAGGGTCAATCAAATGAATGGTTTGGATCACCAAAACAATGTGGGCCCATTGTATTTTAAGCCGGCGGTGTAGCTTCACTTTCCTCTCTCTCTCTCTCTCTCTCTCTCTCTCTCTATATATATATATATATATATATATATATATATATATATATATATATATATATGAGGAAAATGATTATGAGCTTGAAGCTCATATAGCTTATATGAGCTTGAGGGCCCAAACACATGGGTCCCACATTTTTTGTGGTGATCCAAGCCATTCATTTGCAAGGCCCCATCATAGATAGGGTGTGTACCAAAAATCAGCTCCATTGGATCATCCTATCCCATCCAAAAGCGGAGGGCAAAAATGCGCAGATTTGTGGCAAACGATGTCTGTCCATTCTGCCCTCTACTTTTGGATGGGTTAGGATGATCCTATGGAGCTGATTTTTTGTACACACCCTATCTATGTAAGGGCCTTTCAAATGAATGCTTTGGATCATCCTAACAATGTGGGCCCACATGTGTTTGGGCCCTCAAGGTCATATAAGCTATATGAGCTTCAAGCTCACAATCATTTTCCTCATATATATATATATATATATATATATATATATATATATATACATATGAGGAAAGTGTTGGTGAGCTTAAGCGCCCAATCACATTGGGGCCTACTTTGTTAGGATGATCCAAAGCATTCATTTGAAATGCCCTTACATAGATGGGGTGTGTACCAAAAATCAGCTCCATAGGATCATCCAAACCCATCCATTTGTAGAGGTCAAAATGGACAGACATTATTTGTCCACAAATCTACCCATTTTTGTCCTCCACAAATGGAGGGGTTAGGATGATCCTATGGAGCTGATTTTTGGTACACACCGTATCTATGATAGGGCCTTGCAAATGAATGGTTTGGATCACCACAGAAAATGTGCGACCCATGTGATTGGGGCGCTTAAGCTCACCATAAGTTTGGTGAGCTTAAGCTCACCAACACTTTCCTCTCTCTCTCTCTCTCTCTATATATATATATATATATATATGAGGAATAAGATTGTGCGGTCGACCACACCAAGCTTAGGCGCGGTCGAGGGCCCCAAACTCATGTGGGCCCACTTTGTTAGGATGATCCAAAGCATTCATTTGAAAGGCCCTAACATAGATGGGGTATGTACAAAAAATTAGCTCCATATGATCATCCTAACCCATTCATTTGTAGAGGTCAAAATGGACAGACACCGTTTGCCACAAATCTGCCCATTTTTGCCCTCCACTTTTGGAGGGGTTAGGGTGATCCAATGGACCTGATTTTTTGTACACACCCTATCTATGATGGGGCCTTGCAAATGAATGGTTTTGACCAGGACAAAAAATGTGGGACCCATGTGTTTGGGCTCTCGACCGCACCTAAGCTTAGGTGCGCTCGACCGCACACTCATTTTCCTCTATATATATACTAGCAAAAAACCTCGTGCGATGCACGTGCCGACAAAGAATTGTACAGACCACATCATAGGTTGATCTAAACCGTCCATGTGATGGAACACAACATAAATAGGCTGTGCCTGTAGACACCCCATTTTGACCGTGCCCTAAACCTTCCAATTTTGTGTAAAATCCTATCAAATGATTGAACTAGGGTCCCAAACTTCACCCTAGGCTAGCTTAGGATCTCAGCTAAGTCCCCATAAAATTTCGTCAAAATCCGAGCGCGTTTGCCTAGCAAACGGGCCTAGAGAGGACCGTAGTGTAAAACAGAAGAGGGGGGTGAGTTTATCCTAAGAGGGGGGCGAATTTATTCTAGAAAGGACGAATCTGAGCCGAAAAAGACGCGGATTGCGCGCGCGCGTTTATCAATTTCCGCGCGCTCATCAAGTTAGTAGTGCCAATATCCCTCCTTTCTTAATCTATAAAAAATCGAGAAAAACCCATTTCTTGCAGAAGAGAGGATTTTCCCCAAATTTGAGAGAGAAACGAGAGAGAAAAATCCGATCCAATCTCCAAACCCTAATCTCGTCTTCTCCGGCAAGCTACGGTAAGCATCGACCAAATTTTCTTCTTCCTCTTCTTCTTCTTCTTTTTCTTTAGCTATGTCTCTGGAAATTCTAAGAAATTCTTCTTAGGATGTTGAAACCCTAACTCCGGTCATCTTCTCCGACCAAATCCTTGAGTTTCCGGCTAACATTCCGATCGATCATTCTTCCCCACTCAGATTTGTCCTTTTCTATTTTCGTTTGAGCTCAAATCTTGATATCAAAACCCTTGGCTATAGCTCATCTTCATCTAGATTTAGAAAATCCTCACTCTGTAATTCTGAACGATGCAATTTCCGGTGAATCTCATGAAATTCGGCACCTCCTCTGCTAGCCTCCATTTTAACTTCTGAAACCCTAGTCTTTCACATTTTCTCCGATCTTCTTCTCTATTTGTATTGGCAATTTCCTCGAGTTTTCTACAGCATTTCAGATCTAAAATCTGAATAGAGAGAGAGAGAGAGAGAGAGAGAGAGAGAGAGAGAGAGAGAGAGAGAGAGATCCAGTCATTTTCTCCGATCCGTTAGATCTCTGTCATCAGCTGAAGATTTCAAGTTTTCTTTTGTAGCTCAAACGTTCAGATCTGAGAGGTTCTTCTACCGAAACCCTAGCTATTATTCCTTTTTCTTTACCGGCCAATCTCCGGTCATTTTCCGGCATAATTTCTGCAAGGCTCCAATCTGAGGCGTTTGGCGAATTGTGTAAAGAGGAGAAAAGGAGGGCAAGGAGTACTTGTTCGGTTCAGATCTATTAGTTTTTGCAATTTTCAATCAGGATCCAATTTGGTATACTTGTATTGAAGTATTTCTTCGCTAATCTCTTCCAAAGTCAGGTATAAACGAAGCATAGAAGAGGTAAATTTTCTTTTATTGTATTTGATTCTTATCATCTTTTTCTGTGCTATGGTCATTTTTTGTATGGATTTTAAGCTTATGATTTTTGTTGCTGTTTGGATGATTGTCTAATTTTCTACTTTTGTAACATTAATTGATTTTTTTTTTAGGAATTTAGTTTCCACTGATCAAAAGATGAATGAATGACTAGAAAAAACTATTTAATTATGTTTGAGATGCTTTAATTCATATATTATTAGGAGTATAATTTGGTTTAGGTTTTTGATATGTGTTCTCATTGCAGTCAGAATGTTCTTGGGATTAGACTGTGTGTAGTAATTAGCATGCAATCACGCTTATATACTTTGAAAAATCAAACAGGGCTTAAGCACTTAGCATTTGTGATTGGATAAAGGAATGGCATCTGTTTGATTATGTTTTGTTTTAAACTAGATAATAGGTTAAACTTTAAATAAGGTTGTGATTTTCATGGCTTTGTGATGATGAAATCCATGTTATTCAATTACTTTGAAAAATTATGCTATGAGAAGAAGAGTTTAACACAAGTGCTGAAACATGATCTTAATATTTTTGTATATACAAATTGCTTTTGAATATGTCAGTATGACTGCTTGTGCTTTGAAATACTTGAGCTTTTATTTTGAGACTTAAAGAAATTTGTCTTCATTATCACACATAACCTGTTTGAAATTTAAGGGGATAAACCTTCAACCACATTTGTACTAACATACAATCATTGGTTTTACAATTAGATTTCTCTGAAATTCAGCCTCTGGCAAATCACTATGATGAGTCTTACCTCATGATTTAAAAATAAAATAAAATCCAAGATAGTAAACTAATTTAGGGGCAAACGAGTATAAAAAAAAATCAAAAATCAAATTCACAACAACAAGGCATGTACAGCACACAAGTTTGAGCCATAAGCTTTGTCCTCATGTAACCAGCCCCATTCATTGCAAAAGGGCGATGAAGGCGATAGCCCAAGCCCATCCATAGGGGACTCGCTTAGTCCAAGTAGCACTCCCCTCATTTATTTTTAAGACTTGCCCAGTCTTTTGTATCCTTTAAAACATAAAGTCCTTCTCATTGCAAGGGCGATGAAAGAGTCATCTTGAGCATGGAGGAGACAGGCTATGTCTCATGTAGGAATTCAAACCTTTTGGAGACAGGCTTTGTCTCATTGGCGCTCCTTATCATTTTTGTTTTAGGAGATATGTCATGTCTCATTAGAGCCCTTCTCAGAGTCATTAGCATAGGAGTCTGTCTTTAGCTAGAGAGTCCTTCAGTTCAGGAGTCTGTCCTATCATCATAGGGGTTAGGATTCTATCCATCCTCTCATCAAATCATGTGAATTTTATCCGCTCCTGCAAGGTATAAGATGCTGTCCAACCCTTGCAGAGCTGTGATTCTGTTCTTTCCCCCGTAAAGCATAGGATGCTGTCCAACCTTTGCGGGATATCTAGAGTCTATCCTGCCCTTATGATGATAGGTTTCTGTCCTCTTGTGTCAAAAATTCCAAAAAATATTTTAAAAATAGAAAAATCTCAAAAATCAAGAGTCATTAGGAGAGTAGTTAGGAGTTCTGTTTCGAACTACGTTGGCTTGATCCCTTTCTACAGGGTACGTAGGCAGCTTGGGATTTTCATCCCAAGTTCAGTCAAACTTTTCAATAAAATCCTTTAAACCCTTCAAAAAATCATTTCAGCATCTGAAAATATCTTTCTAGCTTTTCTCAAAAATACAAAAAACCAAAATGGGTAAGGATGGTGATTGCCAGGTCACTCGGAGCCTTCCTTTCATTTCATTTCCGATTTTGATCGTGGTTTGCCGGTTTTATCAATTTTCCGACGTTTTATCGGGTTTTGGGACGGGCGACGACGTAGCGTGGCCCCTTCACAGGGATTGTCCTCGCTGAGCCCAACGATAGGCTATGACGATCGTGAGACTTGTCCGATCTTTAGCGGATCAGGATCATTGAGCTCGATTCATTTAGAATCGCTCCCTGAGTCTATCGTATGTCCCATTTTCTTTTCCCTGGCATTTTGGGTTTGCGCACACCGTCTATTTTCTGATCCCTTCCTTGCCTCGCATCTTTCAGCTTGTTGTGTGTTTGTCTTTGGTTCCTTGTGTGTTTACTTTCAGCTTGCTTATTCTTTGTGCGTTTAGTCTCACATGCTTAGCTGTAGATATTTACTGCTTTTCTGCTTATCATATCTGCCATTACTTGCTTAGCTGTAGCTGTGCATGCGGATGTTATTGCTTTCCTAGATGTGATGGGTTAGGAGTAGATGCGGTGAGTTAGGATTTGGATGTTTATTTTCTTTTGCCCATCCCCGGGTCATGCATGCTTAGATAGACGTTTTCTCGGGGATACTCTTTCCCATCTCACATGATTTTAGCCCAAAACTCTTCAAAATTAATTAAAAATGGCATAAGAGACCAGGTGCTTGCACTTGGGCGAATTGGGGGTGCTTAATACCTTCCCCATTCGTCATCAGGCACAGACTTTTGTATCTCTGGTTATCCGTTGCAACAGAGTATTTCATGGGATCCAGGGCTTACTTCCTTGGATGGCGACTCTTCTTTGTTATAGGTACATCTTGGTTCCGGGCTGGTCCTTGAATCGAGAGGTATCTCATTTATATCGCCACCCATGCTGTGAGTGGCATCATTTCGAGAGTTCCTTGGTAGAGCTCTCCTTCACATTGTGGAGATCTTAGAGGACCGGACGAGGGACCTCGTGTCCCTCGCCCACCCGTCCTCGAGATCGGGGTCCACAGTGCCCATTAAATAATTTCCATAGTTTGATCCTAGCCCTCCAATCTATAGAGGTTTCCATAATTGTTGTTCCTCTTAACGTGCCTAGAATTCGTCAATATTTTTACAGGTGTCCTACATTCGTAATATAAACTTTCCGTAATTTGACCCGCACATAGTGAATAAGGAAAAGTTCCGATTTCCAACCCGACCCAGCCCGATTTGCAATTTCCTCAACCCAACCCAACCTGATTTCCAATTCGGGTCGGGTTGACCCGATTTGATATGGTACCAATTGTTGACGACCTCAACTCAAACTGGATTGTTTTGGATTTTGAGAACCAATAGTGAGTCACCAATAATAAGTTTTTAACTCACAATCGATTCTCAAAATCCAAACCAAACAGGGACTAACAATTAACAAAGGAAAATGTTATCCGCACTACTATATTTTGATGATCACACTCCTCACTTTATTAAAGTACGGTATGGCCCGCACCATAGGATTATCCAAACCGTCCATTTATGGACTGTGGAGACTATTTCAATGTTGAAAAAGAAAAACACATATACAGAACTTCTTCAGATGGAACCCAAATTCGAGTTTCGGGTCAGGTCGGGTTGCTTGACAGCCCAACCCGACCCGATTGCCAATTCGGGTTGATTTTTCCCTACCCAACCCAACCCGATTTGCGAAAAAGCTTAACCCGACCCGACCCAAATTCGGGTTGAACCCGACCCGCGTGGGAACATCCAAGTAACAACGATGGTTTCAAATTATATATAGTCATAATGTCCTCAATACCATATTTTATAATGGCACTACTCACCGTATTTTGGTGATCGCACTCCTCACTTTATTAAAATGTACGGTATGGCCCGTACCATAGGATGATCCAAACCGTCCATTAGATGGGCCACTGCCTACATAGGTTGTGCCCCAAAAATAATTTTCATAAGTTGATCTGAACCCTCCGATCTATAGCGAGTTATATGTTGATCCAAACCGTCCATGTGATGGAACACAACATCAATCGGTTGTGCCTGTAAAATCATTTCCATAGGTTGATCCTAGCCCTCCAATCGATATAGGCTGATCCTAGCTTTCCAATTGATAGAGGTTTCTATAATTGTTGTTCCTCTTCAGGTGCCTGGAATCCGTTAATATTTTGCAAGTGTCCTGGATGAGTAATATAAAATAGTTCTTTCGTCATTGTCATATGTCTTTATCTCTTCTTAGTAGTTTTTTTTTGTAATTGTCATAGACAGGTACACGGGTTGGTACTTTTCGTATGTAGATTACGATTTTACCCTAAAATAATTTCTCATAGAGATAGATGTTAGATATCATCAAAGGGGTTAATGGTAAAAGAGTAATGCTGATGTGTAAATCTCATAGAAAAAGGAAAAAAATTCCTTTTTTTCTCTAGCTATATAAATATATACTAGTAAAAAACCCTGTATCGCACGGGCCGACAAAGAACTGTACGGACCACATCATAGGTTGATCCAAACCGTCCATGTGATGGAACACAACATCAATAGGTTGTGCCCGTAAAATCATTTCCATAGGCTGATCCTAGCCCTCCAATTTATAGAGGTTTCCATAATTAAAAAAGCATAAAAGAGGGGGGTAGGATTGAAATTATGTGGCTTTAATGGGTGCCTTTGTTAAAAAGCATAAAGGGGGGGGAGGGGGGGGGGGGTAGGATTGAAAATATGTGGGTTGAATGGGTGCCTTTGTTAAAAAAAGTCAAAAAAAGTGATGTGTAATTCTCATAGAATTTTGGGAGAAATTCAAATAATTCTCTCATTTTCTCTTCTGCTATATATATATATATATATATATATATATATATATATATATATATAGCGGGAATCATAGGTTAAATTCATCGTCACTTTTTCCTTATTTCCATTCACTAGTAAAAATCAAATAAAGACAAGTATGGAGCTAATACAATTTTTGAAATGTATGATACAGAAAAAGCATAAGATATGAGGAGCCACAAAAGTGCAGTGCAATTTGAAAAATACATCTATCGAAAGCATGTACAGACCTCAGTTCTAATTGGAAATTATTGTTGGAACTACATATGTTGATGAAAACAATGAAGTTTATATATGCTTAAGGTGATTACATAGATTTTGACTGACATGGTATGACCAATACATCCTGAAGAATCCTTTGCTGAACATTGATTTGAACAATTCCTCACTTTGGACTGAAAATTGGTCTCAACTTTGCGTTACCTGCATTTTCTATTTGAATATTTGAAGGGTGGGTTTAAAGGCCACAAGGGAGTAATCGATATCATCTTTTGGGCATTTTGTCATAACCTGGACTTAGTTATTGCCTCACAGAGTGGACAAAATTCTAGATGTATGTCTAATCTCAACTCTGTTCAGTCAATATAAACACACAAACCAAACAAATTCACTAATTAACAGAATCATCTAGTATAGACAAACCATAGAGTTGTTAAACCATTCCATCCAAACAAATAAAGCACAAATCAAAGCTCCCTTGGGAGGGATATAATCAAAATTCATAATCATAATTGCCAACAAAACAGAATACACGGGAAAAAATATACATAGAAGAGATAAACACACAAAAGCAAGAAAATCAAATATTAAAGTATTCATATTGGAATTATCATGTTTTGATAACTGCAATAATTAATCTTGTCTTTTTTTATTTAAATAACTATAAAATGTTATTGCTCTTTAGAGCCAATTGAAAAGGAAATACAAGCTAATTTTGTATAATTATTAAAGCATGGTAGTGCAAATATCACTACCCAAAGATTAGGGAAATGATAAATGCGCCCCTTTCCATTACTTGGGACACTCGGGTGCGGCAATAAGGTCCCTTCAATCCTACCATGTGACGTACAACTGCCTCTTTGTAGTCATAGATAAAGTACCAAGGTGTCCCAAGTAATGAAAAGGCGCGCATTTATCAATTTCCAAAGATTATTGTTCTCTTGAATCTACACTTCGCACATCATCACCTCCATGGTCTTTGTGGCATCATTGGATCACTCATTCAAACTCCAGTATCCTTTTTCATTTAGTTTCATTATCTTCTAATAAAAACACTCACTCTTTTGTGTATCAAAGTTGTGAACTCAGTAGACATAATAAACTGTCATTTCCCATTCTTAATAATGTCATGTCTTCATTTTTATCATTTTATTCTAACATTTGGGTTCCAACCCCTATTGCTTCTCGATCTAGATCTCTTCTTTTTTTTCCTTTTTCGTTGATGATTCTCAATTTCTGTTTACGAACTACAGTTTAATTATAGCATTGAAAATTTATCATGCATCATCAAAATGATAGTGCAAAGATATGATGTAGACATATCATCACAATATTTGTATTTCTCCTACTATTAAATCGTCATTTGACAGATATTTGCTAAAAATAAAAGTTAGAGATAAGAGTGGGGCGTTATGGATGACAGTATTTGATAAACAAGTCGAAGTAATATTCAATTGCGAAGTGTCCGAAATGAAGGAAATGAAGGTACAAAAAGTAATGCAATTTTTTTAAATACTATTCCAAATTATTAATATCACGTATTTCTTCCTTTATTACCATAGGAAAAAGATGATGCAGAGTTTGTTAGCCGGGTCCAACAATGTTTGTGGATACCATGCATTTGTACAATCAGAATTTCTGAAAACAACTTTTTGACGCACCCTCCCGACAATTTACATGCATCAAAATTGAAAAAACTTGATGAAGAAGATTGGAGGAAGAAAATGACACCAGCAGAAATAGCATCTTTCCTCATGAGCACTTAAATATAATGGTTTGTAACTCATTTATTTTCTCTACATTTTCCGTAAATAGTATTTCATATTTGTATAGAGATTTACATCATATAATGAAAATTAATTATACATCTAAATAATTAAATATTGTGGATTAAATTAACTTCTTCCAGGTTGTACTCAGCCTTGATGTACATAAAGAACCATATGGTCATACAAGAGCAATTTTGGTTATGTTTTTTTGTCAAATTCTGGTTATGTAAAGAACCATATGAAGATGTTATGTAAATATTACAAGTGAAGATGTTCTGTAAATTTAATTAATACTTTACAGCTTTTATATATTACCTGATATATGTAAATTTAACTAATGCTTTACATCTATTGTGTATTGCCTGATGTATAGAAGCTTCTAAAGTTCTTTACAAATGACACGTGTTTTTTTCTTTTAACAAACACATGGCAGGTGTTGTCTTCTTTTACACACTTTGTCACTTGTGTCATTCTCCATTTGCATTAGACAAACCTCGAATCTGAAGTTGATTGATTGTTTGGGTGTTGGGCAGATCTGTTTAAGATATTCAAATCTTCCATGGACTCTACAGCGGCATCATAGACATTAAAGCCTCGAGGTATAAAACCATTACGAGTTTCTATTGTGCTTGGTTAATTTTACTAACCTAATTTTAGTAAGTAATCTTGAGCTTTATGAACTTTTTTACTTCAAGTGTTTTCTTCTTTATATCATTTAAAAGAAAATGTTTTCTTCTTTATGTGCAGGTACCATGGTAAGTGATAAAATGGTGAATGCCTGAAAGGCTTCCAATCCAAACAGGGCCTTATGGAACCAAATATTTTCTTTTCTTTATGTTTGCATTTCTTTATACTTGGCTATCTATTTACCTGTGGATAAATGACAACACTGTTGTGGAGTCAATTGGACAAATATTTATTGCAGGTTAGTGTCTCTGCCAAGTAGTTCTTGTAGTTGAATTGTTTGCCTATAGAATTTATAAGCTCTTTATAAGCTCCATAAAATTTATGCCTTCATTATAGTTTTTTGCTCTTTTATTTAAAGTATTATCTTCAAAATAAATAAATCAATAAATAGTGATATTCTTCTCTGCTGAATTATACCTGCTACTTTTTCAGTGATGTCATTTATTGCAGCAGTGGGTTTCCTGCTATATGGAGGAAGGTCAGTTTTCTCTTTTTATTTTCTATCATCTGGAGTAACTGAAAAAAAAATTGACATCTTTTTAAAGCAATGTCATTCTAATTTGATTCATGCATATGATTCTTTCTTTTTTTGTTTTTTTTCTTCCGGGTAGATGTGGGTAACATTATATAAATGTTCTGCTCACAGACTGTTTTTCATGCGGAGGCGCTTCCCCATTGAATCAAATGGGCGACGAAAGAAACTTCATGAGGTTTACAGTTTTCCATCATCCATTAGATAATCAGACTGGAGAAAATAGTTTCTAAAGTTGATTCTTTTTGTTGGTAGAACTAATGTTCTTCAACTTTTTCCTAAGCTTATAAAGCATGGATTGACAAAAGGTTGAATTTCCCAACCATCAATGAAAGAAAAAGCAAACATAACCCGAAATTCTCGCATTTCTCTCAAATCTCCTAAAATACAATTTGGATTGATGGCTTCTTATCCTAATTTTAGGTCTTTCATCTTTTGATAATATAATTCAATTGGGACGTATTGAAATGTTCTGAGAGATTTGGATCTGTTGCAGGTTGGATGTGTTACGGTGATACATTTCACTTGCTTTCTGATAAGATGCATTGTAGTGAGTACCCTATCTTGGATCATTACACTGACGTGTACTGTTATAAAATGATAATTTTTTGTAATGCATGTCACATTGTCGAAGCATACAAACTATTTAAGCATATATGCACAGCCACCGTTAACCATAATGAGAAAATATTTGTCTTCCAATCCAAACAGAGCCTTATCAGACCAAATATTTGTTTTTCTTTATGTTTGCATTTCTTTATACTTGTCTATCTATTACCATGAGCACAACTAGAATGCTTAGTATTTAATTGAACTGCATACTACTTTACACTTTATAGAATTTTCTTCGATCTGATACACCACAAAATTATTACAACCCATGTACAAGTTTTGGGACATATACTTGCATATGCACATACAATTAATAGTGTATTACTCTTTAATGAATGCGAAGCTATTGTTATCTGATAAATTTGTGATCATTTTTAATTAATATAACCGCAATTGATAGGAAGAATCTCTGACATCAATGTAAAGATACTCTCATCTACCATTTGTATTTTTGAATATAGCTTATAGTTCCATTTATATTATTTATTTTTCTTCTCATTAAATTGCAGGGATCATACTTTGGATACATTGTCTTAAGATAGATATATGAATGAATGCACCACTCGGAAAAAAAAGAAGATATATGCATCATTCCATAAATCATATATATGCATGAATATATACAACATCATACTATTTGTACTAAAAACTACTGATTTGTACATTTTTTTTTAATTTATAAGCATGGATTTCACTGCTTAACCCCGCTCAAATTTCAGCTTTGATCATAACTTCAACGGCACGTGCATTTTTACTAGTTAAGAAAAAAGGGTGAATATTACTTTCCTTTTAGATTGTCCATATAGTGGGCCCGAAGATTGGGGAAGTGATATATCCGCCCCTTTGGATTACTTGGGACACCCAGCAACAGTGTACGTGGCAATCAGACCACTGAATCCTTCTGACATGAAGTACATCAGCCCCTTTGCAGTCATCGATACAGTGCTGATGGGTGTCCCAAGTGGCCATATGAAGATTGGCAGAAGTCATTCCAAAACAAAATAATTTTCTGGGAAATGATATATTTGTCCCCTTTTTCTTCTCCAGGCCACCCTTTGTATTGTATAAGTTGTAGCAGGGGGCGAATATATAACTTCCTTTTTTTTAAGCTCCAATCGAATGGCCCACTCTCAAGGTAGAACTCAAGCATGGCCCACTCTCATCAGCCCTACCTTGATCGAATGATGGGCAGTGATAAATGGACCCCATATATCTTATCGACCCCATATAGGCAGTGCTTAGAGAATATAGAGAGAAAGATACTGAGGTCGATTTAAGATATCAGGGGGTCGATATATAACTGCCCTTTGGAACATATGGGTCACCTCGTGATGGTCTACAAAATGAATGGTCCAGCATGGGGCCACGAGCATATGGATCCGCTCATGATGGTCTACAAGATCAATGGTCTCGTAGTCATCCAAGACCTTTTGATTCCTCTCTCTTCTAAAGAGGAAAAATGAAGAATGATCATCCACTCTGCATAATTTCCTAGATCCGATTATCTCATCTTAGGTATAATCTTTGCACCATTTTTCTTTGCAAAGAAGAGAATGAAATTTTTTTTAGGACACTAGGGGTGTAAATGGATATTCGAAAATTCGATTACCGTTTGCATCCGAATCCGTTTAAAGCGAATATTATCCGGATCCGTTTCAAGCAGATATTATCCGAATCCGTTTACGAGATATCCGGCTTTTAGCGGATGCGAATCTGGTAAATGGTATATCCGATCCGTTTAATATCCAAATCCGAGAGGTATATCCTTTTTATTTTTTATAAATAATATCATTAATATTTATTTTTAGTAATGACACACTATCTTTTGTTTCTAAAAGGAAAGTGAATTTTCTTTTTAGAAAAAAAAAAAAACAAAAACAAAAAGTGTTTTGGGTGGGAAATGGAGTAATCTCTCATTTTAAGGGCATTCCTGGAGTTTGACGTGGCTTCTTTGTGAAGCAATAGATATGGGTGTAGGATGAAAGAGACAAATGGATGATGGTGATTGAAAGAAGACGGCATAGCTTCTGGAGAATTCTAAAGCAAAAAGGCCATCTAGGTCATTGATGGTAATTGAACGGCTCAGATTAATTTTCCAACTTAGGGTTATATGAAAACCCAAAATGCAATTAAAATAGGAGACTTATAAGGTTTGCCAGGAGAAGCAAGAGAGGAGAAAGGAGGAGGTCGAGACACCATCTCCGGCATTCCTTGGTGCTCCCAACCCCACCAAAATCCACCGCCGCCCCTCTCCACCTTCTCACGATCACCTCCATCACCTCCAGCCACCAACATCTCTAACCCAATCCCTATCTCGATCCCCATTTCTCTTCATCTTCCACCATCAGCACTCCCACTTCCCTTTGTTCAAAATAGCCCAAACCCATTCCATCATATACACAAAAAAAGAAAGAAAGAAAAAACCCAAAGACCACTACCAACACCATCCATCCCCACCGCCCCTCTCTCTCTGTCTTTGTTTTAAAAGGAAGGTGGAGGTCTGGCTTTAAGGTTTGAGAAATTCATTCGAGGAGTAAGAAGGAGAAGAAAGATAAAGTGCTGCAATAAAATGTTCAAATTTACCGGATAAACGGATACGGATAATATCCGAATTCGAACAATATCCGCCGGAATCGAATACGGTAATAGATATTAAATATCCGTCAAATTCGAATCTTAATTCGGATAGTGTATACTGTAATCGAATTCGGATATAGCCATATCCTCTTCGAATTCGATCCGTTTACACTCCTAGAGGACACTGGATTCTGTAATTTTTTGTAGCTACTCGGTGATGGTTTGCAATGAATTCTCAAAAGCAAAGAGAAAATCAGTCCAAGGGTCTCTCTCTCTCAATTTATCTAGGATATTAATAAGAAAAAATAATTACAAGAGGAGAATGTAAAACCTTTACAAGATATTAACCCAACAAGATACAAGACGAGGGGAAAAAAACCCTTTACAAAGAAACAACCAAAAGTTATTTAGAACGGGCCATTCAAAAAACAAATTATAAAATTATTTAGAACAAATATAAAGAATTACCTAATTGGCCGCATCTAAGAGATTCTCTTCTGCCTGTATTGTCCAATCTAAGAAAAAGAAGAATGGGAAGCTTTAACAAGGCACTCGGAATGGAAAAGGAATCTAATTGAGCAGTTCAATTTCAAGACTCAGGCAATCAAACGCATACGAAGGAAGGGGTGGGGAAAACAGTGTGATTTATTTATCACATGCAAAAGAAGTGCAAATACCAACTATTTGCAAAATGTACCTCGGATTATGACACATGGCACTACCATCCTGGCTGAGTCCCCGGCCCTCTATGTTACCAAGTCCAAATCCAGTCGGCCTCCACTCTTCCTCCCTCGAGCAGTGTAGCATCTTCTGCAAGGAAGTCCCTTGAAAGAACTCCACCATCATGAGCTGACATTGCCAAAACCTGCTCCAGGTTCCTGTTTCGCCGTATTAAAGACTGCGATAGCCAGCCACCAATCTGTCAACAACAGATCTCCTATCCCGTCGATTTGTCTTCTAGGATCGTACACGCATGCACTACCACGCCGACCTTTCCAGCGATACACACAATCCACGTCATTGTACCATCTGAAACTCCCGCCTATACAAAAGGGGACCCCATTCAAAGATGGAACGAGGAAAAAACAGGAGAGCTCCACCTTAGAAAAAACCTTGGACATTCCAGGGTCAAGGTAAGAAACCCCTCCAAGTGCACTACCACCCGACCCATTCTAGTTCTCCTTTCCCTTTGTTGGCTCTATCCGACTTGAGTGTCGAAGGGTCCACCCGGAGTACTTAAGCCCTTTGTCAGTCGGTGCAGAATACAGGTTGGATGCACACCCCTCAAAAGAAGGATCAGTTAATGCCACACGGGGATATTGGAGTCCCCCATCGTCCCTAGCCACCCTTAAACAACAGCGGAGCGAATCCCTGCAAAATTATCTCCTCTGATAAAACTGCAAGGCTCATGCCGCCAGCATGCAAGGGTCAGACATAGAAACAATCATGTTACCCTTTCAAAGGGGCCTAAATCCGTCTTCCACGCTCCTCCACTCTTTGCAAAGGACACACCCTCAAGATATCCCCGATTTGGCTGCCAAGCTCAGCACCTTCATCGCCCTCGAAAGGCGCATTTCCACGCCGGAAGAAGAGCCCGGAAAATTCTACGCTCCCAACAACACGGCGGATGTGATGTTGGTACCCCTTATGAGTCGACCTCCTAGGCACAAAAGGCATGCCCCGATGCCAGCCGTTGATCCGCCCCAGAGGCCCAGAGAGCACACTCCCCTTAACACCACTTGGGAGAACATCCTCTCCCACATATCCCAGAGTGGTACAACCTCCTTGTGGTGGCCGGAGAGCTTACGCTTTGGGTGGAAGGAGAGTCAGACAAGTCCAAATATTGCTAATTTCATTGAGGATACGGACACAATACGGAGGAATGTCGCCTCCTACAAGATCAAATCGAGAAGCTCGTTCTCTGAGGCCCCCTCTCAGAATTTTTCATAGGGCAACCCCACCACAGTTGACCGTATTCACTCAGCCTCACATCCGCAACAGACCGCGAGGGAGGTAGAGGCCATACCTAGACCTTTGGTGAGGATTATTTGAAGACTTTTTCCCCAGTGGCAAAGATACTGTTTGTTCGTTTGTTAATTTCTTTGGTTGTTAACCGTGGTTGGCCTTTCTATCAGTTGGATGTGAAATAGTGTGCAGTCGATCGTTTTGTATTCAGTACTCATCTTGTTGATGGCTACATCCTGTTGATTGTGTATGTCGATGATATTGTGATTACTATGGATGATGCGATAGATATCCAGAGACTTGAGACGTTCCCTCAGATAAAATTTTGTATCAAAGACCTAGGATGTCTTCAATATTTTTTGGGCATAGAGGTGGCATACTCTAAAGGGGGTCTTTCCTTGTTTCAGAGGAAATGTGTTCTAGACAAAATAGGATCCTTACGAGCAAAGGCGGCAGAGGTTCCTATGGATCCCAACATGGTGCTTCTTTCAGATCAAGAGGAGCTGTTGGATGACCCCGACAGATATAGGAGATTTGTTGGTAAGCTGATTTACTGGACTGTGACTTGTCCTGATATATCCTATGTAGTGGGAGTGGTTAGCAAGATTATGAGTTCTCCTCATACTTCACATTGGGTAGCTATCCTTCAGATAGTTAGATACTAGAAAAGTGCTCTTGGAAAAGGTTTATTTTTTTAGAAAGTATAATCATATAAGACTGGAGGGGTTCACAGATGCAGATTAGGCAGGGTCTCTAGCAGATAGGAGATCAACTACAAGCTATTGTACGTTTGTGGGGGTAAATCTTGTATCTTAGCATAGTAAGAAACAAGATGTCGTGGCAAGATCAAGAGCAAAGGCGAAGTATCGAGCCATGACTCATACATGTGGAGAGTTGACATGGATGAAGGTCTCTTTTGATAGAGATTGGTATTCACAGTCCATCTCCGGTGTCTTTGCATTGTGACAATAGGTCAACGCTTCATATCACCTCTAATCCGGTGTTTCATGAGACGACAAAGCATATCAATGTTGACTGTCACTTCATTTGTGCGAGATAGATTATTACCTTCTTCACTAGATTTGCAGATCAGTTTGCCACTGTTTTTCCTAAACCATCGGAAAAATCCAAGTTGAAGGATATTTGTAACAAGCTTGGGTTGTTTGACATTTACACTCCATCTTGAGAGGGAATGCTAGATGGTATTTTGGTCTTTATGTATGTAACCCTATTTACACATGTGTGTGTGTCTATATATGACATATTACATGGGAGCTCTCTCAAGGAGACTCTTCCTCTCCCTCACTTCCTCATCATCTTCATTTTCTCTTGTATACTATGTAGTTTCAACAACATGCAATGATTAGACAGCGGACATCCCAGGGAGTGTCTAAGGGATTTCAATGCTATAATGGCAACCAAACAAGGAGTAGTTTTGCAATGCCAAGCAAATAAAAGTGATTTGAGGCACTAGGAAACACAAAATGACAGCTGTCTAGCGACTCTAGCCAGAGAATGTGCAAGACCCCTTATGCTCTGTATGGTTGCCGGGTTTTTTTTGTTCGTGGGAGTTATGTGGGAGAAAAAAATACCCTGGGAGATAGGTGGGAAAAAAAAAGTCCTAGAAGTATCCTGGTAAAATAAAAATCCCATATTTGGTTCTGCGAGAGAAAAAAAATACCCTGGGAGATATGGTGGGAAAAAAAAACCTTTGTTTGGTTGCTTGAACTGTTAGGTAGAAAAAAATTCTTCTCAAGCTTATTTTTGGTTCCTAAGTTTATTTTTGTTCCTGGGGTTATCTTGGGATGGGATGAAAAGGCAATCATTTCAAAAGTGGGATTAAAAAATTCACCCCACAAGTAATCATTACAAGAGTGGGATTAAAAAAAACCTAGTGCTAAAAGGCAACCAAACATGTTATGAGACCAAAATTTAACTTACTCTCCCACATAACTCCCAGGACCAAGAAAAACCCGGCAACCAAACAGAGCATTAAGAGAGCCCAGACTGCCCAAAAGAAGAAAAGAAAAGAAAAGAGAAGAAAACGGAGGCATTGCCATTAAGAAAACCTGTCAATAAACATGAAATGCAACGCTATTCAACTACTAATATGTCGGACACCTTGACCTTGTTTGCAGAGCAGGTTAGGGCGTAGAACACCAGACTAAACTGTATATAGAGTGGGGAAAACTAAATGAAAATAAAGACCACATCTATTATGGATGAAAGATCCACAGCAGCTAAGAACTAAGCCAAGGTAAGATTTATATATAGATAACCATAATTGTCACAACCTATGTCAACAGCATAAATAACATTCTATCTTTAGTTTATCAAATGACTTGGAAAGTGATGCCAGACTGTAGTTGAAAAACACCAAACTAAGGGTAGTAGGGTGGATGATATGACAAACCACCAGACAGAGAGTAACCACTATAACCCAATGGCATATCATACATACTAGATCCCAGAAGATGTTCTGAAGAGTAGAGATGAGACTTTGATGGACTATTTTGGACACCAAAACCCAAAGGTTCACCCACATAGCTGGCTGAACCAGAGTATGGCCCAGCCGAACCAGAATAAGTGCCAGCTGGACCAGAGTAAGGTGCAGCTGAACCAGAGTAAGGGCCAGCAGGACCAGAGTAAGGTGCAGCTGAACCAGAGTAAGGGCCAGCTGGACCAGAGTAAGGTGCAGCTGAACCAGAGTAAGGGCCAGCTGGACCAGAGTAAGGTGCAGCTGAACCAGAGTAAGGGCCAGCTAGACCAGAGTAAGGTGCAGCTGAACCAGAGTAAGGGCCAGCTGGACCAGAGTAAGGGCCAGCTGGACCAGAGTAAGGTGCAGCTGAACCAGAGTAAGGGCCAGCTGGACCAGAGTAAGGTGCAGCTGAACCAGAGTAAGAAGGAATCCAATCAACCAACGGCCCAGAAGGCTGTGCCCTTTGAGGTGCAGTAGGAGGGGGGACATAAGCGGTGGTTGTTGCAGCGGGTCGAGGCTTCTTGTTTGGTGGTTGTGCAGTGGGAGGTGTGGGAGCTTCATGTTTTCTGTCTTCCTTCTGCTGAGAAATACGTTTCTTGCCTGCCAGAGCAGCACGCTTCAACTGAGAAATACGATTCCAAAGATTCATAGATGAAAATTCAGTTTCAAGCTTGTGCTCCTTTACATATTGGATTACTGCTTTTACAGCAGCAACTTCTTTTTCGGTGGCCTCATTCTGTAGCAGAATAGACAGTATATAGTATCACTGAGTGCAAAAGACGTTGAATTATTTGGGGAATCTATATTATGATGCTACATACCTGAGACATAGCGGAGTTATTGCCCTTTTTTCGAATTTCTTGAGCAACCTTCTTGGATTCCTTCAAGTATGCTTTCAACAAAGGTCCTGGAGGGAACTTATCCACTAGCCCAAACGCATATACGAATTTAACAGCTTGAAGTTGCTTCCCCATGCTGGCCAGTTTCTGAATAAAATCTGACAAAAGCAAAAAGCTTGATGGTCACTGGAATAACTTATCCACGCTAATGAGCAAAGAGCTCAAATTCCTCATTAATTTATATAGCAAAAAACTACGAACGCAGGCCCAAACAATAACACAACAAGAGATGGAAACTCGTAAAATTAGTGACTTCTTTTTGAGTTACCATTTTAAAAAAAAAGTGACATCCCTTTTTGACAATTTGATATACATAGATAAGATTATAATGGATCGAACCTAATATTTAACCTCCCTCAAAAGAGAAGAAATATAATATTAATATCCAAATCAGTAAAGAAGCTTGATCGGTGATTTCAAAGGGATGTTAACAACACCACTGTAAAACAACTAAAAAGTTGTCAGATTGTTGATTTTTTTTTTTTGAATGGTAAAATTAGAGGGTGCAACACGGTCGGATTGTTGAATGTTCCGTAAGAGAAATGTCTCAATGACAAATAAGAAGTCACAAATCTACAACAAAAGCATAGAACAGATTGTCCAGATTTTACAAATAAAAAAAAAGGGATGAATCGAACACATGATGAAGGCAATGGATATAAATATGTCACAAGAGGCCTAAGAATTGAAGGATAAATCATGGCTTCAAAAGCCATTCAGTCCCGAAATATGGTGTTTTATAATATGATCTCATCACTGGCCAACAATGTGAAGACACTGGACAGCCATCGTCAAGATGTCTTTCCTCTTTTCCATACAGGATGAGCACCCAGTCAATGGCAATATTTCCATGAAACAGCAATCATTTTTTTTTCTTTTTTTCTGAATGATGCAATCTAATGTAGTTCATTCTTCCTCTGACATCTACAAACAAATTGCTGGTTACCATCTACAAACAAATTGCTGGTTGAAAGCAATGTTCAACAACAGGTTTAGAACTAGTCCAGTCATGTCACATCAGGACCATCTAGTGAACATATACCATTTAATCAATGAAACCATTTACTCCAAATGAGAAGAACAGTTCTTTATATATCCAGACTTTTCATAAAACACTCTCCAGCAGAACAGTTATCTAGAGGGACTATATAACCGTCTCCTTAGCAGGAAAATTTAGAACAAAAAGGAGCCAGAAACAACCTCATTAGGAACGGTATTCACTTCCAGCACATACGAATTTTGCAATTTTCTTGTTACTTCTGTCCAGCAAGAGAGAATGAACGAGCTCAGTCACTGAATATTTGAAGGTTACAAAAATTGGCTGCAAAAGAGGTTCTAGAAAGGAGCAAAGGGTAGCCATTCAAAAAAAAGAAGAAGAAGAAAGGAGCAAAGGGTAAGACATTAAAGCATCCTTCAGCACATGAAGATGCTAGATCAGCAGGTATTCACAAATGACTGTAAAGAATTAGGTACATGGAGGATTTAAAGAAAACAAAGTGATAAAGGAGCAGATTTCATTGAATACGTCTGACCAAAGACTTCGAAAATTATAGCCCAAATTGAAAACTAAACGTATTCAATGCATGGTTCTATCACCAGAGGCTAGCAATGAGCAACCAGAGCATTTATACACAGCCGTAGGTGCTATTTTACAGACAAAAACATAGTTCAAAAGAAAGAATCAACCAATGTTTTTTTAAAAAAAGTAGGGCTTGCGTGTTTTAATGGAATTTTGCAGGATATTATTCGCGGCACCTGCTATTATATATGGTGAAGCGACTCAACAGCTCCTGCGTGTAATTTAAGCCTTTTTTTTCCAATATAAAAGGATATGGTGGAAACCCCTAATCGTGTACGCATTAATCAGAGAAAGGATCCACGAAAAGGCTGTTGTGGAAATGAAAGAACACTGAAATTAAAATCCCATCAAAACATAAGAGAATCAAAGGAAAAACGAATTTCTTTTTTCATTTGCACCATTTTTATGCTAAGCCTCGTCCTGCCGGCAGAAGCATTACACAAGCATTACAGTAGATCAACCAATGTTAGAGAAAAACATGATAAGGGTAATAAAATATTGTCACAAGGGAAAATGACATCAACACTCATCTTTAGAAATGCTATTCACTTCCAGCCCAGATGAATTTCACCATTTTCTTGTTACTTCTATCGAGAAAGAGAATGAAGGAGCTCAGTCACTTGATATTTGAAGGTCACAAAATTGGTTGCACATGAGGTTCTCAAAAAGAGCAAAGGGCGAGAAATTGAAGCATTCTTTAGCACATGAAGATGCTAGAAAAACAGGAAAACAACTGTAAAGAATTAGGTATATTGATGATGGAAAGAAAACAATTGATGGAGCAACTGGAGTCCAATACATGGCCACCTGTTATAGAATATCTGAAGGTCACAAAAATTGGCTGCACATGAGGTTCTCAAAGGACCAAAGGCTGAGACATTAAAGCATTCTTAAGCACACATCGATGCTAGATAAACAAGGATGCATAAAAGAATGTACGGAATTAAGTATATGGAGCATGGAAAGAAGAAAAAGTGAGAAAAGGAACAGGTTTCATTGAATATGTTTGACTAAAGACTGGACAAATTTAGACAAATTGATAACAATACCATCTCATTTGGACAAATTTAGACAAATTGATAACAATACCATCTCATTTGGACAAATTTAGACAAATTGATAACAATACCATCTCATTTAGTTCGCATTCTCAAAGAACCAAAGGCTGAGACATTAAAGCATTCTTAAGCACACATTGATGCTAGATAAACAAGGATGCATAAAAGAATGTACGGAATTAAGTATATGGAGCGTGGAAAGAAGAAAAAGTGAGAAAAGGAACAGGTTTCATTGAATATGTTTGACTAAAGACTGGACAAATTTAGACAAATTGATAACAATACCATCTCATTTGGACAAATTTAGACAAATTGATAACAATACCATCTCATTTAGTTCGCATACCTCCAACAGGAGACTAAAATATATAGTTTTGGCACCAGAAGCTATAGCACTGAGCAACATGGCCACCGGTGTTAATTTATATACAAAAAAATTAGTAAAAAAGAATAAATAGAGAAAAATTGGTATGGGTAAAAATAAACATTTTATCACAAGGGAAAATTACATCAGCATTCTTCTTTAGGGATGGTATTCAGTATTCACTTCAAGCCCACACTTGCCGTTTTCTTGTTACATCTCCGGCAAGAAAGAATGAAAGAGCTTTTATATACAACAATGTAGTAAAAAAAAGAATCAACCAAGATTAAAAAGAGAATAGAATGGTATGGGTTAAACTAAATTTGTAGTCATGAAGGCAAAATGACATCGACATTCCTAGAGGCAGAAAATACTAACCAGAACAACCAGGTAATCACAGTATTTAGCCACTTAAAGAGTCTACTTGGAAGCATTGTCTCCATTGTTTTTTAAAACCTAAACCAGCAAATACAAGATTACTACAGTCAAGGAATACATAGCTTGGCATTACAAGCCAGCCAAGCACCCAGAACACAACCATGAGTGTAGTGCAATGGTCATCATAGGGAATGATAAATCTTTATATACACATAATTGAGTGAAGTGCGGACAGCACAATAAGGAAAGGTAGAATAAATAAAATCTAGGGATATGAAGCCCAACCACCAAGAATGCTTGGAAAGACCTTGTAATCAAGATCTTCCACACAAAAATCCCAACATACACAAACCACTACAAAGGACGAGATAACTTAAACACAGAGCCAGTAAAATGACAACACAGGAAAGGCTTAAAAAACATAACCCAACAAAGATTTACTTTGCAAAAGAAAAAAAGAGTAACTATCACAGGACAACTACAAAAAGAAACCTAGCTAACACAGCAGAACATGACTCAAAATTTAATTGCAGGGAATATATGCAAGCCTATCACAGAAGAACATGACTCGAAATCAAAAGGATATACAAACCTAAGGGCTGAATTTAAAATATAAGAAAATGATCTATTCCAATAAAATGATCAAAAGGGAACCAGATAATGAATAGAAAACAAAAAAATGAGGACTGTACAAATGAAATGTGTGCCTCATGGCCAGTCCTAGGAGGTAATGGCAGTAATGCTGCTCCCCAAGGCGATGGAATATGAAACCGCTCAGAAAAAGAGGAGATCCTCAGAAGGACCATCAACTCCAAAGAACTTTATCCATGACGTTTACCAAGGAATGTACAAACACGATTCGTTTGCCCCAACATGGTAAGGAGACTTTCACCCAGAAAAATCTTCCCCGTTCACAGACTACAGGAAATATTAAAAAGAATATAATCTAAGAAAAATCAAGCTCTACATATAGAAACAGAAATGGGAACTTTTAGCTAGCTAAAAACAGTTGAAAGCGCAACAACAGTGACATTAAAATAATGGGCGTGGTGAAAGACAGAATCTTTCTGGACAAAAGGTTCAGATACTAGAATTATATGAATAAATATTTGAACATACGCCCATCAATTAAAATAAAATTAGTAGTATAGGGAGATTTAAACTATTATGTGAGGAGTAATTATACGGCAGTGAAGCACCCACAAGCAAATTTTTGAGTATCTCAACATTCCACTTCAACATAAGCATGAAAAATCGCAACAAATCTCAACATTCCTCTTCAACATAAGCATGAAAAATCGCAACAAAGAAAAAAAAAACAAATAAGTAATTGACACAGCATCTAAAAGTATTTATTGGGTCCTCACCAGGAACTTTCTCAGCAAGATCAAGAGCCTTAAACAAATCAATCACCTGATCCCGCCGAGCAACAAAAACAAAAAGGTCAAATAACTCCTCTACATCAAATGCAGAAACCAATCCAAATGTAACTAAAAGCTGCATAAAACCAATAATTTCTAAAGCGTTATCACCCCCTGGACTAATCTTCCTCTTCCATTCAACTGCCAATTTCTTCGCCCTCTCTTTATGTATATTTATAATCTCCGGCGATATAAAAACCAGACGCTCTAACAGATGAATACAACTACGTCTAATCCCCGCCAACTCCACATCCTTATCACCCTTTAAATTCAAATCATCAGAAGTATAAAAACCCTCCATGGCATCCAAAACCATCTTTCCCGGATCAGGAGCTAACCTAATCGCCTCCGTAATCTCATTCCGAAGTGTGGGAATCTCTTTCCTGTTCTCATTAATGAAAGATCTCAATCCCATTCCATCCATTTTTTCACACAGGGATTTCAGCTCCGGCCGTGGAGTCACCTCTATTGAATCTTCTTTCTGTTTTATAGATTTCTCATCAGATTTTTTCACTGGAGTCTTTTCTTTAGATTTCTCCTTCTCCTTCTCCTTCTCCTCTAATTCTACTTCCTTAAAGCTAGTCTCGATTGATTTCTCGATGGAGTTGAAATGAGCCTCGATATCATTCCATTGAAGGGTGAATGAGGAGAGAGAGGTGGAATGTGATTGGAGATCTTCGAAAGCTTTTCGAAGAGATTCCTTCTTTGCAGGAATGGATTTGATTGCTGCAGAAATCGACTTCGTAAAAGAAGCCATTTATGCAGAAAGATCAAAATTTCTCAAGACATACGGAACAAAAAAAAAACCTATGTAACGAAATCTTAGGTGGTTTCTCTCTAGCCCTAAGATCTGAAAGAGGGAAGAAGAAAAACAACGTCGAAATCCAAAAACCCTAACGTTAAGGTCTGAATGGGGATGAAAAACGTTAGAACCTAACCTTAGAGCTGAAAAGAGATGAAAACCCCTTCAACTGGAGAAAAATCTACCCTAAAAACCCTAGAGTTTTGTAATCTCAGAATTGCAGAGCAAACCCTAGAAGACGAGTTGGAGGCACGAGAGGGCCGGCGGATACCGTGTATTTATAGAGTCGGGCCCATAGCACAATGGGGGGTGCTGCGGGGAAGTGATATATTCGACCCCTTTTCTTACTTGGGACAGTCAACTCTAGTGTATCTCAGTATCTGTGAGACCACTATGACTACAGTTTTACAGTAGAGGGGCTGTCCCAATTTAGAAAAAGGGGTGAATATATTAATGAGAAAACTATTGGTGCGGTTAAGTACCATTTTTTTGGTGCGCTTAAGTTGTTATAACGCCTCCCATTCGTTTAAATATTTGGGTACTGCTAGGTCCCGCTTAAGCGCACCAATGGGAGGCGTTATAACAACTTAAGCGCACCAAAAAAATGGTGCGCTTAAGCTCACCAGCAGTTTTCTCTATATTAATTACCCTTCAGATTGTCCATGAAGATTGACAATTTGATTGTCTAATATAGTGTAGACCAGACAAACGGGTGGGCCGGGTAGGTTTCACTCAACCCTTACGGGTACGGGCCGGGTCACAACTGACCCGAAATCTTACCGGTCACTATTCGGGTAACCCGGCCCCACCCATATGGGTCGAGTGGACCCGCAGATCATTTGCTATTTTTATTCCCACACTATAATAGGATGATTCAAACTGTCCATGTGATGGGCCATAACATAAATAGGTTGTGCCCAAAAAATTATTCCCATAGGATGATCCTAGCCCTCATATCTATGGTGGAATTGCATATTATTATTTATGGAAACCTCTATAGATCGGAGGGCTAGGATCAACCTATGGAAATGATTTTTAGGCACAACCGATTTACATTGTGTTCCATCACATGGACGGTTTAGATCATCTTATGATGTGGTCCGTACAGTAGTTTTTGAAAAGTATAGGACTATAACGGCTTTCACCATATAAAATCTCGATGATTTGGGTTTTTACGGGCACACATGGGTCCACCCGGCTCAGCCCAATTTTGATGGGACTTGCACAGGCCGGGTCAAATTTTAACGGGTCACTAATTTAGTGACCCAAGCTGTAAATTTCAGGTGGACCGGGTGGATTCCCAGGTCCAATATAGTGGGCCTTATGAAGATTGGCAAAAGTAATTCCAAAACAAAATAAGTTTTTGGGAAATGAAATATTTCGTCCATTTCTCTTTCCCGGCCATCCTCATTCCAAAAATGGGCCACCCTTTGTATTTGGCTCGTTTTTCATTCCTTTTTTAAAGCTCCCATCGAATGGCCCACTCTCATCAGCCCTACCTTGATGGAACGATTGTAGTCCCTGACTCATTCCGCAAAAAAAAAAAAATAATAATAAACTGTTATATTATTTTTAAAAAAATTGTACACTTTTGAATGGGATATTTCAGCATGGAGCCAGGAACATTTGTGTCCCCTCGTGATGGTCTACAAGATGAATGGTCTAGCATGGGGCCACGGGCATATGGACCTGCTCATGGTCCCCTAGCCGTCCAAGACCTTTTGATTCCTCTCTTCAAAAGAGGAAAATGAAGAATGATCATCCACTCTGCATAATTTTCTAAATCCGATTATTTCTTCTGTATTATCTTTGCACTTTTTTCATTGCAGAGAATGAAACAAAAAATAATTTTGAAGACACAGGCTTCTGCAATTTTCTGATGCTATTTGGTGATGGTTTGCAATGAATTTTAGCTACGCTTGGTTGCTTGGAGTGGCTCGGAGAGTTGTGGAATAGGAAGCCAAAGGGAGGAGACAAGCATTTTGATTTTCCTAGAATTACCTCAGAAAATTGTGTAGTAGTGTTTGGTTGCACGGCAAATACTCAGAGAGTAAGAGAAAAAAGTAGGAAGGGTCATTACCAATACAGGGAGAGAGGAGAGAGAGGAGAGAGAGAGAGATAGAGAGAGATAGAGAGAGAGAACATCATTCCCTAGAAAATTCAACCATAATTCTTTGCTTTTGGAAAAAGGGGAAAAGAAAGAGTCAAACAATTATTACATGAGAGAAATCCAAGGGAATCAATGGAAGTCCAATGCATTTTAACAACAAAATGTAGAATGGCATGTCATATCCAAACCAAAATCAGACGGTTACCGAGCTTTTGTGCAACCAAACGAAGAAGCAAAGTGAAAGTCACTCCAAGTGACTCTCTCTCTTTTGTGCAACCAAACAAAGAAGCAAAGTGACTTTCACTTTGCTGCCTGCCCCCCCCCCCCCCACACACCAAATTCAAAGAGGCAATGAGGAAAAAACAGGAGAGCTCCACCTTACAAAAATCCTTGGAGATTCCAGGGTTAGGGTAAGAAACCCCTCCAAGTGTGCCACCACCCAACCCATTCTAATTCTCCTTTCCTCATGGTGCCTTGATCCGACTTGAGTGTCGAAGGGTCCACTCGGAGTCCTTAGCCCCTTTGTCTGTGGGTGCAAAATACAGGTTGGACCGTTGGATGCACACCCCTCGGAAGAAGGATGAGCCGATCCGGACAATTCACACTCAAATACAGATTTGAGCTGCATCAGAATGGTGCTTTCGTTGAGTGTGAATCCGCTACTGCATATGGATTACCTCCAACCTTCCTCTAATCTTCCATCCCCACTTCGAGCAAATAAATGGAGTCTAACCTTCATCCTGATCATGACGTCCCATTCACGGCGAGAATCACCAATATCCCTATCCCAGAGGACCTGTAGATACAGTCGTTCGCTCCGTATGATGGTTCCCAGGATCCCAGGGAGTACATGGACGCCTTTAGCACCACCCTGCTCCTCGCCAGCATACCAAAGGCCGTCAGACGCCGGATCTTCCCCTCCACCGTTTAAAAAGGTGGCATGGGTCTAGTTCACCATGTTTCAACCCAACTCTATCAACTCCTATGAAGAGCTCGGATATCAGATGGCCATGTGCTTTGACGCCACACGGGGATATTGGAGTTCCCCATGATCCCTGACCACCCTTAAAACGGGTGGACAGGTATCTCCTCCAATACAACGGCAAGGCTCATGCCGTCAGCATGCAAGGTTCAGACATAGAAACGGTCATGTTTGCCTTTCAAATGGGCCTAGATCTGTCTTCCCCGCTCCACTCTTTGCAAAGGACACAGACATAGAAACGGTCATGTTTGCCTTTCAAATGGGCCTAGATCTGTCTTCCCTGCTCCACTCTTTGCAAAGGACACACCCTCGGGATATCCCCAACCTAGCTGCCAAGCTCAACACCTTCATCGCCCTCGAAAGGCCACGCCGGAAGAAGAGCCCGGAGAATTCTTCCCTCCCAACAGCACGGCGGATGTGATGTTGGTATCCATAAGGAGGGGGCCAGTTGACCTCCTAGGCGCAAAATGCCTGCCCCAGTGCAAGCCGTTGATCCGCCCCAGAGGCCCGGAGAGTACACTCCCCTTAACACCACTTTGGGGAACATCCTCTCCTACATATCCCAGAGTGGTACAACCTCCTCATGGTGGCCGGAGAGGTTATGCTTTGGTGGAAGGAGAGTCGGGAAGTCATTGAGGATCCGGACACGATACGGAGGACTGTCGCCTCCTACAAAATCAAATCAAGAAGCTCGTTCGCAGGGGCCCCCTCTCAGAATTTTTCGTAGGGCAACCCCACCATGGCTAACCGTATTCACTCAGCCTTACATCCGCGACCGACCGTGGGGGAGCTAGGGGGCATACCCAGACCTTTGGCGTGGATTATTTGAAGACTTTTTCCCCAGTGGCGAAGATATTGTTTGTTCGTGTGTTAATTTCTTTGGTTGTTAACCGTGGTTGGCCTGTCTATCAGTTGGATGTGAAAAAAGCCTTGCTCCATGGTGACCTCTCTAATGCCTCGTTTGGTTGCACAAAAGCTCGGCAGTCGTCGGAATTTTGTTTGGATTTGGCATGCTATTCCATGTTTGGTTGCCAAAATGCATTGGACTCCCATTGATTCTCTTGGATTTCTCTCATGTAATAATTGTTTGTCTCTTTCTTGTCCCCTTCCAAAAGCAAAGAATTATGGTTGAATTTTCTAGGGAATGATGCTCTCTCCATCTCTCTTCCCTCTCTCTCCTCTCTCCCTATATTGGTAATGACACCCCCTACTTTTTCTCCTACTCTCCGAGTATTTGTCGTGCAACCAAACACTACTACACAATTTTTCGAGATAATTCTAGGAAAATAAAAATGCTTGTCTCCTCCCTTTGACTTTCTATTCCACTACTCTCCAAGCCACTCCAAGCAACCAAAAGTAGCATAAAGAGTTATATATGGAGCAACCTCCTGGATTTATTGCTCGCAAGGGGGGGGGGGGGTTGGTTATGTATGTTGTCTTCCGATGGCGTTATATGGGCTAAAGCAGTCTCTACGAGCTTGGTTTGGCATATTCGGCAAGGCTATTAGGCGCTTTGGTATGAGATAGTGTGCACTCGACCGTTCTGTATTCAGTACTCATCCTGGTGATGGCTACATCTTGTTGATTGTGTATGTCGATGATATTGTGATTACTATGGATGATACACAAATATCCAGAGACTTAAGACATACCTTCAAACAAAGTTTTGTATCAAAGACCTAGGACGTCTTCAATATTTTTTGGGTATCGAGGTGGCATACTCTAAGGGGGTCTTTCCTTGTTTCAGAGGAAATGTGTTCTGGACAAATTAGAGGAGATGGGATCCTTAAGAGCAAAGGCAGCAGAGGTTCCTATGGATCCCAACGTGGAGCTTCTTCCAGATCAGGAGGAGCTGTTGGATGACCCCGACAGATATAGGAGATTTGTTGGTAAGTTGATTTACTTGACTATGATTATTACCAATATAACCTATGCAGTAGTAGTGGTTAGCGAGTTTATGAGTTCTCCTCATACTTCACATTCGGCCGCTACCCTTCAGATAGTTAGATACTAGAAGAGTGCTCCTAGAAAATGGTTATTCTCATAAAGCATAATCATATAAGACTGGAGGAGTTCACAGATGCAGATTGGACAGGATCTCTAGCAGATAAGAGATGGTTGAAGGTCTTGTATCTTAGCGTAGTAAGAAACAAGATGTTTTGGCAAGATTGAGCGCAGAGGCAGAGTATCGAGATATGACTCATACATGTGAAGAGCTGAAATGGTTGAAGGTCTCTTTTGATAGAGATTGGAATTCATAGTTCATCTTCGACGTCTTTGGATTATAACAATAGGTGAGCACTTCATATTACCTCTAATTCAGTGTTTCATGAGGACAAGGCATATTGAGATTGACTGTCACTTCATTCGTGCGATGCTTTTTCGAGTGCAGAGAGATTATTACCTTCTTCACTAGATCTGCAGATCAGTTTGTCAATGTATTTACTAAACCACAGGCAAATTCCAAGTTGAAGGATATTTATAACAAGCTGGGGTTGTTTGATATATGCACTCCATCTTGAGAGGGAATGCTAGAGGTTATTTTGGTCTTTATGTATGTAACCCTATTTGCACATTTGTGTGTGTCTATATATGACATTACATGGGAGCTCTCTCGAGGAGACTCTTCTTCTCCCTCACTTCTTCATCATCTTCATTTTGTCTTGTATACTATTTGGTTTCAAGTTTCAACAACATGCAATGATTAAACAGCAGACATCCCAGGGAGTGTGTAAGGGATTTCAATGCTATAATGGCAACCAAACAAGGAGTAGTTTTGCAATGTCAAGCAAATAAAAGTGATTTGAGGCACTAGGAAACACAAAATGACAGCTGTCTAGCCAGAGAATGTGCAAGACCCTTGAAGAGAGCCCAGAGTGCCCAAAAGAATAAAAGCAAAGAAAAGAAAAGAGAAGAAAACAGAGGCATTGCCATTAAGAAAACCGATCAATAAACATGAAATGCAACGGTATTCAACTACTAATATGTGGGACACCTTGACCTTGATTGCAGAGCAGGTTAAGGTGTAGAACACCAGACTAAACTGTCAATAGACTAGAGAAAATTAAATGAAAATAAAGACCTCATCTATTATGGATGAAAGATTCACAGCAGCTAAGAACTAAGCCAAAGTAAGAATTATAAATGGATAACCATAATTGTCACAACCTATGTCAACAGCATGAATAACATTCTATCTTTAGTTTAACAAATGACTTGGAAAGTGATGCCAGACTGTAGTTGAAAAACACCAAACTAAGGGTAGTATGGTGGATGATATGACAAACCACCAGACAGAGTGTAACCATTATAACCCAATGGCATATCATACATACTAGATCCCAGAAGACGTTCTGAAGCGTAGAGATGAGACTTTGATGGACTATTTTGGACACTAAAACCCAAAGGTTCACCCACATAGCTGGCTGAACCAGAGTAAGGCCCAGCTGAACCAGAGTAAGCGCCAGGTGGACCAGAGTAGGGTGCAGCTGGACCAGAATAAGGTGCAGCTGGACCAGAGTAAGGGCCAGCTGGACCAGAGTAGGATGCAGCTGGACCAGAGTAAGAAGGAATCCAATCAACCAACGGCCCAGAAGGCTGCGCCCTTTGAGGTGCAGTAGGAGGGGGGACATAAGCGGTGGTTGTTGCAGTGGGTCGAGGCTTCTTGTTTGGTGGTTGTGCAGTGGCAGTTGTGGGAGCTGCACGTTTCTTGTCTTCCTTCTGCTGAGAAATACGTTTCTTGCCTGCCAGAGCAGCACGCTTCAACTGAGAAATACGATTCTCAAGATTCATAGATGAAAATTCAGATTCGAGCTTGTATTCCCCTACATATTTGATTACTGCTTTTACAGCCTCAATTTCTCTTATGAAAGCCTGATTCTGTAGCAGAATAGACAGTATATAGCATCACAGAGTGCAAAAGACTTTGTATTATTTGGAGAAACTATATAATGATGCTACATACCTGAGACATAGCTGAGTGATTGCCCTTTTTTAGGATTTCTTGAGCAGCCTTCTTGGATTCCTTCAAGTATGCTTTCAACAATGATACTGGAGGAAACTTATCCACAAGCTCAAAAGCATAGACAAACTTAACAGCTTGATTATGCATCCCCTTGCTGGCCAGTTTCTGAACAAACTCTGATACAAGCAAAAAAGCCTGCTGGTCACAGTAAGAACTTATCCAGAAGCTAATGAGCAAAGAATTCTAATTCCTCATTAAATTATCTAGCAAAAGCTAGGTGAGCAGATCCAAAACAATCCTTTTTTTGTTTTTAAAAAGGCACAACCACTATATCACAGCAAGAGATAAAAACTCCCTACAATCAGTGACATTTTTTTACTATTTGATATAGCCGCGTCAGATTAGAATGGATGGAACCTAACATTTAGCCTTACTCAAAAAAAAAAAAAGAGTAGGAAAAATAAAATATCCGAAGCAGAAGTGAATCTTGATTGGTGATTCAAGAGTGACATTAACACCATTACTGTAAAACAGCTAAGAAATTGTCAGATTGTTGAATGTTCAGTAAGAGAAATGTCTCAATGACAAGGAGATAGAGAACTACAGCAAAAGCATCAGACAGATTGTCCAGATTTTACAAATTAAAAAAAGGAGCAGATTTCATTAAATATGTGTGACAAAGGACTGGAAAATTTTAGACCAAATTGAAAACTATACCATCTCAGTTAGTGACATAACTCCAACAGGAGACTTCAATGCATAGTTCTGGCACCAGATTCTAGCAATGAGCAACCACAAGCCAATACATGGCCGCAGGTGTTATTTTATATACAAAAATGTAGTTCAAAAAAAAAAGAATCAACCAATTTTAGATAGAGAAAAACATGATATGGGTAAAAAAATATTGTCACAATTGAAAATTATGGCAAGACGCATCTTTAAGAACGCTCATTTCCAGCCCAAACGAATTTCGCCATGTTCTTGTTACTTCTCTCCAGCGAGAGGATGAAGGAACTCAGTCACTTCATATTTGAAGGTCACAAAATTGGCTGCACATGAGGTTCTCAAATGGAGCAAAGGGTGAAAGATTAAAGGCAATCTTTTTTTTTAAAGGTAGCAATCTATTAAGGAAAGAGGGGAAATAACCTTGATTAAAGCATTCTTCAGAGCACGAAGATACCAGATAAACAGGGATGTACAAACGACTGTAAAGAAATAGGTATATTAAGGATGGAGAGAAAAAAGTGATAAAAGGAGCAACCGAAGTCAATAAATGGCCATGGGACACAGAATATTTGAAGGATACACAAAAACCGGCTGCACATGACGTTCTCAAAAGGAGCAAAATATGAGACGTTAAAGCATTCTTCATCACACAAAAATGTTAGATAAACAGGGATGCGCAAACAATTGTATGGAATTAGGTATATATAGAGTGGAAAGAAGAAAAAGTGATAAAAGGAACATGATTCAGTGAATATGTTTAACCCATAGTTGCCAGGCTGGGAAACAAATTCAGGAAGCGAAACTTGAAATGGAAGTAGGAAACGGAGGGAAAAAAACAAAAGGTGAAACGAGAAACGTGGAAATAATAGAAAATCATATGATAATGCATTAAGAAACGTCCTAGAAACGCATTAAAAACGTTTCAGAAACGAAAAATAAATAAATCAAGGAAAACATATATGAAATACAAGAAAAACACTAATATAAAAGAGAAACACGAGAAATATGTGAAGTATGCACCAAACTTTTTTCATAATTTTTTATTAAAATTAGCAGGCATACATGGATGGATGATTTATATATGTTCCTTACATATTTTATTTTATTTTAAATGGTATTTTGTATTTTACAAGAATTTTTTACTTATTTCTATTTTTATTACGATGTGTACTATCATCTTCCTTTTTAATATATATTTCATAATTTTTGCGGTGGTTTCTACAAAATGTTTCTCGTCTGTTTCACATATGTTTCCTATGCATGTGTTTTATATGTTTATCATGTGTTCCACATAAGTTTCCCATATAATTCCCACGCGCTTCTCCCATATGTTTCGAAAATGTTTCCCCAACTTTTTTCATATTCCGAAAATGTTTCCGAAACGCATTTCCCAGGAAACACGTTTCTCACCTCCCAAAGGCGTTTCTAGCAACAATGGTTTGCATAAAGACTAGACTAATTTAGAAAAATTGATAACAAAACCATCTCAGTTAGTTGACATAATCCATAAGGAGACTCAAATGCATAGTTTTGGCACCATAGGCTAGCATTGAGCAACCTGAGTCAATACATGGCCACCTGTGTTATTTTATACACAAAAATTTAGTTAAAAAAAAGAAACAAAAGAGAAAAAATGGTATGGTTAAAATTAAACTTCTTGTCTGGGAAAATTACATCAACGTTCTTCTTTAGTAATGGTATTCAGTATTCACTTTGAGCCCAGACAAATTTTACCATTTTCTTGTTACATCTCTCCGGCAAGAGAGAATGAAGGAGCTTTATATACAAAATGAAGTTAAAAAAAAATCAACCTAGATTAAATAGAGAATAAAATGGTATGGGGAAAAATAAATTTTAGTCATAAAGTCAAAATGACATCAACATTCTTAAGAGGCAGCAAATACTAACCAAAACTATCAGTTAATAGCAGTACTTTGCCACTTAAGAGTCTACTTGGAGGCATTGCCTCCATTATTTTTTAAAACCTAAAGCAGCGGATTTGAGCTTCCTACAGTCAAGAAATATGTAGCTTGGTTTTATAAGCTAACCCAGAACGCAACTATGAGCGTAGTGCAATAGTCATCAAAGGGAATGGCAAATTTTGCCATTTTCTTGTTACATCTCTCCAGCAAGAGAGAATGAAGGTGCTTTATATGGAAAAATGTAGTAAAAAAAAGGGACCTAATAAATCCGCCCATTTTAATTCTGCGGACAGCCCCTACCACTGTAACCGATTGCGCTCTCTCTCTCTCTCTCTCCCTCTCCCTCTCCCTCTCCCTCTCCCTCTCCCTCTCTCTCTCTCTCTCTCTCTCTCTCTCTCTCTCTCTCTCTCTCTCTCTCTCTCTCTCTCGTCAAAACATTGCTTTCGGGTATGCTACCCTACTCCTCTCATCCCTTCAACACTTCTACTCCAGCACGCATGGAGACCCTCACCCTCTTCTTTGCTCTAGGTGTTGCTACGTCTATCTACCTCCTTTGGTTAGGGTTCCTCGCCAAAACCCTAACCGGTCCAAAAGTGGCACCTTGTCATAAGCCTCCCAAGTCTAATCGTGAACTGGAACTGCACACACAACTGGATCGGCTCCAATCTCTGATAAAAGGCGGTTTGTTAATGTATCACACGTGTGAAAGGCCTGAAAACAAGTCCATGTGACGGCCCGGTGCAACCCCAAAAACCATGAACACGTTCTCCGTTCCCAATTCGATAACTACCCAAAACGCCCAAACTGGCAAGCCGCCTTCCACGACCCTCGTTGTCAGGGCATCTTCAACTGCGACGACGAAATCTGGCTCATCCAACGAAAGACAGCGACTATAGAGTTCACACCCTGGTCCCTCCCTCTCCACTAAGTCTAAGGCATCTTCAACTGCGACGACGAAACCTGGCTCATCCAACGAAAGACAGCGGCTTTAGAGTTCACACCCTGGGCCCTCTCCCTCCGCTAAGCCATGCCCAGTGGGTGAACCGCTCCATTAAGCTACAGAGCTGCCCCCAAACCCAAATTCCCTCTCCCTAGTCCCTACCCATTCCTTTTAATCATCTCCATCATCTTATCTACTCTCTACAGCCATGGAATCCATGGGAGTATGGAATCATCAAGTGGTGGCAACGAAGAATAAACCTCGATCCATTTTGGTCCAAAAACCTATTATCGGAATCCAATTGCACCCACATCGGTGGGCTAATGGGCTCATCTTCAACGTCAACCCCATTCCCTACACAAAACTCACTGGCCCCATTACCGGTGCCCCCCGCCCCGACACTGGACTCCGCCTATCTTCTCCGGCGCCCACAAATTAACCTAAGAAAAAGATGGTTTTGGCGAGCTTCGTGGTATGGGTATCGGAAGCTTCCATAAGCATTTGCAAGGGGAGGAGATGGGGTTATTGTTGCATTTCTTGGAGTTCTGAGATTTCCGCCATGGAGAGAGAGAGAGAGAGAGAGAGAGAGAGAGAGAGAGAGAGAGAGAGACTCGGTGGGAAAAAGTTCAAGTAAAGAGAAGAAAAGGTGAACAAGCTGGCACGCCTATTTGTACAAGTGGGACCCACATGGGTAAAATGTGACTGGCGAAAAGAAAGATTAGAGAAAAGGGAAAACTGTTTGCAACCAGTAGACTGGGCGTCCGCGGAATCCAAAGGGGCGGATTTATCAGCTCCAAAAAAAGAATCAACCAAGATTAAATAGAGAATAAAATGGTATGGGTAAAAATAAAATTGTAGTCTATAAATGAAAAATGACATCAACATTCCTAGAGGAAGCAAATACTAACAAGAAAACGCAGCACTTTGCCACGTAAGAGTCTACTTGGAAGCATTGCCTCCATTGTTTTTTAAAACCTTAAGCAGTAGCTTTGAGCTTACCACAGTCCAGAAATATGTAGCTTGGCATCAAAATCTAACCAAGTACCTGGAACGCAACTATGAGTGATGCAATGATCATTATAGGGAATTAAATTTTTTTATATCCACATAGTTGAGTGAGAACAGCACAGTAAGGAAAGGTAGAATTAAAGACATGGATTTAGAGATGTGAAAGCCCAACCACTAAGAATGCTTAGAAAGACATTGTAATTAAGATCTTCTACATGAAAATCCCAACATTTACAAACCAATACAAAAGACAGGATCACTTAAACACGGAGCCATGTGAAATAGCAGCACAGGAAAGGCTTAAAAAATATAACTGAAAATAGATTTACATTGCCAAAGAAAAAATATGTAAATATCACAAAACAACTGGTAAAAGAAATCCATCGACCACAGTAGAACATGACTAAAAATTAAACTGCGGATAATTTATGCAAGCCCGTCGCAGAAGAACATGACTCAAAATAAAAAAAAGGATATACAAATCTAGTGACTGCATATAAAATATAAGAAAATGATCTATTCCAATAAAATAATCAACTGGAAACCAAATAATGAATAGCTAAAAATAATACAGATATCAACAGACTGAAAAAATGTGACACATGGCCAGTCCCAGGAGGCAATGGCAGCAAGGGTGCTCCTCAAGGCGATGGATATGAGATTGCTCTGGAAAAGAGAGTCAACACAAAAAAATATCATCTAGAAACAACCAAGGTTTACATATAGAAACAGAGAGGGGAACATTTAGCTAGTTACAAAAAGCTGAAGATAGTGACATTAAAATAATTGGGGTGGTGAAAGACATAATCTTTCTGCACAGTAGGTTAATATCCTAAAATTATATCAACGAATATTTGAACATACAGACAGATCTAATCAAATAAAATTAGTAGTAGCATAAGGAGATTAAAACTATTATGTGAGGAGAAATTGAGTGGGAGAAGAGCACCACAAGCAAATTTTAGAATATCTCGACTAGTCGAAATAACATTTCCTCTACAAGAAAAGCATGCAAAAAAGGCAAACAAAAAAGTAATTGACACAGCATCTAAAACTGTTCATTCCCAAATCCTTACCAGGAACTTTCTCTACAAGATCAAGCGCCTTAAACAAATCAATCGTCTGTTTCCGCCGAGCAATAAGAACAAAAAGGTCCAATAACTCATCCACACCAAATTCCGAAACCAATTGAAACGTAGCTAAAAGCTGCAAAAAAGCAAAAATTTCAAAAGGGTTTTCACCTCCCAAACTAATCTTCCCCTTCCATTCAAATGCCAATTTCTTCGCTCTTTCCTTCACCGTATTTTTAATCTCCGGATTTATCAAAACCAAACACTCTAACAGACGAATGCAACTACGTCTAATCGCTGCTAATTCTATATCCTTATCTCCCTTTGAATTCAGATTAGAACTATAAAAACCCTCCATGGCATCCAAAACCATTTTCGCGGGATCAGAAGCAAACCTAAGAGCCCCTACAATCTCATTCCGTATTTCCGCAAGCTCCTTCCTATTCTTATTCATGAAAGATCTCAATCCCTTTCCATCCGTTTTTTCACACAATGATTTAATCTCCGGCCGCGGAGTCGCCTCTATAAACTCGTTTGTTTTTTCCGGTGACTTTTTCACCGGTTTTTTTGCCGGAGTCTTTTCTTTCTCCGGCAGAGTAGAGACTTCAGATTGGCCTTTCTCATTCTCCTTCAATTCGATCTCCTTAAAGCGAGTCTCGATCGATTTCTCAATCGAGTCAAGGTGCAATTCGAGATCCTTCCATTGAAGGGTGAAAGATGCGAGAGCAGCGGAATGCGATTGGAGATCTTCGAAAGCTTTCCGAAGAGATTTCTTCTTTGTAGAAGAAGCCATTTATGAAGAAGATCAAAATCCCTCGCAGAAAAAAAAACCCTAATATCAGAAATCTTAAGCAGAAAAAGCAAAGAAGATACAATGCCAAAAACCCTAACGATACGGTCCGAAAACCTAAGACCTAACCCTAGATCTGAAAAGAGATGAGCACCCGTTCAGCTGGAGAAAAACACAAACCCTAACCCTAGAGTATTGCAATTCCAGGTCTAATCCACCTTATATTTTAAGATATACGGTTCGAACTTCCTTATTAAGAAGAAAAGAGAAATGATAGAGTGAAGGGCGCCCTTGCAAAAGAGGAGGTACAAGGGCGCCCCTATTGGTGGATGTGACTAGATCTAATGATTGTAGCCCGTTGATTGTCGATTGATCAAGCGTCATTTAAGATGGCCCTTCACATAACTATCTAATCATCTGATTGGCGAGCATGAGCATGGCCCATTCTCATTGGCCCTACTTTGATCGAATGATTGTAGCATCTTGGCCTCCTTTGGATTTTGCGAAAAAGAAAGTTAAAACTGTTAATTTTATTTATTTTGTGGACTTCTAAATGGGATTTTTGATCAGCACGGGGGCCACGAACATATAGGTCACCTCATGACAGTCTAAAAGATCAATGGTCTAGCATGAGGCCCTTAGAAGCACGAAACGGGGGCGGAGGCAGGAAAGCGCGGGGTCTAGAAGAGTCTAAGTTTGGGAGTGTGTATGTAATATTTTCTTTATATATCTTTCAAAATTCAAGTACATCAAAAAATAATAGTTTCTAACAATTTTCATATGTATCATTCAAAATTTAAGGACATCTAAAAGCTAATTTCTAACTATCTTCATTTGTGTGCACTCGTTCCTCGTGCCTTTTGAAGATGCACCTTTGTGCTTACTCCAATGAAGTACTTTGAAGAATTGGAGGAGTTTGATATAAGGAAGTTGGTGATTGTGAGACTTTTACAGTAATATGAGCAGGCTGAGAGCGTCATTAGAGCGGTTCCCGTCTCTCTGGGGTCACGCTCCCTGGAAGCTCCTTCCTAAGGAGCGCATAATCGAGGTTCCGAGGTGGGAGCGGCACTCCGAGAGAAGGTTCATGCTTCTAAGATGAGGCCACGAATATACGGGTCACCTCATGACGGTCTACAAGATCAATGGTCCAGCATGGGGCCACGAACATATGGGTCACCTCATGACGGTCTACAAGATCGATGGTCCAGCATGAGGCCAGGAACTTATGACTCACCTCATGATGGTCTACCAGATCAATTGTCTCAATTACCATAGGTGTCCGATACTTTAAATCCCCTCTCGCTTCTGAAGAAGAAAATGAAGATTTTTGAAAAGCAAAAAGGTAGATTCAAATTTTGTAAATAGCTTCTCCTGCTATTGTTGTTGCTGTTGGTCTGTTCGTGATGTAGAAGTTGGAAAGAAGAAAAAGAAGAAAGGGTAAGAAATAACTGCCATGGAAAACTTTAGTCCATGAACTCTTTCTATCTACTGCTCAGGGTTCTCTATCTCAGTGCTATTATGAAATACTATGTTCTTCAAAATTAGAACTCTATTGGTAAAGCCCAGTCGGCATTAGTTTATAAGACCTCTTGTTGATGACTCCTGCAAGGCACCATTAACCAATGTATAAGTAGAAGTGTCGTGCTGTGCAGTGGATGTTGATGACTCCTGCAAGGCATATATACCAATTGTAAATCCTACACTGAACAAACCTAAACCTGCCCAAATTGACCTGGGCGCTAAGGTGAGAAATTATGGTTGATCCACTGTTCACCCAAATGGGGGAAGCCTGGCTGAAACTAAGGGGACATTTGTATACACAGATTTTAGAATCTTGGATTTCCCCAAAATCGTAGTTGAGAGCTGAGAGAAGGAGGAGACCGACTGCTTCACTTCTCTTTAGAATCTTGGATTTTAAGTAAGAAATCCAGGTTTTAGAAATCTCTCTCTCTCTCTCTCTCTCTCTCTCTCTCTCTCTCTCTCTCTCCTCCATCCTGAGATTTCTTAAACCTGGAAACATAGGATGATCTCCTGCTCTCCTGCTGATGGAAAGAAGGGCGAGAAAACAGAAAACGACAGCTGATCTCCTCTGCGGGTCTCCCATCTTGGAGGAAATCCAAGATTCTAAAATCCGCATATCCAAACAGCCCCTAAATGATTCAGAAGAAATGTAGGTTCAAGTAGCTAACAATGGATTTTTTTTAGAAGTAGCTTACAATGGATGATACTGTAAAATAGTAATAAGTTATTCTAGGAGAAGGTGATTTGGTTTTTAGAAAGAAGCTCACCAGAGAGGAGACAGACCAGAGCAACAAAAATTTCAGTAATACAAAGGCATGTTAAGGTTGGATTAAAGAACAGAGTCACAGACTAACCTTGCAACATTTGGACATTCAGCAGCTATAGAAATAAGGAGACAAATTTGTGACATCTTACTAATCATAAAAACTAAGACTGATCAAAGACAGAAATTCAGACTTTCAACAATAATCATTGGAAAACACTACTAAAGCAGGATCCCCTCTTGAAAATAAAGATACAATTGAAAATGACAGACAATTTGGTCACTTTACATGGTTTTTGACATTTATAGGGATTCTTAACTCTCGTTTTGTTTTCTTGAGCGCATGTCATGACTAATGATAAGAGAATCTCCTGCATTTTTACAAAACAGAATCCAGTGTTGCTAGCAGCCCCCATTGACTTAACTACTACTTTGTAAGGGCAGAAGTTGGGGACAGGGTTAAACAGTCACCTGTTGTAGTGAATGTGAGAGCCAAGTATTGGATATTCAATAAGTGAAAGAACCAAGGTAGTGGAATAAGTAGTCAATAGGGAGGAGACAAGCATTGGATTTGCCCGGAACTTACCTCAAAGTCAGAGATTAATGGTAAGTAATGTTTGGTTGTCAACCAAGTAGAGTAGTAGTAGGGGGTGTCATTACCAATATAGACAGAGGAGAGAGAGAGGGCATCACTGGCAAGCAAAATTGCTTCTCTGGTTTTGGGCTTGGTTATTATAGGGAGGGGGGACAAGGGTGACTCATCAGCAGAAGAGCAATGAATAACCAAGAGACATCTTTAGCAACCAAACAAGGAATTTTGCTGAAGTGGCACCCAAATGTCAATAAAACTGAATTGAGGCACTAGGAAACACAAAACATGACAGCTGCCCAGCAAGAGAATGTGCGAGTACCCCATGAAGAGAGCCAAGAGTGTCAAAAAAAAATGAAAAGAAAAGGAAAGAAAACTGAGGCATTGTCATTAAGCAACCAGTCAATCAACATCAAATAAAACCCTATTCAACTACTAATATGCAGGACACCTTGAACTTGGTTGCAGAGCAGGTTGTTGTAGAATACTAGACTTAGCTGTACAGACTCGACAAAACTAAATGAAAATAAAGACCACATCTAATGCAGATAAAAACCAAAAGGAGAATATAACCCATTCAATTAAGATCCACAGTAGCTAAGAACTGAGCCAAAGTAACAATTATATATACAGAACCGTAATTGTCACAACCTATATCAACAGCAGAAATAACATTCTATGTTTGGTTTATCACACCAAACTAAGGGTAATATGTTGGATGATATGGCAAACCACTAGACAAAGGGTAAACACTATAACCCAATGGCTTATTATCATACACACTAGATCCAAGAAGATGTTCGGAAGGGTAGAGAAGAGACTTTGGAGGACTATATTGGACACTATAACCTAAAGGTGCTCCCAGATAACTGGTACCTGGGTGGTCATAGGGCGTACTGGGTCCTGCAATACCAGAGTAAGGCCCAGCTGAACTATATGGCCCAGCTGAACCAGAGTAAGGCGCAGCTGAACCAGAGTAAGGTGCAGCTGAACCAGAGTAAGGCGAAATTGAACCTGAGTAAGGCGCAGCTGAACCAGAGTAAGGTGCAGCTGAAACAGAGTAAGGCGGAATCCAATCGACCGAAGGCCCACAAGGCTGTGGGTGCTGTTGATTGGGTGCTCTTTGAGGTGCAGTGGGAAGGGGGACAAAAGTGGTGGTTGTTGCAGCAGCTCGAGGCTTCTTCTTTGGTGGCTGTTGCTTGGGTTTAGGTATGGGAGCTTCCATTGCGGCACGTTTTTTGGCTGCCTTCTGCACCTCTTTGTCTACATTCTGAGCCTTTTGCTCCAACTTAAAAATATGATTCTCAAGATTCATAAACGCGAATTCAGATTCAAGTTTGTATTCCCCTATGGATTCGATTACTCTTTTCAAAGCATCAATTTCCTTTGCGATGCCCTCACTCTGTAGCAGAATAGACAGTATAAATTATCACTGAGAGGAAAGACATTTAAATATTTGGGGAATCTATATAATGATAATATATACCTGAGACCTAGCGGAGTGCTTGCCCTCGTTTAGGATTTCTTGAGCAACCTTCTTGGATTCCTCCAAGTATGCTTTCAACAATGGTCCTGGAGGGAACTTATCCGCAAGCTTAAAAGCATATACAAATTTCACAGCTTCAAGCTGCTTCCCCTTGCTCGCCAGTTTCTGAACAAAATCTGATACAAGTAAAAAGCTTACTGGTCACTGAAAGAACTTATCCACAAGCTAATGAGCAAAGATCTCAAATTCCTCATTCATTCTTCCAGCAAAAAGCTAGGTAAGCAAGCCCAAAACAATTTTCAAAAAATAACCCAACTACTATAGCACACCAAGAGATGAAAACTACGTACAATTAGTGTCGTCTTTTGACTATTTGATATAGCCACATAAGATTTGAATGGATGGAACCTGATATATTATCTCATTCAAAAATAAAAGGAAAGATATAATTATCCAAAGCAGAAGTGAACCTTGATTGGTGATTTCAAGAGTGAGTTTAAGACCACTACTGTAAAACACCTAAAAGTTGTCGGATTGTTGAATGTTCAGTAAGAGAAATATTGTTGCATGGATTCTTTGACCCCTATGCCGAATCCGTGTCGACACGTATCCATAAGCAAATCAGAAATGGATTCGCGTAGGACACACCCGGATTCTTGTCGTAGCCGTGTCCCTCACGAATCCTATTTTTCTTGGGCGAATCCAACTCATCATTGTCTCTTTAAAATGCGAATCCTGATTAAAACTCGGCTCGACCCTTGAACATCGACGACCCCCCCTCCCCACAAAAATGTGGGCCCCTTATGTTTTGTGAGCGCCACCTCATATAAGCTATATGAGGTGACACCTTAGGAACTCTATTCTCACATATATATATATATATATATATATATATATATATATATATATATATATATATATATTTGAATTTCGAAAATTTTATTCTATTTAAAAATTACCGAATTCACGAATCCTACATTTTGGGGTTTGCAGAATCCGACACCTCGAATCCGTGTCGGATCCCGACACGCGATTCTGAATCCATGCAACACAACTCAATGACAAGAAGATACAAAACTACAGCAAAAGTATCAGAGAGATTGTCCAAATTTTACAAATTAAAAAAGAGGATCACTCAAACACGTGATGAAGGCAATGGACATAAATAAGTAACAAGAGGCCTCAGAATTGAAGAATAACATCAAGGCTTCAAAAGCCATTCAGTCCCGAAAGATGGTGTTTTTTAATATGATCTCATCACTGCCCAACAATGTGAAGACTCTAGACCCTAGAGTGCCATATTGTCAAGATGTCTTTTCCATACTGGAGGAGCACCCAGACATTGGCAATATTTCCATGAAACGACAATCAGAAAGCCTCACAAGAAATCTAAAGGAGCAAACGTGGATGCTAGATAAAGAATTCTTCAGCACAAAAAGTTGCTAGATAACAAGAGTGCACAAATGACTATACAGAATTAGGTATATGGAGGGTGGAAAGAAGAAAAAATGATAAAAGAACATGTTTCATTGAACATGTTGAACGCATAGTTACACCCAAGGTTTTAAATTTTTCAGAATGCGTTTCGGTCCTCATTGAAACTGAAATTTTTGGCCGAAATTACGGACAAATTCCACGAAATCAAATAAAATAATATTTTATTCTAAGATGAGAGAAAGGAAGAGCAGGGATTTGAATCATATAAAATGCATGAAAGACGAGAATCAAAGTTTTTAGTAAAAGAAAACGAGGTTAAAGAGAGGTGGAGAAGTTACTTCGATAAGTTGTTTAATGGAGAACCTGTAACAAATTTGGGAGAACTTGATAACGCTTTTGATGATATAAATCGGAGGTTTGTTCATAGAATCCGAACATCAGAGGTAACAATAGCTATGAAAAATATGAAATTAGGTAACGCTAGGAGGCCTGACGATATTCCTATTGAGACTTGGAGATGCTTGGGTGATGTGGGTTTGGTTTGATTAACTAGATTATTTAACAATATTTTGAAGACTAAGAAGATGCCTGATGAGTGGAGAAAGAGTACATTAGTACCTATTTATAAGAATAAAGGGGACATTCAGAGTTGCACCAATTAGCTGGGAATTAAGCTAATGAGTCACACCATAAAGCTTTGGGAGAAGGTAATTGAGCATAGACTAAGAAAAGAGACTAAGGTGTCAAAGAATCAGTTTGGCTTCATGCCCGGACGATCGACTATGGAAGCTATCTTCTTGATTAGGCGGTTAATGGAGAGATTTAGAGAAAATAAAAAGGACCTTCATATGATTTTCATTGATTTGGAGAGAGCGTATGATAGGGTTCCAAGGAGTGTTATGTGGTGGGTCCTTCAAAGGAAAAAAGTGCCTACTAGATATGTTGATGTGATTAAGGATATGTACGTCGGAGCAGTAACTAGTGTCAGAACCACCGATGGAACATCTAGTGAGTTTCCAATTACAATAGGACTACACTAAGGATCAGCTCTAAGCCCTTATCTTTTTACGCTAGTTATGGATGAGCTTACGGGGGGTATCCAGGATGAGGTGCCATGGTGTATGTTATTTGCAGATGACATAGTATCATACTTATAAATTTCGTTTCGTTTCGTCCGAAATGGACGAAACATTTCGTTTTCGTTCCGAAAACGAAACGAAATCTTCAAAATTTCATTTCGTCCGAAATTTCGGTCATTTCGTTCGAAATTGACCGAAATTTCGGATTTCGTCCGTAATGGACGAAATTTTGAATTTCGTCTGAAATTGGCTATAACAGCTAGTTTGACTGTTTTTTGCAGAAATTACATCAATGCCCCTGTAACGGCTCTTTTGGGTTTTTGACCATTTTAGCCTCCAAATGTGACCGTTTATAGCTGTTGGGAAGGGTATTCTAGTCATTTTTACTTGCACAAACAATAAAAAAAACTCTATAAATAACATTTCCCCTACCTTCTTCTCCTCCACCTTCACATAAGTGATTCTCCTTCTCTTTTCTACTTTCACTTACACTATCTATTCTAATAAATTTCCTACAAGTCTACACTCTTCTTCAACTCAATCCAAGTCCATTTTGGAGCAAAGGGAAGGCCTACCTTCAACTTACAACTACAAGAACTATTTCCTAAGGCTTGCAAATTACAAGTTACACTACAAATTTCAAGTGAAGGCTTACAAGTTACACTACAAATTTCAAGTGAGGGAAGGCTAATATTATCTTATTCTCTTCAAATCAAGTTCACCTCAAGGTTCTCTTTATTTCTTTCCATTTCCTTTCTTTTATTTCTTACTTCATTTGTCCCCTTCTACTTCATTTTTTTGTAATTTGTTTCAATTTTCTTTCTTCTAATTCATTTTTCCCCTTCTTCTACTTCATTTCAGAATGAGTGGGTCGGGCTCGGGACCTTCTGCAGGAGCATCCTCTATTGGTTCGGCACCCGCTAGATCGGATGACCCGGCATGGGCTTACGGTACATTGGTTCCAGGTCAAAAAAATAAAGTAACTTGCATATTCTGTGGCAAAGTCATATCGGGTGGAGGTATAACCCGCTTGAAAGAACATTTAGCGGCTGTTCCTGGTGAAGTAGCATCATGCAAAAAAGTGATTGAAGATGTAAAATATCGAATGAAGCAACTTTTAGATGCAAAGAGAAAAGAAAGGGCTAGGATGAGCCTATCCAGAGCAGAGGTTGGAGGTTTTTATAGTACACTAGACGAAGAAGAGCAGGATGAAGAAGACATTGGCACACAGTTGCCTCAACGAAGAGGTAAGGAAGTTCTTGTAGAACCGAGTGGTACAAAAAAGGAAGAAGAAGGGAATCACAGGTGGGATCAGGAATTTCTTTGCACCACGAACAACCCCTGGAGCCCAGCCAAGCATTAAAAGTGCTTTGGCTACCAAAGAAACAATGGATAGAGCAGACATGGCGGTTGGCATGCTTTGCTACGATGCCAATCTCCCTTTCAACGTTGCCAATTCACCTTTCTGGCAACCTATGTTTGATGCTGTGAATGCCGTGGGTTTGGGTTATAAGGCACCTACTTATCATGCTTTAAAGGTTTCCATTTTGAAGAATACAGTGGATGAGGTAAACAACTACTTGGAGGAGATTAAGATGTCATGGAGCTACACTGGCTGTAGCATTATGGCAGATGGATGGACAGACACCAAACAACGTTCCCTAATCAACTTTTTGGTGTACTGCCCTAAAGGAGTCATATTCCTCAAATCCGTTGATGCATCTGGCATAGTGAAGAATGCCGATGAATTATACAATATCTTTGAAAAGATTGTCGGAGAGGTGAATCCGGAATATGTGGTGCAATTTGTAACTGATAGTGAGCCAAGTTACAAAGCTGCTGGTAAAAGACTAGAAGCCGTGTTTGGTACATTCTTCTGGACTTCGTGCGCAGCTCATTGCTTAGATCTCATCTTGGAGCATCTGTGCAAACCGACTGTATTTCCTCACATAGTAACCACAATTATGAGGGCTCGGACGATTACAAAATTCATCTCCAACCATGGAAGCCTCTTGAATTTGATGAGGAAGAAGTTCACAGGTGGGAAGGAGTTGTGCCGCCCTGCTGCAACCAGATTTGCTACAAATTTCATTAGCATAGAAAGTCTGGTATTGAATCAGAAAGCACTTCAGCAGATGTTTGTGTCTGATGAGTATAGTACTAGTAGATTTGTCCAACACCCACTGAGTGAATGGGTAGTTAGTACCCGTGTTGGATAGATCTTTTTGGGACCAATGCAAGTACATTTTAAACATCAGCGAGCCTTTAGTGAGAGTGCTGCGTTTGGTAGATCGGCAATACAAACCGGCGATGGGTTACCTATATGAGGCCATGGATAAGGCCAAAGAGAACATCAAGGAGAGGTTGAAGAGAAAATCAGATTAAATGCCCATCTGGAGGATCATCGACCAAAGATGGGATAGGCAACTCCACAGTCCCCTCCATGCAGCAGGATATTTTCTTAACCCTGCTCTCTTTTTCACTCCTACCTTCTCTAAGCACAGTGAAGTAACCAGAGGCTTGTTGGCATGCATCACTCGACTGGTACCCGATGAAGCTACACAAGACCTCATCACCAATCAAATTGAGGATTATCGAGAGGCTAACGGTATGTTTGGAATGAAGCTTGCAATCCGCAACCGAACGAAGTTGGGACCAGGTATATTTGAGTTGTTTGTTTAATTAAGTATAGTATAATTCATTTTAACTTTCAGTTTCTCAACAAATAATGCTTTACTATTTGTTACTTTACAGTTGCATGGTGGAATCAATTCGGAGGTGACGTGGAAGAATTACAGACCTTTGCGATCAGAATCCTCAGTCAGACCTGCAGTGCGACTGGGTGTGAAAGGAATTGGAGCACCTTCGAACACATTCACTCTGCAAACAGAAATAGGTTTGAGCACCAGAGATTAGATGACTTGATGTTTGTTCATTAAAATCTTAAGTTTCGAGAAAGGTATACAACGTAATATAATGTTTTCAACTCTCACCTCATCACTTTAAGCTTTTAAATTTAACCTTTGACATTAAACTTAATGTTTTTGTTTTCAGGGACTTGTTGAGGAAATCATCTACCACTAGTGACCCTTTGAGCATAGACCATCTAGATGTCATGATGGATTAGGTTGCAGAAGAAGAAGATGTCATATTCACGCCGGAAGACATTGGGTGAGAAAATCTTGAAGCACCTACTGCTGTGGTTGGGGCCGGGGACGACGACGACGACTTTCTCATGCCTCTTGAAGAAGGTGTCCCTACTTGTGGTCCAGGTGGTGATGACGGCGGCGACGACGACGACGAAGAAGACATTGAGTATGATCATCCGGGTTATGATGACTGAGAGTTGTTGCTAGCTATTGTCTATGTTTCACTTTCATGTATCTCTTTTTTTTATGTTTTTCTATGTATCAGACTATCAGTTGGACTCGTGCAAGACTGTATGTTTTTAAGTAATGAATATGCCTTTTGGGACACATATTTTGGACTATTTATTAGTTTTTCATCTTTTTCTATTGATTTTTTATTTTTTTGGATTTTTCTCATATTTTTTAATATATTTTTTGTGTGAACGAAAAGTTTCGACCGAAATGCACCGAAATGACCGAAATCCCACCAAAATTTCGTTTCGGTGGCCAAAACGAAATGGCGACCGAAACGGAATTTACAACTATGATAGTATTAATCGACAACACCAAAGCAAGAGTAAATACTAAATTAGAGCTATGGAGAACTACTTTTGAATCTAAAGGTTTTAGACTGAGTAGGACTAAGACAGAATATATGGAATGCAACTTTACTAATGTAAGGGGCCGGGACGAGGATGTAGTGAATATGATTGGACAGGACGTACCTAAGAGGGATATCTTTCGCAATCTTGGTTCAATTCTTCATAAGGAGAGATTAATCATTCAAAAAAAAAAAGGAAGGAGAGATTGAAGAGGATGTTAACCATAGAATAAGAGCAGGTTGGTTAAAGTGGAAACTCGCCTCAGGAGTTCTCTACGACCGCAAAATCCCTACCAAGTTGAAGGGAAAGTTTTATAAGACAACTATGAGGCCAACCATGCTGTACGGCTCAGAATGTTGGGCCATAAGATGGGTGTAGCGGAGATGTGAATGCTTAGATGGATGTGCAGCCACACAAGGCTATATAGAATTAAAAATGAAGACATTCGTAAAAAGGTAGGGGTGGCTCCAACTGAGGAGAAGATGAGAGAGCATCGCTTAAGATGGTTTGGACATATCCAACGTATGCCTTTGGATGCTCCGTGAGAAGAGGCGACTCGTGCCAAATTGATGGAGTAAAAAGAGGTAGGGGCAGACCGAAAACAACTTGGGTAGGAACAGTGAGGAGAGACTTGATAGCTAGGAACATGACCTTGGATAGGATAGAATGGAAGAAAATGATCCGCGTAGAAGAACCCAACTAGAACTAAGATTAGAGCTGGGTAGATTCCTTTTACCTTCTTCATGAATTTTTTCTAAAGGATTCATTTAGCCGACCCCAACTAGTTTGGGACAAAGGCTTTCTTGAGTTGAGTTGACTTGAATTGAGTTGAGAAAATTTTGGCTCGGCGGAAATTTCGGAAAAGTATTAGATAATGAATAAATTCCAGATTTTTTGGTGAAATCCCTTAAATTTCGGACCGAAAATTCGAAACTTCGATCAAAATAATGTAACATTTCGGCCTTTCGGATAATATGGATTTCGATTTCGGTATTGACCGAAATTCGAAATTTCGGATTTCGGTCGAAATTTAAAACCTTCGTTAAACCCATAGTTACCAGGTAGGGAAACGAATTCGGGAAGCGAAATGCAAAACGAAAGCAGGAACAGAGCAGAAAAAAAGGGGAAACGAGAAACGCAAAAACAATAGAAAATCATATGATAAACACATTAAGAAATGTCTTATAAACAAATTAAAAACGTTTCAAAAACGATAATAAACATCAAGGGAAACACACATGAAATACAACAGAAACACGAAGATACATGAGAAGCATGAATAATATGGGAGGAATGCACCAAACTTTTTTCATAATTTTTATTAAAATTAGAAGAAAATACAGATTATTTACATATGTTCCTTACCTATTTAATTTTTTAGTAGAATTTTTCACTTATTTCTATTTTTATTACTATGTGTACTACTGTTTTCCTTTTTCATAATTTTTTGGTCTGATTTTTACAAAACGTTTCTAGTATGGAAATGTGTCTCATGGCCAGTCCCAAGAGGCAATGGCAGCAAGGATGCTCCTCAAGGAGCTGGAATATGAGAATGCACTTCAAAAGAGATCAACAAAAAGGACCATGAACTCCAAGAGCTTTATATGTGACGCTTATTTTGGATTCTACAAACACGATTTGTTTTTCCAAAAAGGTAAGGAGATTTTCAACCAGAAAATCTTCCCCATCACATGCTAAAAAAATGATCAAGAAAAACAAATAAAGGCAATTACAACCAAATACAGATCGATAAACTACAAAGAATCAACACCACATAAATATCTAAAGACTAAGCACAATGATTTATTTTGCATGAGAAAAATAACTAAAACTGAAAAAGGACAAACAAAATAAATGATGATTGTACAAATGAAATGTGTGTCTCATGGCCAGTCCCAGGAGGTAATGGCAGCGATGCTGCTCCACAAGACGATGGAATATGAGACCGCTCAGTAACAGAGGAGATCCTTTGAAAGGACCATCAACTCCAAATAGCTTTATCTATGACGTTTACCAAGGAATGTACAAACATGACGTTTGCTCCAACATGGTAAGGAGACTTTCACCCAGAAAAATCTTCCCCGTCATTGCCATTCGAAAAAAAAAAAAAAAAAAAAACTCTCTGAATGTCGTCGTAAAGAGACGAAGTTTGATGAACTTTAATATAAAAAATAAAGAAAAGAGAAAAAGATTGGGGCCACGCTCGGACGGCAGAACTCAGCCTAGCCGGCGGCGGGTGTGTGGTATAGCCAAAAGCCCACCAGGTCCACTTGGCTGACTCATGCGCGTAGCTCCCCCTTTTTCAACTTCTCATTCACAAGGGAAGAAATGTGAAAAGATATATATATATATATATATATATATATAGAGAGAGAGAGAGAGAGAGAGAGAGAGAGAGAGAAAATGAGAAAACGGTTCCTACACATATGTGTAGATAAGTTATCTACACACTAGCTTAAAATACAGTGGGGGCCACATTATTTGGGTGATCCAAACCATTCATTTTTAGTGTTCACAAAAAATCAGATCCATAGGATCATCCTAACCATTCGAACTGTGGAGGCAAAAAATGGACTAATTTGTGAAGGTTTAAAGACATCCATTTTACCTCCACAAATCGTAGGGTTGGGATGATCCTATGGATCTGATGTTTTGTAGACACCCTATCTATGTGAGGGCCTTTAAAATGGATGGCTTGGATCACCCAAACAATGTGGGCCCCCACTGTATTTTAAGCTAGTGTGTAGAGAACTCTCTACACAAATGTGTAGGAACCGTTTTCTCATATATATATATATATATATATATTACACATATACATATACAGACAGTATATACAAATCTAAAGACTGCATATAAAATATAAGAAAATGATCTATTCCAATAAAAAGGATCAGCAGGGAACCAAATAATGAATAGAAAAAAGATAATGCAGATGTCAACAGACTGAAAAAATGTGTTTCACAAGTCCGAGCTCTATCTGTGACGTTTATTTTGGATTCTACAAACACGATTTGTTTTCCCCAACAAGGTTAGGAGATTTTCCCCCAGACAAATTCAAAAAAAAAAAGGAGCAAGAAAAACATAGAAAGGCAATTGCAACCAAATACAGATCGATAAACTGAAGAGAATCAACAGCAAATAAATATCAAAAGACAATGCGCACTGATTCATTCTCCAATAAAAAAAAGAACTAAAACTAAAATATACAAACAAAGGAAATAAGGATTGCACAAACAAAATGTGCGCCTCATGGCCGGTCCCAAGAGGTAATGGCAGCAACGCTGCTCCCCAAGGCGATGGAATATGAGACCGCTCTGTAAAAGAGGAGATCCTCAGAAAGGACCATCAACTCCAAAGAGCTTTATCTATGACGTTTACCAAGGAATGTACAAACACGGTTCGTTTGCTCCAACATGGTAAGGAGAATTTCACCCAGAAAAATCTTCCCCGTCGTTGCCATTCAAGAAAATAAAAAATATTCTTCCCCATCACATACTACAGCAACTATAAAAAGAATTAACATCAAGAAACAACGAAGGTCTACATATGGAAACAGAAAAGGGAACTTTTAGCTAGTTACAAACAGCTGAAATCGCCAAGAGAGTGCCATTAAGATAATTGGGTTGGTGAAAGATAGAATCTTTCAGGACAAAAGGCTTACATATTAAAATTAGATGAATGAATAATTGAACATACAGGCATTGATTAAAATAAAATTAGTAGTATAGGGAGATTCAAATTATCATGTGATGAGAAATTACATTGGAGAAAAGCACCCACACAAGTAAAATTTTGAATAGCCCAACTAGTGGAAATCACATAATAACATTTCCTCCACAAGATAAGCATGAAAATCACAAAGACAAAAACACAGAAGTAATTGACACAGCATCTAAAAGACAATCGTTCTGGATAAAAGGTTCAGATACTAAAATTATATGAATGAATATTTGAACATGCAGACATGGATTAAAATAAAATTAGTAGAGCATACAAAGATATAAACTATTATGTGAGGAGAAATTTCGTAGGATAAAAGCACCAACAAGTAAATTTTTGAATATCTTCACTAGTAGAAATAACATTTCCTCTACAAGATAAGCATGAAAAATCACAAAGACAAAAACACAGAAGTAATTAACACAGCATATAAAAGTGTTTATTCCTCAGGTCCTTACCAGGAACTTTCTCTGCAAGATGGAGCGTCCTAATCAAATCAATCTGCCGAGGAATAAAAACCAAAAGCTCCAATAACTCCTCTACATCAAATGCAGAAACCAATCCAAATATAGCTAAAAGATGCATAAAAGCAACAATTTCTACAGGTTTTTCACCCCCTGGGCTAATCTTCCCCTTCCATTCAACTGCCAATTTCATCGCCCTCTCCTTCACCGGATTCTTAATCTCCGGCGATACCAAAACTAAACCCTCTAACAGAATAATACAAACCCGTCTAATCACCGCCAATCCTACATCCTTATCTCCCTTTGAATTTAGATCATCAGAACTATAAAAACCCTCCATGGCATCCAAAACCAATTTCGCGGGATCAAAAGCAAACCTAAGAGCCCTCTCAATCTGATTCTCATTCCGAATTTTCCCAATCACTTTCTTAGTCTTATTGATGATATAAGATTTCAATCCCTTTCCATCCATTTTTTCACACAAGGATTTCAGCTCCGCCCACAGAGTCGCCTCTAATGACTCTTCTTCTGGTTTTTCCACTGAAACTTTCTCTTTCTTAATCTCCTTTGCAATCTCTTTCAATTCCACCTCTTTGAAGCGAGTTTTGATAGATTTTTCAACCGAGTCGATGTGTGTCTCGATATCTTTCCATTGAAGGGTGAAAGAGGTGAGAGAGCAGGAATGTGGTTGGAGATCTTCGAAAGCTTTTCGAAGAGCTTCCTTCTTAGCAGGAATGGATTTGATGGCTGCAGAAATAAACTTCGTAGAAGAAGCCATTTTCTTATGCAGATTTATACGCAGAACAAAACTCAAATTGCCGAAATCTTACGTGATTTGAAACCCTAAGAACCAAAAACCCTAATAGACGAAATCTTACGTGTTGTTTTTCATAAAGATACGCAGAACAGAACTCGAATGGCCGAAATCTTACGTGATTTCTCTAGGCCGGGGAACGGGAAAATCTTACAGTATGAATGGAGAGCTAACTAACCCTAACCCTAACCCTAACCCTAAGAACGTAACTCTAGATCTGAAAAGAGACGAACGCTCCTTCTCCTTCGGCTGGAGAAAAAAAACTAACCCTAACCCTACGGTTTTCTGACCGTTGGTTATGAGATCAGCGGATGCGATGGCTCCTTCGCGTTGCCCACTTGGGCCCATAACTCGGGGAAGTGATATATTTTTCCCCTTTTCCTTATACAGGACAGCCCCATGTAGTGAATTTAAGACTACACTTTTACACTAGAGGGGGCTGTCACAAGTAAGTAAAAGGGGAAAAATATATCACTTTCCCTGTAACAATTCCCTTTAGATTGGTGGGCCCTATTAAGATTGGGAAATGATATCTGCGCCAAGTGTTTTGATAACCACGACAAACAAGTAGAGCGCATGTGTAGCAAAAACACTAGGCGCAGATATCATTTCCCTTGAGATTAACAAAAGTAATTTCAGAAGAAACGAATTTTTGTGAGAAATGATATATCAACCCCCCTTTTCTTACCCAGGCCCCCCCTTATATTATAAAAAGGTGAAGCAGTGGGGGTGAATGTATCACTAAGCTTTTTTTTTAGTTCTCCTATCTAAAAGTCTCATTTTAGGCCCCACATGTGCCATGTGGATGTGATCAGATCTGATGAATGTAGCCCCTTGATTGATCAAGTCTTGTTTAGTATGGCCCATAGCACAAACATAAGCATGGCCCATTCTCATCGGCCCTACCTTGATGGAATGATTGTAGCCCCTTGATATTGATCAAGCGTGTTTGGATTTCGTCTGAGGGATGATAGACTCAAGGGTACCCTTGCATAAAGAGCCCTTGATTGAATCCACATCATTTTCAGCTACTTTTTTTAAATCGGTTGTGAAAGTAAAATCAGTTTTTTTTATTGTAAAATCAGTAAAATCAGTTTTTCATTATAATTTCATTTTGATCAAATTCTTCACTCACACCCTCTCGAGTGCCTTAACTTGTGAATTTCTTTGAGAGACTTCTAAGGATCAACTAGTAATCATTCTTTTGAGTGTAAGAGGTGCTTTGTATTAGCCTACTAAGAGGCAAGAGAGCTAGTCATTTTCCTTTCTTCATTCTACTTTGGTGGTAGGGTCACCATAGCAACCCCTTGGAGAATGGAAGCTGGCAATCAAAGTGTAACAGTTTGATCTCTACCCGGCAAGCGATTGAGTACTTAGTGAAGCCTCAAGGAAGGGATCCTTGCGAGAGTGGATGTAGCCCATTGTTGGCCAGAACCACTAAAAAAACTCGGTGGAAGCCTCTTCTCTCTCACTTTACTTCATTTTCTTCCTGGTGCTTGGTAACACACTTGTTTGTTTTTGTTCCTTATTAATCCTTGGGAGAATGAAAGTAAATGATCCACGGCTCTGATCACATAAAGGCTTTGTTGAATTGAGATGAGTATTAATCACCTTCAAATAAGTTTTATAATTAATTTGATTTCAAAATTAATGAAGCAAGTTTTTAAATACCCAATTCACCCCCTCCTCTTGGTTTGCACTTGGGATTACAATTGGTATCAGAGCTAAGGTTCTTGATAAAGACAAAGGGTCTAAAAGAGAAATGGAAACCACATTAGGGTTCTTGATAAAGACAAAGGGTCTAAAAGAGAAATGGAAACCACATTAGGGTATGCGGAGGGTCATTCCACTTCTAGACCTCCATACTTTAATGGCACTACGTATGCCCATTTGAAAACCTGCATGACAATCTATCTACAATCGATGGAGATTCAAATGTGGGAATCGCTTGAAGATGGATATACAGCTCCCAACTACCTAAGGAAGGAATGGACAGACTACCTAAGGAAGGAATGGACAGAATGAGAAAAGAAAATGGCCGCTTCGAACTCCAAGGGCATGAACGCATTGTTTTGCGCTCTCACTAGAAAGTTCAATTGAGTCACTGTTTGTAAAATGGCCAAGGAAATTTGATCGACACTAAAAGTCACCCATGAGGGGACTATTCATGTGAAGGAATCCAAAATTAACCTTTTTGTCAACCAATATGAAATGTCTAATATGAAAAATGAAGAAGCAATTTCCGAAATGTTTACAAGATTTATTAACATTATAAATGAGTTGAAGTCACTTGGGAGGGAGTACTCCAGCATTGATCTAGTCAACAAGATCTTGAGATCACTTCCGACTAGATGGGATTCGAAGGTGGCATCCATCCAAGAAGCCAAGGATATCAGCAAACCAGCATTAGAGGAATTGAGTGGATCGCTCATTACATATGAAATGGTTCTCAACAACCGAGCAACCAACGAGAAGACACCAAGAAGAAGGGAGTCACTTTCAAAGCAAAGACGAATAGCGAAGGAGAAAGCGAAGATGGGAGATCTTGCCCTTTTCAATAAGAGGTTGAATAAATTTCTTAGATAGAAGAAAGAGAGAAAACCACCAAAATAGGAAAAGGATGAATCACTCCGGTGTTATAAATGCAAGAACATTGGACACATTAAACCCAATTGCCCCTAAAACAAGAAGACAAGTATTCGCACTCTTGTTTTCTTCGCACATGTCATGATAAAGGATCTCCTACATTTTGTCAAAACGGGTCCGGTTTCGCTAGTAGGATAACTGATTCAGATACTTGAGATCTGGCATAGTTGCTTGATTAGTCAACTCAACTCAACTCAACAAAGCCTTTATCCCAAACTAGTTGGGGTCGGCTAAATGAATCCTATAGAAAAAATTCATGAAAAAGGTAAAAGGAATCTACCCGGCTCTAATCCTGGTTCTAGTTGGGTTCTTCTACGTTGATCATTTTCTTCCATTGTATCCTATCCAAGGTCAAGTTCTCTGTTATGTTCTTAGCTATCAACTCTTTCCTCAATGTTTCTACCCAAGTTGTTTTCGATCTGCCCCTACCTCTTTTTACTCCATCAATTTGGCACGAGTCACCTCTTCTCACCGGAGCATCCAAAGGCCTACGTTAGATATCTCCAAACCATCTTAAACGGTGCTCTCTCATCTTCTCCTCAATTGGAGTCACCCCGACCTTTTTACGAATGTCTTCATTTTTAAGTCTATCTAGCCATGTGTGGCCGCACATCCATCTAAGCATTCACATCTCCGCTACACTCATCTTTTGCACATGATGCTTCTCGGTGGCCCAACATTCTGAGCCGTATAGCATGGCTGACCTCACAATTGTCTTATAAAACTTTCCCTTCAACTTGGTAGGGATTTTACAGCCGCACAAAACTCCTGAGGCAAGCTTCCACTTCAACCAACCTGCTCTTTTTCCATGGTTAACATCATCTTCAATCTCTCCTTCCTTATGTAGAATTGAACCAAGATAGCGAAAGATACCCCTCTTAGATACCTTCTGTCCAGTCATATTTACTACATCCTCATCCTGCCTCCTTACATTACTGAAGTTGCTTGATTACTACAAAGCAAAAATAAAAATACATAAATAAATCATCAACATGAGAATCATATTCAATGGAATGTCAAACCCAATCGTAGTAATGGCCCTTAAGCTCAACGAGGAGCGAAGTAAATAAATTGGACATTGCGTGGCATATTTCCCTAAAAATGCAATTTCCAAGGTTTTCTTGAATATGTACAATCTTTCGAAGTTGTGGTGAATTCATCAATAGGAGCACAATAAGAATGGGAAATAACGCTGGCGGTTGATTAATCTTTTCCTTTTTTTGCCTTATTTTCAGTAACAACACTAGCTTTTCTTTTCCATGGCACTTTGTTAAAAAACAAAGGCAGCATCATTCGTAGAGCTGTATTACACATCATGACGACCACGGATAAACTCCATCCACTGCATTTAAAGGTAAGAAAGCAACAACTATATCCCTTTAATCTTTTTTCCCTTATTTCTAATTGGCTATCAACTCAAGCTTCTTTATGATTAGCTTATTGCTAATGTAGATTCTATCCAAGGAAAAGCACCTGGCAGAAAATAAGAACCTTTCTTTCCTTAATATTCTGACCAGCAACATTGAAATGAAACATATGAACACTTTCAGGTAAGGCTCCAAGACAAGCATATAAAAACTTTGAGGAAAGCTTTAAAAATTCTCAAAATGACTTTGTTGGACAGTTCCATCATTGGCATTTTCAGCTTTTTGGTTGTTGCATTTCTGATTCTTACTTTTTTTAGCCTCGTGCCTGCATGGTAGGGACTACGTTAGAATGAATATTCTATGAGACAAACATAGAACTGACCAACTAAATGTTATTGGTAATTAGTAGATTACATGGTAGTGGTGATAAGTTGAGTAGTATCTTCCTCTGTCTCATTAAAAATACGATCATCATAATCCTCGTTCAAGTCCACTGAATATCTACCCACCCAATCAATATTGGTATGTCCTTCGCCATGTCTTATTCCCTTTCTAGGACTAACACCTTCATATTGAATAGGTGTTGCTGAGACTGCACGAACGGAATTATTTCTAGGGCTCAAAGCCGGTTCGACTGGAGGAGAAGAAGGTTCACAAATATTTCCATATAAAAAAGGATCTTCATAATGTTCCATTTGTATCCACCACATTTCTGAGCAATGACAATTTTTACATGAGATAATAGTCTAATGGAATGAGAATTCAAAGAATGACAATTTCCAGCTGAGTTAATATTTTACCTCTGGATGGGGATGGGTGTAGAAATAGTTCCTCCAACTTTGTACTCTTTAGTTATGTACAGACTCATAGAATTGAAGAGGCTATTCTCAAAAAGCAACATCACCATAGCTAGGTCATCATCATTTCGAATGTCGTATAACAAGATTTGATATGGATCCATGACATATAGACATTGTATAGATAATTAGACGCTGGTTCCTATGGTCCCAAATTTTAGGTGAACTAGATACTGAAATTCTGAAAATTTTATATGTCAATTCACAATTAAAGACATCTTTGTCCCGCCAATATACTGGAATGATACTTCATCCTTCAAGTACCCATCAACGTGTAAGATAAAAGAAATCCTTATTTCCACCATTTTCGCAAGCCATATTGGACAAGAATCAAAATTAAACCTTCTGAAACATTTATTACAAACCATGAACCACCATTTACAATGTTACAACTACTTTAGAATATTAGAACCACTATTTAACCAATCAAAACCACTAAATTGTGGTTCTAAAGCCTACATAATGGTTCCAAGTGTATACTATGTTTAAAACACCAATGATACACTCATGATCACTTTTACAACCAATATAATACTATTACAACATATCAACCACTACTTGCACTCTTGGAACCATAATTTACACTCTTAGAACCACTATTTAACCAATCGAAACCACTAAATTGTGGTTCCGAGGTCTACATAATGGTTTCAAGTGTATACATATGTTTAAAGCACCAATGATACACTCATGATCACTTTTACAACCAATGAAATACTATTACAATGTATCAACCACTACTTCCACTTTTGGAACCATAATTTACACTCTTGGAACCACTATTTAACCAATCGAAACCATTAAATTATGGTTCTGAGGCCTACATAATGGTTCCATGTGTATACATATGTTTAAAACACCAATGATACACTCATGATCACGTTTACAACTAATGCAATACTATTACAATATATCAACCTCTACTTGCACAATTGGAACCATAATTTATACTATTGGAACCACTATTTAACCAATCGAACCCACTAAATTGTGGTCCTGAGGCCTACGAAATGGTTCCAAGTGTATACTATGTTTAAAACACCAATGATACACTCATGTTTTACAACTAATACAATACTATTACAATGTACCAACCACTACTTGAACTCTTGGAACCATAATTTACACTCTTGGAACCAATATTTAACCAATTAAAACCACTAAATTGTGGTTCGGAGGCCTACGTAATGGTTCCAACTGTATAAATAGATGTTCTCACTGTTTACATAGTACCTCATTTTGATTAGAAAGAGTCATGAGTGTATGTACACACTTTGAACAACTATGTCTATTCTAGGAACCACTATTGATTGGTTTGGAATAATAAATAATAGTTCCAGGGGTATAAAAAGTGGTTCCGATATTTATAAATTGGTTCACACATGTAATCAAACATGATTGTATAAATAGGAATTTCATTCATGCCCTCTATACACACACACACAAAGAGAGAGAGAGGTCAAGATAAACATGGTAACCAAATAAAGAATGAAAATAAACCAAAGCACAAAAAACAGGAAAACCTGAAAACATGTAAAACATATTCCGGTGGAGGAGAATAGACCTACCGGAACATATGTTTATCACCCAAATAGAAATTTGTGAGAAGCAATGGAGATGTTTTTCAAAATACAATGGCAATGGAGCTTCTAACGTATGGCAATAGAGTTTCTCACGTTAGAAGGCTTGCGGAAGAAAATGGTAAAAGGTGAAATGGGTATGTGAAAAGTACATGGGAATTAGAGCCTAAAAAGGTGGAGGGAAAAGCACAGGGGGTATACTTGTCCTAAAAATAATATTTTCATACCTGACAGCCCCTCTTTGATGAATTTGAAATGTCTACCCTTAATCCTCAATTTCACCAAAACTTTGCACTATTATAATATTTTTTCTTTTTTTATAACCATTTTCTAGCCCGCGCAGTTTACTAGTTTTAAGATATACGGGTTCGAACTTCCTTATTAAGAGAAAAGAGGAATGATAGAATTAAGGGCGCCCCTAATGGTGGATGTGATCAGATCCAATGATTGTAGCCCGTTGATTGTCGATTGATCAAGCCTCATTTAGGATAGCCCTTCGCACAAGCATCTAATCATCTGGCCCATTCTCAACACTACTGTATTTTGATGATGGCACTCCTCACTTTATTAAAAGTACAGGATGGCATGCACCATAGGATGATCTAAACCATCCATTAGATGGGCTACAGCCTAAATAGGTTGTGCCCCAAAAATTAGTTCCATAGGTTGATCCTAACCCTCCGATCTATAGGGGGTTAGGATCTTCTAAATATCTTCTACTGCTATTGTTGTTGCAGTTAGTCTCTTCCCGGTGTACAAGTTGAAAAGAAGAAAAAGAAGCAAAGGGTAAGAAATAACCGCCATGGAAAACTATAGTATATGCACTCTTTCTATCTCCTGCTCAGGGTCCTCTATCTCAGTGCTATTATGAAATACTATATTCTTCAAAATGAACTCTATTGGTAAAGCCCAGTCGGCAGTAGTTTATCAAACCTCTTGTTGATGACTCCTGCAAGGCACCATTAACCAATATATTAGTAGCAGTGCAGTGCAGTGCAGTGCTGTGGATGTTGATGACGCCTGTAAGGCATATATACCAATCGTAAATCCAACACTGTACAAACCAAAACCTGCCTAAATTGACCTGGGCGCTAAGGTGAGAAATTATGGTTGATCCACCGTTCACCAAAACAGGGCAAGGCTAACTGATACTAAGGGGCCATGGTTTGGATACATGGATATTAGAATCTTGGATTTCCTCAAAATTGTAGTTGGGAGACGAGAGAAGGAGACCGACTGCTTCACTTCTCTTTCGAATCTTGGATTTTAAGTAAGAAAACCAGGTTTTAGAAATCTCTCCCGCATCCTGAGATTTCTAAAACCTGGAAACATGGGATAATCTCCTGCTCTCTTGCTCAAGGAAATAAGGGTGAGAAAACAGAAAACGACGGCTGCTCTCCTCCTCTCATCTCCCAACTACGATTTGGAGGAAATCCAAGATTCTAAAATTTGCATATCCAAACAGCCCCTAATTGATTCTGAAGAAATGTAGGTCCAAGTACCTTACAATGGATGATCTGTAAAAATAGTAATAAGTTATTCTAGGAGATGGTGATTTGGTTTTTAGAGAAGAAGCTCACAAGAGAGGGCACAGAACAGAGCAACAAAATTTTCAGTAATACAAAGGCATGTAAAGGTTGGGTTAAAGAACAGACTAACAATGCAACCTTTGGACATTCAGCAGCTACAGAAATAAGGAGACAAATTTGTGAGATCTACATAAAAACTAAGACCGATCAAAGACAGAAATTCAGACTTTCAACAATAATCATTGGAAAAAACTACTAAAGCGGGATCCCCTTTTGAAAATAAAGATGCAATTTAAAAGGACCACCAATTTGGTCACTCACATGGTTTTTCACATTCACATGTCATGACTCATGATAAGAGGATCTCCTGCATTTTTACAAAACAGGATCCAGTGTTGCTAGCAGCCCTCATAATCATTTGTACATTTATGATAACTGATTCTGATATTTGAGATCTAACATCGGAATGTCAAGAAAAGGCATTGATTTAACTCCTACTTAAGGGCAGAAGTTGGGGACAGGGTTAAACACACACACGCACACACACGCACACACACGCAATGTGAGAGCCAAGTATTGGATATTCGATACGTAAAAGAACCAAGGGTAGTGGAATAAGTAGTCAATAGGGTGGAGACAAGCATTAGATTTGCCCGGAACTTACCTCGGAGTCGGAGATTAATGGTAAGTAGCGTTTGGTTGTCAACTTAGTAGAGTAGTGGTAGGGCGTGTCATTACCAATATAGAGAGAGAGGAGAGAGAAAGGGCAACATTGGTAATAAATCCAAGCAAAATTCCACCTTTTCTATGGTTTTGGGCTTGGTTATTATAGGGAGGAGGACAAGGGTGACTCTGCAGCAGACAAGCAATGAATAACCAAGAGACACCTTCGGCAACCAAACAAGGAATTTTGCTAAAGTGGCACCCAAATGTCAAGTGAATAAAACTGAATTGAGGCACTAGGAAACGCAAAAACATAACAGCTGTCTGGCAAGAGAATGTGCAAGTACCCCATGGAGAGAGCCCAGAGTGCCCAAAAAAATGAAAAGAAAAGAAAAGAAAACTGAGGCTTTGTCATTAAGCAACCAGTCAACATCAAATGAAACCCTATTCAATTACAAATATGTGGGACACCTTGAACTTGATTGCAGAGCAGGTTGGTGTAGAATACTACACTAAGCTGTATAGACTGGACCAAACTAAATGAAAATAAAGACCACATCTAATGCAGATAAAAACCCAAAGGAGATTATAACCTATTCAATTAAGATCCACAGCAGCTAAGAACTAAGCCAAAGTAACAATTATATATACAGAACCACAATTGTCACAACCTCTGTCAACAGTAGAAATGTAAGCCCAAGAGGTTCAACCCTTCCTTGTTTTGATGTTCAACAAACCCAAATTGATTGTGTGTTGCTAGTAGCCTTGCTAGTGTTGTGCTTAAGCCAGGTTCCATGAAAATCAACATCACTTGTGAAGTGCCAAAAACAAGCTTGGAGGTGATCTAGTGTTGGTGGCCCTACTCATGGTCCATTAAAGATTCTCAAGATTGGAGTAAAGTCACATGAACAAAGAAGTTAAAGCTCGATCATAATCAAAGTGGAAGTCATGCTGGTTAAGCCAAGTTGAAGGTCAAAGTCAAAGCATGGACATGGAAGGTCAAGCTAGCTCATTCAACCATTAGACACAAAGGGATTATACAAGCTTAGATTGAATGGAGACCAATTTCAACTGTGGTTTGCAAGGTGTTTTCAAATATTATTTTTAAAGTCCACTTTTAAAAAGAGATTTTCAAAACCACAACTTAAGCCCTTTTGTTTATCAAGTTATATACTTCAAAAGGGGATTCAAAAAGTTTTCAAAAAATGGGCCATAAATGTTTTAAAACCTTCCCAAAGCTTAAGGTTAAATCACAAAAAATGAGAAAAGTTACAAATGAAAAACAAGAAGTTATGAGAACCAGATCTTGGACCAGACCTCTGGTCCATCATCTGCCAGGATATTTAACTTCTGTTGAAACCAGATGTCTAGTCTTCCATCTGGTTTGCAACCTGGGCAAAACCGGAACGTCTGGTGCGGTAAAAATACTAGCCGTTGGAGTAACGGCTAGTTGTATTTTTGACTTTTCTTGCTTCGAAAAAGACCATTTTGCCCTCCAACGGTTGTGTTCTTGTTTAGTCTATATATATGTGATCTAAAACACCATTAACACACTTTTGCAACTTGGGAAAAGATATATACTCGTGATTTAAAGCATTTCCAAGCATTTTTCAAAAGCTCTCTTCTTCCTTGCTCTCAAACTTGCAAACTCATAGAAGAAGAACTCTACAATCTTACTTGCAATCATCTTTGGAGAAGACACACTCAAGGCTCACTTATCATCAACTCAAAGGCAGATCTACCAAGCTCACTTGTACTCATTTTTTGAGAGTTGGATTAAGGTTTCTTGTAACATTCTTTTGGAGAGCCATTTGAGAGCAATCATTGTACATCAAGCCTATAAGAGGCTAAGAGAGATTCAACATCGTTTTTCTTCAACTATTTGTACGAGGGTCTTTGATTCGGCCCGATAAGATAGGTGAATCATTGTAAGAGGATTTCTTGATCCGACCCAGTAAGAAAGGAGGATCTTATGGTGGAATCGCCAAGGAGGTCTTGGCAAGTGGACGTAGACCTTAGTATGTACTAAGGTTGAACCACTCTAAAACTCTTGTGTGGTCTCTTCTTCCTCTCATCCTTCTTCCCATGTGATTGGTAACCTCTTTCCCTTTACATTTATTTTAATTCTAAGTTAACAAGGGATAGTTATAATTTCAATTTGAATTTAATCACATCTAAAATCTTTAAATCTTAATTAATTCCAATTCAACCCCCTCTTGGGTTGCCTAACCTAATTTCATTTGGTATCAGAGCACTAGGCTCTTACATAGAATTTTGATTGCTCAAATTTCTTCAAGAAAAAAAGATCCATGGCAACCAATCCCTCTTCATCTACACATGTTAGTCCTTTCGGAGGTGTCGAAAGGCACTCCGTTTCTAGACCCCCATTCTTTGATGGAACCAACTATAATCATTGGAAAATTAAAATGTCTTTTTATCTTCAATCAAATGATTATGAAGTGTGGGAGTTAATTGAAGGAGGATACACTCCTCCTACGAAAGAAAAGAGTGAATGGTCGGCGGACGAAAAGAAGAGAGCCGCATTGAATGCCAAAGGGATATACTCACTCTTTTGTGCTCTATCCCTTGAGGAATTCAATAGGGTTTCTACTTGCCAAACGGCAAAAGACATTTGGACCACTCTTCAAGTAACTCATGAGGGTGCAACCCAAGTTAAAAAATCTAAAGTAAACATGTTAGTGTTTGATTATGAAATGTTTACTATGAAACAAGATGAGACTATTTCCGAAATGTATTCTAGATTTACTAACATTATGAATGAGTTACTGGCATTAGGGAAGACCTATTTGAATATTGAGCTAGTGAACAAGCTACTTAGGTCTCTTCCACCATATTGGGATGCCAAAATTGATGCAATTGAACAAGCCAAAGATTTGGACAACTTGAAGTTGGATGAACTCGTGGGATCACTCATTACCCATGAAATGAAGTTAAAGAAGAGAGAAACTCAAAAGACAATTCTAAAGGAAGATGTCAAGAAAAAGGGGATAGCCTTCAAAGCACAAGTAGCAAGTGAAGATGAAGAAAGTGAGAGAGAAGCATGCCTAGATGACTTGACTCATGAAGTGGCTCTCCTCACCAAGAGAATCAACAAACTAGGAAGATACAACCGAAAGAAGGGAAGAAATTATAGAAGAAGCAAGTCTCCAAGAAGAGATAAGAACAAGCATGAGAAGGATGATGATCTAATTAAATGTAATGAGTGTGGAAAAGTTGGACACATTCGTCTGGAATGTCCCTCAGTAAAAAAGGATAGAGATCAAAGGAGAAGAAAAAAGAAGAAAAGCATGAGTGCTAATTGGAATGGCATTATTTGCTCATCCGAGAGTGAATCAAGTAAAAGTGAAGAAGCCAACCTTTGCTTCATGGCATTTGAATCACAACAAACCAATGTAAGTGCTAATCTAACTTCTTTCAATAGTTGTGATAGCAATGATAGTGATAGTGAGATTGAACCTCCTACTATTGATCATTTAATTGATACTTGTCAAAGAGTTAAGAGTGCCTTACTTGTTGAAGTTTCAAAAAATCAAAAACTTAGAAAACTCTTGAGAAAATAACAAAGGATTTTGGAATTTTGAAAAATGAAAACCAACTCTAATGATAACCTTGCTATGGAAAACGCTTTGCTTAGTAGTAGAGTTGATAAGCTCATAGATGAAAAAGAAAAACTTGATTTGGAAAATGAAAATTTGAAAGAGGAACTTGAAAAGCTTTTACTTAAACATACTTGTGGAAAGAATAAATTAGATGAAATCTTAGAAAAACAAATTATATGTGGAAAGAATGGCCTTAGTTTTAACTTTAACAAATTGCAAGGAAATTATCAAAATAGATTTGTTAAACCATCATTGGATACATATGCTAGCACCTCACATGATCATTCACATGCTAGTAACTCGAAATATACTCCTCCATGTCATTATTGTGGCAAACATGGTCATTACTATTTTGCATGTAAAATAAGATTATCCTCATCATATATTTGGGTTAGAAAAGATCGAGAATATGGAACTAACATTGAAGGACCCAAAAGGACTTGGGTACCTAAAGTGTAGACTTGATCATTCATTTTGTAGGTGTGCTTGAAGTCTAAGTCCGAATCAAAAAAGTGGTACTGGGATAGTGAGTGTTCAAGACACATGACGGGGAATAGCTCCAAATTTACAAGCCTGTCAAGAAAAAATCAAGGCTCAGGTAACTTTTAGGGACAATGCTAAGGCAAAGGTAAGGTACTATCTCATTCAAAGACCTTACCATCAATAATGTTTTCTAGTTAAAGGTCTTGTGCATAACTTGATTAGCATTAGTCAATTACTTGACAATGGTTATAAAGTACTTTTTGAAAACAATGAATGTATTGTCAAGGATTCAACTAACAAAATTATGTTTATTGCATCTAGAGATGGAAATGTTTTTACTATGTATCTTAATGATCTTTGTGACCAAAAGGTGAAATGCCTCTCCACTTTGGAAGACAATTTATGAATTTGGCACAAAAGACTTAGTCATGCAAATATGGATCCCATTTCTAGATTGTCATCTAAAGAAGTAGTTGTTGGTTTGCCTAAATTAAAATTTGAAAATGATGTTTGTAAAGAATGTCAACTAGGAAAACAAACTAAAAACTCTTTCAAACCAAAGAACATTATTTCTACATCTAGGCCCTTACAACTTTAGCATATGGACTTATTTGGTCCTATGAAAACATGTAGCATAGGTGGAAAGAAATATGTGTTTGTAATTGTTGATGATTTCTCAAGATATACTTGGGTCTCCTTCTTAGCAAGTGTAGATGAAACCTTTGATAAATTTTACATATTATGTCATATGCTACAAATTAAAAAGGGTTTTGCAATTAGTAAAATAAGAAGTGACCATGGAGCCGAGTTTGAGAACTCTCAATTTGAAAAATTTTGTAGTGAAAAAGGTATTTCATCATAACTTCTCAACTCCTAGAGTCCCTCAACAAAATTTGTTGTTGAGAGGAAAAATAGAGTGTTAATTGAAATGGCTAGAAGACCATAATTAATATGCTTCAAGATAACAAAATTCCTAAACATTTTTGGGCTGAAGCCGTGAATACTGCTTGTCATATAATTAATAGAGTAATGCTAAGACCATACACTCAAAAGACACCTTATGAATTGTGGAACAATACAAAACCTAGCATAAGTCACTTTAGAGTTTTTGGTTGTAAGTTTTACATTCTAAACATAAAGGACAAACCTACAAAAATTTGATACTAAATCGGATGAAGGAACATTCTTGGGATATTCATCTAGAAGCAAAGCATATAGAGTATTTAACAAAAGAACTCTAGTGGTTGAAGAAGCTATACGTGTAAAATTTGATGAAGTTTCTCACCCAATTGAAGATGATGATGAAATTAACCCTCAAACTAGTAAGATAATTGATGATATTGTTGAGTCATTAGATAATGTCAATCTAGCAAAAAATCTTGAAAGTAGACCCCCAAGTGAAGAAGAATTACGAAATCTTGTTAATTGATCATCCTACAACCCAAATCATAGGAGAAACTTCTGAAGGAGTTAAGACTAGATCACATTATAGGAATGTGTGTAATTTTCAAGCCTTTATATCCCAAATAGAGCCCAAATCGATCAAAGAGGCTGAACTTGATAAATTTTGGTCGATTGCTATGCAAGAGGAACTTAGCCAATTTGAAAGGAATAAGGTTTGGAAGCTAGTTCCTAGACCTAGAGATCACCTCGTTATTAGAACTAGGTGGGTATATAGAAACAAGCTAGATGAGCATGGGGATATCCAAAGAAACAAAGCTAGATTGGTCGCCCAAGGTTTCAACCAAGAAGAAGGTATTAATTATGATGAGACCTTTGCGCCAGTTGCTAGATTAGAATCCATTATGATGCTTCTTGCATTTGCATGTCATAAGAAATTCAAGCTATATCAAATGAATGTCAATAGTGCCTTCCTAAATGAGTACATTTTGGAGGAAGTTTATATTGAGCAACCTCCCGTCTTTGAAGATTTTAAAAACCCAGATTATGTCTATAGGTTGGATAAAGCCCTATATGGTTTAACGCAAGCTCCTCGTGCATGATATGATATGCTTAGCTCATTCCTATTAGACAAAGGCTTTGAAATGGGTAAAGTGGATAATATTCATAAAGAGAAAAGGACTTGATATACTCATTGTGCAGATATATGTAGATGATACCATCTTTGGATCTACAGATGAGAGTATGTGTGAGGATTTTGCCCAATCAATGCAAAGTGAGTTATAATGGGTGAACTCAAATATTTTCTAGGTCTTCAAATTCACCAATTGAAAATTGGGATATTCATAAATCAAGAAAAGTACACTAGAGAACTAATGAAGAAGTTTGGCATGGACACTGCTCAAACAAAATCTACTCCTATGAGCACTTCTGTCAAGCTAATCAAAGATGATCTAAGTCCCAAAGTTGATCAAAAGAAGTATAGGGGCATGATTGGTAGTCTATTGTACCTGACCTCTAGCAGACCTGATATTATGTTTAGCTTTTGTTTGTGTGCTGGATTTCAGTTTGACCCTAGAGAGTCCCACATTTGTACTGTTAAAAGAATCTTCAAATACCTTAAGGAGACACCTAGCCTAGGCTTGTGGTATGAAAGGAGTGATGAATTCAACCTAGAAGTATATTCCGATGCTGACTTTGCAGGATGTAGAGTAGATAGAATGAGTACTAGTGGCACATGTCAGCTCTTAGGAAAATCCCTTGTGTCTTGGTTTAGTAAAAAGCAAAATTCAGTTGCATTATCCACTACAGAAGCAGAATATGTGGCAGGTGGGGCTTGTTGTGCACAAGTTCTTTGGATGAAGAACACTCTAGTAGACTATGGTTTGAAATTTGAATGTGTTCCATTTCATTGTGACAACATAAGTGCTATAAATTTGACCAAGAACCCCATCCAACACTCTAGGCCTAAACATATAGAAATTAGACACCATTTCCTTAAAGATCATTCACAAAAAGGGGATATCTCAATAGAATACATCAATACAGATGATCAACTTGCAGATATATTCACTAACCATTAAGTGAAGAAAGGTTTTATCAATTAAGAAGTAGTTTGAACATTTGGAGTTTTAACCAAGTAAAAGAATTTAAAAGTTAAGATATTATATTTACTATATTTTTACTTGGATGATCTTTTTGATATTGACAGCATGTCTAGTTGGCCAAATCTTAAACTAAAACTCACTCAATTGGTTCTGTTAGCCTTCTTTGTTTCAAAGAGGGAGACTTTACCTACATCTCTAATTAACACACTTAACCATGGGCTCAAGCCACCATCTAGACCATGAACATGTCTATGTTATGTCCTTTGTATCAATTATATTGCCATATAAGCAAGATGCTTGGTGGGAGCAAAACTTGCCTACTCAAAAAAAAAAACAGAGATAAGGGACTTAACTTGAAAAAATTTCTACCCCACCTTTTAGATGTGACAAAAGGGGGAGAAATATGATAAACTGATTATGTCAAGCATGATTGTAGAATGATTGTCCGTCTTAATGTGTTTACTTCACTCATATCATGTCTATTCAATCTACCTTGCCACACCCTTGCTTAATGCCTTATTAATTTTAAAACCCATGTAATCCATGTTTATTTCAACTTGAGATAACTATTGTCATAAGCAAAATGTGAGGGGGAGCTACAATTACATCTTTAACATCTATAGGGAGAGCTTCCACCCCATAATCAATTTAGGTTTGTCATCATAAAAAAGGAGGAGATTGTAAACCCAAGAGGTTCAACCCTTGTTTTGATGTTCAACAAACCCAAATTGATTGTGTGTTGATAATAGCCTTTGCTGGTGTTGTGCTTAAGCCAGGTTCCATACTTCCATGAAAATCAATATCACTTGCGAAGTGCCAAAGCCAAGCTTGGAGGTGATCTAGTGTTGGTGGCCCTACTCATGGTCCATTAAAGATTCTCAGGATTGGAGTAAAGTCACATGAACAAATAAGTTGAAGCTCGATCACAATCAAAGTGGAAGTCATGCTAGTTAAGCCAAGTTGAAGGTCAAAGTCAAAGCATGGACATGGAAGGTCAAGCTAACTCATTCAACCATTGAACTCAAAGGAATCATACAAGCTTAGATCGAATGGAGATCAATTTCAAGGGGATTCAAAAAGTCTTAAAAAATGGGCCATAAATGTTTTAAAACCTTCCCAAAGCTTAAGGTTAAATCACACAAAAAATGGAAAAAGTTACAAATGAAAAACAAGAAGTTAGGAAAACCAGATCTTGGACCAGACCTCTGGTCCATCATCTGCCAGGATATTTAACTTCTGTTGAAACCAGATGATGGACCAGACGTCTGGTCTTCCATCTGGTTTGCAACCTGGGCAAAACTAGACGTCTGGCCAGACGTCTAGTGCAATAAAAAACTATCCGTTGGGAGTAACGGCTAGTTGTATATTTTACTTTTCTTGCTTGGAAAAAGACCATTTTGCCCTCCAACGGTTGTATTCTTGTTTGGTCTATATATGTGATCTAAAACACCATTAACACACTTTTGCAACTTGGGAAAAGATATACACTTGTGAATTAAAGCATCAGCTGCCAGGATATTTAACTTCTGTTGAAACCAGATGATGGACCAGATGTCTGGTCTTCCATCTGGTTTGCAACCTGGGCAAAACTAGACGTCTGGCCCATGGTTTTAAATTTCGGCCAAAACGAAATCGGTGGAAAACGAAACGAAATTCAAGGTGAGTCGGAAAAGTACCAAACTTCGCCGAAACGTTTCGGAAATTTCGGCCGAAAATTTCGGAAATTTCGGTGAAACGTTTCGGAAATTACCGAAATTTCACCGAAATTTTTACAAGATTTCGTCCGAAATTTCGTACCGAAACCGAAACCGAGATTTAAAACCTTGGTCTGGCCAGACGTCTAGTGCGGTAAAAAAACTAGCGGTTGGGAGTAACGACTAGTTGTATTTTTTACTTTTCTTGCTTGGAAAAAGACCATTTTGCCCTCCAACGGTTGTATTCTTGTTTGGTCTATATACGTGATCTAAAACACCATTAACACACTTTAGCAACTTGGGAAAAGATATATACTTGTGAATTAAAGCATTTCCAAGCATTTTTCAAAAGCTCTCTTCTTCTTTGCTTTCAAACTTGCAAACTCATAGAAGAAGATCTCCACAAATCTTACTTGCAATCATCTTTGGAGAAGACACACTCAAGGCTCACTTATCATCATCAACTCAAAGATCTACCAAGCTCACTTGTACTCATTTTTGGAGAGTTGGATTAAGGTTTCTTGTAACATTCTTTTGGAGAGCTATTTGAGAGCAATCATTGTACATCAAGCCTATAAGAGGGTAAGAGAGATTCAACATCGTTTTTCTTCAACTATTTGTACAAGGGTCTTCGATTTGGCCCGATAAGAGAGGTGAATCATTGTAAGAGGGTTTCTTGGTCCGGCGCGGTGAGAAAGGAGGATCTTACAGTGGAATCTCCAAGGAGGTCTTGGCAAGTGGACGTAGACCTTAGTATGTGCTAAGGTTGAACCACTCTAAAACTCTTGTGTGGTCTCTTCTTCCTCTCATCATTCTTCATATGTGATTGGTAACCTCTTTCCCTTTACATTTATTTTAATTCTAAGTTAACAAGGGATAGTTATAATTTCAATTTGAATTTAATCACATCTATATCTTTAAATCTTAATTAATTCCAATTCACCCCCCCTTGGGTTGCCTAACCTAATTTCAAGAAATAACATTCTATGTTTGGTTTATCACACCAAACTAAGGGTAGTATGGTGGAGGATATGGCAAAACACCAGACAAAGGGTAACCCCTATAACCCAATGGTTTATTCTCATACAAACTAGATCCAAGAAGAAGTTCTGAAGGGTAGAGAAGAGACTTTGGAGGGCTATATTGGACACTATAACCCAAAGTTGCTCCCAGATAACTGGTACCTGGGTGGTCATATTACCGTATGACCACCCAGGAGTAAAGTGCAACTGAGCCAGAGTAAGGTGCAGCTGAAACAGAGGAAGGCGTAATCCAATTTACCGACGGCCCACAAGGCTGTGGTTGTTGTTGATTGGGTGCTCTTTGAGGCACAGTGGGAACGGGGACAAAAGTGGTGGTGGTTGCAGCAGCTCGAGGCTTCTTCTGTGGTGGCTGTTGCTTGGGTTTAGGTGTGGGGCTTCCATTGCAGCACGTTTTTCGGCTGCCTTCTGCGCTTCTTTGTCTGCATTCTGATCCTTCTGCTGCTCCGACTGAGAAATGAGATTCTCAAGATTCACAGACGCGAATTCAGATTCAAGCTTGTATTTCCCTACGGATTTGACTACTGTTTTCAACGCATCAATTTCTTTTGCGATGGCCTCACTCTGTAGCAGAATAGACAGTATATAGTATCACTGAGAGGAAAGACATTTAAATATTTGAGGAATCTATATAATGATAATATATATGAGACCTAGCGGAGTGCTTGCCCTCTTTTAGGATTTCTTGAGCAACCTTCTTGGATTCCTCCAAGTATGCTTTCAACAATGGTCCTAGAGGGAACTTTTTTTTTATGGGTAAGCTGGGGTTAGGCAGACCCCTACGAGATATATAGATAAAAAAGAAAGATACAGCATGAAGAATAAGATGACAACCCCAACCACATGCGGAGAGGGGAACAAAAGGAAAGATAAGGGGCTCCAGGAAACTAGAGCCAGACAAGAGAAAAACTAAACAAAATAAACCAGCACGAAGAACTGCTCAAAACAGACACAAGCACCAACAAGTGGATCCAAAATAAGCACATCACAGACCATGAAACCCGAGGGCCCAAGAGGATCAAAGGGAAGACCTAAGATTTCTTGAGCGGGAAAGGGAGTCTGCAATGGGTAGGGGTTAGGAAGAGGAAATGGGATTTGGATTTTCTTTTCTGGACTAAATGCCAGGGCCCCGGATTAGAAGCCATGGCAGGGTTCTCGACTTTCTCCGATGAGAGGGGATCCTGAGGGGTAGCTTCAAAGGTGGATGAGTTGTGATACAGATCTTGGAGAACCGAAAATTTATATTTGTCGACTCTAATTTGGTGATCCGGAGTTCTGACTTATGTCTCTTTTCCATTAGCAAGATCTCTACTGACAGCATGAGGCTTCTTCTGAACAATTTCAGCATCCTTTGAACTTTGTGGGTGGGGCTTGAGCTGATTTGGGTTAGGGACAGCCATTTCATTAAGGGAAACATTGTTAGGATTCTTAATAACCCATTGTTGCTTTACAGAGTAAGAGGCCTGAGAGCAGCTTGGAGGGATCTGAGGGCAGTTTCCAATAGAGTGACTGAAATCATGGCAATTGTTGCAAGGAATGGGTTTCCACTCAAACTCAACAATCTGAGTTTCATCTCCTGTGGGGTTTGAATATGAATGACATCAGGGAGAGGCTTGGTTGCGGACACTTCAACACAGACTCTAGCATATTTTAGCCTCGATGCCTCTGGTGTTTGGGTATCCACATATAAAGGTTTACCAACAGTACTGACTAATTTACCCAGACCAGAAGGGGTCCAGTATTTGAGGTGAAGACCCGGAAGTTTATCCAGATGGGAATCGAAGACAACTTCAGTTTCTCTAGGGCGCAATCCGGGAACCATATTTGCAATATGAGAGGTCTCCCTCCATAAGTTGTAGATGATTCCAATACTTTAGTGCAATCCTCCTCCGAGTTAAATTTGAAAAGGAAGAAACTATTAGAGAGAGCAATAAGATCAAAATCTCCTTTTAACTGCCATATTCTAGAGAGGTGATTCTTGAGAGCTCTGTAATAAGGCCTCTGGCCCAAGAAGTACCCGAGAAGGCAGTTTTCCCATTTGGATTTTACTTCATTGAAATCACCTTCCCTGAATGCAGCCATTTGAATTTCAAAAGCATAGACAAATTTCACAGCTTCAAGCTGCTTCCCCTTGCTGGCTAGTTTCTGAACAAAATCTGATACAGATAAAAAGCTTACTGGTCACTGGAAGAACTTATCCACAAACTAATGAGCAAAGATCTCAAATTCCTCATTCATTTTTCCAGCAAAAAGCTAGGTAAGCCAGCCCAAAACAATCTTCAAAAAATAACCCAACTACCATATCACACCAAGAGATGAGAACTCCATACAATTAGTGACGTATTTTTACTATTTGATATAGCCACATAAGATTCGCATGGATGGAACCTGTCCTGACATATAATCTCATTCAAAAATAGAAGGAAAAATATAATTATCCAAAGCAGAAGTGAACCTTGATTGGTGATTTCAAGAGTGATGTTAAGACCACCACTGTAAAACACCTAAAAGTTGTCGGATTGTTGCATGTTCAGTAAGAGAAATATTGTTGCATGGATTCTTTGACCCCCTATGCCGAATCCGTGTCAAAACGTCTCCACAAGCGAATCGGACATGGATTCGCGTAGGACACACCGGGATTCTTGTCGTAGCTGTGTCCCTCACGAATCCTTTTTTTTTTGGACGAATCCAAGTCATCGTTGTCTCTTTTAAAATGCGAATCCTGATAAAAACTCGCCTCGACCTAAAAAAAAATTCATATATATATATATATGAGAAAAGGGTTCCTAAGGGTGCCCTCATATAGCTTATATGAGGTGGCTCTTTCAAAACATAAGGGCCCCACATTGTTAGGATGATCCGAAGCATTCATTTGAAAGGCCACATCATAGATATGGTGTGTACAAAAAATCAGCTCCATTGGATCATCCTAACACCTCCAAAAGTAGGGGCAAAAATGGGTAGACACATTTTGTCCACAAATCTGCCCATTTTTGCCCCCACTTTTGGAGGGGTTAGGATGATCCAATGGAGCTGATTTTTTGTACACACCCTATCTATGATGTGGCCTTTCAAATGAATGCTTCAGATCATCCTAACAATGTGGGCCCCCTATGTTTTGAAAGAGCCACCGCAGGTAAGCTTATATGAGGGCACCCGCAGGAACTGTATTCTCTCTCTCTCTCTCTCTCTCTCTCTCTCTCTCTCTCTCTCTCTCTATATATATATATATATATATATATACATTTGAATTTTGAAATTTTATTCTATTTAAAAATTACCGAATCCACGAATCCTACTTTTTGGGGTTTGCAAAATCCGACACCTCGAATCCGTGTCGGATCCCGACACGCAAATCAGAATCCATGCAACGCAACTCAATGACAAGAAGATACAAAACTACAGCAAAAGTATCAGAGAGATTGTCCACAATTTACAAATTAAAAAAGAGGATCACTCAAACACGTGATGAAGGCAATGGACATAAATAAGTAAAAAGAGGCCTCACAATTGAAGAATAAACATCAAGGCTTCAAAAGCCATTCAGTCCCGAAAGATGGTGTTTATCTCATCACTGCCCAACAATGTGAAGACTCTAGACCCTAGAGTGCCATATTGTCAAGATGTTTTTTCCATACTAGAGGAGCACCCAGACATTGGCAATACTTCCATGAAACGGCAATCAGAAAGCCTCACAAGATATCTAAAGGAGCAAACGTGGATGCTAGATAAGCATTCTTCAGCACACAAAGTTGCTAGCTAAACTGGAGTGCACAAATGACTATACAGAATTAGGTATATGGAGATGGTGGAAAGAAGAAAATTTGATAAAAGGAACCTGTTTTTAAATTTTGGTTTCGGAATGCGTTTCGGTCCTTACTGAAACCGAAATTTTTGGCCGAAATTTCGGACAAACTCCACGAAATCAAATAAAATAATATTTTATTCCATAGAAAATTTCGGCTCGGCCAAAATTTCGGTAATTCCAGCTGAAATTTCGGAAAAGTATTAGATAATGAATAAATTCCAGATTTTTTGGTGAAATCCCTTAAATTTTGGACCAAGGTCCGAAATTTCGGAATTTCGATTTAAAATAATGTAACGTTTCGGCCTTTCAGGTAACAAGGATTTCGATTTCAGTAATGACCGAAATCGGATTTCAGTCGAAATTTAAAACCTTGGTTACAACCATAGTTACCACGCAGGGAAACAAATTCAGGAAGCGAAATTCGAAACGAAAGCAGGGAACAGCGTGGAAAACAGGGAAAACGAGAAACGTAGAAACAATAGAAAATCATATGATGAACACATTAAGAAACGTCTTGTAAACACATTAAAAACGTTTCAGAAACGATAATAAACGTCAAGGAAAACACACATGAAATACAAGAGAAACACAGAGATACAAGAGAAGCATGAGAAATATGTGAGGAATGCACCAAACTTTTTTCATAATTGTTATTAAATTAGAAGCAAATACGGATTATTTACATATGTTCCTTACCTATTTAATTTTTTTGTAGAATGTTTTACTTATTTCTATTTTTATTACTATGTGTACTACTGTTTTCCGTTTTAATATGTTTCATAATTTTTTGGTGTGATTTTTACAAAACGTTTCTAGTATGGAAATGTGTCTCTCATGGCCAGGCAATGGCAGCAAGGATGCTCCTCAAGGAGCTGGAATATGAGACCACAGTGCAAAAGAGATCAACAAAAAGGACCATGAACTCCAAAAGAGCTCTATCTATGACGCTTAATTTGGATTCTACAAACACGATTTGTTTTTCCAACAAGGTAAGGAGATTTTCAACCAGAAAATCTTCCCCATTACATGCTAAAAAAATGAGCAAGAAAAACATATAAAGGCAATTACAACCAAATAAAGATCGATAAACTGCAAAGAATCAATAACACATAAATATCTAAAGACTAAGCACAATGATTTATTCTGCATGAGAAAAATAACTAAAACTAAAAAAGGATAAACAAAATAAATGATGAATGTACAAATGAAATGTCTCATGGCCAGTCCCAGGGTGTAATGGCAGCGACACTGCTCCCCAAAGCAATGGAATATGAGACGGCTCAGTAACAGAGGAGATCCTTTGAAAGGACCATCAACTCCAAATAGATTTATCTAGGACGTTTACCAAGGAATGTACAAACACGACGTTTGCTCCAACATGGTAAGGAGACTTTCACCCAGAAAAATCTTCCCCGTCATTGCAATTCAAAAAAAAAAGTGCTCTTAATGTCGTCGTAAAGGGACGAAGTTTGATGAACTTTAAAATTAAAAATAAAGAAAACAGAAAGATTCGGGCCACGCTCAGACGGCCGAGCCGAGCCTAGCCGGGCGTGTGGTATAGCCAAAAGCCCACCGGGACCACCTGGCGACTCATGCGCGTAGCCCCCCTTTTTCAACTTCCCATTCACAAGGGACGAAATGTGAAAAGATATATATATATATATATATATATATATATATATATATATATATATATATATATATTATATGAGAAAACTGTTGGTGAGCTTAAGCGCACCAAACCTATGGTGCGCTTAAGCTCCCCAATCACATGGGGGCCTACTTTGTTAGGTGATCCAAAGCATTCATTTTAAAGGCCTTATGATAGATGGGGGTGTACCAAAAATCAGCTCCATAGGATCATCCTAACCCCTTCATTTGTGGAGGACAAAAATGGGCAGATTTGTGTCTGTCCATTTTTGTCCTCCACAAATGGAGGGGTTAGGATGATCCTATGGAGCTGATTTTTGGTACACCCCCTATCCATGTAGGGGACTTTAAAATGAATGCTTTGGATCACCTAACAAAGTGGGCCCTCATGTGATTGGGGCGCTTAAGCTCACCAAAAGTTTGGTGAGCTTAAGCGCACCAACAGTTTCCTCATATTATATATATATATATATATATATATATATATATATATTACACATATAGATATACGTATACACCTATACATATACAGAGAGTATATACAAATCTAAAGACTGCATATAAAATATAAGAAAATGATCTATTCCAATAAAAAGGATCAGCAGGGAACCAAATACTGAATAGAAAAAAGATAATGCAGATGTCAACAGACTGAAAAAATGTGTTTCACATCTCCAAGCTCTATCTGTGACATTTATTTTGGATTCTACAAACACGATTTGCTTTCCCCAACAAGGTAAGGAGATTTTCACCCAGACACAACTCAACTCAACTCAACTCAACAAAGCCTTTCACCCAGACACATACGAAAAAAATGAGCAAGAAAAACATAGAAAGGCAATTACAACCAAATACAGATCGATAAACTGAAGAGAATCAACAGCACATAAATATCGAAAGACAATGCACAATGATTTATTCTGCATAAGACAAACAAAGGAAATGAGGTTTGCACCAACAAAATGTGTGCCTCATGGCCGGTCCCAAGAGGTAATGGCAGCAACGCTACTCCCCAAGGCGATGGAATATGAGACCGCTCTATAAAAGAGGAGATCCTTAGAAAGGACCATCAACTCCAAAGAGCTTTATCTATGACGTTTACCGAGGAATGTACAACCACAATTTGTTTGCTCCAACATGGTAAGGAAATTTTCACCCAGAAAAATCTTCCCCGTCATTGCCATTCAAGAAAAAAAATTCTTCCCCATCACATACTACAGCAACTATAAAAAAGAATTAACATCAAGAAACAACGAAGGGAACTTTTAGCTAGTTACAAACAGCTGAAATCGCCAAGAGAGTAACATTAAGATAATTAGGGTGGTGAAAGATAGAATCTTTCAGGACAAAAGGCTTACATATTAAAATTAGATGAATGAATAATTGAACATACAGACATTGATTAAAATAAAATTAGTAGTATAGGGAGATTCAAAATATCATGTCAGGAGAAATTACATTGGAGAAAAGCAACCACAAGCAAAATTTTGAATAGCCCAACTAGTGGAAATCACATAATAACATTTCCTCTACAAGATAAGCATGAAAAATCACAAAGAGAAAAACACAGAAGTAATTGACACAGCATCTAAAAGACAATCGTTCTGGACAAAAGGTTCAGGTACTAAAATTATATGAATGAATATTTGAGCATACAGACATCGAAGATTTAAACTATTATGTGAGAAAAAATTGTGTAGTATAACAGCACCAACAAGTAAATTTTTGAATATCTTCACTAGTAGAAATAGCATTTCTTCTACAAGATAAGCATGAAAAATCACAAAGACAAAAACACGGTAAGTAATTAACACAAAAGCATCTAAAAGTGTTTATTCCTCAGGTCCTTACCAGGAACTTTCTCTGCAAGATGGAACGCCTTAAACAAATCAATATGCCGAGGAATAAAAACGAAAAGCTCCAATAACTCCTCTACGTCAAATGCAGAAACCAATCCAAGTATAGCTAAAAGCTGCATAAAAGCAACAATTTCTACAGGTTTTTCACCCCCTGGACTAATCTTCCCCTTCCATTCAACTGCCAATTTCATCGCCCTCTCCTTCACCGGATTGTTAATCGCCGGTGATATCAAAACCAAACGCTCTAACAGAAGAATACACGTCTAATCATCGCCAATTTTACATCCTTATCTCCCTTTGAATTCAGATCAACAGAACTATAGAATCCATCCATGGCATCCAAAACCAATTTCGCGGGATCAGAAGCGAACCTAAGAGCCCCCTCAATCTCATTCCGAATTTTCGCAATCACTTTATTATTCTTATTAATGATATAAGATTTCAATCCCTTTCCATCGATTTTTTCACACAAGGATTTCAGCTCCGCCCGCCGAGTCGCCTCTAATGACTCTTCTGGTTTTTCAACTGAAACTTTCTCCTTTGCAATCTCCTTTAATTCGACCTCTTTGAAGAGAGTTTTGATCGATTTTTCAACCGAGTCGATGTATGCCTCGATATTTTTTCATATTACAAGACCCTACAAGAGGGATTAAAAAACTCAAATAACTAAATTGGATTTGTGGATGGCCAGGGTGGTGTCCAAACTTGGTTGGACCAATATGGCACTCCATGAAAGTAGTAAAAAGTGAGTTCAAAGGCCCATTGAAAAATCAGCAAAGAACAAGCAAAATTGCAAAACAGATAGCCTCCACCCATGGACCTACGTGAAATCCCAAGGAGCTTCGTACGGTGGTTCTGTCCAAAACAAAAAATTGGGTGACGGCTTGCATAGAGCTCCGCGTGAAGCCTCTGTACTAGCCGTAGGGAGACCAATGATGGCTAGTTTTGCCACCCCTCTATAAATATGGTCATTGGGCTCATTTAAAACCATCTCAATAGCTTACCTAATCCTTTTATGATCATTTACTTACCTTAAAATCTTCACTTTGATCAAATTCTTCACTCACTCCCTCTCAAGTGCCTTAACTTGTGAATTTCTTTGAGAGACTACTAGGATCAACTAGTAATCATTCTTCGAGTGTGAGAAGTGCTTTGGAACTAAGAGGCAAGAGAGCTAGTTATTTTCCTTTCTTCATTGTACTTTATAGGGATTTGCACTCTTGTTTTCTTGCTCAAGTGTCGTGATAAAGGATCTCCTGCATTTTGACAAAAGCTAGCAGGATAACTGATTCAGATACTCGAGATCTGACATAGTTGCTTGATCGCTGCAAAGCAAAAAATCATCAACAAGAGAATCATACTTAATGGAATGTCATAGTAAAGGCACTGATTTAATCAGGGAATAAGATGGGGACTGGGTTAAAGATTGTACTATTATAGGGAATGCGAGGGTGGAGGAATGGAGATTCGATGAGAGGAGTGAAAGAACCAAGGCGGAATGTAAGGCAATGGCCCTTAAGCTGAACTAAAGGAACCAGGAGAGAAGTTTGATTCGAGGGAAGGGAAGGTACGTTGAACCTTGTATTTAAGGCATTGATTTGAGGCACTAGGAAACATAGAACATGATAGCTGTCTAGCCAGAGATTGTGCAAGAACCTTGAAAAGAGCCCAGAGTACCCAAAAAATAAAAAGAAAAAGAAAAAGAAAAGAAAATAAAACTGAGGCATTGCCATTAAGCACCTAGTCAATCAACATGAAATGAAACACTATTCAACTACTAATATGTGGGCACCCTGACCTTGATTATAGAGCAGGTTAGGGTGTAGAATACCAAGACTAAACTGTCTATAGAATGTAGAAAACCAAAGGAAAATAAAGACCACTATCTAATATGGATGAAACCCCAAAGGAGATTATAACACATTCAATTAAGATCCACAGCAGCTAGGAACTAAGCCAAAGTTACAATTATGACCATAATTGTCACAACCTATGTCAAAAGCAGAAATAACAGTCTATGTTCGGCTTATCAAATGACTCAGAAAGTGATGCCAAGGTTTACCAAGTTATCCACATCGACCGAACTCAGTTGAACTACACCAGACTAAGGGTCGTATTGTGGATGATATGACAAGCCACCAGACAAAGTGTAACCACTATAACCTAATGGCTTATGAGCACTAAAACCCAAAGGTGCTATCAGAAAGCTGGTACCTGGGCAGTCATAGGGCATACTAGTTCCTGCCATACCAGATCCCGCCAAACCACCAGAAGGCTTTGTTTGTTGTTGAATCAAATAGACCAAGGGCCCAGAAGGCTGTGGTTGTTGTTGATTGGCTGCTCTTTGAGATGAAGTAGGAGAGGGGACATAAGGGGCAGTAGTTGCAGAAGGTCGATGCTTCTTGTTTGGTGGCTGGTGCTGGGATTTAGGTGCAGCACGTTTCTTTTCTTCCCTCTGTGCCTTCTGCTGCTCAAACTGGGAAATACGCTTCTCGAGATTCATAGATGAAAATTCAGATTCAAGCTTGTATCCCCTTACAAATTTAATTACTTCTTTTACAGCATGAATTTCTTCTCCGGTGGCGAAATTCTGTAACAGAATAGACAGTATATAGTATCACTGAGAGTAAAGCCATTGAATTATTTGGGGAATCTATATAATGATGCTACATACATGAGACTCAGCTGAGTGATTGCCCTTTTTTCGGATTTCTTGAGCAGCCTTCTCGGATTCCTTCAAGTATGCTTTCAACAACGGTATCGGAGGGAACTTATCCATAAGCTCAGAATTATAGATGAACTTAGCAGCTTGAAGTTGCTTCCCCTTGCTGACCAGTTTCTGAAGAAAATCTGATACAGGCAAAAAAAAGGATGACTAAAACACATAATCCACACCATGGACAAACATAAGTAAAATGTGGTCTCTGAATTGAAGAATAACATCAATGCTTCAAAAACCATTCAGTCCTGAAAGATGGTGTTTTTTTAATATGATCACATCAGTGGCGAACAATGTGAAGACTCTAGAAGATGGAATGTCATTGTCAAGATGTCTTTTCAATTCCGAAGGAGCACCCAGTCATTGGCAATATTTCCATGAAACGGCAATCAAGATTGTGTTCTTTAACCATTTTAGGGAGTTATTTTTCTGTTTTTTGGCTAAAAAATAAAGAGAATGACATTCTTTAAGGATTTCAACAACTAATCAAAAGATGCATCCCTAAAAATACAAAATTTATGCCCCTTGTCATATTTCATGAACTATTGTGAATCGGCCTATCTCCATCAATTAAAACCCTAACCTCTCTCTCTCTCTCTCTCTCTCTCTCTCTCTCTCTCTCTCTCTCTCTCTCTCTCTCTCTCTCTCTCTCTCTCTCTCTCTCTCTCTCTCCTAGATGGGTTCAATGGAGGGTTTGATCAGATAGAACGGTGGGCCTCCAAAGTGTAATGGAGACCAGCATAGGAGAACAAGATGGCAGATTGCCGGATGGGGATATCGCGCTGATAATCTGCTGGAGACAGACCAAGGAAGCAAAAGGTGGGGGTTCTACCACTGGATGTCACCCTGTCAAGGTCATCAACCTAAATGCCCCTTTTTTCTTCTTTTTTTCTGTTACATAAGGAAGGAGAGATTGAAGAGGAGGTTAGCCACAGAATAAGAGCAGGTTGGTTGAAGTAGAAGCATGCTTCAGGAGTTCTGTGCGACAAGATATCAGGTTTTGTAAGGGGTCTAGTTGAAGTAAGGATCAAACCATTTTGGAAGGGTACAAATTAGAGGCCATGAGCCACCTGTTCCTAATCTGATGTCATTTTCTTCGGCCCAGCCGGTTGTTTACCATTCTTAGCAAGCAGTTGTTCATAATCCTTAAGTGTTGGATGTGGAGGCGGAGCCGCAGCTAATTTTCAGTCATAAGGTGATTGTTCTATCTCCATCGGCTTCTGATTCCCTTAGACCTTAGCCCCCTTGCCAAGGAGGGAAGAATGGGTAGCTCCATCCCTAGGTAACACTGTGATTAAGAACTAGAAAGGTATAGATCGGGCTCTGCAGTTCTTTCTAGCCAGGCGATGGAGCCAAAGGTAAACCTACTAACCCAGGTTGTGGAAATTGCATTTGCAGCGGAGATCAAGGAGAATCAACCTACCAATCATTATCTGTCCCCCGCAGTTATGCGAGTTTCAATTAAAGAGAATATATGTGGTTTGCCTATGACTCCTTGTGTTCGGCAGGATGCAGGGGCAAGAACTCAGATGACTGACAAAAATCCAAGCTATCCGACAAGGGCATCTCTCGATCCAAACCCTTTTGCAAGCATCTCCCCATAGGGACAGGATGAAAGTGAATCTGAGCCAGAAGATTCAGAGATTCAAATGACGGACGTTACATAGAAAGTCGGGAAGAATGTGATAGCATAAAGAGAAAAGAAGGAAAATGTGGGAATGCTAGGAAAGAATGCAAAGAATTAATTATAATTCATCAATCTAACGGTTGTCCCCAATTGCAATGGAAAGACCTGATGGCAATCTGTTAGAGATTCTAGGAAATCATATATTGGCGATCAGCAGAGCTTTGGGTTTAACATATGTGAGTCTGGAGCCGAGCTTTCGCCGATTGTTTCATATAGCTGAAATAAGGGAAAGGCATGTGAAGGACCACCAAGTAGATGCATTGATATCATAGGCCTCGAGAAGGATGTTGAGGGACCTAATCAGAGTGCAGTCATCGGTTAATAACGAAGGCACTTCGAGCAGCACAATGCAAGGCTGAGGGAAGGGCCGAATGGATGGAACTGTGTCACAGGGGGCAATTGTCTCATATTGGTGATCAATGAAGATCATAATATGGAATGTGAGAGGTTTGGGCCGCCTCAGTACAATTAGCCCGGGTTAAGAAATTTAAGAGGAAGCATAAACCAAACATTCTATGGGCATATTTGATTTCAAGTTAAGTTTCCAGGACAAAAAAAAATCTCGAACAACCATATACTCAGCGTTTGTCGAGCAACTATTCGTAATAGAAGTTGTCCCACATTAACATTTTAACCCTGAAATTAGAGTAACTGAAAACCCACATGAGGAGCGATTTCAGTTGCCCACTCAAAGATAAATCTTGGGTAAATATCGTATGCTCCCATTTCTATCCAAAATCGGATCCAAAAAAAGGCTTTCACGCATGACGCTCACCACGTGTACCATTTCTCCGTCTCCACTCTCGCACCCTCATCACATTGGCAAGGTCTCTCTCTGCACTTGCAGAGTTTGCCAGTTGTTGAAAGAGTGGAAAAGGGCAGTTGAAAGGGATGAAAGGGCAGTAGAAAGGGTTGAAAAGGATGGTTTAAATGGTTGAAAGGACATTTGAAACTAATGGAAATCTTTGATGGAAGGGAGATGGAGTCGTGTAGGGAATGACAAGGAGCAAATTAAGGGAAAATTGGTTAAGGTTAGATCAAGAAGTGGATTCTTGGGGAGGTTAACGTAGGTAGTTAGAATTCAAGAAAGGGGTTAAAGAAAGAACAAGAATTGGTGGAGGAAAAGGTTGAAGGAGAATGTTAAGTGATGAATCGGTTGAGAAGGGGTCTATTGGTGGTTTTCAAGATTGATGAATTGGTTAAGAGAATCAAGAAGATGGTGTGATTTTCAATGGAAAGGCTACCTTGATAGACGAGTTCGAGAAAACAATTCCTGGATAATATAACATTGAACAAACAGTAGATGAATCATTGTTAACAAACAAGTTAAAAAACATTGTCAACAAACAAAACATAAAACTAACTCGGGATAAACTATTCGTGACAACAATGGTTTGAGACAAGAGCTTATTCTGGATAACATAGCCTGAAATCAAATTGCCCTATGCATCCATGAAACTAAAATGGGTGCATGCACACGCCTATTTTGAAGGCATTGCGACATCTGTCATCGTGGAATTATTTGACAATTGACGCCATAGGCACTGCAGAGGGCGTCTTGGTGGCTTTGGACTCCGTCGAGGTTGAAATGAGGGAGACCTAAATCGGGTGATTCTCGATATCCATTGTATTGAGTAAGGTATCTGACCAGACCATGCGGATGTTTACAGGGGTCTATTGACCAATTCATAGAGTTGACCCGGGCCTGCTTTGCAATGAGCTGGAGGTCTTTAAGGAGCAGATGGGCCTTCTCGTGGTGTATAAAGGGGTGACTTTAACATCGCTAGACTTGTGGAAGGCTAGGGCATTTGCAGATTTCATTGGTAGATACGAGCTCATGGACTTACCGCTTATCGGAGCTCAATTCACTAGGTCGAGGAACGAAAGAAAGATTCCATATTTACCCGCGTTGTTCGAGGCTTTCCGAGATGCATATCAAAAAGTTTTGCCCATCACTGCCCCTTGCTACTCGACCCTAGGCTGCAGTGCTGGGGACATATTTCATTCCGATTCGAGCAGGCATGGCTCAAGATCCCAAAGATGGGGGAGAGAGATTGGGGAAGTGGTGGAATGAGGTCTCTTTTTCAAGACTGACTGACGTAATCATTGGTAACAAGCTAAGACATCTGAAAAAAAAAAGTTAAATGAGTGGAATCAGGAATCCAGGCGGGAGCAAGAGGAAAAAAAAACTAGCGTTGCTACGCCGAATTCGGGAAATTGCTATGCCAGAGAAGAGAAGGTGGAGGAGACGAGATCTTTATAAGAGCAGTATAACCGACTATTGCTCCAGGAGGAGATTTTCTGGAGGCAGAGATTTAGAGGCTTAGGGTTCAAAGAGGGAGACAAAAATACTGCTTACTGTCATAGGATTGCTTGAAGGCAAGCCAGTTGCATAGCCACTCTGAAGGCTGATGGGATTATCGCGGAGGAGAAGGAAGTTATATCAGAAGAGATAGTATGATTCTACTCAAGGTTGTAGCGTTGTACTCATCAGAAAATGGGCAGACAAAAGAAATGAGGATTGTACAAATGAAATGTGTGCATCATGGCCAATCCCAGGAAGTAATGGCAGCAACGCTGCTCCCCAAGGCGATGGAATTTGAGACCGCTCGGTAAAAGAGGAGATCCCCAAGGCGATGGAATATGAGACCGCTCGGTAAAAGAGGAGATCCCCAAAAAGGACCATCAACTCCAAAGAGATTTACCGCGGAATGTACAAACACGTTTAGTTTGCTCCAACATGGTAAGGAGACTTTCACCCAGAAAAATCTTCCTTCAAAAAATCAAAAAGAAAATATGCACCATCATAGACTACAGCAAATATAAAAAAGACATATCATCTAGAAACAACCAAGGTTAACATATAGAAACAGAAAAGGAAACTTTTAGCTAGCTAAAAACACCTGAAAGGGCCAAGATAGTGACACTAAAATAATTGAGGTGGTGAAAGACAAAATCTTTCTGGACAAAAGGTTCAGATGCTAAAATTATATGAATGAATATATGAACATACAGACAATATTTAAACTCTTAAGTGAGTAGAAATTTCATAGGAGAAAAGCGCCCACAGGCAAAAATTTAAATATCTTGACTAGTAGAAACAACATTTCCTCTATATGAGATAAGAATGAAAAATTGCAGACAAAATAACACAAGAGTAATTATTTCTCAGTTCCTTACCAGGAATTTTCTCTACAAGATCAAGCCCCTTAAACAAATCAATAGTCTGTTTCTGCGGAGCAACAATAACGAGAAGGTCCAATAACTCATCTACATCAAATGCAGAAACCAATCCGTAGGTTGCTAAAAGCTGCAAAAAACCAACAGTTTTTAAAGGGTGGCCACGTTGCAGACCAATCGACCCCCTCCAATGAACTGCCAATTTCATCGCCCTCTCCTTTGCGGGATTCTTAATCTCTGGAGATATCAAAAAAAGAGACTCTAACAGAATAATACAACTATGTCTAATCCCCATCAATTCATCTCTTTTTGAATTGTGAAAATCCCCCATGGCATCCAAAACCATCTTTGCTGGATTACAAGCAAACTGAAGAGCCCTAGCAATCTCATTCCTAATTTCCGCCACCTCTTTCCTGTTCTCATTGATGAAGGATCTCAATCCCTTTCCATCCATTTTTTCACACAAGGATTTCAATTCCGCCGCCCGCAGAGTCGCCTCTAATGACACTTCTTCTAGTTTTTCTACTGGAACTTTCTCCTTCTTAATCTCCTTCGCAATCTCTTTCAATTCCACCTCTTTGAAGCGAGTTTTGATCGATTTTTCAACCGAGTCGATGTATGCCTCGATGTCTTTCCATTGAAGGGTGAAAGAGGAGAGACAGGCGGAATAAGATTGGAGATATTCGAAGGCTTTTCGAAGAGCTTCCTTCTTTGCAGGAATGGATTTGATGGCTGCAGAAATAAACTTTGTAGAAGAAGCCATTTTTTATGCAGATTTATACGTGGAACAAAACCCTAATTGCCAAAATCTTACGTGATTTGAAACCCTAAGAACCACATTCTAAGAACCAAAAACCCTAATAGACGAAATCTTACGTGTTATTTTTCAGAAAGATACGCAGAACAAACCCTAATGGCCGAAATCTTACGTGATTTCTCTTCTCTACGCCTGAGAACGGGAAAATCTTACAGTATGAATGGAGGTAACCCTAAGAACGTAACCCTGGATCTGAAAAGATAGGAATGGGCCCATAAGTTGGGGGAGCGATTGTCATAAGAACGTAATCCTAGATCTGAAAAGAAACCCTAGATCATTAGGATGGCCCGTCCCACAAACATAAGCATGGCTTCTTCTCAAAACCGATTTTGTAGAAGAAGCCATTTATGCACAAGATCAAAACCTTAATAGACGAAATCTTACGTGATTTCCCTAGCCCAAAGAACGGAAATATAATGCCGAAACCCTAAGAACCAAATCCCTAACCCTAACGTTACAGTCTGAATGGATCTGAAAAAACGAAACCGGAATTCTAAAAACTTGATCTTAGAGCTAAAGAAAGACGAACAGGCCTTCACTTCAACTGGATAAAAAAAACACTAACCCTAACCTATCCCTAAACCCGAAAGTCGGTTGTGAGTGGGAAAGAGGGGGTGTAAGCCCTTCTAGTCCCACATTTTTCAAGAAGTAGATGATCCGAACCGTCCATGTGATGAAACACAATGTAAATAGATTAGATTGCGCCTTAGAAATCGTTTCCATATGATGATCGTGGCTCTCTTATATCTATAAGTTTCCATAATATGCAGTTCCTCTATAGATAGGATGATCCTAAATAGGATACATCGGAGGGTTGGAACCATCCATGTGATGAAACACAATGTAAATAGATTGTGCGCTAGAAATCATTTCCATAGGATGATCCTAGCCCACTTATCTATAGAAGTCTCCATATTCTCTATAGATAAGAGGGTTGGGATCATCCTATTTTTGGGCACAATCTATTTACGTTGTGGCCCATCACGTGGACGCTTTGGATCAGCCGTGGTCCATATAGTATTTTTTGAAAAATAATGTACTATAAAAACTCCTATTTGTAAGGCTCCTATTCAAAAGTCTCAATTTAGGCCCCACATGGGATGTGCATGTGGAAGTGATCTGATCAGCGTGCACAAGTGTGGCACATTTTCCATGGGGTCTGCATTCATTGAATAATCGTAGCCCTTGAAGGATCGAGCCTCATTTAGGGGAGAAGTTATACAGTCCACGGCACGTGCAGCCCAAAAACTATAAAAGCACAATCAAATAACTTAGCCAACAAAATTAAGAGAAAATTATAACTTTTGGGAGATGATAAATTCGCACCCCCTTTAAGATGATCCGGACCCCTTTCACATGAATCCGCGTCAAAAAGCTTATGAGACTTTTTGAAAGGGTGGGCTCAAGAAATCTTCACCGTTGGATGAGCCTAGCGCTCCGTAAAGGATCGAACGAGCTAGATGACAGCCCTCCCTTATCTTATGGAAAGGCGTATGATTGGGATAGAGCGGCAGGCAATGGATACCGTTCCCCCATAAGAGTACCCATAAACTTCCACGGATAAGAGGGTTTTCGGGACATCCTATAGAGAAGATTTTCCGGACCCACACTATCTACAACAGAGACCCAACAAATGAATGGTTGAGATCACCTAAGCAGGGTAGGGTCACTGTTTTTCTTTGCCATTTCTCGTGCTTGCACGGCTGTCCACAAAAGGCCTATTTTAGCAAAACCTACGCACCTAGTAGGGAATCCAGCAAGCAATCTATACATGTTTCCATAATATGCAGTTCATCTATGGATCAGAGGGCTGGGATGATCCTATAGAAATGATTGTTTGGGCACAACCTATTTACGTCATGGCCCATCATATGGACGGTTCGGATCATCTGATAGTGTGGTCCGTACATTACTTTTTGAAAATTACGGGACTACAAGGGCTTACAGCCTTACACCATATAAAATCTCCCTATAAATAACATAAAAACCAACCCTTTTCACTCTCTTTTTCATTACCGGAGTCCACACAGCGCAGCAGGCGTATTTTAGAGCCAAGAAAACCCCCTTCGGAACCAGAAAAAAACACAAAAAGAGACCTTTCTGTGCCCTAACCCTTACCCCCAAATCCTCTTCTCCCTTTCTTTCTCTTACTTTTGTTACCCTAACCCTAATCCTAATCCATCTCCTCTGCAATTTCTCCTACCCTCTCTCTCTCCCAAACCCTAATCCAAAACCATGCTTTTATCTCCAGGCCATTCACCTCGCCACATCTCCCTCTCCCCTTCCCCATCATCCTCTCAAACCCTAGAATCAACCCTCAATTCTTCAAACTCTAGAAACCCTACCAAACGCCACCCCGTTGTCCTCAATGAAGACAGCTATGTTGCCTCCATTGAAAAGATCATCGAGCGTGATTTCTTCCCTGACCTCCCCAAGCTCCGAGACCGTCTCGACTGGCTCGAGGCCATCCGTACCGGAGATTCGATCCAGATCCGAGACGCCCAATTAAAGATCTTGGAGCGCCGTGGCAAAACCACAATTCCCAACAATTTAGACGGTAAAATTCAAACTCCTGCTTCTAAGATTTTCTCATCACCAACACCAACACCATTCCATATCGACAAAACCCCGTCTAATTTGACATCGGGTTTAGGGGAATTTGGGGGGGATGATTTGGGAATTGACGATGATAAATTGTCGTTAGACGAGTTTTTTAGGCATTATACGAGTGAAGATAACCATAGTTTTTCGAAAATTATGGAGAAAGTTAGTCTAAAGAGGAAGGAGAGATATGGGTATTTGATGGAAGGGGAGGAGGAGGGGGAAGGGAAAAGGAAAAGCCTAGAAATTGAGAAGCGGGATCGGATTACTGATGGATATGGGACGTCTGATCAGCCTCCGAGTACGTTAGAAGGGTGGAATTATACTGCGAAGAATGCTTTAATGTATGATTCAACTAATCGTGAGGAAGCTGCGTTGACTGTGGCTGAAAGGGCGGAGAGATTAAAGGGTCTGACAAAGGAAATTGATCGTTTGAGCACGAGGTTTCATGGAAATTTGGTGGATTCTAGGCCGAAAGAGGATGAGACTGTTGCAATTCTTTACACCCCTGTTGCTGGTGCGACACCCGTGCCTTGGCCCTTTTCGGATAGAGAAGCTGAGAGGTTGAAAAGATATGATTTGGAGGATTTGAGAAAGACCCCGAATCCATTTTACGTTGAGTCTGCGAAAAAATCTGAAAATGGGTATAGTTTTGTTAGGACTCCATCGCCTGCGCCGGGTGTTGGTGAATCGCCATTCATTACATGGGGAGAGATTGAAGGGACGCCATTGAGATTGGAGCAAGAGGACACACCGGTTGGTATTGGGGGAAATGGTGAAGGGGCACATTTTAAGATCCCATGCCCGCCTTCAAGAGATTTGAAGGCCCACTCATTGTCAAGGGATGCTGCCCGTAAATTGAGGGAGAGATCGAGGATGTTTCAAAAGCCACCATTACATTCGCCGGCTAGAGGGGGCAGCATGAGCCCTAATGTTCGAACGCTTTCTCGAGCTGCTCAGAAGTTTGTGAGGAATGCCATCGCAAAGTCATCATCCTCTATTGACGAAAGCCTTCGAGCTAGTTATCGTGGCACCAGTCCGGGTATAGGGACTCCGAAAGCAGGGAGGAGCTTGACAAGATTTGGTAGAGATGGAAGCTTGGATTCTAGATCGCCTTCAGTAAGAGAGGATTCTAAACCTCCTGGGTGATGTTGGTTCATTTCCTTCGCTCTTTTGTTTATGGATAAATATAGTTAAGCAGTATGTTTATGACTATGTCTGTAGCTTTTGAATAAACATACTATTTCACAGATTTCAATACCTATCATTGCAGATGTGCACTTACCTGTGTTAATTGTTAATATTAGTTTCAATTTTCACCTTCGTAAGTTTTAGGTACATGAATTTTAGCCACTGGCTGAGACTTGGGCAAGAGTTAAGCTTTTTGGTGTGTGGGGTTTAGTTGAAAACTGCCTTATTATCAAGTTTTTTTTTCACAGATCGTCGCATGCTGGTAAATTAAAATCCAATGATAAAAAAATTATAGGTTTATGTAAATGATATGTTGTATATATGAAGATGGATTTTGTTGCAGGGTTTTAGTTTTTATGGCAAGGAGAAGGAAAACATAAAATACACACATAAGATTGGGTATGATGTGTTCAAGCAAGCAGAGGGTGTCATCGTATGAGAATCACAAAAATTGACATTATTTCTGTGCGCCTCCAAATTCAAAACATTGTTTCTTGTGCTGATATAATGGTAATGAGGGGTCTCCCTCCAGTACAAAATTTCTTAATTAGGAAATTTGCTACATTTCTTTTAGCTTAGCATTACTTGATTAATGCCTTTTAATGTCAATGGGACTAATAAGCCAGTGGGGGGTGTGCTATCAAGATAGACATCTTTTAATGCCATTGAATATGATGCTGTAATTCTTGAAGCAAGTGTAGAGTGTGATGGTAAGACAATCACAAAGAGTGACATCTAGGGCATGCAAGCCTCACTCATCTGATGGTAGTTGGCAGCTTCCTTCTACTAGAACAACATTTCTTGATTGACTTCTTTTACTACCTGGTATAGTGTATTGATACTTAAAGCAAGCGAAAAGTATGATTGTAAGACAATCTCAGAGTTTGACATCTAAGGTTTGCAACCCTCAACATTCAAACCTTTATGCCTCCTTTGGTAGTAACGAGTGGATCTCTTTCTACGAGAGGCCCTGGGAAGGAAATTCTGTCTACCTTTTATAAGAACATTTTTTTATTAACATTTTTATGAGATCCGGTAGGGACCTCCTTAAATTACTTCTTTTTCCCTAATCACACCCTAACTCTGTAAGGGTAATTCCTTTGCTTTAATGTTGAGAATACCTGTCTTCCATTCTATTACCACGTCTTTAAGCTTAATCACAAAATTCTTGTCAGCATCACAGAGTCAATCCACAGGAGTAGTGGATGGACTTTTTCTTTTCTTTTTTGAATCGTAGTAGTGGATGGACTGAAAAAATCAAAAAAAGAAAAAGAAAACTAGCGGATGGACTGTGCTGACGGATATTCTGAAAATAGATCATAAGCTGAACGGGAGATAGGGTTCAAAGTTTACGCAAGGGATAGGATAAATTTCTGGCATAATAAATGGTGTGAAGGGTTGGTATCGTCTGTTATGCTCCCGTTTGCTGTGGCTTTAGATAAGGATGCTTTTGTCCAAGACTGTTTTGAGTAGGCAGATCGATAGGGTAGCTTGTCTCTAGGATGTGCTGGGTTGTTCCTACATTAAGAAGTCGGGCAAAGATAAAAAAGAGTGTGGATCTGGTGTTCGTTTGGGCCTTCATTGTCAATTCCTTCTACCACCATCTTGTTTCTTGCTCTCCTCACCTGGCCAGAGTGTTGTGCATTCCAGCTCCACCTAGAGTCTGCTCGTTCGGGTGGTCTGCCTTTCAAAACAAGATTCTGACCATGGGCCATTTGCGAAATTGTAAGGTGCTTATTATTGATCATTGCGCCCCGTGTGTAGAGGCAGGAGAGATTCTGGATCATATCTTTCGTCATTGTAGGATTGCCAAATATGTCTGGTGTAGCATTCTTGGGAGATTCGGATTATTGTAGGTTTTCTTTTCTCAACTTGTTGACCTTCTTGATTGTTGGTTTTCCAATCCCTGGAGGAGCTGGGGGAGAATTCTTTGGAGAGTGGTGTTGATGGCTACAATTTGGGTTATTTGGAAGAAAATAAATGACAGCGTCTTTAGAGGCTAGATTAAAAGCTTGTATTGTTTGTTTATGAAAGCCATCTCACTAACCATTTTCTGGGTGAAGATTCTTCATTGCTTCAGGTTTACGTCGACTTTTGATCTATGTGGTCTTGTTGGAGAGAGATATGCTCCAGTGGGGAAAAGGATGGTCCCTCTCCTCGGTGGTGTCTACCGATCCCGGGTAATTCGGGGCCAACCAATGTAGGTGGAGTTCTCAGATATGATCTGGGTCTGACCAGGTGGGCTTTCTCTGGCCCCATTTGTATCACAAATTCAAATGAAGCAGAATTGAGAGCGGTCTTGTAAGGAATCAGGATTATTGAGTCGAGAGACTTAAGCATGTTGATTGTGGAAGGAGATTCAGTTAATGTAATTAGGTGGATGGATGGGAGTCACATTCACCCATGGAGATTTGCCCACATGGTTGACGAGATCATGTCCAATTCCAGGATGTTAGGAGATAGACTTTGCCTGTGTGGGTGTTGGAGGAGTGTCTTTGGAGACTTTTTATTTTCGTTTCCTTTGAGGGCCTCAATTGTTTCTTGTGCCTTTTCGTTATTTTTCTGGCTCTTCTTTTTTTGTTTTGACCATCACGGTCATGCCCCCCCCCCCCCCCCCCCCCCCCCCCACCCCCCTCTCTCTCTCTCTCTCTCATCCACCCAGTTTAAAATATTGACTGATTTAGATGATAGATGGGTGGGACTGTAAGGGGGGTTCATATGAAATGATTAAATGGTTTACTATTCATGCCTGGGACAATGTTTAGAAACTCATACTTTGGTCAAGAACTCACATAAGCCAAAATTGGCTTGACTTAGCTGAGTCTATGATTGACCAACAAAGTTTTTGATTGACTCATGCAAGTGGAAACACGTTTCTTAATTGTTTGGTTGGACTGAAATTCAGTCAACTTAGTTATCAATGATTGTGACTCAATGAATTATAAGCTTCTGTTAAGGTTGTTCATAACAGCCCTCCCAATATTGCCGTGTGTGGGTCACCATCCTAAACTGTACACATCCAAAGTCCCAAGAAGCGGAGTTGATAGGCAATGGAGATCCAAAAGCTTCATCAGATCCGTTAATCTCCGCCGGAATCCGGTGACCCGCCGACCAACCTCCACCACTTCCATCGCCACCTCCATCTTCTGCACTAGCTACCACTCATCACAGGCACCCTTTTCCATTAACCCTCGTTTCCCTTGTTTTTGAAATCCAAGTTCCACGGCCCTTCTCCCCCTTGGCATTCACATATTATAGATCTGAAGAAAGAAAACAAAGAAAGAAAGAAAGGGGATCTAGGGTTTGGAGTCAGTGCAAAAATACATAGAGAAGAGGATTTGCAGCCACCTCTTACCATTAGAACTCAATCTTCCAACCCTATCTCTCAGAAATTTGGATGAAACCCATTTCATCTCATACACCACCATCAGCCCATCTCCACTCATTCATCTGAACTGTACGGCTGCAAAAGAAGGCTGGAATTGGGTTTGCAATTGGAAAATCTCAGCTAGAGTTTGTAAAAGAGAACAAAAGGCCGAAGAGGGCTTAGTGGATCAGAGAGAGGGCTATTGGGATGAAATGTTCTTGCTACCGGGAGATTGGATTTGTAAAAGATGTGGCTACCACAACTTCAAAAGGAGACACTTATGTCGATTGTGTCAAAATCCGAATATTAAGGTCTCTGCTTCGAAGGTCCCAAACCCGAAGGAATTGCCCGAGGAAGTGGTTGGAGGGTGGCTTGACTCAGGTGAAATTCAAGTCCGCGACGAAGGAGGAGTCCCAGTAATATCAATTACTGGTAAGGAGGTGGAGGATCGTAGACAATTTCTAAATGCCTGTTTGATAGGCAGGATGAAGGTGGAAGAATGGGATTTAGAAGACCTTTGGCAATGGGCAAAATGGTTTTGGGATTTACCACCCTTGACCCACCCAACCTTGTATCCTTAGCAACAACGAGGTCCTCTTCATGTTTGAGTCTTCGGAACTGTCTTCCAAGATATTGAGGAAGGGAGGACAAGCCCTTGGTCACTATCTCCTCACACTTGATGCGTGGAGCCCGGGGTACCAACAGGGAGTGAGAGCAATCTGGGTCAATTTCACGGAATCCCTCTTCATGCGTTGCAACATCGACGGTTGAAGCCTTGGGAAAAAATTTTGGGTCAGTGTTGGAGATCAAAATGGACTGCATGAGATTTGTATCGGCAAAAATAGTCACAACTGAGTGGAATTTGTCGAGGTCATTTGTTCCTCTCTAGGTCCAAAGCTGTTGGTTCACCATTGGGGTCGAAATCCAAGAAGAAGAAATCAACGAAATGAAAATATCTAAATCTGTGAAATTCCCTGCGGGAGGAAAGAGATGAATCGGCGGAACCGGAAATGGCGCCCTCCCATCCCAACTTGCATCGGGATGTCGATCCGGCGGGTTACCGCAGCTCCATCCAGCAAGTTCAAGGCACAAGGCTAAGGCAAATCCCTACCGTTGATCAGGATGTGGCTAAAAGAAAATCTTCAACCGTCGATCAATCTCTCACTAGACATTGTTCGAAAAGCAGGGCTCCGAATATTCCCAATAAGCCTCACCAGTCGGGTTCAAATTTGGAGAAACAGGCGGCCGGGCATAATTAAAAAAAAGAAGCATATTCAGTTGTATGGCCCCCTCACTACTGGAAGTAACTTGGGACCGTTGGAAAATGTAAAAGGAGGACACGTGGAATCCACCTTGAAGCTAAGGACATGGCGTAAGGGAAAAACGGATCACTCGGATCAGAAAAAAATAGGTCTAAAATCAAAAGCGAGTAGATTCTTGGGTTCTCTAAACATTGTCCGGGTGGCTTCACTCCTAAACTAAGAGAGGGACTGATCACCAAGGTAGGGAGCTGGCCCCACAACAGTGTGTTGAAGCGAAGAAAATGTCGTCTTATTCCAGTGGGCCAGAGCCGGAGATATCCCATGGAAAAATCAGTCTTAATTCGAGAAGGGTTTGGAGAAAAGAAATTGAAACTTCAATCGCCATGTTGGAAAGAAAAGATGGCAGAATTGGTGGTCGAGGAGGCTAATCTGGCTCACAAGACCTCCAGGGTGGGAGAGATCTTTTGTTAAGAGGAAGTGGGGGTACTGAGTGTTACAAACATTTGTCTCCAATGAAGTGCTGAGTTTAGATATGGTTATGTTTTGTCGTAATTTACTATTAGTGGAGTGGGGAAGGAAAAAGGGATGTTCAAAGGGGAAGTTGGGTGTTTTGTTGTTAGTGTGTGGAATCCATGAAGTTGGTTTTAGTTCTGTTGGTCGGTGTTAAGGTGGTGTTTTAGAATGGTGGATTGGAGAGATAGTGGGAGTAATTGCCCCATATAATGTCAGATTCCAGGTGCGCCGAGGAAAGTATTAGATCTCCAATAGCTTGAGAGACAATGGTCTTTCGCTTCTCGAGGCAATTCCGCTTGGGAGGAAATTTTCTACTCTGCCATTAGTAAAGGAATGTTGTGGTGTTGCTGATAAAGAAGTGTTGGGGTTTCTTGAGGAAGACGATGGATGTAGGTTGGAATGATCGTAATGCAAGGCAGATGGCTGGGCATGGGCAGGGAAAGCTTCTTTTAGGACTGATTGTAGAATAAGATCCACCCATGGTATGGTGTAGGAAGAAAGGACCCAGATTTTTGTTGTTGTTGTTCAGTCTTTCTGGCTCAGGGTATGCTCTGGCCAACTTTATTCGATACTATGTAATGCCAGTTGGGACTCTTAGTCCCCAATGTAATTTTCATAGTATTAATGAAAATATGTCAACTTTCAAAAAAAATAAAAATTATATATTGGCTGGGATTCTCTTGTTACATTAATTGCTGTATTTTTTGCTTGGGAAACCGAGGTAGCATCCAAAAGGAGATGAAGGATAAGATGCATGCTCTTCTTTAGAGAGGGAAGAGAAAATGTTAAATACATTTCTAAGAGTATGGTTCCTTGAGGAATTGACACTGATGCAAAAAATGAGAGCCCAACAATTCCCAATTTTTGAATACAATTATGTGCGTAAGGATGAAGAAAGAAGGGACTTGCAGAGTAGGCCCTATAATGTACAATTTGCCGATGTTAGTAGCGATGTCTACCTACCTTAAAAAATCATGAATTTTCATCAATCTTTTTATTTTCTATGAGATTTTGTTAATATTTGAAAATTTTAGTGGTAATTTTGATAACTTTTGAAGAGAGCCTAATTAAGAAAATCTGTTGTCCTGAGTTTGATAGTTATTGGGCTGTGCAGCAGCTACAAAATAGGAGTTAAATAGAATATGGAAATAAGTATATACAAACAAGAAAGGCAGCCATTTATCGTGCTTGTAAGGCCAGGTTCTCATTCCATTTCGGTTGGCTATGCACCAGTTTATGGCTTTTCAGCCATAGTTACTCCTTCCTGCCCGTGAATCCCTTGCAGCTTTTGAGCCCAGGTTTTCGTTTTCTTCTTTCGAGCTGTAGTTTGCTTTGAGCTTTTTCCTTAGGAAAACTTATGGCATGAAATTGAGGAATTTAATTGGGTTCTGACGTGATTCATGATTCAGCCATGAGGAGCTTGTATTTTACGAGTTTCCGCTTTAGTATAGTTTCTATTTTTTGTACCACTTCTTTGGGACCACTTTTTATTATGGGCATATTTCCATTTCTCGTACCTTATATTTCTATTTCTTGTATTATTTCTATCATTTCTAGGACAATGGTTAACATATCCTCTTGAATCCCATGATTGGCAGAGGTTAAGAACAATGTTAAAGAGGCTCCAAAGTTTGCAGAAGAACCAAAATCTCTACACTTATTGAATAAGGAACAATTGGAGAATGAAATTAAGTACAAAGAAGTAGCATTCACCTTAATTGCTAAAGAACTCAAACCATCAGATGATGAGAAACCAATGTAAAATGCCTCCTAAGGTCCAGAAAATCTTATTAGACTTTTCTGATGTAACACCTGAGGAGCTACATGATGAATTGCCTCCCATGCCGGACGTGCAACACTCCATTAACTTAGTTTCAGGATCGTCCTTGCTTAACTTACCAGCATATCACATGAACCCCACTTACCATACTGTTTTGATGCGACGAGTTGACGTCATTCGTGAAAGTCTCCCGTGTGTAATGCTTGTATTCCTGACACCTAAGAAAGATGGATAATGGAGATTGTGCATAGATAGTCGAGCTTTTAACAAGATCATTGTTAAATGGTGACTTCCTATCCAACGATTGGAGTATGCTAGACATGATGTCTGAATCTTATATCTACTTAAATATTGATCTGTGAAGTCGTTACCATAAATATGAGTGAGACTAGGAGACAGAACAAGGGTGGGTTCTATGAGTGTGTGGTGATACCTTTCAGTCTCACTACTAATACCCCAATAAATTGATGCGCGTGATGACATAAGTCTTTCATCCTTTCATAGGTCACTTTGTACCATTAATACGAGTGAGACTAGGAGATAGACGAAAGGTAGGCTCTATGAGTGTTTGGTGATGCCTTTTAGTCCCACTACTAATGCCCCAATACATTGATGCACGCTGTGACATAAGTCTTTGATCCTTTCATAAGTCACTTGTGGTATATTTTGATGATATTCTTATTTGTAACACGTTGAAAGAACAACTGTCTCACATACAATAGGTGATGAGAGTTCTCCGCCAAGAGAAACTGTATGTGAACCCAAAGAAATGTTCATTTATGAGCCCCAATATTATATTTTGTGGTTTTGTGGTTTCTACCGAAGGAAGGAGAAAGCAATACTTGTCTGGACAATTCTGAAGAATATTTACGTAGCATGAAGCTTTCATGGGTTGACAACCTCCTATTGAAGGTTCGTATGGCTCTAATCACACCAGTTCATGAAAGCGAATTCATATGGACAAAGGCAACCGCTCAAGCCTTCGAGGGGATTAAGCAATGGATGTCAGAGACTCCAATCTCTTACAATTGCCAAATTTCTCTGAAGTATTTTAAGTTGCCTGCAATGCATCTAATCTAGGTTTTGGAGGAGTTTTGAGTCAAGAGGGTCATCTCGTGGCCTTTTTTCAGCATGAAACTAAATAAAGCAAAGCAACAGTTATTATATGTATACATATAAAGAGGTTAGCAAATGAATAAGCAGACAAATTTTCTAAAGGAGTGGAAGAGGAAGTGGTGGAGATGGTCAATTTAATTCTAGATGATGTGAGCGTGGAGTCTTAATGGTTAGGTGGGTGGGCTTTTTCGGGGTTTTTGCTGTATGTAGTCCTTGGGACGTCTTGTCCCAATTTTGTGTATGATGTAGATCCTTTTATTTGTTAAAATGGTTTCCTTTCAAAAAAGCAAAAACAACAACAACAACATCATGCATATGTCATAACATTCTATGACATCATACAAGCTCACTTATATTGTTGGCATTATGTTTATAAGGAATTCAAATAAATAAAAAATATGCTAAAATGGAGTGTTTTTCCGCAAGAGCATACTTTCATTCTCAAACTTATGGTAGGTGTGGAAAACAAAGCCGTGGATGGCTTGAGTTGAAAGGTCTACCTTCTTCACTCCATGTCAGTCAAAAGGCATCGGATTCGGGCAATTGATGCATGATTACAATTAAGACGTGCTTTTAGGAATATATGCAACCTGGTGGTCACGGGTTCGAGTCACGGAAACAGCCTCTCTGCAAGGCAAAGGTAGGGCTGCATACATTTAGCCCTCCCCAGACCCCACAATGGCAGGAGCCTCGTGCAATGGATGGCCTTTTTTTTTCGGGGGGGGGAGAGGATGCAACACTAAGAGCATGGCAGTAAGATATCCTACCTACTACATGATGCTATCTTTTTAAAGGCACTAACTTATGCTTGCTTAATATGTCATTGAGAGAGAGCGCTAATAAGGGAATTATATTCCAGAGGATCTTCACGACACTTTGGCAGAGATAAAACCACTGCGATAGTTGTGGGCCGCTACTATTATCTATAATTAAAAAGGGATGTTGTGTACACAATCCAGCCATAGCACACATGTTAGCTATTAAAAGACAGGAACCAGAACACATGATTATACACACCATTGCCACTACCTTATGAGCACTGGAATATCCTAGTACGGATATGCATCAATACCTAGATGAGTCGTTTCCCACTTATGTGGGGAGATTCAGGGCCACAGCCTCCAACCAGTGATAGAAAGTGACCAGATCGACATGATCCTTAAGACGACGAGCAACCCGTTGGCCAGTAACATCTTGATGGGATAATATTAGGACTTCGAGTCTTTGGAAATAGAATGTCATACTTCATGAGAGTGGGGAGTTTCCCTGGATATCGAGCCAATCATAACATTTTGATACTGATTGGCAAGAGCTCTCGGTCATGAATACGAAATTTCTTTGCGAAGACTTCGGTAATGAAATCTGACGGTGACGGCCCATGATTCACAAATCGTTCTTTCTTGCCCAGCCATCCGACATGCTATATAGCATAACCTTGGATCTTGGATTGACTCTCGATTGACCTCAAGGTACACATCCATTGGATGGAATGCAATGAGAGACATCTAGATTCGCTTTAAAGACTATTATTTATAATTGTGATGTCAAATTCATGAGCTACTTCTAGAATGTCAACTAGGATGGTAGCTGTTATTCTACTGGGACACCTTGTCCCTTGGATGTAATAGCTCTTCATCATTAATAAATTGTTACCTTTCAAAAAAAAATTCATGAGCTACTTCTGGAAAACATTGTGCAAGATGATAGGCAATAAATCACAATGCTCGAGTGCATTTCATCAACAAATAGGCAGGCATACTGAACCGGTAAATCGTAGTCTGGGAAGCCTAATGCGATGCTTGGTAGGAGATAACATCAAAGGATGTGGCAATATCTTACCTATGACTGAGTTTGCCTATAACAGGAAGTAGCATGTTTGAGGTAGTTCTTGGTGAGCCACCAAAGAAGCCAAATGGGCTATCGTCCCTTGATTTCCACCGCTTCTCATTTTGCTTGATTTTTTAAACTCCTCTGCTCCCTTAGGAGTAAGGGAGTGGTTCTCCTAAGGGACAAAATCTTTGGATACATTGTTATTGGGATTGACTATCCTTGGTATTGACTTTCTGCTTGAATAATTTTATCTTGAGTAAGCTTCTTGTTGAGAAAATTCACCATGTGGTTTGGTCAAGCTGTCTACATCCACAGGCGAGAACATGATCTTCACTATGAGAGAAAATTACTAGGATACGATGGATTATATTCCTAAACCCACAAAGTGTAATCTTTGCCCTTTCTTCTCAATCAAGACTGTACACGAGAGAAATCTGAGAAAACCCAAGAGAATGCCTAAGAAGAAATCGAGAAAAAATAAATCCAAAAAGAAACCCTCTTCCTCCTCTTTCTCCCCTGTCACGCCCATAGAAAGAGAAAACTTTCTCTTCACATAGCCTCCCCTTGTGTGGCCGCCTCACGAGAGAAGGTGAAATTCCAAGGGTAGGCCCGAGTACTATTCTAATAGCAACTATGAGGAAGGAAAATTTAGATTACTAACAAGTTTTAATCTTTTGAAAACTCTAACCCAAATTTGAATATTAAGAGATCAAAAATGAAAATTAAGCACACAAGTTAAATCCTAAGTGCAATGCAAATATAAAGCAAGAGATAAGAGAGAATGCACCCGAGATTTAAAGTGGTTCGGTCCTCCAACTTGAGGCCTACTCCACTCCACCAACCAAACCCGTTGATGGCTTCACTATTTGATCTTCTTAACTTCGGCGAAGATCGGTGCCGATTACAATTCCAATTGCCTTTAATCTTGGTGGCAAGCCTCACCACGGAGAGTGGGCTCCGCTTCTCCGACACTCTCCCGAATACAATCGTCTTGAACAAAGAAAGAAAGAAAGAAAGAAACAAAAAATCCCTCACAAGGGTTTACAAAGTTTGAAGAAGATGTACAAATTTGAGCCTATGATCCAAATCCTAATTGTAGAGGATGAGAGGCATAAACAAGCTTGATTCACTCTTAGGATATTCCAATAGGTTTTTAGAGTGTTAGGAATTATTGTTGGGAAGTTTATAGTACCCATATATATATAAAGAGAGAACATTTCCTACACACTTGTGTAGGTAAGTTACCTACACACTACTTTAAAATACAGTGGGGCCCACATTGTTTGGGAGATCCAAACAATTCATTTGAATGGTCCTCACATAGATAGGATGTCCACAAAAAATCAGATCCATAAGATCATCCCAACCCTACGATTTGTGGAGGTAAAATGGACGTGTATAAACCTTCACAAATTAGTCCATTTTTTGCCTCCATAGTTTGAATGGTTAGGATGATCCTATAGATCTGATTTTTTGTGGACACCCTATCTATGTGAGGACCATTCAAATGAATTGTTTGGATCACCCAAACAATGTGGGCCCCCACTGTATTTTAAGGTAGTGTGTAGGTAACTTACCTACACAAGTGTGTAGGAAATGTTCTCTCATATATAAAACCCAAAATATGACCGTTTGGTGGCATAGTGGTAATTCTGGCAAAAACCCCAACGGCTATAATATTGTTCCCAAACTAGTGGTCTCAGAGTTCCGAGAATTTATCTCCGAGTTCCAGGAAATGAAACAGAAGGTAAGAAAATGCTACTGGACCAAATCTCGGAGCTCCGAGGAATTTCTCAGAGTTCCGAGAAGCCTATTTCCGACAGATTTTCAATTCTTGTTTCATATTTATTTTGAGCTTCCAAATCTTCACCAAGTGGGATTGTTATGAGGGTTCCAAATTGTTGCAACACCTCAAGGACAACCACTTAAGCATTTAGGGTGTGTGGTCTTAAAATCTAAACTTGGATTGGATCATTACATTCTAAAACGACTTCGATATTCAATTGCGATGCTTCAAGTTTTCATGCGTCTTGGATCTCCGATGTCTTTGGCCTTCCTAATGCGGTCCAATGAGAGCTTTTTGGCCTTAATCCAAGCAATCATATCTTAATACAATCATGATCTACAACTTAGACATACAAATACATTAGTGATATAAAATCACTTGTGTATTGGAATCATCAAAAGAAGATGAGAATGCCAAGGTGGGAATCATTGGGCTTACAGAAAGCACCTCTCTTTATTTCTACTTTGGTTTCTTATAATAACTAGGAAACCTAGCCAAAATAGGAAACTTGGGGTGTGGAAACAAGACAACTTTCCATTCATTCTTTTCAATCCTGTTTCTGAGTTTTGGCGGCATTTTCTTCTCTCTTTTGACTAGTTATCCTACTGGGTGTGTCAAAAAAGACGGTGTTGATGTAAAAATCTCACTCTAATAAGAGATTAAATATCCGTCCATCAAAGGTTTAGAATGCTTGTCCATTTTGATAAAAATATGCCTGGAATTCGAGTAATCAAATGATTTTTGGTTCGAATGCCTTGTGAATAAGGGCTTAACAATTCTGTGTAAAGAGAAGAAATTCATGACATGACCAACCTTATGAGAGGCACAGTCCATTGATGTCTTAGATATGTATTCACCCTACCCAATTCGATTTTGCTGACCAAATGACACATGCAAACCGACATTCCTATTTCGATCTTCCTATTGATCACCTTGCATGTGTAAGATACGTTGCCATCGTCTTACTTAGTAATTTAACTCGAATGGCTGATGGCACAATGCATTTATTCTTACACCTTCCATTTGAAATGCTTTCCATATCACCATTAGACGCTAAGATCAACTCTTCAATGAAAATTTTGACATCAGGTGTGCTACTAGTTCTTTCAAAATTTAAAATATAGGTGTAAACAGTGATTGAATTTAATAAAGTAATGTGTGTCATTATCCAAAACAAGGCAGTGCCGATATCATTTTGCATTCCCCCACCATATAAAACTTATTCTTTATCCTTTTTTCTCTAAAAGCTAAGTTAATTTAGAGAATTATAGTCAATTGAGATTTGTTGGGTTCAACGTAAATATGTCATGCCCCAAAAATCACCTCCATAGGATGATGATCCTCACCCTCCAATCTGTAGAATATAAACCAATGCCCATCGTTCAAAACCATAAGATGATTTTCATAAGAAACCATAAGATGATTTTCAATTGCTAGGAGATAGCGGTCAGATTCTACTATGGGTTTATCATGATTAAGGGTCAAATTGTAGCTTGCTTTCTCTCTGTTCTTATCCAACATTGAAAATCAGAAACAGAGAATAACAACATTTCCTCAGTCTCTTGAACCAGATATTACCTCCCTCTGGTGTTTAACAAAAAAGAAAGGAAGGAAATCCATTGCTGATACAACAAGTCTGACTTGTGGCAATGGAAAGGTACCCCTTCTCTTAATAATACTCAAATAGAGACAATAATCATTTGCACTGAATACATCATCAATTTGACTTTGCTTAATACACCTATATTTAGTCATTTCCGCTGTTTTTTGCATTTCATTTCATGGGATTCGAACTCACTTCCTTGCCTTCTTGCGCATGTGTCACAACATACCATACCATACCGTTTGTCTTTATTTTCCAAGCGAAATCCTGTTTGCACAGCAGCCTCATACACTTATCCAATACATGAGAAGGCATTTTTGGTTGTGAAATAACCTATTACTCCAAAAGCATAAGCTGTTGGAGTTGGTGTTATTTAAGCATGGAAAATGATATGGAGACCTAGATTAGGACCTAAAATGGGACCTGCAATGAGAATATGCCATGTGTTAAAGAAAAAATTACTTTTTGATGATTTCCCTAAACTTAAGGGATTGCTCACGTCACATAGTGATGTTGTGGCATGAAACAATTTATCCGGTTCCCTTTTAGGTCCTCCTCTCGGTTTCCCTAGCATTACTCTTTAAGCATTTATACTTTCCGCTGAGGGTAGATAGGGGGTAAAACATTAATTCATCTCTGCAAAAAAATAAAAATAAATTGGTGGTCGTTTCAATGGCCATAATCTGTACGACTAACCCCTTATGAAGGGGTAAGCGACTTAATCCCCTGCCTGTAATTTACGACAAAGTGGGGTAAGTCGAATATCCCTTTGGAGATAGTAATTGGAAACGGGGTAAGTTGCATGCGCGCACTCTCTCCCTCTCTCTCTAGTCAGTCTTGTGATTAGGAATGGACGCTTATTTCAATTATCTAAACCATTCATTTAGTGGTCCTCAGTGTAGATATATTGTGGTCCAAAAATCTTCTTAAGAAAATGATCTTAGCCATTTGATCTACATGGTGTAAAATGGATGGCTCAGAAAAGTTACACATTTACCCCTACAACATAGGGTCGCTAGAACATTAGAAATCAAATACACCTTTTAGTTGGAAAAACAGAAATTAATTCAAGGGTTCTTGAACACCCTAGGTATCTAGTTTGGAATACCTAGTTTGTTGCCTCAAGCCCCTATATATAAAGATACACTAGGGTTATCGACTGATTAATTGACTCTAGCCCATGTAGGCCCACTACACCGGTCCATTATCTTATTGGGCTTATATTAGAACATATATAGGGGTATCTTATATACCCAACATAAACCAATGCAGGGAAAGAATATTCCTCTGAAATGGTTTATCCTCTCATATTTACCCTCATTGGAACATAAAAAATATATATCATTCAAACGGGTTCTGGCACTACGTTCTCGCGGTGCTTCTCCTCCACTATTTCCTGGATTCCTAGTTAGAAAGTTCAAAATCATCAATTAGACTCATCACTATCTCACCATGTGTATTTGGGGGTGGTGGGGCGCAGGGGTGGGGGTGTCAATATCATTTTGCCCACTAGGACGATGCCGACTTAGTCGACCTAAACAACCTGGCCCCAACCTTCATAACCTCCCCCAATAAGTGTTTTAGTTTTGCATATGAGCTGTCTTTGCAAGCCACTACACTTGACTTTCGTTGCCAATGAATTATTCATATGTTTCACATGTCTCGTGTGGTACTTTGTATCGTAGAGCCGACTTAGGTCCTTCACGGGTCCCTTCATGTATCACAATAATGTAAGAATACGGAATAATTACATCCTCAACGTCGTGATCATGGTTAAAAAAAGGGAAATGATATTTACGCCCCTTTTATCACCGGAGACACCCATTTGCTAGTGTACTTTGCAATAAAGCCTCTGGATTTTTCAGACATAAAGTACATGAGCCCCCTTTTTGCCATTGATACACTGACGCTGGGTGTCCCCGGTGATGAAAAGGGGCGTAAATATCACTTCCCTAAAAAAATCCTCTAGCAATTGAAAAATCATTGTAAATTTTTAAAAGTTCACACTTTTTAATTATTTAGATTTTTTAAAGTTTAAAATGAGATGTAAAAAATTCTAATTAAGTACAATTTTGAAAAAAAAAAATAAAAAATAAAAAAATGTAATTTTCCCAAATATTTTTCTCAAGAAAGTCTTGAATTTGGGCAAACTTTTATTATAACTAGTAGCAAACCGGGAATCCATTGGGTATAAACTTATGTTGAAAATGAAGAGAGCTTGAATCCCTAAAATTGCCAAAAAATATGTTGAAAATGACAAGTTTATTTTCCTGAACAGAATCCTGCTTTAGAAGTGTTTTCCTTATATTTAATAAAGGTTTGGTTGCCCCATGTCAACCCATGAATCCAATTAATAAACGTTTAGAGGGTGAGCAATGGCACAACGGTAAGGTTGCTCCATTAAGACTTGGTGGTCACGGGTTTGATATGGGTAAAATAAAATAAACCCCGGCATGATATCCCAGGGAGAACAATTTGTGCAAAGAGGGTGAGAAAGAAAAAGTAGTCTATATTTAATGGTCAGAAGTCTACTAATCGGACGGTGAGATGACTTATGGGACACAACTCTACCTCTTTGGGCCAAAGATGGAGTCGAAAGTCCTTTCAACCCACAGTTCGACGGTTCCGATCAACCAAGGTGGGACCCACTATGACATTGTGGGGAATATCCCAAAAGAAACGAAAAGAAAAGAAAAGAAAAGAAATGTGATGGAACACAACGTAAATAGGTTGTTTCCCAAAAATCATTTCCATAGGATGACCCTAGCCCACCGATCCATAGACGTTTCCATAATATGCAGTTCTTCTAAGATCGGAGGGTTAGGATCATCCTACAGAAGTTAATTTTTGGGCACAACCTATTTACATTTTGGCCCATCACATGGACGGTTTGGATCATCCTACAGCGTGGTCTGTATAGTACATTTTAAAAAATTACGGGACTACAAGGGCTTAAACCATATAAAAACTCCTGTTCGAGACATTTTCAATATTGTAAATAAATTGTTTTACCCGATATTTTCAATTTACTACGAGATAAAGAGCCTTCCATGTAAATTACGGAGATAAGAGGTTATTTTGTTATTTTTAACGGTTCTAATCGCACTCTGGGAGAATCGTTTTGAATCTTAGATTGGATTCGATTGAAACCATTTCTACGTACAATTATCCCCCTTTTCTTCCTCGGACACCCTCTTCTAGTGTAAAAAGGTAGTTGTAAATACACTAAAGGGTGGCTTGAAGAAGAAAAGGGGGCGAATTGGTTGACAAAATTGGGAGATGATTTTTTCGTCCCCTTGTAGAGTAATACACCCCACCTATTAAAATGTCAACAAGAGTTAAAGTCTGCCCACAACAGTGGGGTGTATTATCCTAATGAGAGCTTGATTGAGATAGAGAGAGGCGTTTTAATCATTAAGATAAGAATTTAACATTACAATATGAAAAATTGTAAATCTTAACCGTAGCCTTTGGTTAACTTGACCTACACGTCTAGTTAAAGCTTATTTCCTCTCTCCCCTTACTATAAATACCCCTCTGCCCTTTGCATCTTAGGTTTCATTTTTCGCTCTCTCACTCTCTGTTTATATTTTTTTTCCGCTCTGATTTTCGTTTTGTCTCTACTGTTAATCTCTGCAGTAATTTTTTTACGTCTGATGATAGAACCGAGGAGGATTTCTACTGCTCCGTATCTAAAACAAGGTGAAAACAGTTACAACGCCTCGCATCTTAAGGTAATTTTTTCTTCTTTTTTTGTCGCTTATTCGATCTAGATCTTAATGTAGGGTTTTTACAGTTTTTATCTCTAGATGAGTCTCGATTTTAGTGATTTTCATTGGAATCGGATCTTGAGACCTAGATCTAGTAGGTTCTTTCTTCTTATACTGATTTGTTTCGATTTAAGTCTGTCTATGGGTTTTGGTTTTGATTTCTTTGAAATTTTTGTCTTTGTTGTTTAGGCTAAATTGATTTTGCTTTGTGTATAGGGTTTTAGGATTTCTTGATCCTTTTTTTTTTTCCCAGTTCAGAAGTGTGGTTTTCATGGATATTCAGCTTGTTTCTAAGGATTTTGATCTTGTTTCTGGTCAGGTTTTAGCAGTTTCTTGTTTTCTTGCTCGAAACCCTACGGTTTAGGGGTTTTGATTTTACTTTTTATTCAGAATTGGCCGTTTCATGGATGTTAATTTTGTTTCATGTTTGTTGATCTTGTTTCTTGGCTCGAAACCCTACGATTTAGAGATCACTGTCTTGTTTATTTGTCTAAGAATTGAAGATGTGGTTTTTGTTCAAATACTAGGGTTTAAGGATGCATTATCCTGTCTCTTTGGTCGAAAATCCTAGGGTTTAAGTTTGTAGATCAGGATTTTATGGATCTTACCCTTGTTTTTTTATTTTTTTATTTATGAAAACCCACTGTTATATGGACCCTGATACTAGTTTTTGTTCAAAAAATAGGGTTTAACAACTCTTTATCTTGTCTTTGTGATTGAAAATCCTAGTTTTTAAGTTTGTTGACTAGGGTTTTATGGATCTTGACCTTGTTTTTCTTGATAATCCCAGTGTTATTTGGATTGTGATCGTCTTCTTCTTGATTTCAGAAGATGCCGAGCCCGAGCACCGATCCAATGGATAAGGACGGAGAACCCTTCGAGGAGGTCGATCCGACCGGTCGCTACGGCCGGTATGGCGATTTGCTCGGCTGCGGCGCGATGAAGAAAGTGTACCGTGGGTTTGACCAGGAGGAAGGGATCGAGGTGGCTTGGAACCAGGTCTGGCTTCGAAAATTCAGTGAAGACTCATCAGCAATTTACCGGCTATACTCGGAGGTCCGGTTACTCCAGAGTTTGAAACACGACAATATGATCCATCTCTATAAGGTTTGGAAGGATGAGGAGAACAATACTCTGAATTTCATTACAGAGGTGTGTACTTCTGGGAATTTGAGGGAGTACAGGAAAAAGCACAGGCATGTTTCGATCAAGGCATTGAAGAAGTGGGCGAGGCAGATATTGAGAGGGTTGGAGTATCTTCACACGCATGACCCCTGCATCATACACAGAGACCTTAATTGCAGCAATGTCTTCATCAATGGGAATACTGGACAGGTACATATATTCTTTTTTCGAATCTGTTCCCTTTCTTTGTTTGGTTGAATTTTTTGATACGGGTACCCTCTGTTTATTCTAAGCTTCTCTGTTGGTACTGTTATGACCAATGAAGAGGGGAGTTGAGGATGACGGGTGGCTGGTATCAACTTTGAAGGTTGATTTGGTATCTTAACGAATAAGGTTGCAACTTGGGTCGGATAAGCATCACCCTACTCAAAGATAACCTGGGTCAGAATTAGAAATCATGAGTCCTTGTGTTGGGTCGGGCTAGAGGTTAGAAAACCCGACCCAACCAAGATTGGGTCGGGTTTAAAGAAAAACAACCAGACTCAACTCTTATAGGGTACTATGAGTTTCTTAAATATCTCTTAGACAACATGGTGAATTATTTTGCAATATATTGATATAATTGTTTTCATTGAGGTGATCATGTCCGTGATGTGAGAAAATAGTTTCCAAATTTATGCACTTAATGATATAAAATTAGAGATTTTTGGTGTGAAGATTTGTTGTTTTCTACAATCTTTGAAATTAGTCGCTCTATAGGATTCGGGTTTCGGAGACCCACGTCCTACTGAACTGAAACTAAGAGCGCTTTCTTATGACACGAGATACAACTGAACCATTCTACTTAGTTGAAAGTTGATAATATTGGCTGATGATTTTGTGAAAGTTTCCTTTGAACATTTTCCATTCACTCTTTATTGAATCATCGTGGTTCTAGTATAGTAAAATGAGAGAAATTATATGATGAATTGCTGTACAAACACGTAAAGGTGTACGGACATGAGAAGGTGGTACGGCCATCATCCCACCCTTGATATTTGATCCAACCAGTAGCTTCTCAAGTGAGTTGCTGCTGGATCAAATATCAAGGATGGCATGGTGAGTAAGAGTTTGTATGCCATTTCATCAGATAATTTCTTCTAGTATGAATACGGAGGTTTCAATTGATTCATAGGGCCTCAACGTGAGAATTCTGATCAACAGTAAACAAAATCGCTAAACAATAAAAACCCGACCGGACCCAACCCAACCAGAGAAAAATATCTGAGATAAGGTTTGGAGTCTCGAGTTTTCCCATAAAGAACTAGACCCGACCCACCCGACCTGAGTTGCAACCCTATCGACGAATGATTTCTGTCATGTACCATTTTGGTCTGATATTGATTATCTCATAAATGATTAAGAAACAAATTTGAGCATTACATTGATCTGTTCTTGGTTGCTATTGCAGGTCAAGATCGGTGACCTTGGGCTGGCGGCGATTGTGGGGAAGAGCCACTCAGCGCACTCCATGCTGGGTACACCAGAGTTCATGGCGCCAGAGCTCTACGAGGAGAACTACACTGAACTAGTAGACATATACTCATTCGGAATGTGTGTGCTTGAAATGGTAACACTTGAGATTCCCTACAGCGAGTGCGACAGTGTGGTGAAGATATACAAGAAGGTGACATCAGGGGTGAGGCCTCAGGCCATGAACAAGGTCAAGGACCCAGAAGTGCGGGATTTCATCGAGAGATGCCTGGCCCGTCCCAGAGCAAGGCCCTCGGCCACAGAGCTTCTCAAGGAGGACCCCTTCTTCGAAGGTCCCGGGGAGGATCTCTACTCCTGCTCCACTGAGAATGGGGTTTGATTTGAGTTGATTGAAGGGTAAATTACATTTGGTTATTGTGTTGTTTTTTGGTGGGTTTTGCTGGGGCAATTTTTTGTTTTGGAATAGGGTATTTTGTTTGGGGTTGCTAATGCGAAGGTAACTGTAAATAGGAATGTGCAGTGGTCCTTGTCTTCTTCTTTTGTGTATATGGGCCCTTACAGTTTACACGACACATACAACATTTACTAATACACAAATTAAAGTTGAAGGTCGTCCTTTATATATATGAAGGTTTTTTATTTTGTTGTTTCGTTTTCTTCCCTTTATTTGAGAAATGTAACCTCTTTGTATACGTATAAAAAACATTCATCTGTTGATGAGCGACTTTGTTCATATATTACGTGTAAAAGCATTCTTTTGTCGTTGAGAGACTTTGTTCATATACTACTTGTAAAAGGTTTCTTCTGTCGTTCACTTTGGGGCATTTTGTTCTTATTATTCTATTCTTTGTTCTACTTTTATTGCTATTAATTATTTCTAGGAGGAAAAATTGCCGATGGGGGACACAATTTTGAAAAATTGTTAAAGAGGGTTCATATCCCCCTTTTGAGAGTTTGAGGACCCGATTTAGAGGGTTGATAACCCCCTTTTAGAGACTTGATAACCCCCATTTCGTCCCTCTCTAACAATTTTTCAAAATTGTGTCCCCCTTTGGCAATTCTCGTATTTTGGTGTCCCCCATTAGCAATTTTTCCTTATTTCTATTCGGTTAGGCTTTCCTTTTCCTTAACAAAGAATAAGAATGCTGAATGTGTGTGCTTATTTAGTGGGTCACTTAACCAAGAATAAGAATGCTGAATGTGTCTGTTTATTATGTGGGTCACTCCTCTGTTGTCCGTCCTGTTTTAAGCCCTTCCCAGCTTCATGTTTGGATTCTGAGAAGCTATTGTGAATCCAAAACTGATTATTAGACCCGACCAAACTTATGCTTAAATTTGAGTCCAATAATCAGTTCTGGACTCATAATCGATTCTCAAAATCCAAAACAAATAAATAGGGCTTAAACCTAAATACGAGTCCAATAATATTCAGTTTTGGACTCAATTCTTTCTCAAAATCCGAAACAGTTTTGGACTCGATCAAGGCATAGTTTCGTCCTCCCAACTTATTACAAAATGTGGTTTGGTGGAGCAGAAGATACTAGGAGAGACAGCTTTTACTTTTTCTTCCTTTTTTGATGCGGGGGCCTACATAATCGACTTTCCAGCACATATAAGTTGCGCATAGCATGACTCTGTCTCGGGTCTACTTGGCTTTTTAGCTTCACGGGAAGGCCCATAGATTCATTCATTAAACGACCAAGTTGTAGGACTCCATGGATCGAAATGTGCCACATGCTCGTGCCCAAGTGGGGACTTATGCGAGGCTTTAAGATCACATTACATTGTTTGTATTTAATGTTGGGCACAGCAATAGTGATATTGTAGCATGCTAGAGTTTAAGGGATATGTCACGCCTCAGGCAGTGATCATGGCCCCAAACATGATAGCGCCACATACATGCAAAGTGAACTCTATAAGCATGTAAGGCTAAGCAAAAAATAATTCAGATCCATTCTCGGTATTGTCCATTGTCCATAGAAACAAGGTCATAAATAAGGTGAAATAAAGTTTAAAAATCTCCCTCTCATCCCAAATTTAAACTAAACAATAATATCTCACAACTGTAACTGAAACCAAATGCGCACTACTTAAATGCAAATCAAAGAGACTAGTGATCAGGTAATAAGATTTAAGCTCCCGCGATGTCTCTACCAGGATCCAAATCTGAAAATATAAAGTCCACGGGTGAGCTAACGCTCAATAGATTAATAATGTATCACTTTAGCTGGGTCTAAGAATGCCAAGAAAATAAGAGGTCAGAGCGACAGAACATTATTACAGCAAAGTGAAAAATGACTAGCACAATCACATACTTCACAAGCCAATGGTTAGGGATTTCACATGCATAGCCAAGGCACTGGTATACTGAAGTCAAAACAAGTCACTTAACACAGTTGGAATATTCAAATGTTCACATTTCACAATCTAACAAGGATCAAAGGTATCAAAAGTGAATCACACACTGAACAATAACACTTCAGGGTGATGACCCTGGTCCACATAATACCACAAAACACTGTGGTTCCAAAAGACACGCTATGTCTCACCGGCGCCCGGTGGTCAACCGCATCAGAACTCATTCCTACACAAATACCAGTCCACAGGGCTGACGTATATTTCCTGTGGGTGGGATCTACATAGTTGCCAACGCATTAATGCCCCATTGGCGGGACGGCTGACAATTCAATCTAAGCCTCCACAAGAAATGTCCATAGAAAAGTGAGCAATACGTATGAAATTATAGGCGAAACAAGTGTCCATCAAGAGTCGTAACTGAAGTCATCACAACCACAGATGTAGTTTTATCAATAGGGAGCTCAATATCAAAGTTGTGGAGATAGTTCAAAGGAACATAGAACATGGTGAACACAAGCATGCTAGACCCGAATCCAAGTATGAGGCGGTTATTCATAAGGGTTCACATATATCTGAATACATACATGATCATAGGTACGAGGGAAACACAATATAGAATGTTTGAGATATCAAAATACTAAAGTAACACAGTATTACTTACCTCGAAGTCTCGAACGAAAATCTTAACGTTTTTCGCGATTCAAACTTCGTCTACCTACAATTCAATTTAGTGGTATGAATATAGGTCCAAAACATAACAAATAAATGCAAAAAAAATGAATTTAAGGCACCCAAGACGGGTGGACACAGGTTCGGTCGACCGGCCCAATAGTCAGAAATTTTATCAAAAAATCCAACTCGATTAGTTTCTCAACTCTCAGCTTGCACTCACATTCCGTACCGGCCCATCCCCTCCGGCGCCGTAGGGAGTCGACGCTCCTATTCTAACTCCCACTTTTATTTATTCATTCTCACTGTAGTTCAGATTGGACAATTGATATAGTATTTACAGTAGATATTCATTGTATGGTTGTTTATCTGGATTTGCTTATGAAATTATGCTAGTTAGCTTGCTTTGTATATTTCATGGATGGTTGGATTGCCTGGCATGTTTGTGGACTTAGGTTTGTGGATGTCCGGTCTTGTCCCGTGCCTGGGCCCAGGTTGTGACAAGTTCTTTCCACAGTTCCCTTTTTCACTTAAAAGTATTAATTTTCCACTTGTTTTACTTGTGTTACTCTATTTAGGCCTAAAAGGCTCCTTTGATGCAAAGGAATCCTATTTTATGGGGATACTCTTTGGACGGAAAGAAAGATTTATGGGGTTGGACCCATGCTTGGAAAGCAACATCCTTTCCTCAATTTCCACAACTAATTTAAGAATTTCTAGTAGCGTGACTCATGCTTGGTGAAGCAGATAGACAAGCATGTACCAGCTTGCATTCAAAAGCTCCAAAATAAAAGCTTTGGTTTCTCCAAATACACCTCATGTTTCTTCTTGTTCTGTGATGAGGTTGGCATTTTATTTTACATAGTTTTCTAAATTTTGTCCTGAGTGAAACTTGAAATCATCTTTGGCATTTTATATGATATGATATTGTAAACATCATATCTTTTCCTTATCCCATTGTTTATTCTGATGGTCATCTTTGTGATTATCCCATTGTAAACATTCGTTTTTTTTTGTCCTTATCCCATTTTAAATGATATGGCATTTTATCTTGATGATTATTTTATAATTTATTCTCATACTAAATTTCTCTTACCTGATAGTTTAGACTCTGAGCTTTGCTCTTCTCTTCTGCTTTGGACTGTGGCCTTGTTGTTGTATCTTAGATTTCTGTTCCAATAAATTGCATCTTACCCAGTAAAAAAACAAAAGGGAAATGATATCAGCACAACCATGTTTTGATAATTCCACTAACCCATCTTGTCTTTTTATTTAAAGAGCTGTCAAAGGTTATTGCAGTTCCCAAAAAAGCTCTCACAAGCCAATTAAAAAAGACAGGCTGTGTTTGTGCAATTATTAAAAGTGGTTGTGCTGATATCATTACCCAAAAAATCTGAACTCTGCTGTTATTGCATGCTACTTGATTGTTAGAATAATTTAAATCTCAAACAAGAAGGCAGTAACTTCCTAGTATGAAGAACATAACACATAAAAAGACATAATTTGGAATCATTTGAACATTGGTCATGTCAATTTCCCATGATAAATTAGGATTTTGGAAACCACGAAGGAAAACGTCTGCATCTTATGCAACAAAACAAAAGAGATCAGCATATAGGAGAAATCTCTTACTGTCAACATTATAAATTCCACAATCTTCTTATCCATTCAATTTTCAGTGACCCAAAAAGCTATGAGAATGAAGTCAAGAGGAGATTTCAGTCTGTTGTTACTATGGTTGCAGTATATCACAACTTTCAATCTCATTTTTGGAGTCTGCAGAGGTGAGTTATCAGAAACCAATTCTCTTATCAATTTCTTTCAAACAATTGACCCGAAAAACTTGTTAAAAATTGGATGGAATGGGTCTATGCCCGATCGATGTTCCGGTCAGTGGATTGGCATAGAATGCAATTTAGAGACAGATACTTTAACAGAGATCAGGCTTGAAAATTTGAATCTGGGAGGTATAATCGATGCAGATTCGCTGTGCAGACTCCCGTCTCTGCGAGTTCTTAATTTAGCAAAGAATCATATTGTTGGGAGTATTCCCGATTCGATATCAAATTGTATAAGTATGACCCATTTGAATCTGAGCAGCAATTTTCTGCGTGGGAGGATCCCTTCGTCTCTAAATAACTTGAAGAATCTCAAGAGCTTGGATATTTCTAACAATAGCTTATCAGGACCTGTTCCAAATTTCACACATGAACTTGAGCTTATGTACTCGTATACAATGGTATCAAGTGTAGAAAAAAGCAGATCAAAGTATGTCAGCCATATGGGAAATAAGCGAATAAATGAGACGGGTAACATTACGAATAACTCCACTGGTTTTCAGTCAGAAACGCCCTCTAATTCCACAAACGAGACAGATAAAAGTCATGAAACAGAAATGGGATTGGGATGGGTTTTTAACTATGCCTTTTTAATTATGGTGATTGCATGTTTTGCGCTGTTGATTTTCATCTCCAACAAAAAAGAACCTAAAGTAGCACAAGATGATCAGGAGTGTTTGCGAGAGAGTCCTATCAAGATTATGACGGTTGAGGAAAAAGAGGATACCAAGCCAGGGGAGGAAAATTCAGAGCTCGTATTTTTTTCCGATGAATGTGAGAGATTTAAGATAGATGATCTCTTTGGATCTGCAGCTGATCTACAGGGTCAAAGCCTTTGGAGCAGTCTTTATAAGGTAACATTGAAAAATAATACCATTTTTGCTGTCAAGAGATTAAAGAAGTTGCAGGTCTCCATCGAGGAATTCAGACGTACAATGTCACGGGTTGGGAGTTTGAGGCACCCAAATCTTCTACCTCTTGTTGCTTACCATTCTTCGAATGAAGAAAAACTTCTCATCTACAGATATCAAAGGAATAGAAGCTTGTTATACCTGCTAGAAAGTAAGTTTCTGATATTTGTTGTTTTTTTAAGACAAACACCACCAAAGTTCTGATATTTGTTGGTTTTTTAAGATAAAAACACCACCAAAGTTCCAATATTTGTTGATTTTTTAAGATAAAAACACCAACATAGTTCTGATATTTGTGGTTTTTTAAGATGAAAACACCACCAAAGATTTTGATGTTAGCTGGTTTTTAAGATAACTGAACACCACCAATCTCATCTTCGTGATATTTCTCACAGAATTGTGCTGTTTTCATTGTGAAGATTATGCAGATGGTAAGAGAAACTTCCCATGGACACATCGACTATCAATTGCGAATGGGATAGCAAGGGGATTAGACTACATATACAAGGAAGAAAGAGAGGAGAGTTTCCCTCATGGGAATCTCAAGCTTTCTAATATCTTATTAGGCGAGAATGAAGAACCATTAATCAGTGAATATGGGTTTCAGAAATTTCTTGATCCGAAAAGAGCATTACTCTATTCCTCCAATGGCTATATAGCTCCTGAGAAAAGGTTAACAGAAAAGGCGGATGTATTCAGTTTTGGTGTTATTCTTCTTGAGTTACTGACGGGAAAAACAATAGAAAAAAGTGGCTTAGACCTTATCAAATGGGTTAAGGCCATGGTAAGCGAGGAATGGACTGGCGAGGTTTTTGACAAAGAGGTGTATAAAGCAGGGAAGCAGGGGGCATTTCCATTGCTCAATATTTCTCTGAAATGTGTGTCACAGTTGCCCGAGAATCGCCCAAATATGGCAGAGGTATTGGAAAAGATTGAAGAGGTCACGAATGCACAAGATGACTTTTCATTCTCATCTACCTCTTCTGTCGAATCTAATCAACAGTATGGCTGTCTACTTCACATGGTCATACCGGAGGGCTGGGAAACTCCTGGATCGAACCAATGAAGAATATATCACATAGTTTTGGTGCAACATTTAGTCTGAGTTGTCTTGATATCATGTTTTCCTGTTCAAAAGGAAAACCCATGTGTTATATTTTAGGATCACAAATTATACCATTACCACAAATAAAGGTGATCATCGATTGTTGTATAGATCTTCTATCTTCAACAAAAAAAAATTTCAAGTTCCAAAATTGAGTAAGCATACATTAGTCCAAAAAATCACCATTCAACACCTATAATGTAAAAGTGCTTCTAAAAATTTGCTTACTTGACAGCCATAGATTGCACGAGGGATAACTCCTGATCCCAAAGAATTGTCTCATTCAGTTTGGATTGCCAGTGTCGATTTTAGGCTCTCCAGTATGTATCTCTAAGCGGGACTTAATCTGCTATTTAGAAAAGAACAGAGAATGAGAGAATGGCCTTTGTTTTTAAAAAAAGTGCAAAATGGTGTTATCCTTCAACAGAACAAACTCAGAAAGCAAGGCAATCCAAAGTACTAGGTACTGCTTGCAAGGCAAAATCAGAACAAACTCATAAGCCTTGTCAAACAGCCCTGTACCTCCCAAAAAATTGACCATAGCAGCATAGTGTTCCTCTCTCGGTCAAGTGTTCTGGTCTGTTGCCATCGATGAAAATTACCTCCAATCCTCACTAACCATGCCTTCATGCAATCAAGCAGGAAGAACCGCCAGAAAAGTAACATAATTTGGCCTCAACCCTTCATCAATCATTAGATGAAAGAGCTCCAAAACCTCTAATACTAGTTTGCTGCCTATAACCAGAGATCGAAGCAGTCCATGTAATGACATTCCTCTCAGATGAGTTATCAAACATGGGGACTGCTGCATTTGAAGTAAATATTATTGTTGGAAAATTTGTTGAGGGTACTGTTGATGATAGAAAACAGAAACTTGTTGCTTCAAGGCGTGATATCACTTTCCTTAAGACAAGATTCGCCCCCACTAGTAGTGTGCAAAGGGGATCCGCGAATTGCCTCCAAGATACAATGAAGCCTAGTAGGGAAGCCCTACTAATGTTTGATGACGCGTAGCACTAGCGGAATCAAACCCGAAATGCCCTTCCGAAATTTCAAGCCTTAGAGAAATCTATAGATTCTGTTTCTGCAGAAAAACAGTATCTAGAACAGTAAACAAAAGAAAAACAGTATGTAGAAATACTTGGGGATTTTTGTAGGAGTGTAGAAGAGAGTGTAAAATCAGTGAGAATTGCCAATTCGATTTCTATATTAAATGACTGAAGTTTGCACATATTTTATAGACCATCTGGTGACTTTTCAGTGTGAAAAACACCTCTACAGGGCACCTTTCCAGAATGTTTGAAATTTGACCGTTAGATCGCACCCATTGATTTTGAATGGTCCTGATCGATTCTAGAGGTGACTGTTGGTTTGAGTAAAACCTCTCTCCAACCCAGTCATCGTTAGATCAACCATCTATGGTGTGGATCGCACCCCCTTGGCACATGACCGTTGGGGGAAGGGACACAACCCATTTGATCACACCCTTTGACCGTTGGAGTCATGGGCCCGTTGGGCCGACCGTTAGGCCCGAACCGAAGCCCAACCCAACTGAACCGTGCAAAGTGCGCTTAAAAAAGCGCCAATAAAGCGCCACTATGCGCCCTATAGCCCATTGCCCACGCCGCGCGCGCGCGTGCGCGTGTGCGAACGGTGCGTTGCACCGTCCCGCGGGTCCAACCATGGGTTCAACCCAATGTGCAATCAACAAGAGTTAGAAAAGGTAGTGCTTTATAAGCCCTTCTCTTTCTTTTCTCTCATCCGATGTGGAACTATCTTTTTCAACTACACTTCTACATCCTTTTGTAAAAGCAAATATTTCCAAGAAAACATTTTCTTTTTCCCAAACGCTTTTGATAAAACATTTTCCAAAACACTAAAACATGTAATATACATGATTTTGAAAATGCAAAATCACTAACAATATTCACGAAAGAAACTTTCAATGAGTTTACACTTAATTTGGCTCTAAATATATAATGTGAATACAGATGTAGGAGTAATGGTACTGTTTGTCTGTTAATTGAATAGCTGGTTATTGGGAAGGAGAAGTATTGGTAATGTTTCTGTGTTGAAGTATACATGATTAAATAACACCAACTCTAACAGCTTAAGCTTTTGCAGTAATTGCCTGTTTAACATGGTATATTGCCTCACGGCAGGTCCTGGGGTCAAAACCAAACAACTCCTTAATATTAAAAATGCATGTGTACGGCCAATCCCAAAAAGAGGAGCCACCTGTAATGGGGAGTGTTGAACTATAAATGATTGAATAACACCAACTCTATCAGCTTAAGCTTTTGGAGTAATTGGTTGTTTCACATTCTGCTTGTCATTCGAATAGCTGGTTTGATTGGTTAGGCCTTATAGGAATTGGGTATTAAATGCCTTTATTTCAATCAGTGTGTCACCAAACTGGCACATGCCTTAAAGACCAACACAAATGTGAGCTGTTCCGGTTTCAAAGCAGCCCGTTGCATTCTATCATTAAGATTCAGATCCTCTTCTTCTACACCCTTATGCACATACCTCCAAATCACTGCATTTCATGAAACTAAACTTCGTTGGAGAATTTTATCGAAAAGTTGGTGGGCAGTTTTTAAATCTGTATTTTTTTGCATATAATATAACCAGCTTAGTTCTCAGATATTGATCAGAAGCTAATCCAGTAATTACCATACGTGCATGTATTCGTCAGCCTCGTTTCAATTCTCTCAGGTTTATGCAGTAAACAAGGCTTCACGAGTATGAGGTCCTGCTCTAGGGATCATGTGTCTCCCAAGACCCATCAATTGCAAAAATCCGCCTCGTGTATTTTGTCTTAAGGTCATCAGAACCCTAGTTGTTCTACCATTTTTTTTCCTTGTTATTATAAAGATTGGGCAGCTGTCTTGATCCCTATTGTAACATCTTTCTTATTTAATACACTGTTAGGTGCACCCCTACTAGGGTTGCAACTTAGGTCGGGTTGGGTTGAGCTTTTGCTAAAAAATGAATTGGAATCAACCCTCTTGTTCCCTATTCTAGCATCTTTCTTATTTAATACACTCGTAGGTGCCTGCCTAACTAGGGGTGCAACTTAGGTGGGGTTGGGTTGAGCTTTTGCTAAAAAATGAACTGGAATCAACCCCGACCCGGCCCAATTTTAAGGTAAAAGCTCAACCTGAATTTCAAAAAATCGACCCGACTTGCACCCTAGTGCCTAAGGGTTAACTTACCCATCAAAATAAAAGAACAATAAATTGGGAGTATCAGGTAATTTTAATTCGCTGCTGGGAAAGGTACGGAAGAAAACCAGAACTGAAAATGGAGAGAGAGAGAGAGAGAGAAAGAGAGGTGGTTTAGTAGAAGGAAAATGAGAAAAAGTAATGCCGTAAAAGGGACCATGACACATACATGTGTACAGTGAAGGGACCTATAATTGGGCTGTGACTCGCACTTCCGGCACATACATGCATACAGTGAAGGGACCATTGTTATAGTCGGGAAATAGGGGCAAAAGGTTTTGGTGATCCAACAAGTTTAACCAATGGATGTCCTTGTTTCCCTTGAATGTCAGATACTCATTTTCTGCTCTTAATTTTTTAATTATGCATTTGTGACCCACTAAACAGAATGCTAAGATCATTTATGATATTGTTTACACTTATTTTGGGTTTCACCGGTCATGAATAACCGGACCAACAAGTGACCGTCCATGTGGGTTGGGTCAACTTAATTACTTGCCACGATAGCACTTAATGGACATACATGGAAATGTGTATGAGAAGGCGGCAGTTATTGAAGATATCCATTAGCGCACGTTCACCCTAAAGAAGACAATCTGTCAAATGGGACCAAATTGGCAGTTATTGAAGATATCCATTAGCGCACGTTCACCCTAAAGAAGACAATCTGTCAAATGGGACCAAATTAGCACGATACTATATGTGAACGAACTAAGACGTGGCATGTCAGTTGCCAGTCATACGATGGAGGACATCAAAATAAGGTAACACATTATGGGTAGTTACCAAAAAAGTTTCCCTCAAAGCAGAACGTGGGGTAATGAGGAGTGGTTACCTGAATAAAGTTATATAAGGAGGCATCTATCTCCAAGGAAGAGGTCTCGGAACTAAATCCAAAATCATTTGTTAGCATTTTATCTTTATCTTTCCGGTCCATGTTCCTTTACTTTTCCAGTAGCTGTAGCTATAGCTGTAACTCGGAATAAGGAATCAATGGATTCATCTTCCCTGGTGAGTCTCTCTCTAGTTTGTTTTATCCCTCGCACTGGCGCTGGGTCTGTGCTCGTTTTATTGGTTTGGTTTGAGTCGGACGGTCTGTTGACCCTGATGGTTTTCCACACCCCGTGCGTGTGGGGCACCTCCTTTCATCACTCTTGAATTCCTTTTGTTTTGTTTTGCATTGCATAAGTGGATAAACGTCGTGCTTCCCACATAAAAAGCCATTTCCATCTGTGTGAAGGTAGTGGAACCCAGGGAAGAACTGTCATTCCCCTCTTCTTCTCAATTGCCTGAAATCCAATCCCATGGGATGGAAAAGGGTAGGATGATGCCACTTGTCCTTGAAGTTTTTGTAAATTGGAAATAAATTTGGGGAAAAAGGGAAACGTCCAAATTAGGTGATGTTGGAATTTTAGAAAGGTTTATTCGCCCTTAGATTGTGGACGTGTGTCCACTCCAATTTTTAGAAATCCACCAATTAACCAACATATGACACATGTCCCCTTCTAGTTTTGCAAAGAATCTCACAAAATCTTAAAAATCCTCACAAAATTGGAAAATAAGAGAAAAAATAACATGGGCAGGTTTTCCCATGCAAGGGAAAATGTGTGGGAGAGGAGAGTGAAAATGAAAGCCAATCGGAATTTTGGGAGATTTTGCAACTAGTTTTGATTTTAATTTCCAATTCTTTCTTCCTGATTTTTCATTAACATTTTAAGCCCAATATTGTAATAAAAATTCCAAATGTAATTATTTAGATTAATGTGAGCCGTCGATTTTTAACGACAACCCATTTTCCCAAAAATGAAGCAAATTGGCGATGCGATTATATCAACCAACTTGATTAATTTTGGATTGATGGTTCAACCATTAAACAGAGAACATGACCTTGGATAGGATAGAATGAAAGAAAATGATCCATGTAGACGAACCCAACTAGCGTCATGATTAGACTTAGTCAATTTGAGCCGGGTAGATTCTTTCACCTTCTTCATGAAAATTTTCTAAAGGATTCATTAGCCGACCCCAACTAGTTTGGGACAAAGGCTTAGTTGAGTTGAGGTTCCAGCCATTAAAATATGGATTTGAAACCAATTAAGGTATTTAAAACTCCATTGTTATTAATTATTGGATTTAATAATTTCAATGACTCATATTTACCCACATTATCAGTGGGTTTTCACAGGAGCTTTTCCCCAATTAAGTGATCCAATGTTTAATTTGAGTAGGGATTGAAACCAATCCATTTAATTTTGATCAAATGACCCTAAATTAGTGATAAAAACACCCAAATTAATCTCAGTCCTTGATTTGATGATTTAACAAAAATCGAGTCTCAGGATGGAATTAGGGCTCGGGCTGCGAAGTGACCCTAGGTAATTTCAACTTGATTAGCAATTGGTGGGGTTGGATCATGGTTTAGATGACCCAAAGTTCATAATTTTATGGTAATGGGTATCTCACATGATTTAGCATAACAAACGGGGGCCCTTTACCAATCTTCCAGGTCAAACTAGCTTAGCGGGAAAGTTCGCCTTCTTTCTTGGAAGGGCCTAATAGCGCCCAGTGATATAGTGGAGGAAGATGGGGCCTTCTTCGTATCAGGAGTTGTTTGCTTAATCTTCAACTTTCCGAACTTCTGAACCTATTTTATAGCCTCTCTACTGATGCCATTATGTCGCACTTCCGTTTTGAAGCTGAAATTGATGTGAATGATCATGACAGCTCTTCCAATCGCAAATGACTTTTTTTTGCTCTATCCCTGTCTTTTTAAAAGAGCTCGCAAGCAACAATAGTAGTCTCAACCCGGAGATGAAGGATTTGAGTGTGATCCTTCGACATTATTGAAGAGAGAGGGGTTTGACTTGAAGCCTTGAAATAGAGTCCCATCCGCCTCCCTGGCTCCACGCGTCGACCTCCCATTGGAATAAGCAGAAATTTATGAGTGAGCTTGTGATGATCCGGAAGGATTTCACCGAACCCAAGAGGACGCTAGTTTTTTTTAATCGATTTCAGTAAGTAGTGCCACCCAGAAAATAGAAAAGCCCCGGCCCAGCCCAATCTAGCCTCTTTCATGGTATGTGAAACAAAAACAAGGCCTTGCTACATTGGTTGGACATTCGCATCCGACTCTGGCTGGTAGAGAATCGGTTTCATCTCCTCTAGAAGGGATGGGAATTCGAGGGAAAGAAAGACTAGAAACGGAAAAGACGAAAAGAAGGTCTGTTGCGGGAGAGGTGCTTGGATGGCTCCCAATCTTCACTACTCTGGATTCGTCCGCCCGCCTTCTTTCCCTTTTCTTTCTACTCAACAACTAGGTAGAAGGAGGATTCAGTATCGATTTCCTATAAATTGGGGCTGAAAAGCTCCCTTTTATGGGATACCGGTGGTGGATTTGATCTGGCGGCAAGCAAGTGACGCCTCCGAAACGTCAACTTGAGAGCCTTTGGAACTGGACTCAACAACGGAGTGTGAAAATTAGTGAAATTCCATGAATCATCTGTGGAATATTTTAAGTTAGAGTGTAGCAAAATGGGGGTGTCTACAGTGTACCACCTTGTTTGCTCTAACTTTGATGCAGTTCTACCCGTTGGAAATCAACACTCGATCCCATAGAGTGGCTGTGCAAAATGATATGCCCCCAAAGGATTATGGGCAAGCTATGTTGAACGAACTAGAAGATTTATCAGAAGAAAGACTGACGGTATTGGATAACCTTCAAGCCCAGAAGTTGAAAATGGCAGAGTCATATAACAAGAAGGTCAAAAGTAAAACCTTAGCATAAAACAACCTGGTTTGGAAAACCCATTTGCCTTTAGGTACAAAAGATCTGGCCTATAGAAGATGGTCACCAAAGTGGGAAGGACTATTTGCCATTCATGAAGTTGTGAAGGAAGGCGCATATCACCTTAAAGACCTAGATGGCAAGATCCATGATCTGTCTTTCAATGCCAAGTTCTTAAAGCCATATTATCATACTTTGTGGGAGACTATGGAGAAATCAGATAGAGGCATAGATTGATTAAGTGGAAATTAGGATGGCCAAACTACCAGGGCGTTTACGAGAGTTTACATCCACTACCCAATACAAGAAAAGGCCAGCGGCGTCATGGCCTACAGTGTTTTAAAACGAGATCCTAAGGCCAATCCCAGGTGAGTGATGTTCCTTCTTCACATACTAAGCTCTGGGGAAACAGGGATGCCTGTTATTGAAATTCCAACGCCCATTTCTTGTTGATAATGGGCAGACGGGTTTCTTACCTCCACCTGGTATTGTGAGGATCTGAAGAGAGTCAATGACCTTATACCGAGAGACACCGGACCCAGTCGAAGTAAAGGTAATTAACCACAAGCGTACCCTTATCCTCTTCACCCACAAAATTTAAATCATGCATTTTTTGGGATGACTTAATTAGATGAATAAGATTGTTTCATCGACCAATATTTGGATTGTGGTCCCATCCATGGTTGGACCCATCAGAAGGCCAATTCTAAACCATCACATGCCTCATGAATGATGGATAACAAGTTTGATAGTAAGGGTGCGTTTGGATAACAAGTTCCTCTTCTAAAAAAAATACGAATAAAGGGGTTAAGCCTCTATCTCAATGGCAAAGGCTTTGCTATCCGACCTTGAGGTCGGAGGTTCAATCCTAGATTACCTGCCAAAAAAGGGTTGTGTTTGGATTGCTAGAATTATGAATCACAATAGACATAACATTCCATTCTTATTCCTCCCGTAAATAAAATTTTCATATACATTCTAATGTTTCGATAAGCATTAAGGTTCGTCAAGATCTGACGGTTCCTCAAGTTTTCTCAAAAGAGGAGAGTGGAGAAGAAGAGGATGATGATGCTAGCGAAGATTGAAGGACCAGAAGGTGAATGTCTGAGAGAGAATTTGGCTAGGGTCAAGGTTTTAAATTTCTGTTTCGGGGGTAGTTTCGGTCCTCACCGAAACAGAAATTTTAGCCAAAATCCAGAAATTTCGGCCGAAATTCGCTAAAGGGGCTCGAAAAGTCATTTTTGGGTTGAAATTTAAGCCGGTAATTTCTGTTGAAATTTGGTAAAGGAATAAAAATTAATATCTTATAAAAAAATTCGACAAAATTTCCGAAATTTCGGCAACCGAGAATTGGTTAAATTTTGGCAATTTCGGTTTCGGTCCTCACCGAAATCCGAAATTTCCCCTTTTCTACCTGGGGCTTCCGTTTACACCCCGGAATCAACGGAGACAATATCAAACGCGGATTCTGATTTCCAATTCCAGCAATCCAAGGACTACCATAAGGAATGGTATTTTTAAATGACTAAAATGCCCTTTACTTAAATGGCCAAAATACTCTCTTAGGTTGCATTGCAAGCAAAACATATACAAGATTAGAAGAAAAAAAAAGAAGCATCGAAAGGATGAGGGGAACCAAAAGCAATACCTTCCGTCCATCCCACCCCTTCATTCTGTATATTTTTTTATTTATTTATTTTTATATTGTTTTATAAATTTATATTTTTTCTACAAATCCAAAAACCTCCTCTCGTTTGAAACCCAACCCAAACCAAACCCATCATCACACAACATTTTTTGTATTTCTAAAGACAGGAGGCTCGCCAACCTCTCTCTTTCTCTCTCTCTCTCAACTTACACCTTCTCTCTCTATTTCTCTCTCCATCTTAGAATTGGTTTCAATTTATCTTTCTTTTTATCCATTGACTCGACGGAAGAAAAGAAAGGGGAGGGGGGCTTTTTGGGAGTATGAACAGGCCTTTTTATTTTCTTCATTTCTCATCTAGGTTTATTCAATTGGTATGTTTTTGGGTGGGTTTTTTGTTTTGAGCTGCAGATCTCTGTCCGTTGATTCTGGAATCTGATCTTTGTTGGGGTCTTATTTTTCTTTGCTTGTTGCGTTTTGAAGGATTCAGGTTTAGTTGATCCATGAAGGATCGAAGTTACTGGATTGAATTCAAGTAAACCCATTTGGTTCTGATCGTCTGATTTGGGGTAACTTCTCGAACAAGGTATTATTTTGATGGTTCTATCAGTTCCTTTTCTGCATTTTGATTTATGGGTTTCCTTTTTTGGGGGGTCTATTAGGCTCTTATCTTTCAGGGCATTCATTTTCTCATAGAATTGTATGTTCTTGCTTGGATCTAATGTGGAATGTCTTGTTTGCTATTGAATTGTGTAAATGATTGGAATCAAAATTTTAGACGAATAAGGACTGGGTTTTCTTTTTCTCTTTTGAATTGGGTGTATTCATTTTGAGTGTTTGAGTTTTTGATTTTAAAATTTTGGTTGTTGATTAAATTCAATATAGATAAAAATGGAATCAGATCTTGGAAAGCTCTTTGTTGGTGGAATTTCATGGGACACGAACGAAGATCGTCTCAAAGAGTATTTCATGACATATGGGGAAGTGGTGGAGGCTGTGATCATGAAGGATCGAAACACGGGTCGTGCCCGTGGCTTTGGTTTTGTCATCTTTGCAAACCCAGCTGTTGCAGAGAGAGTTGTTATGGAGAAACATATAATCGATGGCCGGACTGTGAGTATTCCATAAAAAATATTCTTATTTTTGGTGTTATGATTGTTCAAAACATAGTTCTACATTTTGATTTTATTATCTTGTTTTGAATTATATGAATTCTAAAAGATTCAATCCTCTTGGGCATTGTGAATGTTAAAACATCATTTCGAGAAATGGGTTTTCATTATCTGATTTTGATCTTCAAAAAATTGTTAGGTTGAGGCGAAGAAGGCTGTCCCTAGGGATGATCAGCACATTCAGAGTAAAAACATTAGTAATGTCCATGGATCGCCTGGTCTTGCTCGCACAAAGAAGATATTTGTAGGAGGTTTAGCATCCACAGTAACAGAGAGTGATTTCAAAAAGTATTTCGATCAGTTTGGAACAATCACCGATGTTGTGGTTATGTACGACCACAACACCCAAAGGCCAAGAGGTTTTGGATTCATCACTTATGATTCAGAGGATGCTGTGGAGAAAGTGTTGCTGAAAACTTTCCATGAATTGAATGGTAAGATGGTTGAGGTCAAGAGGGCTGTCCCCAAAGAGTTATCCCCTGGGCCTAATCGAACTCTGTTAGGCGGGTATAACCATGGTCTGAATAGGTTCAATAGCTTTCTAAACAGCTATGCACAAGGATATAATCCAGGCTCCGTTGGAGGCTATGGAATGCGTATTGATCGTAGGTTTGGTCCAATTGCTCCTGGTCGAAGTGGATTTCCTCCGTTTGGTCCTCCTGGTTATGGGATGGGTGTGAATTTTGAGCCTGGATTGAGCCCAAACTATGGGGGGAATGCAAATTTGAATACTAATCTTGGCTACGGACGTGGATTGAATCCTTATTACAGTGGGAACTCGAGTAGATATGGTAATCCTATCGGGTATGGTGGAGGCAATGGAGGAAGTGGTTCTGTTTTAAGCTCAACAGGACGAAATGTATGGCAGAATGGCGGTCTTAATTATACAACCAGTTCAACAAGTTCAACAGCCTTCAACAGTATTGGAGGCTTTGGTAATAATGCTGTGAATTGGGGCTTGTCTAACATTTCAGCTCAGGGTGGGATGAGTGGTTCTGGCTTTACTAGTGTGAACCTTGGATTTGGAAGTGGTGAAAATAGTTATGGGTTAGGAGGGACCAGTTACGGAAGAAGCAGTGGGACAGGTGGGGCCCTATCATCATATACTACATCGAACATTGGCTATGATGGAGCCTATGCAGATCGGTATGGTGGCAGTTCGGTTTATGGGGACCCAACTTGGCGATCTGTAACTTCTGAACAAGAAGACGCTGGTTCATTTGGCTATGGACTCGGCCCTACATCTTCAGATGTTACAGCTAAGGGTTCCACTGATTATATGGGTGGTTATAATGTTACCAATAGACAATCAAATAGAGGTGAGGGTTCCCTTTGGCAATTATAGAAGTGTTTTACAATGACTTTTTTTTTAAAAACTTAATGTGACCGATTCTACATATTCAAATCTGTAGAAGTATGGTATCAAAGACCGCGAATGCTTGCAGGCATACTTTTTAGCTTAAACTAGTTTTATTTCAATAGATTGGAATTCGATTCTGAAGTATGTTCACTCATGATTTTGTTTCATGATTTGCTTCCTTAAATGATCAATTTCTTTTTTCTTCGAATGTGGTAATATGATAAAAATGCAAATTTCTCATATTTGCATCTTGTTCATCACTTGCTCAGGAATTGCAACCTAGGAGGATCATTCTTTCGATAGTGGAGCTTATAGTAGTAGAAGAAATCTGGTGTTCAAGGTGCACGGCTGTGAATTTCACATGGCTCATCAATATTTCAGTTAATTGATTACCTAGAGCTAACCGGAGTGTTTGTTTTGAGAATTCAAATGCAGAGAGAATTATAAGGGGTTTTGTGCAAGGTTTGAGATTTGAGATAATTTTACATTGAGTGTAGATTTTGTTTCTTGGGGTTTGATTGAGATGTAAAATCAGATTGCGGGATGTATTCAGAAGAGTGTTCCAATTTATGCATCATCATCTTCGGCGATGCATAATATAGACTGTTTTTTTTTTTCTTGCTGTAGTGTCTGGCAAATTTGCTAGTTCCTGAGTCTTTTCAGGTATGCTCATTTTCTTTTCTTTTTTCTTTCCTCGGATGTTCAAGAGTTCTGGTTTATTTACTATGTGTTAAACTTTCAGGGTTACCATCTGGGTCCCTAAGAATAAGTTGCCAAATATTCTAATTCATTTCAATGAGAAAGTTGTTTTCAAGAGGCTTCATGTGTGTAGTTGATGTTGAATAAAACTGTTACCTTTATCATCATCTTTCAGTCAAAGAATTCAGATGAGAACATGAGTTTCCTTTAGCTACATGATTAGTTGTTACATCTGCATTTGAAATTTGGTTTTCTTTTGAAATTGCTGTGCCTATTAGCTTTATGATTAACGGGTAAATCTGCATTTGCAATCTTGCTAGCTTTTGAAATTGCTGAGCTTTTTTTTGGTAGGTAGGCTGGGATTTAAGCTACGACCTCAAGATTGAGATATATAGACTTAGCCAAATGAGCTATAATCGGTAAGCATATAGCTCAATTATTGGTTATAAAACTTTTAACATCTTAAGTTATAGTAACTAAAGGCTTTATAAGCGGTTTGAGATCACTTTTGGGTTTTCTGTGTAAATACCATCATATGAATATTGTGGTCCAGCCCCTCTTACATTGTACCACTTTCCTCTTAAATGGGAATTTAAAATCCAATCCCCATTGCTTGAAATATCCACCTACAACATTTGTACGCTATTCATTTTCTTAAACCTAGTGAATATTTAAAGTAGCATTGACATTATTGGAATATATTTATAGTGGAGGGGCATTATTGTCCCTCACATTTTTTATTATATGAATAATGTGAGTGAGGGTTTGTGTTTGACTCTCTTATCACGATTATCTCCTCTCTTCTTTTCTCCCTCTTCCTCTTTCCTCTTCTTTTCTTTATTGATCTAATACATAACCACTAACATTGTATCAGAGCATACACCCTAAATTTTGATTCTTCTTCTTCTTCTATATATATTCTCTATATTTTTATACTCTTTTTTCTCCTTTTTTATCATCGTGTGAACCCAAAAGAAGGCCTGTGGAGTTAGAAATATCATGTGAATCTTTCTTCAATCATACAAGCATAGAAGTGTTCATGTGACTTGTTGAGGCTACGCTGAAAATGTTGCTTGTGGTGGCGTTCTGCGATTGCCAATCATTTTCCAATCACAAAAAATTTGCGCAATCGAAAATCTTCCTTTTTTGTGATTGCTAATCTAGTCTGAACAGATTGTGCGGTCGTTATTCAACTTATGTGTTTCTAAGCATATGCTGTTGTGTGTGGGCAGTTCTTGGTGGTGCTATGTACTCATCTATGATTTGGCCGACACTTTGAATTTATTGTCGATGCATGTGTCGTGCCGTGTCCGACATACATGCTTGTTGACACGTGTTGAGACTCCTTACAACACTTTTAAATATACTGCTAGAAGCGTTAGACTCAGTGTGGGTGAGTTGACCTCAAGGCTTTCGACTGAAAGAGGCACTTCTCCTATCATACTGTCGAAACCATTCTTTTGTACATTATGTATTATCATTGAATATTTTATTTACCTCTTTGTTATTAGGTCATATTTTATTATGGGAAATGATATCAGCACAACCATGTTTTAATAATTGCATGGTCCTAGCCTATCTATTCTTTTTCAAATGGCTTGTAAGAGTTTCTTGGGAACTGTAATATACCTTTTGACAGCTCTTTAAATACTAAAAGACAAAATGCATTAGCGCATATAACAAAACATGGTTGTGCTAATATCATTTCTCTTATTATAATCTCCTCTTTTAGCTCTTCTTTAACTAATATTCGTTGTTATATCCCCACCCCTAAACCTAAAATCCTAAACAAATTCTTATTCCAATGTTATATTCATTTTATCCTATTGGTTTCCCTTTCTCTCAGCATAATGGGGACTAAAGTGAACTAGATTAAATTGATGAATGTGTTGTGTTAGAAATGGAGTTACGGTTAGAGAGAGGAAGAAGAAGATGAATGGAGATATGGAGAGTCTCCATTAAGGAGCTCCCCATGTATATATTATATATATAGGCCCCAAATAGCGCAACAATGTACAAAGACTACAATACCCCTAATACTACAAGTAATGACTAAACTACCCTGCAACATTATTCAACACTTCCCCTCAAGTTGGAGTGTATATACTATTGAACTCTAGCTTGCTACAAAGAAACTACAAGAAACAGGTAAAGATAACAAAAAGTACAGTAATCTCATACACACAACTAGCTTGGTACAACACTCCTCAAGCTGGTGTGGTGAATACATATTGAAAAGCATGATAATAAAAGACAACGGTCACCATGAGAGTACAATCGTCGAGATCAGCGGCTACAAAAAAGGCACAGCTCCCCCTGAAGCAGCACTACGACGAGAGCGATCAGAACAGGCCCTCTCCTTGAATGAGAGCCCGGTGAATAAATCTGCAAATCATGAAGGATCGAACAAAGACACCTCGACAGTGAAATAACAATGATCCATTGAGCAAAAGGGGAACACCAAAGGCGCGCACTGCAAGCACCGGCGAAGTAACACTGACTGGCAGAGACATCAGCTGAGTAGCACAACGCCAAGAGAAGAAAAAGAGGGACACCGTTGTCTGGAGAGATAAGGTCGACGCCTAAAGATAAGAAGGAAGATAACCAACCAACAATGGGGAAACCATCGTCTGGAGACAATGTTGACGGCATGAACATCGTCGCTTGAAGATAACCAACCAACGATAGGGAAACCATTGTCTGGAGACAAGGTCGACGGGAAAGCCATCACCTTAATAGAACACCGACCAATGACGGCAAAAAGCGCATCGCCCGGGGCAGATAACCAACCAAGAAAGACGAAGACATAAAGAGAACACAACAACACTCCCCCTCGGGCGAGACTACATAGCCTAGAGATAACAAGCCAAGAAAAGACAACAAGGAAGACACACCAAGACAACACTCCCTCGAGAAAAGACAACAAAGAGGACAACACCAAGAGAAAGACAACACAAAGAACCACATGACAACACTACCCCTCAAGGCACCCCACCTATCTCGAACATTTCATCGGACACTTGGGGTGCACCTTGAAGATGAAGAGAGAGACCATATATATATATATATATATATATAGGGAAATGATTTCTGCGCTCCATTGTTTTGATAAACATGCGCTCCACTTGTTTGTCGTGTAGTATTTAAAGGGATGTCAGAGTATATTACGGTTCTAAAAAAGCTCTTAAAGCCCTTTAAATACTAAACGACAAACAAGTGAGCGCATGTTTATCAAAACATTGGAGTGCTGAAATCATTTACCTACACACACACACACAGTAGTAAAAAACCTCGTGCGATGCACGGGCTGACAAAGAACTGTACGGACCACATCATAGGTTAATCCAAACCGTCCATGTGATGGAACACAACATCAATAGGTTGTGCCCGCAAAATCATTTCCATAGGCTGATCCTAGCCCTCTAATCTATAGAGGTTTCCATAATTAAAAAGGCATAAAGGAGGGGGGTAGGATTGAAATTATGTGGCTTTAATGGGTGCCTTTGTTAAAAAGCATAAAGGAGGGGGTAGGATTGAAAATATGTGGGTTGAATGGGTGCCTTTGTTAAAAAAAGTCAAAAAAAGTGATGTGTAATTCTCATAGAATTTTGGGAGAAATTCAAATAATTCTCTCCTTCTCTCTTCTGCCACACACACACACACATATAGGGTTGGGGGGACTTGGAGCTGAGATTTGGGGTTTTGGGTGGAAGGCCAAAGAAGCCAAAAAAAAAATATAGAAAAGAGAAAATAAAGAGGATTTAGGGTGGAGTTCTAGGATTTATGACAAAGACATATTATCTCATGTTTGTTTTAGATTATAGTTGATTAATACTAAGATTTATTAGCTTGTTAGGTGAATACATAAATTATGATAGTAATCAATAACTTTATTTGTACGTGTATGGGCGTGTCACCATTTCTGGATTTTTAGGGGTTGCCATGTCAGACACCTTGTGTCCGTGTCGAAACTCGACACGCGAATCCATGTCCACAAATCATTATTATATATACTTAATGTTTTAGTCATGTCCCCGTTTCTAAACTTTGGGGATTTGCCATATCTGACCCTCCGTGTCCATGTTGACGCCCAACACTTGTGACGGTGTCCACAAATCATAGTTACTGATTCATATATTGTGCTTTTTGTGTGGGTGGTTGTCTCCTCCCAGGTAATTGTTCGTGTGTCGAAGTGAAGTGAAGATGGTGAATAGAAGTGACCCTTGATCCAGGATGTTATTTCCTTCAGACTGTGTCAATATTCCGGTAACTTTCATTAAACCACAGGTAAGGGAACTGTGGGAATCCAATCAGCAATGAAATTAGCTCTATTTCCCTGGCCCCTCAAGGACGGTTTCACCTCAATCTCCATCGCCTGTGCTGTGTAGCAACAGCATAAAGGAATTCCTATAGTTATTGGAACAACAATAGGAGCATCAGCGATCAAAGGCCAACCAGAGTCACCAGACAGTTGACGCCTCTAAGCCTCCCATTGAGCCTGATTCCTTACTACCAAAGGATGACTGAATTACCAAAGGATAACTGATAGAGGCGAAACCTCTATCTAATGCATCCAATTTCTCTGGGTGGATTTAAAATGATGCTCAAATTACAAATTTTGGAACATGTTAAAAAATGCACTTGGGTCTCTTAGTAGTTTTTTAGTCTAACAATAGGGTGAGAAGAGCCTGGAAGAATATTATTTGGCAATGATAGTTCTTGTGAGCAGCTAAATATGTATTAACATATTACAACAGATGTCTCAGTCTACGCGAATATGATAACTTTAATGTGGCTCGATTCCTCCCTGGTTTGAAATGGGAGTTTGAGGCATTTTGGGCTATAATTCTCAGTAGTCCCGAACTTCCACCCTTACCAATTACCATATATCTTTTTCAAACTCCAACATGCATCTATGTCTGAGTCTGAAGTTCACATTGCTATGGATTAATCTGCCTTGGCCTTGATGGGAAGTTATAGCGGTCACCACCTGAGTAGTTTTGGTGATCGTCGTGGTGGACATGGTATAAGTCGTTATGATGGTAGAGGTTTACGTACTGAGTTAGGAGGATGCCTTGGTAGAGGTTATGGACTTCAAAGCTATACTCATTGTTGTGAGGGCCACGCTATATATTTTTGCTAAAAGGAAAACCTAGTAATTTCGCCAATCATGCCACATATGCTAATGAGGGTGCTCTCTTGTTCACTCAGGTACCTCAATGGCTTATGTTGCCTCCACTTCCTCTCCAAGGGTAATTCACTCAGGTGTTTATGATCACATGACTGGTACGCATAATGATGGTGCGTACCAATTTGTCACCCTTTCATATGATATTATCTCTCGCACGTGTCTTTGCTTTAGGCAGTGCTCAACCAAGTTCCTTATCATTATTATCTCCACCTTAATTTGTTCCTAAATTTCCTTCAATTTTTTATGTCTCTTAGTAAACTTGGAGGCCTATTTTACCTTGATGATGGTGCTAGTTTGAACTCTATGGATTTACTCTTCAGTGTCACTACTTTCATTGTCATCCTTTGTTACATAGTTTGAAGATTCTTTTTTTTTTTCTGTTTTTGAATTAAATGTCATCCTTTGACTGTGAGGCTTGTCAGCGGATCAAGTTTTACAGAGTGCCTTTTTGTCTCGAGATGATAGTTTTGTCGGGAGTCATTTTCAGTTATTTCATCCAGATGTTTGTGGTCCTCTTCGTATCACCTCTTATTTGAATTTTGAATACTTTGTAATATTTGTAGATGATTTTTTAAGAAGTACTTAGTTGCATATAATGAAAGATCATTTTAAGTTGTTTACTATAGTTAAATTCTTTTATACGCACAATTTGGCACTTCTATTCGTATTTTGTAATCAGATGATGCAAGGGAGTATATCTCTCGTCTATTTTCTGAGTTAATTATCGGGAATGGCATGAAACCAGTGTTTAAAAACTCGTGTACTCGACTCGGAACTTGCCCGAGCCGACCCCCTTTTACCTTGGCCGCGTTTCGCGTTGCATAGCATCCGCATTCAGTGTTGTTCCCTACAGAGTCAATAAAAACTCCTTTGACTCTTCCTAATTATGACTTCGTCAACCGTGTTCTTAGCCACATCCGGGCTGAGGCGACGAGGATTTTTCTTGGTTGCGTTCCGCGTCACATCCACGTTTTTAAACACTGCATCAAACAACAAACCTCATGTGTCCATAAACATAAAAAAATAGGATTGTTGAAAGAAATAACCGTCATCTACTTTGAATCACACGTGGTTTATATTTTCAAATAAAAGTACCTAAAATCACACGTGTTTTCTCATCAACCTGTTGTCATTCTTTGTTCTCCATGGTCAGAATCCTCATTCTATTTTGTTCTCAAATATTTCCTTGCATCATCTTCCTCCACTATTATTTGTTTATGAATGTTTTATTCATAAATTGGGTCCCAACACTGATGAGCTGAATATCCTCTGGCTATCAAGTATGGCTTCTTGGGTATTCTTGGATTCAAAACAGTTTTAAATATTTTAGTCCTACTTTGCATCATCATTTTATTTGTGTTGATAATGCATATTTTTTAGTCTGTTCCCTTCTTTCAGATGAAAGTCAGTTCATTTATGTAGATTTATCATCCCTTCATCTTCCTATGCCTTTTGCTGAGTCTCCACATTTGAATATAATGTTTGGAGTCTCAAAGCCACCCATCACTCAAGTATATTCTCAGGGCATCAACCTCCATCCAATGGCAACCCATTACCAGTTACCACCATCAATTTACGCATGCAAATTCTGTTTCAGTAAGTTCTTTATCATCTGCATCTTTTGTTTTCCTCGCCATCATCTTGATGTCCCTATTGTCCAACGGATGGCTAATCATCTGTGTAATTCTATTTACCCTACTTCTCATCCCATTGATAAAGGTTTTTCCTATGCTTCCTTTCCTCATCTCTTCATTATATTTACTTCTGCATTTTTTTTGTCAATTTCTAAATATGTGCAAGAACTTTTATCCGCTCATGTATGGACAACAATAGAAGTTGAGATGCTGGTTCTCCATAATGGAACTTGAGATACGACCTGAAGCATTCTCCACGTGCCTGGTTTGGTAAATTTAGTGGACAATAGCATGAAGCAGTGTCTTGCTAAATGCTATCATTTTTTATTTTTTTTTGAAAAATGATAGAAATAAAATTATACGAAGGATACATGCTAGGGGACCAGTAGTCCCCTAAGTATTACAACGTATTGAGACCTGAAAATAATTACTAAGAACAAAACAAAAAGTAAACCATAAGACCAACGACGGGCGCTCCCAAAAACTCCTTTTATCTTCCACCCTTACAATTCTGTAAGTCTTCCAGTCAAAATGTTTCCAAAATATCATTTTCTTTCTCCACTAGGAAAGGGGGGGGGGGGGGGGGGGGGCGCGGGCGCGGGCGCTAGCCACTCCTGGAAAGGTCCAAAGAATTGTCAAAAAACATTTGAACTACCCTGCTCTTAATAACCACTGATGCTACTCCTTCCAAAAAAAAAAATTCTTCGCTTGAAAGGGTCCCCTCAACCTATACATTTCTCCAATTCCAATATAAGAAACGAAAAGCTTCTTCATCCGACACTAGGGTCTGGTCTACCTCATTTAGAGTCCTATCCTCAGAAACTTTACCAGCCAAAATCTTCTCTTCCAGCTTCCGAATCCCCACCGCTTTGTTTCGTCTCCCACTCCTGCCGCCTTTCACTTCTTTCATCCTTCAAGTACTTGATGAAAAAAGGATGTTTGTGCTAAATGCTATCATTATGTCGTCTATTTTGGCTCGGAGTCTGGTAAGATTATTCTGTGGTGTATGTTGATGGCATTGTCATTACAGGAAGCAATGTTATAGGAATTGAGAAGTTAAAAATATTTCTTCTGTGCAAGTTCAACACCAATGACTTGTTAAAGCTTTTTTGATATTTTGTTGGATTGAAATAGCAAGATCTAACTCTGGGATTAATTTGTTATAAAGAAAGTAGGTGTTGGATTTACTGGATGAGACAACACTAGTTATCAAGAGTTATTGTGTGATCCAATTAGATGTCGTCATCTTTTAGAAAAGTTGAATTACTTGACTGTCACCAGACCATCATCTTGTTTACAGTGAGACTGTTAAAAGTGTTAGTCAATTTATGGAGTCCCTTAGAGCTAAAGCTCCTCATTCAAAAGCTATAGTGCAGGCTATGTGGTATCTCAAGGGAGCTCACAGGGTTTGCTGTATAAGGCTAATCGGGATTTACAGGTCACTTGGTATATTTATATTGATTGGGTAGGACATCTTCCGACCGAAGGTTCACTACTAGCTATTGTACCTTTCTTTGTGGAAACTTGGTGGTATGAAATAAGAAACAAAATGTGGTGGCTTGTTGAAGTGCATACACGGAGTATCGAGCTATGGCTCATACTACATGTGAGTTGACATAGTTAAGAATTTATTATACTAGTTGGGATTTCAAATGAAGTTATCCATGCAATTATTCTGTGACAATTGAGCTGCTTTGCATATTCCCTCCAATCCAGTATTTCTATTTCATGAACTTACCAAGGCTATTATTAAAGTGGACTTTCATTGAGTTATAGTGAAGATACATCTGCTCCATATGTGATATCAAAGGAATAGTTAGCTCACTTGTTTACCAAGTTATTATGTCAGGGGCTTGTGGATATTATCTGTGCCAACATGGGGTTATATGGTATGCATTCCCCAATGTGACGGTTGGTGTTGGAATATCCTTGTAGTATAGAAATATTATTGGCCATTGCAGCTTTTATTTATAAATAATGTTAAGGTTTGGTTTTTAAGCTCTTCTTATCATTCTCTCATCTTCTCGTCTTCTTTTTCCTGTTTGGTCACCCTTTATTGCTGTAATATACAGCCGCCAATAGACATAATAGGGTAAACACTAATAAAATGCCTAGGTATCATTTGATTTGCCGATAAAATTTGCATGAAAGTCCACATACTTTTGGTAGCACTTGTTGAGTTTAAATGATTTTCCTGAGTAAATGCAAAACCACCTATAACTCAATGTACAGAGGAAGTGCACACCATCATATGATATTCTCTCTCCTACAGATATATCATACAAACTTAACGCACAGAGGTAGAGCACACCATCTAGGTCTAAACAATTGCAGGGCTTCTAGTAGTATTATGCTTGTATTCTACAATATTTGCCAAATATCATATGATAAATTATGGTTATATCATACTATGCACTTTTATTTATAGATTTTTTGATTGGATACTAATATTGCACTACCATGTTTTAATAATTGCACAAACTCATCATTTTATTATTTAAAATGCTGTCAAAGGTTGTGCAATTATTAAAACATGTTAGTGCCAATATCAGTGGCCTTATTGATATTGTTATGTTAATTTGCATCAATTTACTATTACAAGATGATATAACATTAGAGTGTAATGTAAATTAGCTTAAACTTTGCTCAGGTTGCTTAGAACAACTTCCAAAAGCATCAGCTCTTAGACTTCTAGACTTGGATTGGGCCTGGGTCCTTGGGATTTGATATTCCATTGGGGGTTTTTCTGATTTATTCCAAATTTTCCTTTTCTGCTATGAAAAGGAAAAGCTATTAAAGCTGTTCCTTTTTGTTTCCTCCTTTTCCCACTTTGCATTTACTTTTGCCTTTCTCTGGCTTTCCTCTTTTCCTTATTTTGCCCAAAGTTTCCCATTGTCTTGATTTTGGCTACTTTTCTGCTGTCTACATTCATATCTTTCCAGTAGGGGAATGAATAATATAAGAAGCTTCTTCTGGGCCCACCACATGGAGATGCCATAAGTTGAAAGTCATTCATATTGAACAATCCAAACATTAATTGGAAGGCATTAATAATGTTTATCATTGCAAACTCATCTGTATATAAACCATTGATTGGACGGTTAGGATTGTTCAATCTGAGAGTGCTTCACCTTAAGGGCCCTTAGATGAAGGGTCCAGATCATGCCGATTCTTTCCCGATGAAGCTTCTGTTAGCATCTTTCCCCATTACCCTTCAGGCCCTGTTTGGATTGCAGGAAGATTTCTTTTTCAGAATTTCCTACTTTTTCATTTTTTTTTATTACACATGAAAAGAGTAACTTGAACCACTATTTTTCAAGTTTATTTACAGGACCTTCATTTTGTAACGATATCTCACTAAATAAGCTTTGTTCCCCATAACCCTATGCACTCTTTGGACTGCAGGAATTTTCTAGAAAAAGTTTTTTTTTTTTTTTTTTTTTTTTTCAGAATTTCCTACTTTCTTCTAGTGGTGAGGGAGGCTGGGAGAGGAATTTGTTTTCCGGAATACGTGAGGGACTCAGTGAGGAGGGGCAAGAATGAGTAGAAGGTGAGAAGTGGCTAAAAACCAAGGAAAAAGTTTTTTTTTTTTTAATGATAAAACCAAAGAAAATGTTGATCATATTTTGGCTAGAGTTTTTGTTTCCTTATTTTTCAGGCTTTTCTTACCCTCCTCTCACTCAGTCCTTGTATCTATCCCTTTCCCAGACTCCCTCACTGTTGGATAAGCTAATATTCCAGGGGAAAAAAGAAGATGGTAGCCAAACGTACCTGACATGTGAGTCTTTCTTATTCTTGAAAATAAGGTTTCATATACAATCTCAATGTACTCATGGACCATGGCATGAGTGTTGTCTATGGAAACTCATTTTTCGTGGAACGCACTGTGGATATGGGGTATCAGTCAGGAAATCTCCATCGATGAGGATCTTAGCCAGTGTTGGCTTACAACATGACAGGTCTTGAAGAAGATGAAGATACCCTTGGGAGGAGGAGCACTGATGCGGCGCCTCTGTTGCTTTCAAAGAAAGGAATGTCATGAAGTTTAGTGCAATTTTCTGTCCAATAATCAGTTGGGGATTTCACAATCGGTTGTCATAATCTAAAACTAACAGGGCCTTAGAAGAGACATAATATATGAATGTGGACATGATTCAGCATCTCCCCTGAACCTGGACACAGATGCATGCATGCATGAATATCCATGGGCATTAAAAATAAAATATGACTAAAGGAGCAGTTATCTATAGCCATCAGAGTATATATGACTAGACCAAATAATTATTCATTGATATTCAATACCATGCGATCTTGGCTAGGATATTATTCATTGATATTCAATACCATAATATCTTGGCAAGGGTGAATTGTACTTTGCCTATTGAAAGGAAGTTGCATCATAGGTTTGAGGTAGGGGTTTAACTTGGGTCGGGATCAGCCCGAACCCGACGGGGTCAACCCAATTTTGGCTCGGGTTGGGTTGGCATTTTCTCGGGTTAGGTTGGGAAAAGCCAACCTGGTTTAATTCTGGGTTGGGTTAGGGTTGAGGCGTTGGCAACCCGACCCGACCCCATCCTCAAATTTCTCATTATTTTTCTATGATTGTGCGTTTTTTTTTCTTCTATTTTTCAATTTGGCCCTAGATGAATCCAAATCCATACTGACTCAACCCGACCTGATTAGGAGGCGGGTTGGGTTAGGGTTGACCTCCTAAACCCGAGGCTCAGGTTGGGTCGGGAAACGGCTGAAGGAATGCTATCTTGGGTTGGCCTCTACCCAACCCAACCTGACCCGAGTTGCACCCCTAGTTTGGGGGCACCAATTGCTCATTGATACATATCTTGCATTTCCATGTAAAAGTCAGCTCCAAGCATCACCCTTGTGATTAAAGTGGGAATCTAGCAAGACAGATATACTTTGCTTTTTCAGTTTGATGGGGAGCCAGAAGCAAATAGAATAGACTTCAAATCTATAACCGTTTCAACTTCAAATGAACCATGAGAATTTCAAACGCACATCGCATAAAACTAATAGGAAAAGGTAAAACATAAGTAATTAGTAAACTTTCAAAATAGAAGAGAAGATGAAAACATAAAAACATAGATATTGCAGTTGTAATAGCACAAAGCTTGTTACACATACAAGTTGATACACCCACGTACTATAGACGTACTACCATCATCAGTGCTAATTCTAAAGTCACCTGTATATCCATTGAAACAGGCCATAGAAAGTTCAAAAGAAAGCTCTACTCCCATAAAACACTCTTGAGCCAGTACCCTTTGATCCTTGTAATTTCTTATCAGAGCTTGAATTAGCATTTTCAGAATTGTTGGTGTCATTTTCAATATCCACCGGAAGCTTCATTTTTGCCAAGGATTCCGTGAATTGCTGCATACTTTTCATGTACATATCTACAATCTCTTGTTGCACCACTGGTTGCTCTGGCTCAATGTTTATGTTGATTAGGGATTGCACAAGTCCATTATTATTTTGTAGCCCCTCAACCTTTGAGGCATCTTCACTTTTCTCTTCCCGAGACGAAAACTGGTCCTGGCTTGGCGATTTTGACACTCCTGAAGGATCACAGAAGGATTGGGAGCTCGAGGTAATATGATCAGAAGGAGACCCATTAGTTGAAAAGCTGCTCGGAGGTGTATCACTTTTTGAAACATGGGAATCAAGACTACCAGCTGAGAAGCTTTCCACGACATGAACTCCAGAACTCAAGTGATTACCATTTTCCGCAGTAACCAAGCTCTCAGAGTTCTCAGAATCCATATTGGTGCAAGGTATCCCAAAATACTCTGACACCATAAGTTGATTCTCATTCACAATATTCAGATCAGGGAACTCAATCTTGTTATATTCACTTGGGAGCAAATTATCTGCTTCCAAGTCCACTAAAGTGGGAGGAGCAGAAATAGCCAAGACTTCTGGCAAAGAGCCACTATAGGAGAGTGACAATTGAACAAAACCCGCGGGAGAATGGAAAAGATCAGTTGAAGAGAGCGAAAATTCTTGCATCAATCTCTCATTTGCCATAACAATTTCAGATAAAGGTACTAACGTGAATCCCAACAACTGGTCTTCGAGATAATTTTTCACCCTGCTTAGCATCCATATCTCACATTTGAGTGACGAGTCAATCGTTCGGACATTGAGTTGAACGTTCTCATTGAAGACTGGATTTTTCCCTCCACCATTGATGATTTGGCTAGACACGGTGATTTCGGGATCACTGGTTAGGCATAACTTGGCATAAACATCTTGCTTATGGTATATGCAGATGTTATGGACATCCCTAGCTTGATGTATGTACACCTCTAGAACACCAATGAAACCAGCTAAATTTCCTATCATTTGTTTCTTCTGCTGGGTGCCAATTTCTGCAGAGAAAGTGTCGGAACTCTGAGTGCCTAAATCAGAAGTTTGGCTCTTGGATTCGACAACAGAAGAGGAGTTTGCGAATGATGACAAGAACGATTGGCGGGCATCCATCATAAAAACCAGACACTACTCCTGGAGTAAAGAATAACAGATTAGAACAGTGGCCTAAATAAGAAGAAAGTAAAACTAAGGTTGAAAAGTGCAGATGGGTAAAACAAAACCAAATCAACAGCACCTTAAGAACTGATTCTTGGAAAATTGAAGACTGGCTCCTCAAAATATAAAACCTTAAGGGCCTGTATGGATTGCAAGAAAAACGTTTTTGATGAAAAAAAATCTAAAGAAGACCGTTTATTTCCACAATTTAGAGGGATATCATCATAAATTGAAGCACCCTCTAAGTAAAATTTGAATAGTATTGGTTCAAGTTATCCTTTTTCATGCGTAAATAAAGCAGGAAACTTGGGAAATTTTTTTCCTTTCCAAACTTTTCCAGAAAATCCTTGCAATCCAAACAAGGCCTAAGCTAAAATCAAATATTAAATGTAGAAATCTGGAACATCAACACAGAAAACTGAGAAGAAATTGCTTACTGGTTCTTCCAACCTGCTCTGAGACAGACTTAATTTTTGCGAAACCCAGATACCCAAATTACAAACCCTAAGTATTAATTTCAGATTAAGTTTTGATACTTAGCACCCAAAGTAGAAAACACAAGACTAATTTGGCAACCCCAATATCCCAAACCTAAGACTTGAAACCTCAAAACCCTAATTTGGAAGCTGACAACTAGTACTACTTCAAAAGCCAAGAACCCAAAACTTAAAAATCAAAACCCTAGTCAAAACTGAGAAAACCCAAATCCTACAATGAAATTTCAGACAATTTCATCAGATAACAGACCCAAATTCCAAAACCCTAACTTGGGTTACAGAGGGTTACTTAAAATCCAAAACCCAAATTCAAAACACAGAAAAATTACAGTCTTTTTCCACACAAAGATCCAAACTTAAATCCCACAAAAGCCCACACAGTCCAATGAAGCTATACTATTTTTATTTAGAAAAGTGACACCTCCAGAATCCAAGGAGGGAAACAAGGAAAAAAGCAAAACACAGTAATCCAAGCCTTTTCACACAGTCCTAAGAATTCCGTGAAGCTAAATAAGTGCGTAACACGAGAAATATAAGGCAAAAAAGCAAGAAAACATATATAAAAGGTGAGCAAAGAGGAAAAAAGAGGATATACTGAGATGGTTTTCTTGCCTTGGTATAAAAGTCAACTGATTTCGATAGAATTTCCGGTTATTATCCACATCTGTCGACAAACCCACCTCGTGATCAATCTAATTTAGTAGAAAATTGCAACGGGAATAATCACAAGTTGGTCTGAGAGCTCTGCTTTTGTTGTTTTTGTTTATCCTCTATTTGAGGTCTATACGACTATACGGCATGCTTCATTGAGATCTGTAAAATTTCCTAAATTTGGGGATTACTGTGTCTGACAAGGTTGTCTTACTTCTTATACTAGAGGGGGCTGTCCTGAGTTTAAAAAATGGGCAAATATATACTTCTTATACTAGAGGGGGCTGTCCTGAGTTTAAAAAATGGGCAAATATATACTTCTTATACTAGAGGGGGCTGTCCTGAGTTTAAAAAATGGGCAAATATATATATATATATATATATATATATATATATAACTCAACTTAACTAGTTGGGTCGGCTAATAAATCCTTTAGAAAATTTTCATGAAGAAGGTGAAAGGATCTATCCGGCTCAAATTGAGTGAGTCTAATTTGGTGTAGACCGAGTCACTTCTTCTCCCCTTGGACACACCCTTTTAGTTGGGTTCGTCTACATTGATCAATTTCTTTCATTCTATCATATCTAAGGTCATGTTCTCTGTTATATTTCTAGCCCTAAGTCTTTCCTCACTATTTCTACCTGAGTTGTTTTCGGTCTACCCCTACCTCTTTATACTCCATCAACTTGGCACGAGTCACTTCTTCTCACTGGAACATCCAAAGGCCTACATTGGATATGCCCAAACCATCTTAAGTGGTGCTCTCTCATCTTCTTCTCAATTGGTGCCACTCCCACCTTTTTACGGATGTCTTCATTTTTAATTTGATCCAACCCAACCTTGTGCTGCCACACATCCATCTAAGCATTCACATCTCCGCTACACTTATCTTATGCACATGCTGCTGTTTTTTTTTATTTTTATGAAGATAACAATTTTATTAAAAAATAATAGATTACATGTGCCCAAAAAGGAAAAGATGATATCACCCAAGCAATCCCTAAAAACACCTCCACTAACTACAAATATATTATTTCCCTACTGTTGCTAGGCAATTTCGCAGCTGACTTTTGCATTAGAGAACGCTCACCTCATATGAATTAAATGAATACAACAAAATCACCCAAGAAGTTAGCCTCTGTGCCTGATCTCTCGTGCAAAAGTCGGTCTGAAATAGCTTTCAGAAAAAATTGCCTAGCAGCTCCCTTGGAATTTTTATCCATTTTCTAAACTCAGTTTAGAGGGCAATTGTTTTCTGAATAGAAAATTTTCCATAGAATTACAAAAATATAATTTCTCATAGGGAAATGATATATTCACCCCCCTTTCTCCCCTGGGCCACACCCTTCTATTATAAAAAAAAAACTTGTCATAAATACACTAAAAGGGGGTGGCCCAAGAAAGAAAAGGGGGCAAATATATCACTTCCCTTTTCTCATGTGTATCTATAATTTCTCATATCTATTAAAAAAATTTCAGAAAATTGGGTTGTGTGAGCCACCCACATGAAATTAACTTGATCTCGACCCTTAAAAAATGAGACATCAAGCTCAAGATTAATCTACCAAAGAATTCTAACCTTTTGGTGAATAACAGTTAAATGGACACAATTACCTTAGAATTGTATCTCATCGTATCATTCCCCAACAATGTAATGCTCTTGCTTTCTCAAATATGAATCATAACCTTGAAACACTTTAGGCCCCGTTGGTTTTAGGCCCTGTTCGTTTGAGATTATGTTAACAGCCCCAACTGATTATTGCAATAAAAATTAATGTAATTTGAGTCCAAAACCAATTATTTGGCTTCAAATTAAAGGTCATCTTGAGTCTAATACTGATTATTGGACTAAAAAATAGACGCATTTTTAAGTCTAATAATCAGTTCTGGGGTCAAAATCCATTCCCAAAATCTTAACAAACGCTGGATAATCTTGAGGATTGCTAGCATTACTCCAGTGCCATATGCATGTCTCAGTGCATGCATTGGGACTCCTACCACATCATACGGATCTATACCTATCCATGTGTGACGCCATTGTGCATCCCTGTGAACTTGCACATATTGTCCATTTTTCCACAAACACAAGTGAGGCTAGCGTTCGGCATAATCTTAAGTTTACTCTTTGCCCGAATTGTCTCCCAAAATTTCCAAAATCACTTGTTCCTACCTACTAGATATTTTAATGACATTCTATTTACCTAAACTACTGTTCAATTTTTCAAAGTTTCATATAATTTTTCCAACCATCTTAAATAATTTTCCTTTTCTGGGTTAGGACTTTTCTATTTTTCAAAATAACGACGACGACAACAACCATGCTGGCTCTACTTTTCTTAATGGAATCTGGTCGGGGTCTGCCTAAACCCAGCTTACCTACCCAAAATAAAAAATTAAAAAAAAATTAGCAGAGTTTGTCTTATACTCTTATTCATTTAATTTATTTGAGGTGGTTGTTGGGTGTGTATCAATGACTGTAGAGGAGCTGATGTACTTCACGTTAGAAGGATTGAATCTTACATATAAGATGATAAACAAATAATTTTTAGCACTGTCCAAAGAGGCCCTAAACCATTAATCACAAGCGATTCTGTAGTTTAAAACGTGACAACTACACCTCCTGTAGTTTCAATTTGTATAAGGTAGGCCTCCTCAGTTGACGGTTCGACCACAGATTGAAGGGTTAGGATGAACCGCTGATTTTTTGGGCACGCACTATCTATGTCAGGGCCCATCCAAAAGATACCATTAAGGAGAATTTATGCTAATGTTGACCAAGAAAAAGAAAAGTGCATGGCAGAGTAGGAAGAATCCCTAAAGAAATGAAACCGTGTACACTCTTTCTCCAATATCATGTCATGTCACACAACGTACAAATGGCAAAATGTCCAACCCAAAAATTACGTCAATTGGATAAGCCTAGCCATTCAATTGGATGACTCTAGGGGGGTTTAATTAGGCCCCCGGGTTTCTTAAAACAACACAAGCTCTCCAACTCTCGGGGAACTTGGGTTTCAAAAAGCTTTAAATAAGACAGCCCCAAGCAATTGATTGTGGGTGTTTCAGTTCAAAACTTCAAATGACTTCGTCTGCCTCAAATCATCAACCAATAGAAAGTAGAAGTTGAAGGAAATTGCCTCAATGGGTGTCTTTTTGCTTTTCTTTTTCAAATAAATGGGTTGGAAGGATAGCTAAAGATGTGACTAATCATGTATTCAATTCATTACCATGTTTACTCGGTCTTATATGCAAAATCATTCTTCTACTTTGGTAATTTACAAGTATTCTCATCACATGTGATTACTCTACTTTGCAAAATTCACTCAAATGTGATTACTCTATCTGTAAATTGCCAAACTAGAAGACTGCTTTTGCAAAGTAGGAGACTTCTTTTGCAGGAACCCCTTATATAAAACCTACTTCTTTCTTTGGAATTTACCAAGACTTTGGAACTTCTAAATACCTTAGCTTGGTAGGGAGAAATCGTAATTGTGGAGTGTGGATGATCACTTCTAAGTTCTAAGCTGAATTTGGATTGCCTAAATAAGGAATCGGAATGAACATTTTATTCCAATTCCTAGAATAGAATTTTTTTAAAAAAAAATCTAGTAAAAGTTTCATTCAGATTGGTACAGAATTAGAATACCTCTTGGGGAGGGAGACAGATTTTAGCATTTTTTTCCCTTTTAATTTGGCCCGGAGTCAATTCCACCCTCTTGATTCCGTCCTTTTTTTAAACCAATCTCCAGAATTGCATAGAAAGAAATCTGATGCCAATTATCATGTTTGATCCTACCATATGATCTGTTATAATCTTTTACAACAATCATAGTCATGTTTTAACTAAATGATCGAGATAGATATTTGGACCAATTTCGAAGTAGCATTTGTATGAATGATAAATGATTAGCAGAGAATACGATGAAGCTTATACTTGCCATAAAGCACATTTATGTGATTGATATGAGAGAACTACATGTGCTATATGTGAACATGATTCATACAAAAAATGCATGCTTTCTTGAGTAAAATTTTATTTCAGGAGAAAATTGTGATGCGTCAAGATGATCTTTATTTTTAAGTGCACAACCAAATGATCATCGTTAACATCTTAATGAGCAAATTCGGGTCCCACGTAGCATGTGTGAGATCAAGCCAATTGATATCATGGATCCATACAGTGGCCTACTTAATCTTTATCCCATAGGGCTGATTTTTGGTACACACCCTATCCATGGAAGAGCCTTCCAAATGAATGCTTTGGATCCCCCAAAAAATGTGACCACACTAAGGTTTGTGCAGCCATGCACATATAACTTATCTGTGCAGCTGCACACAAACTATATATATGGCAAACATTTTCTACGCGATACCTCAAATAAGTTATCTGAGCCAGAGCTCAAAAAAACATATGGGCCCACATTGTTTGGATGATCCAAAGCATCCATTTGGATAGTCCAAAGATAAATAGAGTGTGCACAAAAAATCTGCTCCACAGGATTATCCTAACCCTTCGATTTGTAGAGGTTAAAGTGGATGGGTATAATAAACCTCCACAAATCTGTCCATTTTTAACCTCCAAAAATCGAAAGGTTAGGATGATCCTATGGAGCTGATTTTTTGGGCACACCCTATCTATGTAAGGACCTATCAAATGAATGCTTTGGATCATCCAAACAATGTGGGCCCACATGATTTTTTTAGCTCTTGTTCAGATAACTTATCTGAGGTATCGCGCAAAAAAATTGTCCTCATATATATATATATATATATATATATATAAGAGATTCAATAGATATGAATAACTTTACACTTGTAAGAGATTCAATAGACATTAAACCTTGACTTCATTCGGTTCAATAGATGAGATAGCTAAAATAAAAGTGTGTTGACTAAGTTACATCTCCATGGCCCTCTTGAACTTAGTCAAGATTCCCAGCTCTCATTTTCAACTTTGAACACCTATTTCCTTGGTAATTGAAAAAGGGATGTGTAATCTTGGAGTCAAGATCCCCTCATTTTCAACTTTGAACACCTATTTCCTTGGTCTTTGAAAAAGGGATGTGTAATCTTGGAGTCAAGATCCCCTGCTCTCATTTTCAGCCATTACTACATATAGTTTATTTTCTAAAGGAATTCAAAGTGTGTATGCTTTCTTTGTTGTACGCTAGTGGGATGCACGGGGCAGCAAAGAAAAAGTAAATGCAAATAAAGTCCTTGATTTAGCTAGGGCTTTTGCTCTAATACCATGTGAAGACCTGGCAAGAAGTGACCTGGACCCGCGAGTCGACCCAGCCAACCCGTATTTTCCGGGGTCTGGGCTACTCATTTGTGACCCGTTTGAAAACAACCCGCTGGTCCACCCGGCCCGTGAAAACTGGGCCGGTCCAGGTGGACCCACGGGTGCCTATAGAGAAATGAAACAAGGTTTTATTTTGGGCTTTTTCCGTAATTGTCATGTTTTCATGCATTTTCTTTATAGTTTTTCTACTTTCTAGCCATTTTTTCGTAAATTTTCTCCAAAAACTTGGGCCTTATGGCATGATTATTATTATGCTAGCCACCTCTGCAGAAGTGGTACTTCGGTGTAGTTTTCATAATATCAAGAATAAGACAAATCTCTCAAAAAGTCATATAAATGGCTAACATCAAAGGATGGATGAGAAGTAGCCTTTGGCGAAGGTGGCTAGCAAATACCTATAAAAGCAAAAAAAAATTAAAAAAACAGAAAAATTAAAAATTACCAAAAAAAGGGTGACCCGCGGGTCCACCAGGCCTGTACGGGTGGGGTGCAGATCAACCATTTGTGACCCGTAAATTTCCAGGTCATTTTTTGGCCCGACCCATTTGACCCAGACCCGTACGGGTCGGGTGAAACCTGGCCCGGCCCACACGTTTGCCCGGTCTAACCATGCGAAACAACCAATTACTCTAAAAGCTTAAGCTACTGGAGATGGAGTTATTTATTCCTTTATGCTTTAACAATAGCCCAGTGATAAATCGACCCCCATCTCTCTCCCCTCTCTCTAAGCACTGCACTATATGGGGGTTGATTTAAGATATATGGGGGTCGATTTACTCCCTAACAGAAAACGACAATAAAAAGAATGATCTTGCTGGTTCAACAATGGCAATGTACAAAGTCTTCAAAAGCTAGTTTTTGTAATGCCAAAAGGGTGCGGGTTTGGCGTACTGGTTTGAGTGCAAAAAATGTAGCAGATCACATTCTATATATAAGCAACAAATCTAAATAATGATCTGTTTCCGTCTGAATCCCATGATTCAATTCAGGAAATCCCGCTGCTTCAAACCCCTATTTAGACAGGGTAAGATGCCAATAGGTGGTTCCAGTCCCATAAACTTGTAAAGAAAGTCCCATCTCTGGATTTGTCTACTGGTGATAATTTGAACTTCCAATCACGATTTTCTTATGCGATCTTCCTCAACACACTGCGAACAGTCAAGGAAAAATCCTCACGAGCCACATTTCGAGAAGGATGCGGTTAAAGGCTGGTTGCGGTTATGCTAGCGGAGTGGGCGGCCCACAGTGGTATAAGTAGTCCATAGGGAGGAGACAAACTTTTGTAATATTTGATCTACCAAGGATTTACCTGGTAGAATAGAGTTAAGAAGTGTTTGGTTGCCAATCTGGTAAGTAATGGGAGATGGTGTCATTACCAATATATATATAGAAAGAGAAGATAAAGAGGGAAGAGAGAGACAGAGAAAACAAAGAGAAAAAGCAAAATTCTTTTTTTAAAATGGCAATAAAAAAAAATAAAAAAGCGCAAGAATTTTGCCATTTTGGAGAAATGAGGCATGGAGGGTAGAAGGAGAGGTCATGGGTGCCGCATCACCGGATAAACAATAATTAGCTATGGTTCTTATCTAGTGGTCTCTATGGATTGTGATGCTAAATTAGCAAACAAACACCAAAAAGTGCATTATTTTGCTTGGAGATTGCTTAAGGCTCCATTGCAATTGGCATCCAAATAGTGTCTTAAGTCAATTCTGGTCACGAACATCTAATTGAGAGCTAACCCAACCACACACAAACAAAAAAGATTACTTCCCGTGAGAACCTAGGGGGTGCAACTCGGGTTGGGTCGGGTTGGAAAAATGGGTTCCTTGGGTCAAGTTGCACCCCTATGAGAACCTTAGGAGGAATGTTGGAGCCCGGGCAAATCTCATTATAGAACAACTTGTTAGTTTTTATATGTGAAAGGTAGTGCATGCAAGTGTAGCAAAACAAATACAATAGGGCCCATATTACTGGGTGATCTAAACCATTCATTATTTGTTGGGCTACGACTTAGATAGCCCATGCACCCAAAAATCTTCTCCGTTGGATGATCCTATGGAAAAAAAATGAAGGGTTTAAGTTCAGTCTATGGAGAAGTTATCTTAAGTCGGGCCCAACAAATGAATGGTTGATATTGGGCAACCCGATCAACGACCACAAGTCTATCATTACCTCAGCATGATCCTGGCCACTCGCTTTGTGGGACCATGTGGGGATGATAGAGCTTAAAGATTACACGCCTGGGGCCATCTGATTAAAGGAGTTAATTGTATTTAATATTGTCAAATCCTTTTAACTATCCCTTCCCAAGCACTCTGTTATGCGACTTCTAAGTGGAGTGTTTTAGATGAACGGTTTGGATCATTTTTTGATGTGAGATAAGTGGGCCCAATCAGTACAAAATCCTCCCCAAAAGTGCTTCTGTACGTTCAATGAGGAAAGGGTAGGTTTTGGTAATTTTTGAAGATAAAGGTTTTATAAGATAATAAGAACCAAACCCTCTCTTCTTCATTAACTTTCCAAAGCGAGAGAACCCTAAAACCCCTCTCTCTGCAAAATGGGTTTGTGTTTCATTTCTCTTCTTTTTCCATTGTTCTCTTTAATTTTTTTCCACCCTCTTTTCTGATTTTCATGGCTAAAAAACCCTCTTATTTGCAGGTATTTCTCGTGATTCTATGCACAAGAGGCGCTCCACCGGGGGCAAAAAGAAGGCATGGAGGAAGAAGCGAAAGTACATAAAACCCTAATCTAATCTCCCATTTTTCTTCTCCTTTCTGGGTTTTGTTTTTTTCATTCTCTTCATCTGCTTTTCTTTTCCTTTCTGGGTTTTCTTTTGTGTACTGATATTGGCACTACCATGTTTTGATAATTGCACGAACTCAGCTTGTCTTTTCTTCTTTCTTAGCATTGAGAGCTTTTTTTGTAAACTGTAGTAACTTTTGATGAGCTAGTGCAATTATCAAAACATGGTTGTGCGCACATCATTAGCCCTTCTTTTTTCATTTTCTTCGTCTCCTTTTGGGTATGTTTCCCATTCTCTTCATCTTCCTATTGGCATTATGTTCTTCTCATCATTCTTGTGGGATTTTGCCTAGGTACGAGCTCGGGCGTCAACCTGCCATGACGAAACTCTCGAGCAACAAAACCGTTCGTAGGGTTCGGGTTCGAGGAGGGAACGTGAAATGGAGGGCTCTGCGATTGGACACAGGGAATTATTCGTGGGGCAGCGAGGCCGTGACCCGAAAAACTCGAATTCTCGATGTTGTGTACAATGCTTCGAACAACGAGCTCGTTCGCACACAGACCCTTGTCAAGAGCGCCATTGTGCAGGTCGATGCCGCACCGTTCAAGCAGTGGTATCTGCAGCATTATGGTCTTGACATTGGGCGGAAGAAGAAGCCATCGGCCACAGTAGCCTCTAAGAAAGAAGGAGAGGTATTGATTTTCAGCTCTCTTTATTTCATTTACTTTTTATATTTTACTTTTATTGATTAGTGGGTAGTTTGGGATTGAACCAGTGTCCTTAACAATGGGGTCTTTGCGTCTGCTTACAAACTGATGTGTCAGTAATCAGGAATTATGGGTTTGTGTTAATTTACATTTCTGATGGGTCTATCAGGATTGAACCAAATTGTTTAAGTAGAAGGAATTTTAGACTAGTTTTTTAAGTAGAAGGAATTTTATAAGTATGTGTATATGCTTTTGTAATTGGCATTATAATATATAGTTAGTTTGCTTTCTTAAACATTGTTTTGTTCAGTTTGACTTATATTGAATTGTGGGCATTTTGTGTATGGTCTTGGTAATTGGATTAAGATAGTTTTAGTTGTATTGAGGTAACATACTTATCTTAAGAGAGGAATTGGGAAGTTGAAACAAAAGTTGAGTATCCTTAGAATGTATCCCATCTAGTGATAACTGAGGTTGTCTTCACAATGTGAATAGTTCCCATGCTACATGTCCGAGTTCTCTAATCTTGATTTTTTTATATTTGAAATAATAGACGATATTATCAGTTTGCTCAATATCGGATACTTATTACCCAACATGTACTGGTATCAGATTTTTTGCTGATTATTACCCAGCATATCTACCATTAAAAAAAATGCATTGGTATTAGATGATATGTCATACAGTCATACTGTGGTTTTGTTAGAGAATTAGCCAAACACTTGACTTTATAGAAATTGCATAACATGATGCTTGAACTATTCAAAATCCAAATAATTTTTGTTAACTGGGTGGAAAATGAAAGGTTTAAAAGCTGTTGTTGTTGTTCTGTTATCTTTTAAAAAAAAAAAAAAAAGCTGTTGTTATTAATGTTTTCTCCATGTAAAATTCCCAGGAAAATTTAAGTAACAAGGTAGTATTTCTATGTTTTTCTTGGTGGGAAAGAGGTTCCAGTGGGCATCAGAACAAAATTCCAAGCGACATAAAAACTTAAATTTTCAGCAAACTCTAGCACAACTTGGAAAATATGATAATTGTTTTTTTTAATGGTAAAATGTGATGATAGGTCATAAGTTTTTCACGGAAAACTTGTCCCAGACTATTGTAGTTTTAAATATTCAATCAGGCCTTGAAAAACTTCTAAAGTATTCTTCAGGTGTTTAGAATATTGAATTGCACCGGCAAGTCTACTTCAATTTCTGCCAATCCAAGTTAATTTGGCCGATTTTTGTGTTGACATGTTCAGATTTAAGATCATGAGTCGATTGTTTTCTACTGTATTTTATTTTTTCTACATATCTTATTTGCGCAGTTTCATCTTGTTACATATTGTTCATTTTACGAACAGTTTTGTCTTTTTTTCTTGCAAGTTTGCATCTGGTACACATTCAATAAAATTGAGCGCTCTTGCCATTTCTTTTAGATTTCTTTTCAAGTACTTGCTACTCATATGTCATAAAAGGTCAGCGCAAGAGCAGGGAAAAATCATTGCTAAACCATTGCACATATTGTGTTATCAAAGGAGGTCATGCATGTAAATTTCATTTGTACTATGCTTCCATTTGTTCTAAACTGCTAATGTATGGGTTTCTTAATGGTGTTGTAAATAGGGAAATCACTACAAAATAGTTTTAAATTGGGAGATCCCTATTAATGCCCAAAAAGGAAGCCAAGACATTTTAAGAAAGCTGATAGAAGGGAAGATTTTCAGGAGAAAACCTAAGAAATCGAATGGATCTTAAGAGGCTTAAAGATCGTGGAAGAGAAAGAGTTCCATACTTCTTTCGAGATCTGTATCGAACAAGAGATTGTCCTAAGATTAGAACCAGCACCATAGATTTAGCTCAAGTCAGGGATTGGGAGAAATGTAGATCAAGACAAGAGAGAATAGAAGACTCCACAGCTTTGCAGGACGACATGACGGCGCGATGAACGAACCGGAAGGTGCATGGGTATGGTTTGTTGTCGAAATCTAAAAGGTTTGTGAAGACCGTAAATGGTAAATATAACCTTAATTTGGGAGACTTGATTTGAAGAAGATGCAGATTTGTCAAGTTCAATAGGAGGATTACCTGTCGGAGATGTGGAAAGTGTTATGAGTTCGGTCAATGGGGAAATCGTATATTAAGAAGTCTAGGGAGCCCTCTCCTCCTATGGCAGCTTTAGTGGCCATGGAAGGAATATGTGCATCCGGCCCCACCCTGGTAGGACCATCCTTTAAAGACAGGCTGGTTGGAGCAGAGCCAACCTTGATGTGTGTGATTGACATCCCAAGGGTCAGGCATTATTACACCTCGTATTGGGTGTTACTGCATCCTGGGCAGGATATTAGGACTTTGAATGGTTGGGGTCCTCGAGAGAGTGATTTCCGTGTTCGCCAGCTCTTTGGAGGTCCTGATCCTTGCCGAGGATGCTGGAGACCCATAGTTGGAAGCTGATATGCTGTCGATAGCCTTGAGTTGCCCCATTCTTAGCTTGGTTCGATGGAGGAAATTTTGCGCCACCAATGCATCTCCGCAATGGTGGGAAGTTTGAGAGGTCGCAACGCATGCTTGGTTCGTCCAGACTTCGAAACGATTGGTGGGCATCTAGGGGAAGATGCACCCTTTGATCATTTGTGTTATCATGGGCATGGTAGAGTTATTGCCCGCCTCTGGGCTTTGGTGGCGGATTTCTGCCTAGCCACTAAGTGCATTGATCTGGAAATCGACTACACGATTTTTTAGGTGGAGGTCTGTGCTAAACATCACGAAGATGTGTCTATAATCCTGCTCAGTGGTGGTATTTTTCGTAGGCATTTGGATGCTGTGGGCCGCCAAGGACTGCTAAATCGTAGTGATGCTTTTGCTATCGGTTGGTGTTAGATTCTCGTTCATGCCAAACATCGGCTGAGGATCCACTAAGTGACGTTTCTTACTAGTCAATCGAACCTACTGCTCATCTTCAGATGTTCAACGTCTCTTCTGCCGAACTTGTAGATGCTCATGGGTGTAGTTGAGTACCTGTAGGGCAATACGTGGTGTTGGGTACGAACGAAGACATGCCTATTATAAGATATCCTCGACTGTAAAGTCACAATGTCGGTAGGGACCATAGGTCAAAACCTCTGTGTGGATGTTGGGGAGTGTCTAGTCTTGTCATCGGTTCAGGTGGTTGTCAGGGGTCTTGCTATCTTCGGAAGTTTCCTGCAGTGGAGTTTTCATCTCTGAAATATGCATCCTCCTCCTTTGTCACAGTGCTCGAGAGTAGAGAAGTTGGTCTTTTAGAAGTGCTAAGTGGCGCCCAAGTTGGTGGTGGGCCCTTTACAATTGGGTGATATGATTCTCCAAACTTTACTGCCGTTGGCTTCTAGCCGTCTCAAGCCCCCTTTTCCTTAAGGCCACGTTTGGATACCAGCAAGATTTAGATTTGGATTTCCCACATTTGCAGTTGAGATTTTGAACTGGATCAGGTCCTTAGAATTCCAAATAAGCTACAGCCTATGATTTGTGGACACGGACACAAGAGTGTCGGACACGGCAGACTCCAAAATTTAGAAACGGGGACACGGCTAAAATAGAAAGTACATATAATCATGATTTGTGGGCATGGATTCTATACGAGGCATCTGAAATCGTAACACCTAAACATCCAGAATTATTTTCACACTCTCTCTCTCTCTCTCTCAACATCAGCATGAGGATGATTAATGTATTTTGTATCCAAAATTCAAATCCAAATCCAAATACAAAAACATGAGGTATCCAAACGTGGCCTAACTGAGATTGATAGTGATAATTGGATTTTTTGACCATTGGTGGGAACTGATAGCCAGATTGATTGCGCTTCGGGCACTGCGAAGTTCTATCAAACTCTGAAAGAGAAACGGCCTATGAATTACCCTTTGGAGACCATTGATTGTGGAATTTTCGATCTGGCTTCGCTATCTGGTGGGATCTTGGCTGATTGGGCGCAGGATGGGTAGGCAGTAGTGCTATGCCGATGTGGCTATCTTACCTTAGAGCTAAAAATTCTAGACATTAGAGCATCCTCCCCCATTGTAGGAGGGCTCAGACAGTTGACCAATCAATCCGAATTTGCCATTGGCTCAAGTTTGTCGGGATTTAAAGCATCTGACTCTACCCTGCTGAGGAATACTTGGCTTGCCCCAAGGCTCCATGGTTCAACTGTGTTGAAAGATTCGGTACCACACCCACCAAGAAGTTGGTTGCTAATGGATGGGGCGGCGAATCCCTTTTCGATGACATATACAAATAGTACTTTGGTTGTTGTGCCTAGCCTGGTTCCATCAGCAACGGCCAAGAGCTTTCCAGTCCACAATTATAGTGGGTATCCCTTGGAGTCACTTATGAATATAACACTCTCCAATTATTTTGGTAAATCTTGTTGCTCTATGGTGGTGCAGGAAGGTGAAACGGGGCCGCTAGCACTCGTAGAAAAATGGAACGACTGCATCCTGTCTCAAATTGTGCATTAATCCTTTGGAAGATAACCGAGAGACAGATTTGATGGCCATTGTTGAAGGTTTGGATCGACCGCTAAATTGAGAGGTGAACAGAAGGTATTCTGGAGGCACAAGCGGGATAGAAGAGATCATATGGGATCTTGTGGATATTCATATCATGGTAATGAGCACAGTGCTAGGGCTTTCCTTTGTTGGCCTAGAGGCGGAGGCCGACATTCGTGACAGAAACATCAATGATCTTTTTTTTTTGTTGAAATGGAACATGATTGATCTTTGGATCCGGCAAGAAACGAAAGAGCTAGAAGACTCACCAGGTAGATGATCAGGCTCCAATCATACATGAATTAAGAGAATGGGTCTTTTAGCATAGGAGTGGGCACTCTAGAGTGAGGTTCTCACAGAAGGCTATAAACGCTCCAATCATGCGTGAACTATGAGAATGGGTCTTTTAGCACAGGAGTGGGTACTCTAGAGTGAGGTTCTCAAATAAGACTATAAATGGATGATTCTTCAGGAAAAGTTGAAATTGAGACAACACTGAAGGATGAAGTGGCTTAAGGAAGGAGACAAAAACTCAGACTACTTCCATGGCATTGCCACTATGAGACGGAAGACCAATAGGATCCACTCTTTAATGATAAATCATAAATGCGGTTAGAAGCAAAGACCAAGAGACCGTCATTTGTATGTAATCCATATAAAAATTTATATAATGTTTACACCACATTGCACATGCAATTTATATAAATATTTTTATGTAACACATACTGATATAGTATATCACTAATTCACTTACAATATTGGCTTCGGTATGCGTTTTGGTATTGTATGTGTAATATAGTATACCACTAATATGACTAATACATTTGTTGAACTAGCTGTGTTACATGTTATTTGTTGAGCTATATTAAAAATTCTGTCCCCTTGTTGATTTTATGATGCCTTTTTTTGTTTACACTTTTTTCTATCAAATTTACTTAGTGTGAGCACTAGAAGCCATAGTTCTCCAAATATATTGAATTATGATGGAGCTTGTTGCTTTATTTCTTCACAATACCTTTGTAACCACAGCTGCAGCTTAGAATCCAACAAGGATTTAGAGAGCAGCCCTTTCTAACCAAGTGTAGTTCTAATGATTGATAGGAGGGGGAGGCTGCTCCCGAGGAGGTGAAGAAAAGCAATCATGTCCAGAGGAAGTTGGAGAAACGCCAACATGATCACAAACTTGCCCCACATATTGAGGAACAGTTTGGCGGTGGGCGATTATTAGCTGCAATCTCGTCTCGGCCGGGTCAATGTGGTCGTGCTGATGGGTATGTAACAAATTTGTTTCCGATTTCATTTATTCAACTAATTTAAGTTAATGAATAGTAAGTAGACATGGGTTTTGCCCAAAAAGACGAACAATAAACAATTAAGAATTGAGCCCTTAATCCATCCTAAAGTACTGTGGTGCTGTAAGATTGACATTTTTCTTACATATTAGATGTACATGCATATTTTTATAAAACAAGTTTATACTTTCACCTGAATTTTTGTGTGTTCTCATTGTGACAGGTATATCTTGGAGGGTAAAGAACTGGAGTTCTACATGAAGAAGATCCAGAGGAAAAAGGGCAAGGGTGCCGCCGCGTAATGTGTTTACCTGAACCATATTGGTTCTACTGGGTTGAATTTCTTCTTCCATAAATGTTTTACTTTCCATGTGTTTACTAGCTGTCTGGCCAGTTCAGATGTTTCATGTCCATCCAACTTTTGTTGAAATCATTTACCGAGGGTTTTGATAATGTTTGTTAGATTTGATGTTTGAACAATCCTTCAGATAACATTTGCTTAGGGTTATATTCTGCTTTAGTCTGCTCTCTCCTTTTAAATTTTTTTTTTTGGAAAAGTGATTATCTCCTGTGTGTTGGTTTAGCTACATGCTGCCTCCATTGGAGTCCAATTTCTATGCTCTGTAATGAGCTATCTCCATGTGCAAGTGCCCACTTCTGTGGTGCTCAGCCGTCCATTTGGTATGCTCAACTTTGGTACTCCACAGCCAAAGTATTACAACTCAAACAATCCAAAATGTCTGAGAATAAGGGAGACTTACTGCATATAAAGGTGAGATGTTGTGGGAGATTAAAAAAAAACTATCTATAATGTTGCTTGATAGAAAATAAAATCAAAAAAGGGATTCTAGTTTCCCTATCAAAGGGGAAATCTTGTAATCAATGGTTTTTATATAAACAAGTGAACAATTTCCTCGTAGTTGAAGTACCTATAGAAAAAACTTGTAGCTGAATAGATAAGAGTATGCTTGGCTGCTTTCTTGTGTTTGATTTTGCCTGTTTGCTCATTTGAATACAAACTTTACAAGCCTAAGTCTTTGGAGACGGTGTTATTTAATCTTTATTTTATAGTTCACTCACACTCACGTGTGGCCCTTTTTTATAGGGTTGGCCTACACGTGGCACATGTGGCCCCTCTTCTTCTTTTTTGGGTTGGCCATTGCATGTGGATTTTTAATAACAAGTAGTTTTGAACTCAGGACCCTTGCTCTGGTACCATGTGAAACAATCAATTACTCCAAAAGCTTAAGGTGTTGGATGCGGCCTTATTTAATTCTTTTATAATTTAACACTGAGATTGAACCTCCGACCTCTAGGTTGATAAGTCTTTACCACCTAGTGGCTCAACACCTAGCAAGTTGTACTAGAAGAGGGATTGAAACTCCGTTTTGTTCCTTGGAATCAGTGTTTTCATTCAATCTTTTAATTTTTGACAGTAAAAAACGCAGAACTGCAGAGAAGATTTGAAGAATGTGCAACCTTAGTTTGTCTTTTTTATATATATGTTATCACCTTTTGTTTTGTTTTAAAACCAATGTAGCCACTCAAAAGAATAGCTCATAGCAATCCAAACAAAGAGTTTAATAGAAAATGGCACTTTTTCTCAGCCCAACAACCTGAGAGTCCACTGTTTGCTCAACAAAGCTATTGAGTTCTGCAAATGTTTTTTTTCTATAGATTACATAACAAAGACTTTCCTTCTAAATGACAATCTTAATATATAAGAAAATTGTTTAAGTTTACACCTCAAATATTGTCAATTTGGTTCATTTTATTGACAATGAATTTTAAATAGCACTAAAGAGCAAGAGGAATATGAAGAGGTTGAAGAAGAAGAAGAAAAAAGAAGAATGACACCAGAAAAAATGGTTAAGAAGGAAAAAAATAAGAATCCACTCTAGGAAAAAATGAAAAAGAAGAAGAAGAAGAATAAACTATGGAAAAGTAGAAAGGAAGAAGAAGTAAATAATAAGTATCAACGCCAGAAAAAATGAATAGGGGGAGTGGGTGGGTGAAAGTTAGGGTCATGTAGTAAAAAGAGAGAGGTTGTATAAGGAAAAAGCATGTTGACCCCACATTTTACCGAGGGGGGTACTTTTGACTGAGCCGACCCCACATTATATCGAGTTGAGTCCGCATTTTACGAAGATGATCCCATGCATTGGTAAGTCTGATATGAGAAATGAAGAGAAGAGGAAAAAGCACCTTGAGGACATTTTCGTCTTTTTTCTTGTACTACAGCACAACTCTGACCTGAATTCATAAAAAGCATTTTCTAGGTGCTTTTTATCTAAATTCTATATATAATGGGCAAACCATGGAATGAGTGAAAGAACATCAGAAATGATAACCACTAGTATCCCATGCAAATAGGAGTGCATCGGAGAGGAGGGACCTTTGTACCTCTCACTAAAGTTTTTGAAAATAGGACCGCCCTTTGTGCTTTACAGTAGGGCTTTTGCTAAATGACACTTGTAAAATTTTAACACATTTTTTTTTAGAGAAATGATATCAGCACAACCATATTTTGATATTTTCACAAACCAACTTGTCATTTTGATACTTAAAGAGCTGTCAAAAGGTTATTACATTTCCCAAAAAGCGCTCAAGAGCGCCAAACTAAAGAAGAAATGACAGTTGAGTTTGTGCAAATATCAAAATATGATTGTGCTGATAACATTTCCCTTTTTTTAAGGGAAATCATTTCAGCGCTCGAGTGTTTTGATAAACATGCGCTCTACTTGTTTGTCGTGTATTATTTAAAGGTACTACACGACAAACAAGTGGAGCGCATGTTTATCAAAACACTTGAGCGCAGAAATCATTTCCCCATTTTAATACTTCAGTATGTATAAAATGTTGATTCCATGGTCTTTTTCCAACGAGGTTCCAATGGGGGAATGTCCTACCTATTGGGGTCAACACTACTGTAGAGGCAAGTGCCACTTAGATATGGGGTAACGGTTTGGCCAAAGTGGTGAGATACTAGTCCTACCTATTGGGGGGGTCAACACTACCGTAGAGGCATGCCCCTATGATATGATATGAGGTACCGGCTTTGGCCAAAGTGGTAAGATACTACCCACACCTTTCACTTCCCCACCCCCATACGAGATAATGGCCTGGACCAATCTTATCTCCGCCACTCACAATGTGAATCCCCTCTCTCTCTCTCTCTCTCTCTCTCTCTCCGCATTGCACCTAGGGATACATTATGCAAGATTTCTGCTAAACGAGACAAGGCAAAGGAGAGGATATATGTGAAATCATGACTATTGATCTTTTAGAACTCCATGACCCAACCCCCGTCTTAGTGGAGACGAGGGTGAAGTGGCTAAAAATCAGGAAACAAAAAAACACTAATTAAAATCTGATTCACTTTTTCCTGATTTTTAGCCACTTCTCAAGTTCATCTCAATCATGCCCTCTCAAATCTCTCCTCCTCCCACTCTCCCTACGCCACACCCCTCTCTCACTACTTGGAGACACTAATTTATCATGAAAAAAAAATTCCAACAGACAAGGCCTAAAGGGCTATAAAAATCAACAGGGGGCAGTTTCTAGGAGAAACTTTAAATGGCTTAGATCATTCGATCAAAGTGTTCTTAATGGCATTTGGCCAAACCGATGGTCGCCCTTTGTAAATTGATGGAAAGTTTAACAGATTCTTAGCATGCTCGCAGAGGGCAAGCCATAAATCTATGGAAAGTTATGGTTCAGATATAAAACTTCTAATCTATAATTAAATTAAAATGACATTACACATCCGGCCGACTCTGACCTCGAGAGCGATCTCTGAGTTCTAAGGCTTTGATTTCTCTAACTACTTAGAGCTTTATCTGCCTCAAAACTGTTATTGCAAACTCTGCTACATCTCATCTCATGGGCGCTCTCTAGGTTCCAAGGCTGCGATTTCCCTGATCACCTGAGCTTTGTCCGCCTCAAACTGTTCATCCTCTGGAAGAACATGGGCAGACGATCGAATAATAAATGCAATTGCTACACTGAAAGGTTGTATAGATCTAAGACCCAGAAAAGAAAACACACAGGAGATTTTCATTTTTCATTTTCTTTTTCTACCTTTATCCATCTTGAAGTCACTGAAGAAACGAAGAAGCTTGCTTCTGTTTGCAACAAGTATGGTGACTATTTCTGGTGGCTTATTTTGATTAGCTGCAAATAGCTGATAATTAAGAGAAAGGAAGAATTACATCAAAAACCTTTAACAGATCATTAACAGAGTTATAGGACTGACGTTGAGATTGAATCAAGTGGACTTGAGTCATACCTTGAATACATGAAATGCTTCTAATTGGATGTTCTTACTTGATTCCTGTAAATGAAGGAACCCAAAAGATTCAAAACTAGGAATAAGAATTTCTTTTAAGACATGGACTAATGAATAGTTGCATTGGCAGGTCACTTAATTCAACAGAAAGCTGGATAGTATAACACAGAACAACAATACTTACATGCAGTCACATTCAAATAAATCAGTGTGTATGTCATGGGTTGTGCTAGACTGAAGGGAGCCCTTGCAAAAATAGGATGAAAGGGCGCTCCCATTGGTGGAAAGTCACTAAGTGCATTTATTGTTCATTGACTTTTACATGTTATAAATGCAGTTTGGGGACTTCCCCATTACATAATTTATATACCAGAACAATAGTAATAGTCTCAGTGACATCCAAAAACAAGTGTATTTTGCTCATTATGATTTAGCAAAGGTTAATCAGTGTCATGGAATGGTAGTCAACTTGTCAAAAAGAGACTGCAACTTGTTGAGGAGGATTGATGGATATATTTAGAAAAAGATAACATTTAATTGAAGCAAGTATTGATTTTTCAACATGTTTTTCTTTTTCTCTTTTCTCCTTCACATAGTTACATCTATTTAGCTGATCTGTTTCCTCTCTTTTTCTCCGTGTGTTTACTTTTCTAGTGTCAGCTCATTATTGTGGCTAGGTGCTGGAGTCAGAAACCAGTCTTATACCCATCTGGTATGGACTATGAGATCGAGGATCTAGCCAGCAGCATTTTGAATTGAGTCAGTTAGTTTCAGCTTTCCTACTGGGCCTTTGGCTTTGACAAAGGTTACAATTTAATGGTAATACCTCATGATTCCGGAATCAGATTTTTCTTTCCTGACTTTAGATTGGTATCAGACCTGTAATTGGAAGGACAAACCAACTTAACATATGGACTCCAATTCTACAAGAAGTTGAATTGGAGATGTTTTGGGTGTCATTAACTGTCTCCAAGTAGAAAAAAAAGTGCTTACTCGACATGATGTAAGCAGTGAATTATTTTCTCATGGTGCACTCCAAGAACATATTACCAAGCCAGGCAAGTAAAATTTCAGTTTCATGAACGAGGTCACATTATACAACACCCTTGAGACATGTCTATAGAATACATCAATGGACCTAGTAATGTGCTACAAACCTACAAATATAATTCTTAAGCATCCTTTCTCATCTTGGAATCATAAGTCACCAACCAAATTCCCGGAGTGGAGGAGACACACTGCCAACACCAAAATCAGGGATCTCGTTTGGCTGATTCACCCAGATTACCCACAGGAGTAGATCTGCGAATGTGTTGGCCGACGGCTTGGCCAAAAGGGAGTGGAATTGGACCAACAAAGGGTCATCTCGTCCGATCTGGTCAGACCAGCCTCTATTTGACTTTCAGGAATTTCAATTTTTCCTCATTGGGAGACTTTAATGTCATCATCTCTATTCTAATTCAGTGTCTCTGGTTGTACTCCCTAAGGTGACTCCTTGTCCCCATGCTGTACTCTTTATTCTGGGTTATTAATAAAATTGTTACCTCTTAAAAAAAACACCAAAAGCATATCTAGGAAAGCATATCTGGGCTCTGGAGATTATGATATTAAAAGCATTGCATAAGCTAGGTTTTGTTTCCGGACACTTTCCTGCTGGTTTTAGCTTTTTAATAAATTTTGCCTTCTTTCAAAAAGAAAATTAAATGAATAAATAAAAATGTAACACTGAGTTACATTATTTTCTACATTTTGCAACAGTAAAGGATGGGAAAGGAAAAGAATATAGCACCCTGGTATATCTATTAGTTACCTTATGAAAATTTAGTACCCCAGAGAAAAAAATCAAATATAAAGTCAAACTATGTTGAAGATTTGAACACATGGTAGGAAATCATGTAAAGATAAATAGAGAAACGCAACCATTCAAAAAAAAAGATATATAGAGAAACGCATACCCTGAGAAGATTCATTAGGATCCTTAAGTTATCTTTTGAGCTCACATAGCGCACCATGACAGCGGAGTTTGAACGATCTAGTAACATATCTCCCAAAAGCTGAAATAGAAATACAAAATCTGTAAAAACTAAAAAGGGGTTACGTGAGCAACTCTTTTTTTTTTTTTTTTTTTTTTTTTGAATATTATTACGTGAGCAACTCTTCTGGGTAAAGACTTAAAACCACAAAAGAACCTTGGGGCTACATGGCGAAGATCCTATTTGGAAGCTAATTCAAAAAGAAAAGATTATCTATTATTCTCTTATGGAGATTATCTATTATTCTTTTATGAAAAAAAAAATCTAGAACACCAAAGTTACCTTGACAGCCTGCCTTCTCGTGATGTAATTGGGAGATTCCAGAAGCTTTGAGTTATATTCAGCAAAGAACTAGAACCAGAAGAAATGGATAGGAAATGATTATGAACTAACAGCGATTAGTCAATCCAAAATATCATTATGTTGAAAAAACATTATAATTTTGAAATGAAAATGTGGAAGTTCTAGCACAAGTATGCCAATGCAACATGTGATACAGCAAGATTTTCTAATGCACATAACTTGAAATAGCAATGAAATATACTATGATACCAGGAACTTTTACATGCCTGGAATATCAGCATCCATAAAGTATGATACTGATGTGGTTATAGGATATGGATGAACGCTTACCAAAAATGAATATGGATTAGATGTAAGATCTTCTGTGGGCTCATTAGTCTTAGATCAACGGTCTAGATTGATGAATGAGATTAAGTGTGAAATTACTAGAGTTGCACATTGACCAAAGTGATCAGTAAGGGATATAAGAGTAATCGGTGCATCTCATCCTTATTGAGACATGAATGATTAGCGTAGCCCTAAGTTCAACTACATCATGATTAGTAGTTGGTTAAGTTGATCACAGTTCTATTATGGGTGGAACTCTAAGAGATCCTTTTTTATAAATATTGGGGCTGGATGGTCCCTGCTGCCATTTAACTAACTATAAGGAGATCTTCCCCATCAGAGATCAGGTCGCCTAGAGAGGCAGGAGAAGGTCCAACCCAGACCGATCTCCATTACGGCCGATCGAGATAAGTTCTTATTCCTCCTTTTAGAGAGATCTTTGATGTTGTATTGATTAGATCAATCGTTTATATGATCATGGTACATTCTATATGTATGTTTTGAATACCATTATCCCAGTTTTACATCAGATACATACGCAGCCATCCTACTGTGATCGAATTATTTAGAACACATATTACATCCTATAATATACAATACATAATATAATTTTATTTGTGGATTATAATATATACACAGAAGAATGTAACATACATAATAAAGAATTGAATAGCATGTATCTTAGTGTCTTTGAATATTTTGTCCACTCTGACTATTTTGTTTGATCTATTTCGACTTTTTCTTAAATAAATAAACATCACTAGAACTATTCAAAAAATAAACATCACTAGAGTTCCCATCAGCCTCAAGGAACCACTACCTGTATCCATACGAAGTTTTTGGGAACTGCCGAATAACATCAGCATTTATGTATTTTTATCAAGATATTGTCAGTGATACAAGAATTATCTTTTTCTCCTTTAATTTTAGCAACATCTCTGACATTCAGAGCGGTTGAAACTTCATTGGTGAGGTTGAGGTGTTATGTTTATTAGGGCAAAGTCTCTCATGATGAGGTTTTTGATATAGGACCTTGAGGGATGGATAAAAAAGCGGAATAGGGCAAGGGTGTAGAAGAAATAGGCAGTTTTATTGGACTGAAGGACGAGATGTTGGGGTTTAAGAAATAGGATAGGAGAAAGGGAATGAACAAGGAACAAGTGGCTCATGTGTGGGTTGCAAATTTTTTAGCAAATGTTGCTAAACTACGATTGGCTGAGTGGTAGAGAATGAAGAAAAGAGAGTTCAGTATAAGAAGTAACCAGGATTTGATGGGAAAATGTGTGTTAGGCTTTAGGAAATCAGATTTAGGTATACCATAGCAAGGAAGCAGGATTCTTCCCTGGGAGCCTTCGATTCCCGCTTTTGATTCCCGTTTCGATTCCCGCTTTAGATTCCCGCTCTGGCAATCTTGAGCAGGATTCTTCCCTGGGAGCCTTCGATTCGCGCTTTCAATTCCCGTTTCGATTCTCACTTTCGATTCCCGCTCTGGCAACCTTGTACCATAGTTCCATCACCCACTACCTAGATACCATTTGCACATTCCATTCCACACCTTCTAAATCATATCCCTAAATACTACGCTAAGAGAGATAGTGTCAGGGTCGAGTACTTCATTTTGCATATCAAGGAGGTAAAACAAGAGGTGTTAAACCGACTGCGAACAAGTACCGAGAGGTAAGAGGTGGCAGCCCGATCAGTATAAGAGAGATCACTTCAATAGCTGGGGCCTTAGTGACGACAGTTTGTCGATATGACTGATTCGTGCTTGGAGCCGTTCACCATCACTTCGTTACAATCACGAGACTACGATATGGATATTCGGAGATATCTCGTTAGTTTGCAAAGGCGTTGTCTGATCAACTATTTGTGGATGGATGCTGTGCCACTACGATAACTTCGTGAGGAGGGGTTTCTTCAGCATATGGTAGACTTTTACTCGATGAAGTAAAAGTCTAGTGACGACAGTTTGTCGATATGACTGACTTCGTGAGGAAAGATCACTTCTATAGATGGGGCCCTAGTGACGACAGTTTGTCGATATGACTGATTGGTGCTTGGAGCCGTTCACCATCACTTCGTTACAGTCACGAGACTACGATATGGATATTCGGAGATATCTCGTTAGCTTGCAAAGGCGTTGTCTGATCGACTATTCGTGGATGGATGCTGTGCCACTACGATGACTTCGTGAGGAGGGGTTTCTTCAGCATATGGTAGACTTTTACTCGATGGAGTCGAGTTCTTCCCACATGGTGAGGAACTGATATGATTCAGTCACCTTAGCTGTTAGATTTAGTTTTTTCTCTATTGGACATGTTCTTTTTCTTTTAGGTAGTGTTTTATTTGATTTATTAGCATTTTTATTTAGCCTAGATGTGGGGATGTCCACATCAGCCTAAGGTCCATCATATCCCTTTTCCCATGGGGACCGTTATTAAAACCATAGTTTAAAATATTTTACCCATGGCCCACTTAACTTATTTCTTATTGGCTCATCCCTGACATTACACACCAAATCACATAAAAATGATATATAGAAATCCAACTTTCAAGGGATTCACTTGCAAAAGCAACAACTCAAGCCATAGAAACTAAAAAGGGGGTGCCTCATGCCTACGCAACAATTTGCCAAGAGATAAATCATACATGCATGCTAGTTGTTCTTGCATCATTTCTTTTGTTTTGAAGGCTATACTTGTAATTTTGCTTATTTTACACCATATTTATACCAGTGACATGTCAGAACTTTCTTATTCTGAAAGGATGCCCAACTTTACGCCATATTAGAGCCACTCTTGGGACGTGTGGACCTTCCCATGGTGCCCATAAAGTAAATGTTGGGGTACAAGCTGACTTGATTTATTCTCCTCTTTCCTATTATGTCTTTATCCTTTTGTCTATTGATCTCTCTCTTCACAAACTCCTATGCTAATAAAAGACCCTAGTTGTAGCATTTTTTTTAAATGGTAACTTAGTTGTAGCTCAACTGATCCAAATTGAGTCTCAATCATCCTAAAATAATAAATAGAATCTTATCTTTCTGATTACCTGCAACAATACTCACTACTCTAACCTGTTACATCTAATGACCATTCTATATCAATAACGGAAATAGAAATACTTACCCAGTCATAATTTTTTGTAAGGAACTCAGCAACCGTTGATTTATGCCTCGTCAAAAGCTCCTGCAATATAATGAGGCAGTGGCATGTTAGCGTGCTTTGTACATGTCAGCACACAAAAGAAATGTAATGATTGCAATAGGTTCGTTCAGTAGCCAATAAAATCTCCTGGAATAGGATTGGATGAATGATTAAATGTCCTTCGAATAAATAGTAGAAATTGGTATGCTTACTTAGTGGAAATCCACCAGTATTTAGAAGCAATAAAAAAGTCTTTCTTAGCAGTGCGAAACCCGAGAATTGGTAAATAATATGAGCTAAAAGTTACAATACCATGAAAGAGCACAAGACCATAAAGAGAATATGACCAACACTGAAATATACTGTAGAAAATATGACGAGTCAAAATTGCATATAGCAATAGCAAAACTGAATGGGAAGTTCTTTGTTAAGGTTTAGAGGATTGCAACATCATGTAGTCTCTAAACCATAGTTGAGTGCAGGGAGCGGTAGCAGGAAGCGAAAAGCTCTAAAGAAAGTACAAAGGAAACATGTGAGAAACGTCATTGAAAGTCGGAATGAAGGGGGCAATAAGCCTCACTGGAAGCGAACAAGAAGTATATAGAACAAGTGCGGTTATAGCAAGTTAGGGAGGAAGGGTTGACATAGGTAAGGATTACAAGTAGTGAAAAAACTTCACGACTGATTGAACTTACAACTTTTAGGGATTTATAGCTTCACATGTTTTATTCATGTAACTTTTTTGAAAAAGGTTCCACATAGGCTTCATTTGAAACATGAAATGATTTTTAAAGCTTTAAATATGTTCCTTCGACATTATCAAATGGAGAAAATACTCTTGTAGGAAAAAAATCACCAAAATAAGAAGCGTAATCTTAATTAAGAGAAAACTCGTGGGAAAATTGGGAAGGCAAGAAGAACTTAGCTTCCGAAGCAAGTTTCTAGGGAAGCGAGCTTCCTATCCTGCTAGGAAGTTTCCAGTTTATAACCAACTTGGGAGGAGCACTCGGCAGCCCACATGTTACAAGATAGGGTCAAGTTTCAAACGCAGCATTTATGTTTATTCTAAATGAACACTTTGGAAAAATTCTAAGATAACCCCAAAAATGAAATAGTTGTGGAAGAGATCCAAAAAAGAACCTCGGGTGTAGGTCAGTGTGCTGGAAGTTTACATAGTTGTTTCAGCATATAATATTGTGTCACATACAACAACATCAAAGTACTTGAGGCAGTCTAAAAGAGTTGCGGAAAACCAAATGAAAATATCAAGGCTAACCCATTAAATCAGGGAGCAATAATTGTATCCAGTATAACCATTCAAAAAATAATAATAACAAATGTATCAGTATACTTGACCTTAAATGTTGCTGCAGCATCTGAAGCAATGTCAAAATTTGGGAGTTGTATGAAACCGAAGAACTTCTTCATGTGATCCGATTCCAAGACATACCTGTCGCATGAACAGCATAAGCTTACTAGTTTATAAATTTTGAGCACTTTGATATACGGTACTTTCTTAAAGACACACCATTTCAAATCTGTTCCCAAGAATGACTCCCAAGTTGCTTGATATTGGAAATGACATGAACCATTTGGGCATGAACAATAATGCATATAACAGTAAAAGATATGGCATTGAATGTGCAAATAATGCCCTAGCAAGTGAATATGTGCACCTCTCTCTAAGCTCTTATCAATTAATTAAATGTAAAAATTTGCCATTCAGATTTTCCTGACACCAAATAGTATTTTAGGAACCATGACATTGAAACAACCACAATGATACATCATAAAATTAAAAAATATTACTTTATAGTAGGAACCACAATTGGGCAAGATAGTGTAATGATGCAAGAGAATGATCCACCACGAAAACCTCAAAGTCAAATGTTGACTCTTTTCGTCGTAAAATATTATAATTATGTCTGACAAACAACAATCAAGATCCTATCCAAGCAAGAGTTTGAGAAAATGGGAATCCAATTGCAAGTCGGCATCCATCGATTGCTAGAATATGTTATTCTAGAAATTAGACTTAGCAAAGAGTTGCTCATTTCTTTGAAGCATATTATGAGAAATTCCAATGATAGAGAATTTTTTAGCTACAGAGGGAGTCCATAGAGGGGTTTTTGTATCAGGAACCTTTTCATCTTTTGCAGTAGCTCTAGTACTTAGACTTCTGTTGTGTATGCTGTTTTCTTCAATATTCATACTTATGTATGGAATCAACTCGACCCCAGGTTTTATTTTCAATTTTTGTTCTCTAACCTAATTATCACATGGTCACCTTTCAAAAAAACAAAACAAAAAATCATTCACTTGTTAGCCTCTAAATGTTTTCAAGCAACATAATATTAAGTAAACAACTAACAAACCTTACCTTGCTATAGTCTGATGGCGTATGCATTCCCTCAGCATTGCACCATAATGTAATGCTATGTCCATGTCTTCATAACTAAACAAAAGAAATTGTAAAAAGTTGACATGTCATGAGAAATATATATAATTTTGTGACTGTCAAGAATAACTAGCTCAAAAAGAAAACAAGTTAACAATCTAACCTAATGTTCTCAGACAGGTGTCACATATCAGTATAAGAAAACATAAAATCCTAAACTTTAAAGAAAATCATGGGATTTAATTAATCATAAGAAATTAATAAGTTTTTAGACTCTCGCAGGTAGGGGTGTCAATGGACCTAGGTAGTCCGATGGATAGTCCGAATCCGAACCTTAATAGATAGGATCTAGGCACATTAGAAGGATCCATGGACATATTTTGGATCCTCTTCGTAAGATCCGAAAAATTTCGGATCATGATCAAGACATGGCAAAAAAATCTGATGGACAGTCACGATCCGAAGTCCTTCTACTAAAATACCTCAAAATATTTCTTATATTAAGTCTTAAGGAGGGGTATTTTCATAAAAATGAACTAAATATTGCTTCGCTTACGACTTTCCACTTCCCCCCTTTTCCAGACATCTTTTTCTCTTCCTTTCCTCAATCAGTTTTTCCTCCTGTAAACTTGCCACTCACCCTCGACAAGGATTAGTTACTAGAAAGTTTTATCGTCATGCACCCTCGAACATTGGAGTTCTTTTCAACAATAAAAAATCCTATTCTTCATCAAAATCATGGGTTGTTATAGATAGTGACTATTTCTTTTCTGATTTGAGGAAGTTTTGGAGTTCATTTCAAATGAAGAAAGTTGAGAATTTTTTGTTGATTTGTAAGTAGGACCTACTAGGACACTCCGATGGACAGTCCAATTTGAAATGGATCGTGACCGGGACACAAGAAGTAGGATCCGAAGAACATTCCGAATCCGATCCGATCTATAAGGGATTTGAATGGATCGTGACTAAGACATAGGTGGATCCGATCCGAAGTGGATCCGTTGACAACTTGACTCGCAGGCTCTGGGATTTTGAATCATCGTTATCTCGTATTACAGGAATCAGAACATGCAGTGCAGAAAAGAAAACTACAGAAACTACTTACAATTTTTATTTATTTTTGAATGGTGAAACTACTTACAAAATATTAATAAGAAAATCAACTAAAAACTGAGCAGCTAACAAGCGTAGCCAAATACTAACTGAAATAGACAGAGGAATCATCCCAAAATATAAGCCCATCATATCTCCAAAGATCAACAATGAATAGCTCACCCTGATATCAAGTGATCCATAAGATCTTTGTTTTCTTCCAAGTAATCAGAAGAAATCAACCGTGAATGAACTTGTTGCCTTTGCAAATTGGCAACAACTTGAGTTGCATCTTTACGAGCCTACAAGAGATCATGATCCTCGTCATGAAAAACATCAACAAGAAGAGCAAGCAGACTTAACAGAAAGCAGAGAATTATGTAATTTAAATATTCCTATTCAACCAAATCTAATAAAAGCCTTCCTATTGAAAGCATGGATATTCAAAATATCTGAAGTTGAATTATTAATGAATCATCCAAAACTTACTCAACTCAACTCAAAAAAAGAAGAAAACTTAAAACTACAAAAAATATAAACAAAAAAGAAGAAAGATTACATTCAACATTTATTTCAATTGTATCATCTGAACTTATAACACAACCAGAAAATTTGTCTCTACTTACCTCCAAGTTCAATTTTGGAAGACAAATGATTAGGAGACGTAGTGTGTTTTGTTTAAAGAACTCCTGGGTCAATTGTGCACAAGCTTCTGAAACTGGCTCTGATTCACTGTTGCCATAAAGAATGCACTTCAACTCCCGGATGAGTTTACCTAATTCTGCCATCTGTTGAAGAGTGGAAATGTGAAGAAAAAGCATTCTAAACTGGAATTTAACATAAATTAGCCTGAAAGGAAGTGAAAACATGTCTTTTACATGTACAAATTCTAATATGCTCACATTCATTTACAAATAAACAGGAATAAAAATAGAGTACGGCCTTCTAAGAGGCCAAAGATGGTTACATCACCACAGAAATAAATATGGTCACATCTGGTTATGATCCAATCATTATTCACAACTAACATCACGAAAACAAAACCCATTCCTCTAACGAATGGATGAGGTAATAATGTCTAGCAATATCTTATAAAATGAGTCAAACTATGATAGAGGTTATAGAGAGAGTGTTGCAAGAAACTCAAATTAGAAAATGCAGCAATGAAATAGATTTTCAAAGAATGGTGCCATCTAACAGATATGGTGATCAATAACATGTTAAGAAATTGGGGACCAGAATCAACAGCTTAAAAATTATGGAGTTTTTAATCGATAATATAGTGATAAATGCGTGGGCACATTGCAGAATTTAATAACCATTGGGAAGCCAAGAAAAAAAAAAAAAAACTCATGTTCCAACACATCATTTAATGAACTTCAAATATTAAGCTTAAGTACCTAACCAAACTAGGAAATACCATAAACTTCTAGTTCAACCCCTTAACTTCTTATAAGCAATTGAATTGAATCTAGCTTTGAAATTATGGAGTTTTTAATCAATAATATAGATATAAATGGGTGTGCACAATGCAGAATTTATTCTTTTCAAAGAAACTGAATTGAATCTTGCTTTGAAAAGAATAAAAATCATATTTTTCCTTTAATCAAGTGCAATTCAGGCTAATTTTCTTTTCACTTTTGTTTGTGTGTTGTTCTAGACAATCTCGATTGGGACCATATATATCTATCTATAAAATATACTAAGCACGTAACTTTCCAAGTATCATTCATATTTTCCAAGAAAATTTTTTCTCCAAAAAAATTTTCCCGTACAAATTTGGTTATTCCCACATTCCCTCCCTACATTCCCACTTCCTAATTTGTTTTGATGTTTAAACTTTTTCCTTGATATATACGTATCCTATTTCCCACGTCTCCCTCTCTATCCCTACTAAATCAGCAGCTCTAATTTGTGCTATTTAACCATCTCTCTCCCTATTAAATGGGTAACTAATCCGTGTGATTTAATTCCCTCTTTTCTATTAGAAATCCTATGAATTTGGTTTAGCAGGGAGTGAATCTATGATTTAGCGGACACTTTGAATTTATTGCTGACACACGTGCCGCACCGGGTCCAACACGACACGCGTGTCCACACGTGTCGAGAACCCTTTGGACACTTTAAATGTATTGCTAGGAGTGTTAGAGTTGATGTGGGTGTGTTGACACATATTTGTGTAATAATCAATAATTTCATGTGTATGTAAATGTCATCATTTCTAGACTTTTACCTAAGTCGGGCAATTCATATCCGTGTCAAAACTCGACACGAATTCATATCGACAAATTATGATTATATATTCTTTCTATTTAAGCCGTGTCCCATATTCTAAATTTTGGGAGTTTGCCGACACTCCGTGTGTCAGTGTCCACAAATCATAGGAGTGAACTAATATCATTAAAAAAAAAGCATGGAGTGAACTAGGTTTGGTAGATTTCTTTGGAGATTTTGTTGGCTTTTTGAGGAGTAAAAAGAGTCCATTATAGGAAAAATTTTGCTAAGAAATTTCTGTTTAACCAAACTCGAAAAGACTACAAAATCTCCAAAGAAACCATCCAAACCTAGCTCTCTCTCTCTCTCTCTCTCTCTCTCTCTCTCTCTCTCTCTCTCTCTCTCTCTCTCTCCCCAACCAAATTTTTAGGGATTTTAATTGAAAGAAAAGAGGTAATTAAATCACACGAATTACTTACCCATTTAATAGGGAGACAGCAAAAAATTTTATACAGTGGACTCTTTTTACACCTCATGCTTAGCATGGGATGGGCCTGTTTCGATATGCTAGGACCTGCTATTTTACAACCATGAGTGGGCCCGCTTTCCTCTCAAATCCTTGCCTAGGATGAGGCCCCCCATTTTAAGCAATGTTTTGGTACTATGCTCCCTCCAACTTCACTCAAACCACACAACGGGTGGGCCCACTATTTTACATCATGTTTCGATGTCATAGGTCCCACAATCTCCACCAGGCCCATATTTAGCGTGGGGCCTATCATCTTACACCATGTTTTGATTAGCATTGGGGGCCAATATTTTACACACACACACATGCACGCACACATCATACAAAAATCTCCACCATAATAATTAAAACAAACCAATAGCAGAGAAAGGGTTAGAAAGAACTCTAAAACAGCCAATTTAGCGCAACAAGACCAAGCCATCTAACAGATATGGTGATCAATAACATCTTAAGAAACTGGGGACCAGAATCAACAGCTTAAAATTATGGAGTTTTAAATCGATAATATAGAGATAAATGGGTCTGCACATTGCAGAATTTAATAACCATTGGGAAGCCCATAAGAGAAAAAAAACTCATGTTCCAACACATTATTTGATGAAGTTCAAACACTAAGCTTAAGTGCCTAACCAAACTAGGAAATACCATAAACCTCTAGTTGAACCCCTTGACCTCTTATAAGCAATTGAATTGAATCTAGCTTTGAAAATTATGGAGTTTTTAGTCAATAATATAGATATAAATGGGTGTGCACATTGAAGAATTTATTCTTTTCAAAGAAATTGAATTGAATCTAGCTTTGAAAAGAATAAAAATCATATTTTTCCTTTAATCAAGTGCAATTCAGCCTAATTTTCTTTTCACTTTTGTTTGTGTGTTGTTCTTGACCATCTTGATTGGCACCATATGTATATATAGATATATACACACACATCTATCTGTCTGTCTGTCTGTCTATCTATCTATCTATCTATAATATCTATAAGATATACTAAGCACGTGAGACGAACCCAACTAGTGTCAGGATTAGACTTAGTCAATTTGAGCCGGGTAGATCCTTTAACCTTCTTCATGAAAATTTTCTAAAGGATTCATTAGCCAACCCCAACTAGTTTGGGACAAAGGCTTAGTTAAGTTGAGTTGTTGAATATCCTAAGCACGTAACTTTCCAAGTGTCAATCGTCTTTTCCAAGAAAAGTTTTTCTCGGAAAAAAATTATCCCCTACAAATTTGGTTATTCCCGCCCTACATTCCCGCTTCCTAATTTGTTTTGGTGTTTAACTTTTTCCTTGCTATATACGTTTCCCGCGTCTCCCTCTCTATCCCTACTAAATTGGCAGCTAATTTGTGCCATTTAACCTTCTCTCTCCCTATCAAATGGGTAACTAATTCGTGTGATTTAATTCCCTCTTTTCTTTCAATTAGAAACCCTATGAATTTGGTTTAGCAGGGAGTGAATTAGGTTTGGTAAATTTATTTGGAGATTTTGTTGGCTTTTTTAGGAGTAAAAAGAGTCCATTATAGGAAAAAAATTGCTAAGAAATTTCCGTTTAACCAAACTCAAAACGCCTACAAAATCTCCAACGAAATCATCCAAACCTAGCTCTCTCTCTCTCTCTCTCTCCAAATTTTTAGGGATTCGAATTGAAAGAAAAGAGGGGATTACATCACACGGATTAGTTACCCATTTAATAGGGAGAGAACAAAATTTTTTATATGTGGACTCTTTTTACACCTCATGTATAGCATGGGATGGCCCGTTTCGATATGCTAGGGCTTGCTATTTTACACCCATTAGTGGGCCTACTTTCCTCTCAAATCCTTGCCTAGAATGAGGCCCGCCATTTTAAGCAATGTTTTCGTAGTATGATATCTCCAACTTCACTCAAACCAAGCATTTGGATGTGTGTGTGTGTGGGGGGGGGGGGGGGGGGGGGAGGTATTATCTTACACCGTGTTTTGATTAGTATTAGGGGCCAATATTTTACACCCATGCATAGCAAGAATGCTAGTGTATATATAGACACACACAAGCGCACACGCACACACACACACACACACATCATCATCATCATCCAGGCTTCTCAGTCCCTATTGCTTCAATATCAAGAAACATTTAGATTTCCAATACAAGAAATGACAATTATCACTGGTGCTAAAAATGGAAGTAATCATGAAAATACACGGAAACCATGACAGAATTGAAGTCATACATTTAATATTATATATACTATAGCAAAAAATGAAAAATAAAGGCAGTAGGATCTTTGCTTAATTTCTGTGATTTTCTTTGATCTCGGAAGCAAAAGCTGAACTGAAACACTATAATTACAATTTACCACTTTCCTCAGCCCTATGGTTTTCAATTCGCACAAAAAAATCACCCAAAAAAACCCTAAAAATCGATAGAAATCCAGCAATTCCATTCCACTGGAGATCCAAAATCGATCAAAACCGCACAAACCGACCGAATTCTGAATCAAGATATGATCATAAATAAATAACTGAAAACAAGTCCCTAAGGCCATATTTGGTTTGCAAGAAATTTCGGGAAAATTTTGGAAAGGAAAAAAATTCTAAAATTTCCTACCTTTTTTTTTTTGAATGGTATCCTACTTATTTTACACACAAAAAAGATAACATTAACTAGTCCTGTTCAATTTTTATTTAGAGGGACCTACAATTTATGATGATATCACTCTAGATTAACCATAATCATATCATTTTCCTCTAAATTGCCAAAGAGAAAAAAAATTTCTTTTATAAATGTTCTTCTTTCAATCCAAACAGGGCCTAAATAGAATCAAAATCCACGTAAAAAAACCTAAAAATCGATAGAATTCCATCAATTCCATTCCACTGGGGATCCAAAATCGAACAACCCCAAATAATCATAAATTTTTATTATTTTTTTTAAAGTACTAAAATAGAATCCAAATCTTTCACCTTTTCTTCTCTTTTAGCCTCTTTAGAATTCGAATTGAGGTCTGCATAGATAAGTAATTCGCGCATCAACCGTACGAGCTCGGCCGGAGTTCTCGGCTTCGATTTGAAGAGGCCCTTCATTTTCTTTGGCCGGAAAAACAGCCTCCACGGGAGATGGGAACACAAAGCTGCTAGGGTTAGGGTTTTTTTTTTTGTTCCCTTACCTCAAATCTAGGGTTTTTCTCTCTCCTAGGGTTTCAGACGGAGGGGAAATGGATTCGAAATTGGGATAAAACCGGCCATAGAAAGAGAATTTCAGAAGAAGAAGAAGAAGAAAAACTCTTATCATAAAATGCCAAAAGAGTTTTTTGTACTTGGATTGAAATTTCCTTATTATCTTTTCTCGTTTCAAAATTTGTGGACGTCTTTAATCTTGGACGATAGACTTATAACACGTGTCGAAGATCTATACCGTTCGTTGTATTTGTGCCGTTGTGGCTCTGTCACAGCCGCATACATCGAATAATCTTAGGGGACGGTTAGGATTGTTTTTGAAGGGTTTGGATCTTATATGTGTCTGACACGTGTAGGACATTGATTTTGAGTCTAGATACTAACCTACATAAAAGGATTGTTTTTTTTTTTTTCCAACCTTATTTAATGCAAACAAAATCTTATAAAATCAAAGTTTTATTTACGCTAGATTTTTATTTGTCTAAAATAGTTGTAGAGAAATGATAATTCCACCCACTTTTCAAGCATTTCAACCTCTCCCTTCTTTAAAATGGCTTCATTTTATACAGAAAAGATTAAGAAAAGGGTGCATTCATTTTTAGAAAAAGACAAGCTAAATGGGGTGAGTTATCATTTCCTATATTTCTATTCGATTTTAGAGATATTGTTGACATGACTTAGGGTGTGTCCGGTTGCTTTAGAACCCTGGGAAAGGAAAGTGACTTGGCAAATGAAAAGGGAAAGCAATGGAAAGCCTGTGAAGTGGGTGTTCTCTTGCCTAGAAAATTGGCTGAAAAGTTACTAAAAGGTTGTAGGAAAGTCAAATCTGGATGTTATGCTAACTGGACTTGGTGAGCTGCTCTTCTGCCTCCAATCTGGCCAAGTACAGGAAATGCCTTGCTTTTTTTTTTTTGACTGATAAGCTGGGGCTAGGCAGACCCCCACCAGAGTACAAAGAAAAAATAAAGAAGAATAACAAAATTACAATTTTGGATACAATGCAGCCTCTCTATCCGAATTTAAACATGAGAGAAGAGACTGAGTACATAACATGGGAGGGATACTATCCTGTTTCCACGGGAAATTGCATTTAGAAAGGATGTCAACTACTGCATTCGCTTCTCACCAACTATGAGAGATTCTCCATTTACTGAATGATTTATGAGTGTCAAGGATATCAGTAATGATTGGCATTTTCCCCCAAGGTTGCTCTGATTTTCCACTGATGATATCAACTGCGAATTTAGAGTCGGACTCTATCCATAGATTTTTTATTTTATTTTCAGATTTGCTGCTTGGATAATGCCTCTGTGAATTGCCATGATCTCCAACTCAGATTTATTCCATACTGCAGTTCACTGAAAACAAAGAGATGAGCATACCACGATCATTTCGAATTACTCCTCCAAGCCCTCCTTCATTGCTTTCAAGAGAAGCATATGTATTCAACTTATATTCCCCATCCAACGGAGGAGTCCAGGAGCAAAATCTTTCCCGGTTGATTTTAATATTGAGCATGTATCCAAAGTGACTGGCGATACTTACAGATAGAGGGTTATCTCTGTCATGAAGTTGAAGCCAATTGATCCTCTCCTTCACATCCTGCAGAATTGCCTTGAGAATCACTGATTTATGACATTTCACATTTTGAAATTGTCTTTCATTTCTTTCCTTCCAAATCCTGTAAATGGTAGATGAGAGGGCTAGTTTCATTGCCGTTGCTGCTTGTCTCATTCCTGTCCAGTTAAGTCGGACCCAATTCTCTTCCTCTTGCAGTGATCTAAAGGGTCTCCTCCGAGTATTGAATCTCCGTAGTATAGACCTCCAAATCCAACTAGTGTATCCGCAGTTCAAAAACAAATGATTGATGGATTCTTGATGAGCTGAACAGAGAATGCATCTGCTGATTATGGATGGAAAGATGTTCTGCATTTTGTCTTTGGTGAGTAATTTGTTTTGGAACACCTTCCATACTACAATGGCATGTTTGGGAATGTGTCCCTTGAACCAGTAGGCCTTTGCCCAGGGGACAATGGGGGATGATTGCCGGATCGCCTCCCAGGCACTTTTGATTGTGAGTCTTCCATCAACAGTAGGCATCCATATTGCTCGATTTTTATCTGCCTTAATGAACAAGCTTCTACTTAGGATTTCCTTCTCAACCTTGAGAGAGTCATTATCCAGGATGATGTGCCAAATCTCATTTCTCCACAGTTCTCCAAGATGTTTAATTCCAGCAAGAGTGCTGGAATTAAACATCTTGTGGAAACAGGATAGTATCCCTAGATTATATTTTAGACCAAGATGATGTGCCAACCTTGAGGGATACTGTCCTGCAAAATGTTCCACAAGAGTTTGATTTGTAAAGCATTGTTTATATGGCCAAGCTTCCTCAGACCAAGTCCCCCTTCAGATTTTGGATGACAGATGTCTACCCGCGCTACTGTATGCATTTTTATTTTGAGCTCTGAACCACTCCAAATGAAGTCGCAGAGAAGTTTTTCGATTTTTTCCAAGATCCCTTTGGGAAGGTTGAAAGTAGAGGCCCAGTAGATTTGAAAGGAAGAGAGGACACTCTTACAGTAGATGCCTTGTTGACCGCCCATAAAGGCAACATAAAATTTCTTCTTCGCCATTTGTGTTCACCAGTATATATGCATAGATAGATTATATATTACCAACATACAAGCAATACATGCAAAATATGTCAGAAAAAATCATAACATTAAACAAATCTAAATGAAATTAAAACCATGCTGTCACAAATGAAAGCCTAGCTGATGGATTTGGCTATCGTCCATGAAATCCAAGCACTAAGTTCCTCTTCGCCGTACATCATGAATATGCGGGCTTCTGTCGGATGGTTGCTTAGGTATTGCACTGCCCTCAGCTTTACATTATGGCTGAAACCACCAAGCCCTCATACTGCGTTACAAAGCTCATCCAGATCCTCAAAGTCATACATTTTATCTATCGTTGATGCCATACGCGTGATTTAAGTCATCGCCTTCTCTATAGTCTCCACAATTGTGCATTCCTATTGCTTTTTTTAGCGTCGACTCGTACCCGTGTGGTGCCTCGTAACGTCGTGCTGCCCTCTGGCATAGGGTATGGTGGCACCGATTCCTGTGCGGACATTGGAGTTTCTTCATTACAGTTATTCGAAAAGTTGTCCAAACTGACTGGCTGAGAAGGCATGCTACTATCAATACTGGTGGTAATGGACCCTCGTGACCGGCTCCACTGCCCGGTCACGCATACTCCCATCACTCTCATTGTGTGCTATAATGTGTAAGAAAATAGCAACCTGCTCCTAAACGTTACAGTGAATCGTGTCTTCGAGGGTACTGCTTTGTCTGAACATGTTATCAAATTGACTGAAGCAAGAGATGTTGATCCGTAGAAAGTGCTGACAATGTCCATCCGAGAGGGTCACCTGACTGATGAACGAATAATGTGTGAAGCAATTGCTTTCATATGTAGGACAGTGAGGCATCCTACCAGTTACATCCTAATGGTAATTAAGTCCACAGGCTCAATCAGTAAGTCGATATTGTCCTAAGCAAGCACAGAAATTGCCAGATATACTAGCACCCATTATTTGCAGGATTTTGGGCGAAGGAAACTACTCTGCCACGTCAGCCTAGTGGAAAGAGAACAAAACTTGGCTTCAGAACAGTTTGGAGAAAGTTCCCCCGGTACCCTCTAATAGCAGGGTGTGTGGAAATATCAAATCCGTGGCTACTTTTTATTTTCAAAAAGATTTGATATTTCCACACCCCTTACTATTACAATATTAGCAAGGGGTTTGGAGGAACTTCCTCCAGTTAGCCAAGTTTTGTTCGTCGAAAGACAGGTCATTTTCCATTTTAGGTGAAGTGCGACACCTGAATGGTGGAAAGTAACTTTCCATCGAAAAATTCTCTCCAAAGGAAAGTCCTTTCCACCAAAATTTAGTAACCAAACACACCCTTATTCTCTCTCCCAATTTGCCGACCTTCTCAACACATGCCACATGTGCATGATGATTAGGACCATTAATTAATGGTCAAAACTAGTTTGTTTGGAGCTCGCGGGTCCACACTAAAAATGATCCCAATCGTCAATGAATAAACACCCAAAAAAAAGAAGGAAATGATAAATCCGCCCCCTTTTTCATACGGGCCAGCCAATTCTAGTGTTAGTGGCAATCAGGCCCATTGAATCCTTCCCAAGTAAAGTAAATCAACCACTCTGCAGTCATAGATACACCGGAGGTGGCTGTCCCAAGTGAAAAAAAAGGGCTGATATGTCACTTCCCAGGTTCCCAGAAACCAAAATTGGTTCATTAAAATTTGTTGTCCTTTTTTTTTATGGTAGGTAAGATAGGGTTAGGCAAGACCCCGACCAGATATCATTAATGATAAAAGGAGTACAACTAGGGGGGCTTAAAAAGCAGCCAAAAGGGAACATGCTCCAAATACAAAAGGCCTAAAGCATAGGAATTATAATCGGGAGAACAAACAACCTGATGCATCATTAAAAATGATATCGGCAAGCGGGGAAGGGATGAGATAAAGAGGAATATCTTCCCCCTTGCACACACAATCTACTTTAGATAGAAAATCTGCCGCAGCATTAGCTTCCCTCCAAACGTAAGACACCTTTCATTTTCTGAACTTAATTTGTTGTCGTTATTGAGCATATCAGATATTTCTATGGCACGAGAGTTGTAATTGATATCTACACTCCTTTTTTTCAATAATGCCGTCCACTGGTCCACTCGCTCAACTTTTAAAAAAAAGTTGTCACAATACCCAGGATACTTTCTACGTGAAACAATACAGAAAGTTGATTAAAAGATTATGGAGTGCCATTATTATCAAGACACCCGGAGGTACCTTTGATTCTAATGGGACCGTGACACAGACAACAAAAAGTAGGATATCTACATATACGACCGAGTACCAGCCTAATTAAGATTCTACTGTATTGTAACACCACCATAGGATGATCGAAACCGTCCATTTGATTGGCCACAATGTAAATACGTTGGCCGCTAAAATCATTTTCATATGATGAATCCAACCCTCCCATCTATAGAGGTTTCCATAACATGCATTTCCTCTATAGGTCGTAGGTTTAGGATCATCATATGGAAATGATTTTCTGGGCACAACCTATTTACATTGTGACTCATCAAAATGGATGGTTTGGATCATCCTATGGAGTAAGCCGTAGAGTGGTTTTTTTTTTTTTTTTTTTTTTTGAAAAACACTGGACTATACGAGCTTACACCATACATAGGTGGATCTGATCCGAATTATGTCGGTCAACGGCCCTAATTTCAAGTCCTACTTCTTTCCTTTTCATATGATAATTTGGTTTTGAAAGCTTGAGAATAATTGTTAGGGATTGGGAGAGACCCATGATATAATAAACTGTAACATAAACACCTTCGATTAATTAAAGAACATTGCTCTAGCATTAGAATCAAATATATGATTAGAGCTTACCTATGTTTTGTCTATGGATGTTATGATATGAACACCCTCCTGTACTCTCTTTTAATTAGCCTTTGAGAGCTTCTTAGGTAAGTACAAGCTGATTTTGTGCAATTATTAAAATATTGTAGTGCCAACATCAACATCAGAAGCCTACAGTAGTCTATATGTATAGCAGCATAGAAATTCCTATTTTTTTAAAAATTCCATCAATCTATCTCCTTGATTCTTTCTGTTCGTATCTTTGCATCGATGAAATCTCTTTCCCAGATGACCCAGCTGTGAAACCAAAAATCCCTTTCATGCCCCCCACTCTGTCACTCTTCCTCTTCTCATGTGCCATCTCTTTTATATACAGCGGTCACCCTCGCATGGCAAGCATGACACTCCAAAGCGAAACCAACTTTACAGTTGAAATTTGAGAGATCTCCTTTTCATAATGTACGCATGTCAAGTCCACTTCCCTTGTCATTGGACAAACTGGGCTCCTTTTCATTTCCAAAGTCACATGCCTTGCCACACATTCAAGACATCTTTCCATCTACCTTACTTCCTTTTTCTCTTTACTAGTGTCTTGTCATCGTATGATCTTCACTCTCATTTTTCACAAGCCTGTGAACACAAATTTGAGAGAAAGAAAACAAAATGTCAAAATCAACCTCATTATATGGTGACTGTTAATTAAGTAGAAAAAGTTGAGGAGGATGGCTCAATTATATGGTGAAGGAAATAAAGTCCCTTCAAACAACTTCATGATCTCCCTCAACATAATTCATCTTAGATTTGTGAGGACGAGGAATCATTCACTGCCCATATGAATGATTCATCACCTTGAATAACCAATCACTTTTTAAGTGACTTGAAAGTTGAAACTAGATCTGTGTGGACTCATGAAGGCGTGATGAGTCCTTCTGCTGTTCAATGAGAATTATATCTCTGCTTAGGTTTCAATTTGTCATCTTCATTGAATAAGAATGGTAAAAACCCATACTAGCTTTTATAAAAATTATAAAAACATCATTTATTGAATGACAATTTTTACATTATTCTACCTCCATACGAACTTATTTATTGGGATTGAACCTCTAGATTATTCATTTACTAACTGTAGCACTCTAATAGATGCCTGGGTTTTAATTTGGGAAATGGTTAAGTTGCTTGTGATATTGACTGTCTTGCCCGCTTGTAGGGTTCGCTCTGTAGGTGTGCGGGCGTGACAATATATTAGCTATATACTATATAGATCTGATTCTAGGGGTCACCTCCGGTCTGGTTGAGGGCAACCCTAGCCCAACCCAAGATAGCATTCCCTCAACCCTAACACAACCCAACACGAGCCTTGGGGTTGTGGATGGTGAATCCTAACCCAACCTGCGTCTAAATCTCTCAACCCTAACCCGACCCATCTAACCCATCTAACCCGAAATCAGACCGGGTTGACTCGGGTTGGGTTCCAGCTCACCTAGGGGCATATAGAAAAAAAAAAAAACACAAAATCCAAATAAATTAATTAGAGGACGGAGGTCAAATTCAGGTTGGGTTGCCAAGGCCTCAACAACTAACGCAACCCAAAATTAAATGGGGTTGGCTTTTCCCAACCCAACCTGAGGAAATGCCAACCCAACCCCAGCCAAAATCGGATTGAACCAGTCGGGTTCAGCCTGACCCAAGTTGCACCCTTGAATTGATTGGTGGCCCATACAAACCATGAACTTGAACAAGATTAGAGCGGGCTACTAAATTTGGTAGCCCTGAGAAGCACCAGCAGCTTGGCACCAGATAAGTAAAACTCAAAACTCCACCACACATCCCGCCACATTTTTGCCCAGCAGACAGAAGAATGAATCATTTTTGGAGAGCTCGAGAGAGATGATCCTACTCCAGAGACTAGTCTCCTCTCCTCCTCTCATATCTTCCTCTCTCCTTAGACTCCCAAACCCTAATCCCCTTCCAAAACCGCACCCTTACCCTTTTAAAACTCTCTTCTCGATCTCCAGAAGAAAAACATCTGCTACCGGAGCTAGGGTTAGGGTTTCTGCAGACCGAAGCAAAGGGATCTCGACCTCTGCTTCTTCCCTCTCCGTTGTTGAAACGAAGGAAACTGTCACAAATGAAGATTCCTTGGCCGAGGAGAGGGTCATTCTACCCACCAATGATTCCTCTGAAAAATTGCTTCGGATTCGCCACACGGTAATGGGTTTTGAAAGGAAAAATATTTCCAAAATTTCCAACTTTTTTTGCATATGAAAAAACCCAAATGTTTTGAGCTTACTTGGTTTGAGGGGTTGGTAAGGCTCTTGCGATTTCTGTAGTTTGGTTTGAATGTTGTGAGAATTTCCTGAATTTCGTAAATAGGAAATTTGACCTTGTCGAATGAATTGATTTTAAGGTGTTTTGAAGATTGAATTTGAATATGAATCAGTATAAACAGCTCTCGATGCCGCAATCAGGAAGAAATGTTTTATCTATTTATTATTTTCTTGGTATTGTTCACGACTGTTTGCGTATACATATTTGCCTAGGGACCCAAATTTCCTATGGTTTCATGATCCTAACTGGGCGTTCAAGTCCTTGAAAATGGTCAGTTAAACAAATGTAGGCTGTGGTCCACATTCAGTGGTTGACAGAGCAATTGGTTGGATGTATATGTAATTTCAATGTAGTGAGTTTTTGAGATAATAGCATCCCAAGGTAGGCTTACTTGGAGGAAAGTACAGATGGTTGATGAACATCCAGTTGTACAATGGGATAGGCATTCAATGTATTGAAATGATGCACGTTTGTCACATGTTGTATTGGATCAATCTTCTTTAATGTAGTTCTATTTATATGGATATATTTTTGTGTAAGAAGTGTACATACACACACAGACATGGTTGCACAGTTTTTTCCTTTTCTTTTGTAGGGATTCCATGTGAAATTTTGATTTATTAGGGGTCACGCATAGAAACATGTCTTCTTTGTTTCTTTCAATAGGGAACATTTGATTCGTCATCATGATTTCAAGAAAAAAGAAAAATGCAGAGATAAATCACAGTGGAGCACCCGATTCGAGATTAATTACAAAATATTTCTCCCAAAGGATTCTTTCGAAAACACAATTCAGTACATGGCATCTCAACGCCATGGGGTATTTTTCTCTATTTTCTACAGCATGTCTTTTGAATCAACTCCATTCCTGATACTTTTTTTATGTGAATGCTGCGGTTTTCTCTATACCTTATCAATGCACCATTCATAATGATATTCGTAGGGTTGGGAGTGGTAATAGTAATAACTCTGGTTTATGTAGTAGCAATGGAAGAATATAGTCATCCATCATTTCTAACATATATATATTTCTGTGGTGTTAACCAATGTTTTAAATTTCGACCGAAATCCGAAATTTCGGGTTTCGGTGGAGACCGAAACTGAAAGTGGGTAAAGTCGAAACGTTACAAAATTTAGATCCCCTGAAATTTCGTTTCCCCCGAAAATTCGGGCCGAATTAAGGAATATCTCCAAAAAATCAGTAATTTATTGATTATTTAATATTATCCCGAAATTTCGAGGATTTCGTCGAAATTTGATACCGCCTAAAATATTGCTTTATTTAACTTCGACAGATTTCGCTGAAATTTCAGAATTTCGGCTTAAATTTCGGTTTCGGTGAGGACCGAAACGCATTCCGAAACCGAAATTTAAAACCTTGGTGTTAACCCACAATTTCAGTCACTCATAGAACACCGACATTTTTTATTTGGTCCAGTTTTTCCATTTTCTGTTAAATCCTTCATCATACGTTGATTCCATTACCAATAACATTTTTGTACTCCACTTTATTCATTATCTATTTAGATTTATCTATCTGTTTTGACTAGCAAGTTTTGCCATGATTGCAGTGCGCACATGTAATGGCCATGGCTGTTCAGAAACTCTACCCCAATTCTAAAGTGACAATAGGTCCCTGGATAGAGACTGGGTTTTATTATGACTTTGATATGGAACCCTTAACAGACAGAGACCTCAAGAGGATTAAAAAGGAGATGGTGAGAAACACAATTCTTTAGATATTTTTCATTCTGTTCTTCTGAAGTAAGGTCAGTTGTTGCATTTAACTTGGAAACGTATTCATTAGTTTATGGTTTCAGGGTACGGAATTTATTTCTTACATCGTCTGTAGGATCGTATCATCAGCCGAAATTTACCATTAGTAAGGGAAGAAGTTTCCAGAGATGAAGCTCAAAAAAGAATAATGGAAATCAATGAACCATACAAATTGGAGATTTTGGAAAGCATCAAGGAGGATTCTATCACCATCTACCATATTGGTTAGTAACTATTTTGTTCACCTTATTTATTTACTTCAATCCCTCCTAATTCAGTTTGTGATTTATAGTTTGCATTCCTTGAAGTTTACTTTCTATTTTCTAGAATCATCTAGAACATTGTGTGGCTCTCTTTAGTTGATATGTGCCCCAACACTTCAATTTAAGAAGAGAATGAGTTGCATTTAGATGTTTTTTTAGAGAAAGAATTCTTCTTTGGCAGGCCATTGCAGCCAAAATGACTTCTCTCTCATCCATTCTCTAACAACGCTTCCCTGTTTCACACAGGAAATGAATGGTGGGATCTTTGTGCGGGACCACATGTTGAATTTACTGGAAATATAAACAAGAATGCTGTTGACCTTGAATCTGTTGCCGGGGCCTACTGGAGAGGAGATGAAAAAAATCCAATGCTGCAGAGAATCTATGGTACAGCTTGGGAGACCGAAGAACAGTTGAAAGCCTACCTTCACTTTAAAGAGGAGGCAAAACGTCGTGATCATAGACGCCTGGGTCAAGATCTTGATCTGTTTTCTATACAGGTGCCAGATAATGTTACTTGAAGGATGGGTTGATTATTTTCCAAGAAAGTTAGTTCCATGTTTCTCTTATGTGAAATGTGTGCAGGCCCCATTATTCTATGTGCCACAATAAATATCGGGAGATGATTTTTTCACATCCCCTGTAGGATTATGCGCCCCCCTATTAACAAAACCCATGTTATCTTTCTCTCTTACCTCACATTAATGAATCTCTCAGGCTAACACTGTATTTTCTTTCTTTTTCTATTTTCCATGTTTATGACCTGCAATACTGTAACACATTTTTTTATAGATTTATTTGTGGTTCATCTTATATCCCGGTGTTTGTCTGAATTCCTTCATCTCTATTTTGACAAGTGTCTGTCCAGATACACCCACATTCAGATACTGACATTGTTTTTGCGGGCTCTGAGCACTGTCTATCTGTTCCATCGTTTTGTCTCTCCTGCACTCCTCGCGTTTTGGTGTTTTAAATGTTTGGTTAGTATTGCTCTTAGGCTTCTTGTGAACCATTTGCAGGATGAAGCAGGTGGGGGGTTAGTGTTTTGGCATCCAAAAGGAGCCATTGTCAGGCATCTTATTGAAGACTCATGGAAAAAAATTCATTTACAACATGGTTATGAACTGCTGTACACTCCTCATGTGGCAAAGGCAGATCTCTGGAAGATCAGTGGTCACCTGGATTTCTACAAGGAAAATATGTATGATCAAATCAAAATTGAGGATGAACTCTATCAACTTCGACCCATGAATTGCCCTTACCACATCCTGGTGTACAAACGGAAGCTGAATTCATATAGAGATTTTCCTATTAGAGTTGCTGAGCTAGGAACAGTATATAGATATGAGTTATCTGGAAGCTTACATGGCCTTTTTCGTGTAAGGGGTTTCACTCAGGTATGTTATCTGTCTTACGTTTTGCAGTTTTGTATTGGAAAAGTTGATGCCTTATTTGGTTGGTTGCATTTGCTATTTACTATACTCCTTTTTTGATGCTTCAGCATATTATTTATATTTAAATCACCATTCATAATAAAAATCTTTTATATATATCTCGGTGTGAATCCTTGAAAGATTTTTCATTTTTGCTCTGTAAGTTTTTTTTTTTTTCTATTATTTTGTTTGACCCTTGATGCATTTCAAGCTGCAAATTCACCATGGAACCGTCTTATTATATGGGTCTTTTTGGTGCATGTAGTTGGGATTAACGTATACATTATTTTCTCTCCCAGATATCAATCATGTGTGTATTATTTTCTTATATATTACCAAATTTGACCCTTGTTGCATTTCAAGCTGCAAATTCACCATTGAACTGTCTTATTATATAGATGTTTTAGGTGCTTGTAGTTGGGATTTAATCCTGTAAATAAATCAAGAGAAGAGGAACACATAGAGAAGAAGAAAGGAGAAAAGGAAGGGGAAAGAGTTTGCGGGTTTCAAAGTTAAACTTCCTGAGTCGCACAAGATAGACTCTAACTTGGGTTTGACAACCTTTAGTTAAATCGTCTGCAAGTTGATCTCCACTCTTCACAAATGGCAAATAAATCTCCTTAGAAGAAACTCTCTCTCTCTCTCTCTCTCTCTCTCTCTCTCTCTCTCTCTCACACACACACACACACACACACACACACACACAAAATGCCCGTCAGTGTCTATGCTTGGTGCATCATGCTCACCTAGAATATGAGCTATATTAATAGCAGCTTTATTGTTGCATTAAAGCCGCATGAGTCTTTTCGCCTTCACTCGCATATTATATAGAAGAATCCTTATATTCACCTTCAACACGATCTACACACAACCAGTTATTTCTACCCCAGGAAACTACATTACCTTTCACTAAGGCATAATAATTAGTAGTAGAACATTTATTATCTATAGAGTCTTTTCAGTTATCATCAAGGTTTTAAATTTCGGTTTCGGTTTCAATCGGCACGGAGATAGAAACATTTTAGTTTCGGTGGAAATCTTTTAAAATCACGGAAACATATGAAAACATATGCAAATGACAAAATTTTAAGATGAAACTTTGGAAAATGCTAGAATAAGCAGAAATACATACTTAGAAACCATCACATAAGCAAGAAAGACATCCATAATGGCCTAACCACATCTAACTCCTAGCGACATGCATTGTTGCACATGTATGGAACAATAAAGTCATTAAAAAAAAGTATAATGTAATGAAGTATAAGAAAGTACAATGACTAGTCTCCCCTCTAAGGACCCCAATTCTGTGTAAATACCACATAGAGTTATGGGTTATTATTGGTTTCATGTCGATCTGCCACCCCAAGCATAAGATATGGTTACTTTGCTATGTAGTTTAATGATGTTGCCTACCAAATATCATTCTCTACTAGGAGAAGTGACTTGGATAGAAGAATCTGGAGGTGGGAGTCCTCGGGTTAAAATCATTGTCAATCAGTAGAGTCTGCTCAGTTAGCATCAAGGTTTTAAATTTCGGTTTCGGTTTCAATCGGCACGGAGATAGAAACATTTTAGTTTCGGTGAAAATCTTTTAAAATCACGAAAACATATGAAAACATATGCAAATGACAAAATTTTAAGATGAAACTTTGGAAAATGCTAGAAGAAGCAGAAATACATACTTAGAAACCATCACATAAGCAAGAAAGACATCCATAATGGCCTAACCACATCTAACTCCTAGCGACATGCATTGTTGCACATGTATGGAACAATAAAGTCATTAAAAAAAAGTATAATGTAATGAAGTATAAGAAAGTACAATGACTAGTCTCCCCTCTAAGGACCCCAATTCTGTGTAAATACCACATAGAGTTATGGGTTATTATTGGTTTCATGTCGATCTGCCACCCCAAGCATAAGATATGGTTACTTTGCTATGTAGTTTAATGATGTTGCCTACCAAATATCATTCTCTACTAGGAGAAGTGACTTGGATAGAAGAATCTCGAGGTGGGAGTCCTCGGGTAAAATCATTGTCAATCAGTGTGCTTTATGTATCAAGGATCCCGAGTCCGTTGACCATCTTTTGATTGACTGTAGGTTTATGCAGGATATCCGGTACTATGTTTCTTATATTTTTGGAGTTAGTTGGGTTCATCGGGGACAAATAGGTGATCCTTTTTTAGATTGGAAATTCGCCCGTAGCACTGGCACTAGAATACTTTGGAATCTTATGTTTGTTGTTATGTTATGGTTGTTATGAAAGGAAAGGAGTAGGAGAGTCTTCAAATGCATGTGTCTAGCAAGCACAAAGCCTTCAAAAGCAAATTCTATCTTTGGTCATCCAATGGGCATCGAGTCTTCTCATTTTTAGGGATTACTCGATGTCTACCTTCTACATGTCTTGGGAGGAGATTCTGTCTTGCTGTTGTATGGAGTGCCCTAGCCCAAGGTGAGATCCCTCTCTAAGTTTTTTAAACTTGAGTTTTGACGGCTGGAGTAGTGGTAACCCGAGTCTTGTCGGCACTGAACATCTTTTGAGGAGCAGTCACAATTAATATCTCTAACTTTTTTAAAATATCGCGATTATAACACGACGGTTCGGTAAAACGACAAAATCCCAATATAATCTTGATATTTTAAAAAAGTATCGTGATATTTTCTATAGGATTCATTTCATGGAAGAGTGCCAAGGTTTTTCGGTCGGCTGCCAACCTGATGCCAACCCTCCTTCTTTATCCTGGCTTGGGACAGGCTGTGAAAAACACAGGTGGAGTTACCATAGTAGTGTAAGGAGGCGGGACGAGGATGTAGTAAATATGACTGGACAGTAGGTACCTAAGAGGGATATCTTTCGCTATCTTGGTTCAATTCAACATAAGGAAGGAGAGATTGAAGAGGATGTTAACCATAGAATAAGAGTAGGTTGGTTGAAGTGGAAGCTTGCCTCAGGAGTTCTGTGCAACTGTAAAATCCCTACCAAGTTTAAGGGAAAGTTTTATAAGACAGCTGTGAGGCCAGCCATGCTATACGGCTCAGAATGTTGGGCTACCAAGAAGCAGCATGTGCATAAGATGAGTGTAGCGGAGATGCGAATGCTTAGATGGATGTGCGGCCACACAAGGCTAGATAGAATTAAAAATGAAGACATTCGTAAAAAGGTGGGGGTGGCTCCAATTGAGGAGAAGATGAGAGAGCACCGCTTAAGATGGTTTGGATATATCCAATGTAGGCCTTTGAATGCTCCGGTGAGAAGAGGCTACTCGTGCCAAATTGATGGATAGAAACATTGAGGAAAGACTTATAGCTCGGAACATAACAGTGAACATGACCTTGGATAGGATAGAATGGAAGAAAATGATCCACGTAGAAGAACCCAACTAGAACCAGGATTAGAGCCGGGTAGATTCCTTTTACCTTCTTAATGATTTTTTTCTAAAGGATTCATTTAGCCGACCCCAACTAGTTTGGGATGAAGGCTTTGTTGAGTTGAGTTGAGTTGAGTATCGTGATATTTTCATTTTTATCATTTATTGGGAAAATTAAGGTATTATTTTATATTTTTCTTAAATTATACATTTTCATACATTTTAAATATTCTATTTTTTCCCGATATAAACCCAGAAGTAATAAAAAAAAGTTTAAAATCTCCTGAGATATGCACTTCCCGATAAATTCCTGAGGCAAATATTTGTGACTACGCTGAGGAGTTTTGATAGAGAGATCAGGTGGGCTTTCTTGGGCCCAGTTGACGAGAAAGACTCTAATGAGGCTGAATTACAGGCTTTTCGCTTCGGGATTTGGTTAGTAGATTGTGCTCAGTTAGATCATTTAATTGTTTAGGGAGACTCAATGTTGTCAGATGAGTGAGAGACAGTACCGGTTATCATTATAGATTAGCCGATGCCATTGTCGAGATCCAAGATTTGATTGAGGTGCATGGCATATTGGCATCGATATTCGGCACGTCTGGTGTTCGACTAACTATCATGCCAATCCGCTTGCCCCTTAAGGGTGGACAGTGATGAGATTTTGACTTTTGTTTCTCTTCCTCCTCGACAACTCAGTAACTTTTTTTTTTCCGGCTATCTTTGTTTTTTCTCTTTATGGTTTGAGACCTTGGTCTCTTTTTTTCTTTTAATGAATTAGCCATTCAAAAATAAAATGTTTTCATCATAATCTATTTTAATTTTGCAATCTGTTTAAAATAGACATATCTGAGAGGGGCTTAAAATAGATATATTCGAGAGGTTTCCACATATGCTTGTTCTTGAATGGAATATTCAGTTCATTGCATGCTCAGTTTATCTTATTCTGTTTGACTTTTTTACATGGCTTGTAATGCACATATGTTGGTGGTATCAGCCAGTTTTGTGGTCCTTCACATGGAAATGTGATGAAAGTAGGACTTCTATCACCCCCATGTTTGTCATAAATTTTGGATACGTGACTCACATTTAAGGTGACCCATCGTCTTTACATTAATTGCGGTTTGCATGGTTACAAGGCTTCAAAAACTGTTAAGTAACTTAAATTCTTAATTTTCACAAAAAAGAAAAACTTAAATTCTTGACACCTGGTTATATGCAGAATATATTGTGGTTACGGAAACTCATACCTTGTATTCCTTTCGCAGGATGATGCACACATATTTTGTTTAGATGATCAGCTCAAGGATGAAATCAGAGGCGTCTTGGATCTAACTGAAGAAATATTATTGCAGTTTGGTTTTAGAAAGTATGAAGTAAACCTTTCTACAAAACCGGAGAAAGCTGTGGGTAGTGATGATATTTGGGAAAAAGCAACCACCGCCCTTAAGGATGCTTTGGATGATAAAGGTTGGGTGTACCAAATTGATGAAGGTGGTGGTGCTTTTTATGGTCCAAAGATTGATCTCAAGATTGAAGATGCTCTTGGAAGAAAATGGCAGTGCTCAACTGCGCAGGCAAGTTATACTTCCGTACAAGGGGACTCTACTAACTGATTCCGAGAATTAAACCTCATAAAATCAGTTACTATTCAAAAAAAAAAAAATATCTTATTCCTCGTCACTTCACTTTTCTGTTCCTTTGTGCTCTGATGTACAATGTAGAAAAGAAAAGTTTAATCTTGTGAACTTAGCTGGCTGGTCAGAATGTCAAATATTTTATGCCATTATGATGTCTTAGCTTTAACCAAGGCCAGTTAAATTATGTCGGTTTCTTTCCTTGATCTTCCAAAATTTCCAAGTTTTTCTTCAACGGCCATGTTTCTTGTTTCTAGAGCCCATCTGGTTCTCTTAGCACAACCTGGTCATAGTTTCAAATTTGTTAAGGTCAATTAATTAGTATTTGTTTCACTCATAGTTTCAAAACTCTCATCCATCATCCTGGACTACCCCTATTCGACTCCATTTTTCCTTGGTTGCGTGCTTGTCCGAGCCCGTGTTTTGCCCTACAAAGTCAATCATAACTCCTTTGACTTTCCCGAGAGTTATAACAGTGTCAGTTGAGTACTCAGTTGCGTCAACCGAGTACTCGACTGCGTTTTGCTGGGTCGATCAAGATTTGCTTTAGCCGAGTTCTGACCCGCATCCCCGTTTTAAGACTCTGGTTTCACTTCAGCGTGGAATATCAAGTTTGCTTCCTATCTTAAGTGCATATCTTTGTACATGTGCATGCATGCATGCATACATACATACATGCATGCACATTTGTAATTTTTCAGCTTATTCTGAAAACATGACATCATTTTGTAATTTTTAAGTTTATTCTTAACACGGCATCAATTATTGATATGCACATTTCAAACCTTGTTCTACAATAAATGCATGGTTATCATGTTATACTAATGATGCCCCTTGTGTGTTAACAACAGGTTGATTTCAATTTACCGCAGCGGTTTGACATTTTTTATATTGATTCAAACTCAGAGAAAAAGCGGCCTATTATGATCCATAGGGCAGTTCTTGGATCCTTGGAGCGCTTTTTCGGGGTTCTCATAGAACACTATGCAGGCGATTTTCCTTTATGGATTTCACCAATCCAGGCTCGTATATTACCAGTCACAGATACCGAGGTGCATGTTTCCTCCCTGTTTTTTACTTTTATTCTTGCAGTTGTATCTTTCTTATTGTTTTATAAGTGAGAAATCAATGTTTTTATAGAATTAATATAAATAATATTACAGTGGAAAACTGTTTCTGTGCTCGAGTGCAGAAAACCGGGGTGGGCCCACATCTTTTTGGGGATCGAAAGCATTCATTTGATGGGCCCTATCATAGATAGGGTGTGTACCAAAAATCAGTTCCATTGGATCATCTTAGAATGTCCATTTGTGGAGGGAAAAAATGGGCAGAAACTGTTTGTCCACGATCTGCCCATTTTTTCCCTCCACAAATGGAAGGGTTAGGATGATCCAATGTAGCTGATTTTTTGTGGACACCCTATCTATGTAGGGCACATCAAATGAATGCTTTGGATCCCCCAAAAAATGTGGGTCCACCCTGTTTCTGCACTCGAGCACAGGAACAATAAGCCCATATTACAGAAGTAAATTGGGACTGTACCTTCCGTTGGGGTACAATGATTCTCAGAAATCTCTCATAGAGGCTCCGTTTCTTTCGACATAAAATGGATGTAAAAATAAATTTTATGCTCATTTTAAAGTGTGCTCATTTTACGGAGTGAGGGAAATAAAAACCGAGAAACAAATTAGATTCAATGTGTATGGAATTTCAACACGTGAACTGTAATCATCAAAAATTGATATCGAGCTCCACCTATTGGGGTACAATGATTTGCAGAAATCTGTTTCATAGAGGAAACAAACCCGTTAAACAAATTAGATTAATTGTCTACAGAATTTTAACTTGAAACTAAACTCGTAAAAATTTGATATTGAGCTCTTTCATTTTTCTTCCAAAACCAATCTTTTTCAATACCTTTGGGATGCATCATTCTCAACAAGAGCTATCCTTGATTTGTCATCGCCTTCCACCAAAAAAAAGACCACCTCTATTTTTTATTTTCCAGTCCCCGTTTTCTCGTTAAACCCTATTCTCAATTTTCCTCCCTTGGAATGTTGGTGCAGATCTACTCAATTGATTTTAGCCGATCCTATATTCTAAAAAGAAGTACTTCTAATCCTTGCGGCCCTAGTTTACTAGGAAATTGGAGTTCAGAGGATCTGATGTACTTGGTCCTTACTAAAGTCAGCTAATAGAATAGAACAGCTGGAGTTTAGGGGTTGGGCCTGTAGCTCAATGGTTGCACTTTGTTTCTCAACCTTGAGGTCACAGATCCCAGCTTACCTACGCCCCCACCATAAAAAAAAGAATAGAACAGCCTACTTTTAGTTTTGTAGACCTTACTATATACCTACGTACTTCGTTTGTTCATAATTAGTTACTCATTGCTTGGAAAGACATCAGTAGGGGTATGAGTGTCAGAAGCAGACACAGATATCGAGTGTTAGATTCGGCAAACTTCAAAGTGAAAAGATTCGTGGATTCTCCAATATATTTTAATTAATCTTTAAATTTTAATTTTCTTATAATAATATGGTTATAACTAGTATATTAAATTTTTTAATGAGTTAATCAAATGTAATGTTTATTTTTATATAAAATCTTACTATTAGTATTATGATGGATAAAACAGATAAAAATAGATTTCAAAGTATCACGGAGAATCCGAAGTATTGCAATCCGACACGTGCTCGACACAGAGACTTCACCCACTCAAAAGAATCCGTGTAACATTTTTTTTCCTATTTTGAATGGTAAAAGAATCCGTGTATCAGAGACTATAAAAATGATGATTATGGACATTTATTTTTAGTGGATGTATTTGATCCCAGGCAGATAACCTGTTAAAATCCCCATTGACTGTTGATTAGTACAATACTCTACACGTCCGTTTGTATGCATGTTAAGAAAAAAACAAAGTGTTACAAGTAAAAACAAAGTACAAGTAAATATCATGTTAATTAGAACCTTGGACATGAACATCATAAATCTGTTTTTAGCAGAAGAGAAAAAATAGTAACATACACCTCTTTGAAAGGATCTTTTACTTTATTGTTTCATTTTTTTTTTCCAAATTTGAGTTTTTGGTCATTTAATTTGTGAAGGGATTTGTATTTTTGCTGTTTGACCCAAACCAGCTTGCCTTACCATGCTAGATAAGCTACCTGTCATCTTGGACCTCAGATCATTTAAATTTGGAAACATTGCTTATTTTCCCTTGATATTTGATACGTTTCTTCCAGGTTGAGTACTGCAATGAGGTGATGATGAAACTCAAAGCTCACGGAATCCGAGCTGAGGTTTGCCATGGCGAGCGCCTTCCCAAGCTCATAAGAAATGCAGAGAAGCAAAAGGTGCCATTGATGGCAGTTGTCGGGCCAAAAGAAGTTGAGAGCCAAACGGTAACGGTTAGATCTAGGTTTGGCGGGGAGCTTGGAACTATGAGTGAGGATGATTTTATTGGCAGAATTCTTTTTGCTGTTCAGAGCAGAACATCATTGTAGAAGCTCGTCTTCATTGAATGTTGATAAACTTACATAATATTTGTAGTAATGGTGAGTATACTAAAAAGAATCCGACAATATTTATAGTGATAATTCAAATATTTGTTCACAGTGAAATTAATAAGAAATGAAAGTACAGAGATTGATCCTGTCTTTGGTTTAAGCCTTTACCAAGCCACACCCATTTGCAAGATTTTCATTTTGCTCAATATGCCTTCTGATCTAGGGTTTCACATCTAATCATTTATATATTGACTGAAACCATTGATTGCCACGCCATTTCGAGCTTGATGCATGATACCATGAAAAATAGCAATTCTCATTGAAATGCATTTAATTGCATTTCTCATCTAATTTGTTAATGTTGGATCAGTTAGCCTTGTTGAAGTTCCCATGTCTGCTTTTGCCTCTGTTTCTTTTGCAGGTGGCTTGGCCGTAGGCGTAGGCTGCCTCCAGCAGCAGTACAATGTTCCATGGAAGTTTCTTGCATTTGTTCTAATTCATCTATTTCTTTCCCTTCTGCTTCTCAATAGGGATTATGAACAACTGCGTTGCCATCATCACCTGATAAAAGATAGCTTGATTAATTACACCAGGAAACAATATGTGCAAAAGATGATTCATGCAAAAAATATGATTTGTGATTATGTTTTTATGTGACAAAAATAGAGTGCCATAATTTATTTTTTTGAAAGATAACTGAATTTATTATAGCATAGCAATTAAGATACAAAAACAGGGGACAAGTTGTTCACACTATGTATACAGCATTTATAACTCCTGCCTCAGCGCCTTCCATTTTTAGACCTCGATTGGCCATTGCAGAGATGCACCGTGGCTTGATCTTGGCTATATCTTCTATAGCCTCTTTTGGTTGAATTGATCTCTGATTGGCAGAGATCGATCTTGGCTGTATCTTCTACAGCCTCTTTGGTTGACATGATCTGTGATGGGCAAGATCTCCTTTTGGTCAGTTAGATGACTAGAGTCAGATAACAACAGAGACGAACCCCCTTGTTTAGTAGCACAAGTGGGCTCAGATAGCTTGGAGATAGTGAGCATATAAGAAGCAATCAAGAGATGTAGGACCATCAGGAACTTGCGGTGCAGTATGTGAAGGCTCATGACACAACTTTATTTTCTTCATATCGTCATTGGTTTTCCTACTAAAGCCACATGTGTATGTATATGGGACTTACCAGGCAATTTCGCCATTCCATGACTCACTTTTTCAAGAGAGTACGTCCACCTTGCAGGAGATTTTGTCATATTTAATTTATCTGATGTGGTGTTTTCTCGTGGAAAAAGTGAACTGCAAAATGGCTTTCTACAAAATTACCTAGCAATAGGCCCACCTATACTTTTGTTTATTATTAAAGAAGTACAACAGGCCCACCTTGTTCCAAGATCCAAACCATTCAATTGGATTGGCTCAACGTGAATACTTTGTAGCCCAAAAGTCATCTCCAAAGGATGATCCTAACCCCACCTTTTACAGATCAGAGTGGGCCCAGTATATAACCAAAACCAACCTATGGTTAGTGCCCGCTATAGATATTATCATCGGTGCAGATGTAAAAATTTGGATTTTCTAACCATGTAGGTAGGTGATGGATGAGGGATCCTCTAGTTGCGGTGTACCCTCGACTTTATACTTAAAATTAGCAAGCTCAAACAAAACCACAATAACCAGAGAGAGAGAGAGAGAGAGAGAGAGAGAGAGAGAGAGAGAGTCCATCATTTGCATTGAAATTTGGTGTGCTGGGGGAGTAACAAATACTACGTAAATTGGTTAAAATAGCTGTTTGGATGTTTGATTGAAACGGGATTTGAGTGGTTGCAAAACCATAAAAAGTGATTAGGTAACCCCCAACGCAAAAACAAGCCAAGAATAGGTACAGCTTAATTAACTCTATTCTAAACCATGCATATCTAGGAACCTCTCCAGACAAGCAAGTGGTTAAAACCTCAAAAACTAAAAAGATGTTAAAGATACACATGTAAATAGCTTTATACTCTATAAATACCAAAAAGAGATGATTGGTCTGCTCGTTCCAAACCTTAAAAAGAAATTATAGAAGGAAGGAGCAAAAGAAAAAAAAAAAAAAAAATCTCTTTTTCATCAAATTGATCTTTGTTTTAAAGAGATGGGTTCTAACCAGAGACGTGGAATAGTTGGTCTGTTGTTCATGTTTGCATGCATAGCAGAAGCAACTGGACCAGCCCGGATTTTTAATGTAAAGGACTTTGGTGCAATTGCAGATGGCACAACAGATAGCAATGAAGTGAGTATATTAGGATGCATTTGGATGAATATCCAACTTTCAATTTGGGCTTTAGATTGTAGTTTATGTTAAATCTAAAGGAACAACTAGAAATTTAGGTGAACATCCACTGTGGATATAGTGACTTAAAAATATCCTTATTGCCCCATTTTCAAATAAGGTTAGATTAAGGGAAGTGATATATCCGCCACTTTTGATCACCAGGAACACCCCCTGTCAGTGTTTGTGGCAATCAGGGGCATTGAATTCTTCTGACAAAAGTACAACCAGCCCCTCTTTAGTCATTGATACACTGACAGGGGGTGTTCTGGTGATCAAAAGGGGTGGATATATCATTTCCCTAGATTGAACTAATCTTCTACAAAAAATAATAAAATCTCATTTATTTTATAGGCTTTCTTGAGTGCTTGGAAGGAGGCATGTGCATGGGAAGGAACGGCTAGAGTTTTAATTCCAGAAGGGACATTCTTGGTGGGCCCAGCGATATTTAAGGGGCCATGCAAGGGAGCTATGGTGTTTCAGGTCAAAGGAGTAGTGAAGGCACATACTGATCTGAACAAGTTCGAATCCGATGGTTGGATTCAATTCCATTACGTAAATGGATTGATGATCACAGGAGGGGGAACATTCGACGGCCAAGGAGCTTTGGCTTGGCCCCACAATCAATGCCCCAAGAGTGTACAATGCAAGCTTCTACCCACAGTATGTAATGCATTTCTAGCTTTAACATGCTTACTAGTTTATTGATAAAAGCATTGGTGTTAATTTAATGTGTTTTTTTTGTTTCTCCTAACAACAGTCAATAAAATTAATCTTTGTAACTGATGCAACAATTCGAGGCATATCTTCGGTGAACAGCAAGTTCTTCCACATGAACATTGTTGAGTCTAAGAACATCAAAATCATATCAGTCAAGATCTCTGCACCAGGGGACAGCCCTAACACAGATGGGATTCATATTGGAGAATCTACTGGTGTAAAAATCTCTCGTTCAGTGATTGGAACTGGCGATGACTGCATCTCCGTCGGTCCTGGAAGCTCCAACATCTCCATCTCCAATGTTTTCTGTGGACCAGGACATGGAATTAGTGTGGGTAGCCTTGGCAAGTACCCCAATGAGGAAGATGTAGTTGGCTTGCATGTGAGAAACTGCACTCTCACTGGCACCACTAATGGTGTAAGGATCAAAACATTTGCAGCCTCTTCACCTAGCTCTGCCTCCAATTTCACTTTCGAAGATATAGTTATGAACAATGTTTACAATCCCATCATCATAGATCAAGAGTACTGCCCATATAGTTCTTGCAATCAAGAGGTACCTACTCTCTCTCTCTCTCTCTCTCTCTCCCTCTCTCGTATTGAAGCAACCTTTCCTTAATGCCTTGTTTGGATTGCAAGAATTTTCTGGAAATTTTGGAAAGGAAAAATAAATTTTAAATTTCCTACTACTTTTAAATATAAAAAATGATAATTTGAACCTCCCAACCCTATTCAATATTTATTTAGAAGTATCTTCAATTCATGATAATATCCCTGTAAATCAACGATAATCATTCTAGTTCCCCCTAAATTATTGAAAGAAAAAAAAGTTGTGAATTTTTTTTTTGGCAATCCAAAAAAGGGCCCAAGTGATCTTACAATGAACAAGAGTTTTTTCATTGTAAATTCGTAAGACGCAATCAATGATTCCAACAAAATAGAAAATTTACAAGTCCAAATGTTCCTACTAAAGCAGATTTTTATTAATCTTGATTGATTACAATTAGCCTTCATGGATGTTTATATAGAACACTCAAAGGGATAAATATATATATAACAAGAGAAACTTTCTTTTTTATTCTTCATTCCTATAGGAATGTCTAAATTCTCTCTCCCATCTATCATGTGCATACTTAAATATTCATGGCTAAGTATTTCATTCATTTCCTATTCTTGTTTGCAGTCTCCTTCCCGGGTTAAGATCAGTGGCATTAGTTTCACGAATATTAGGGGTGTCTCAGCATCCCCAGTCGCCGTAAATCTGTTGTGTAGCAAAGCCGTGCCATGTCAAAATGTGCAACTCAGCGATATCAACTTGGCGTACAATGGACAAAAAGGAGAATCTAGGGCCTCATGTACCAATGTGAAGGGTGCTTCATCTGGTCAGCAGATCCCACCCTCCTGCATCTGATCCTCCTTTCTTCTCACAAATAGCTAAATAAAACTGGTGTAAAATTTTCAATGTATTCATTCATTTGGAGCAGTTCCTCCCCCTTCAATTATACCATGTACCCCCCTAATGAAAAGATGGATGCAAATCCATCGGGGTGAAGTAAACTCATGTATACAACGGCTAAAAAGTTGCTTTGTACTCTTGAAATTGAAATATAAATTGATTAGTTTGCTACTCATCTTGTAAATTCTATGTGGGTTTTCATATTAAGATGGGAGAAATTATTTGATGAAGGGTCGTACAAACACGTAAAGGTGGTACGATAGAAGTACCACTCTTGATATTTGATCCTGCTGTTGCTGGATCAAATATAAAGGACGGGATGATGAGTATGAGTTTATAAGGCCCTTCATCATATAATTTCTCGAAAGATGGATAGAAGGCCTTACCTCTTCCTGATGGGGCTAGTTGGTAACTTTGACATAGGGCATGATATGACCGCATTGTATGGTGATAGCCTAAGTGCAATATACCCGGCAAAATACCAAGTGTATCACTCTAGGACCAAGATACATATCATTTCATTCGTAGAATCATATCTTGGGGCATCTTTTTAGAGAAGATAATCACCAATAAGAATACAAGGAACACAGGACAAAGCGTATTATAGTAGAGAAGTTCAAGCATTTCTTGGATTTGATCGACATGCTACATAATTTATTTGGACACCCTAGATATATTATTTATGTCTTGAATTCTATCCCATGTGTATTCTATGCCTGCTACAATTACAATATGCACACACAATGCTAGTTGTAAGATTGGGGGAAGTACCCACAAAGCACAAAATAGCGACATTCTCATTATGGGAAGTGATATATTTGCCCCCATCTCTTCCCCGGTCCACCCTTCTCTAGTGTATTTATGACTACTCGTTTTACATTAAGTGGGAGTGGTCCTAGGAAGAAAAGGGGGCAAATATATCAGCAATTCCGCATAACTATGTTTTAATAATTGCCGCTTTTTTGGGAACTGTAATAACCTTTGACAGCTCTTTAAATATTAAAAGACAATAAGAGTTAGTGCAATTATTGAAAACATGGTTGTGCTGGTGTCATTCCCTATGAAAATTGCTTAATAAATGTTTTTGGTTTGGTTTAAACTCCGAAATGTAGATGGTGCATTGGTTAGCCCGGATGTGTACAATACTCACAATTCCCTTCATTAAAGGGGTTTGGTAGGTTGCACATCACAGTTGGTATGGTTGGTCACCTCGAAATCCAACAAGTTGTGCGTGCTGCCTGAGTCGATGAGTGTGATCAAAGGTCCCCGCTAGATGTAACCCTTGACATCATGAACAGATAGAGCAAAATGTTCACCCGCCATGGGATGATCTTGCTGGTTATATTTTCAAACCATGATGTGGACAACGCTGAGTCCTGATGCAGTCATTGTCGGGATTAATCCTAATTATCATTTTTTTTTTGGGTCCCACAAGGGGAAATGTATGTGCAATCAAGACCCTTGGTCTTGATTCCCATGTCGATCAGAAGTCCCATCTATAAAACATGGTCAGACCGATGAAAATGGGCACAACCACTTTTTGGGACCCTCGTGAAAATGGGCACAGAATTTTCACGTCCTGTTTCACCATCTAAAAGCTCAATTATGGACTTTGAACCTTGCTGGGAGCTCCTATTAAAAGCTTAATTCTGCCTCACCATCCAATCTTAATTATGGATTCTGAATTCTTGTTAAGCCTAAGGTAACCTGAGGAATCTCTACGAGCTGCCCTTCATCTTTCTCCTTACCAATGGCCTAACAAATTTCCTACATTTACCAAAATATCACCGTCTACTAACTACCTCTGCCTCTTTGGGTTTTTAACCAAAAACCCTTTGATGGAGCTTGGAGCTGAGATCCACCTCAACAAGGAGCCCAGTAAAATATGTTCTAGTGTCACGTATGGTTGGTGCATCAATAATCAGCACCCTCCCAAGCAAACCTCCCTTAGAATTTAGGTAATCCTCATTGAAATAGAATAGGAGAAGCCCCGGAAGAGTGATCCGGAATGGAGCAATGAGCGGATCATACCCCTGTCCCTCTAATTTTCTCATGATTTTCAAATTCCTAGGTTCATGCTTTCTTTTATATTTTCTCTCTCTCCCCCTCTCTCTCTCCCAAGCCAACCCGAACGCAACCCACCCGATTTGGAACATCAGGTTAGATGGTTTGGGTTAGTGTTGAGAAATTTAGGTGCGGGTTGGTTTAGGGTTGACCCTCCACAACCTGAGGCTCGGGTTGGGTCGGGTTAGGATTGAGGTAATGCCAACTTGGGTTGGGTTGGAGTTGGCCTCAAACTGACCCAAACTGGCCCAAGATGCACCCCTAGCATGGATGCAGGCCACTCTTAAAAGCGCGATAACAGGACAAATTACCCGGTCCGAGATCTTAGGTGGGCCACACATTGCATAACTTTTTATCTGAAACTGAAGAAATCACAACCCATAAACCTGAGAGAAGAGAGTACTAAACTGCAAACATGGTTTGGTCTCAAAGCTAACACAGCCTGAGTACAAGGAATCTATTACCATATGTAAGTTTAAAATATTACAGGACTTGGATGCTCTCAAAATGGGCAAAAATAGCAAAACCAGGTCATCAAATAATGGCTCCAGGAAAACCGATACGAGTAGTATGATCATGCAGTGAAAGTACCTGAACACTGCACGCGAAAGATAGAGGAAGAAGAAGAACATAACGCCGGTGAAATTAATAGAACAGTAGTATCACATTCGTAGAAATAGGAGAGATGCAAGGAGCATTGCCAGAGACATTAAGAAGCAAGCAGTAGTATGTGGCTGTCCGCTTGGAGGTGTCTGAGGAATGACGTTGGGGGCGGGTCCTGACGTAATTCCTGCAGGAGTGTTTGTTCGTTCTGAAACGGGAGGCAAAGGTGGCTCTATTACATCGGACTCTGTCAGGTCTGGGAGTGGTGCGGCGGCTGGTGGCATGGCGTAAACTACCTGCATTAGACCTCCAGGTGGAATAGGATCCATAAAAAAAGGCATTTTATGGCCCATCTTTAAACAAGTATTGCCTGCATCAACCCAAAGCACCATTAGTTCCATCACCAAGATGCAGCAAATCCGTAAGAAATTAGTCCATACCATCGAATCAAAATATAAGCAAAATGTCGAAGTAGTAGGCTATGATTTTCATTTTTCAGAATCAGCAAGAGAATTAGGAATTGTGGAGAGAATAAAGGTGACCTTAATTTTGCATGGTTTCCGTGTTCTGGGTGGAACTCCTCAAGTGGGATTAGGTTTGGGATAGTGTATAAGGTCTTGGTTTTCAAACCCCAGGTCGATGTTTTATCAACAATTTTGAATTTATATAGCCAAATGGGCAAATGCAAGTTGAACAAAGAACTGTAGAGAAGGATGCACTTACTTCTGTATGATCTGGCAGTCCCTGGGAAATCAGTGATGATTCCATCCACCCCAGCTCCCAGAAAAATTGTGTTGATCTCCACGTTTGGGTCCGAGAAGAAGTCCCATGCATGAGATACAAACTCATTTTTAAATAGATATGCATACACAGAGAGGTTAAACGATTGCAACTTCTGTACAAGTTGAGTATCTCCAGTTATGAACTGAGCACCATTCTGAATAACTATAGACTTCTTCCCAATTGCCACAGAATCTGCAAACTTCTTGATATCATTGATAGATGAGTTAAGGGCATCCCTGATTGTCTCATCGATCTTGTACATGAGCTTGTAGTTGGTTTGCTGCTTGAACTTTGTCAAAACAGAACTGTTGGTGGATTGTATTGTGACTTCCAGCCTTGTTTGGTTGGCATAACCAGAAGCATTTAAGGAACTAATGACAGCATCAATTATGCTAATACCTTGCTTCTGCGCGAGGTATGCTGCATTCTGTAGAAATCACAAGTACACTAGTTAAAGCAGTAGCGTACAAGCTCAGATTGGTTAGACAATGAAACATTTCCTCTCATATGGCCATGAAGTATTTTAAAGGATTAAACATGTACAAATCATAGGAATAGAGGAAGTTTCTGGGCCTAAAGATTGGTAGTACTTGCCATAAATTTTCCGAAGATTTCAATTATTGCTTAATTTTGACAATCCTTAAAAATGGTTTCCCTACATATTTGTTGTGCACCATGTAAGTTTTTCTGCACGGGATTAAGCATAAAAAGTCAAATGGTGCACAACAGATCTGTGCAGTCTTCAGGTAATGAGTGTGATGAGTCGACCAATTCTTCTTCTCAACTTGTTCCGCTTCTCTTTGTTTCACCACCTAGGTCCCCAGCTTGGTTGCTTGGCCGGAATAGAACTGCCGCTTAGTTAGCTGTGGCGGAACTCCATTCGTTAGGTTGGAGCATTGCTCTATAGTCACAAAAATTTGCCTCATTTCTTGGGAAGTGAATATCTCGGGGGATTTTTTAAATATTTTTTGTTACTTTTGGGTTTATATAGGAAGGTATTCATACTAAGTTAATGCTTTAATTATCTGCATTCTTTTCCTCATTTCTGTCAGAAAAAAAGAAGATTGGGGCTGCTGATTTGGCGCGCACATTATAACTAGGCCAAGCCATCAAACCAATTGGGTAGATCGATCGATTTTACAACTTCGAATGGCACTTCAAATATTTCAAATCTTCAGTAAGTGAAGTTTTAGTTGCTTTTGGAGAAACTGAGGAATGTTACCACAACTTACGCATGGCAAAGGATGATCACATGCTTCCCTGATTCATAAAAATGATGGAACCCTATTAGAGGTACTGAAAATTCCTGACATGCCCAATTTTTCCACCTCTAACTATGTGGGAGAGGATAATCCCTCCCAATTTGGGCCGACAATAATACTATTTCCCAAATGCCCAAGGTTTTGCCAGCTCAGCCCTCTCCATCTAAACGAGACAGCAAAAGGAAGATAGAAAAAGCCAGATATGCTCTTTCACAGTAGGAGAATTTTAGGAGGTCTCTTAATAGGACTAGAAATGTGCGAAGTGTATAGGAATTTACCTCTATGCTGATCAAGATCCCAGTAATAGGCTTGCCTATAGCAAAGGTCAAAAAATCAGATAGTGACATGAATTTTCCTGCATTTGCATATAATGGGTTTCTCCACAGATTGTATGTCTTTAAGTACGGGTTTGAAATTGCCGCTGCAGTCAAAAGAAAGAAAAAGATTCGTCATAGAAAATTCATTAGTCAAAAGAGCATCTCTTTATGCAATTCTTTGCCAAGGAAAATTTCAGCTGAATGAGGTCATTTATGTCAGAGATTGGGTTACCCTACTCCTCTCTTGCTTCACTTCATTGTGATAACAAGTTCACCATTCATATAGCCTTGAATCCAGTCTTCCATGAGAGGACAAAACACATATAGGTGGACTGTCACTTTATCCGTCAGAGGATTCGGGGAGATTTGCACAGTATTCACGAGGTCAAATGATCAGATAGCTTATATGTTTACCAAACCCCTAAGCAGAGCAAGGTTGAGTGACTTATGTAACAAGCTGGAGATGCATGATATATACACTCCATCTTGAGGGAGAGTGTTGAGGGTGGGCACATTTGATGGGCCCTCACATTGATAGGGTGAGCCCAAAATATCAGTTCCATTGGATCATCCCAACCCTTCAAACTGTGGAGGCAAAAATGGACAGATTTGTGAAGGTTTTTACACGTCCATTTTTGTCTCCACAAATCGTAGGGTTGGGATGATCCTATGGAGCTGATTTTTTGGGCACACCCTATCTATGTGAGGGCCCATCAAATGAATGGTTTGCATCACCGAAACAATGTGGGCCCCACTGTATTTTAAGCCGACGAAGTAGCTAAGTTAGCCACCCGTACGTGTAGCTACATCTCTCTCTCTCTCTCTCTCTCTCTATATATATATATATATATATATAAAACAACTCTCTCTCTCTTTCTCATTCTTTCTTCTCTAACTCCATTTACTCTCTTCTCTTCTTCTCCCATGGAAGATAGGATACCTCTAACAAGCAATACTAGCTTAAAGGCGAATATTTTAGAAATATATAAAACTGTTACCAATTAAAAAAAGAAAAGACTAATTAAGATGAAAAAAATTACTGCATTCAAACATTCTGCCATGTAATCTGAATTATAAACTCAGTAAACTTTTAAATAAATTAGATAAGTTCAACTTGTTTTTGTGAGAAGTATTTAAGTTTATTGCTTGTGTACAAAGAGGAGACCAAGTTTGACTTACGCTTCAACTGAGACTGAATATCTCTCCAAGTGAGATTGAAGGTGAAAATTCCAGGAGTTTCCTGAATCTCTGGAATATTAGTTAAACGAGAATAGTGGGGCGACTGTGCAACTGTTGTGCTAGATAAAACATCTATAGAGGGTAAGCATATGGGGATTCCATCTTCTGTTACTTGAACAGAACAATCAATAATATCTGCACCATCTTCAACAGCTTGCTGGTAAGCCAGATCAGTACAGCCAGGGTAGATTCCACTTGCTCCATCATGGGAAATAATTACTGGTTTGTCTGAAGAACAACACAAGATAAAAGAATAAATTCGGCAGTGAGCTGCTTATAAATCATCTTCACTCAACTGAAAAATATATGTACAGCCCTGATGTATTGTTGACAAGCTATAAAGAGAATAAAACCAAGGTTTTAAATTTCGGTCTCGTTTCGCATTTCGGACCCTAGCGAAACTGAAATTTCGACCGAAATACCGAAATTTTGGTCGAAATACTGTATTCGAATAAAATAGTAATATTATAGCCATATATTATTTCGGTCTAAATTTCGGAAATTTCGGGAAACATATTGTCTAATTAAATTAAAATTTAATAGAGAATAGAGTTCCTAAGGTGTCACCTCATATAGCTTATATGAGGTGGCGCTTAAAAACATAAGGGGCCCACTTTGTTTGGATGATCCAAACCATTCATTTGATAGGCCCTCACATAGATAAGGTGTGCCCAAAAAATCAACTTCATTGGATCATCCTAAACCTTCCATTTGTGGAGGTTGAAATGGATGGGTATAAACCTCCATAAATATGCCAATTTTTTACCTCCATAAATGGAAGGGTTAGGATGATCCTATGGACCTGATTTTTTGTAAGCACCATATCCATCTAAGGGCCTTTCAAATGAGTGGTTTGGATTACCCCAAGCAAAGTGGGCCCCTTATGTTTTTAAGCGCCACCTCATATAAGCTATATGAGGTGACACCTTAGGAACTCTATTCTCAATTTAATATTATATTTCGGCAGAAATTACCGGAATTTCGACCGAAATTTCAGGCACTCTCATATTCTTGGGAATTGGAATAACCTTTTGACGTCTTATTAAATAATAAAATACAAAATGAGAGCACAATTATCAAAGCATGGTAGTGCCAATATCATAAGTGCTTATCTTTTTCCCAGTTCCCATGTGAGTATCTGACACAAAGATTCGATGTTTCCGGAAATTTCTCCGACTTTGATTGCATGTGAGTGTTGTATGTGATCTTCCCAAAATTTTGGGCGAAATTTTCGAAATTTCGGTTGAGATTTCGAAAATTTCATTACAATTTCGTCGAAATTTCAACCACCTATTTTGATGCCATAAATTTCGGATGAAATACAAATCTCCCGTCGAAAGAAGTTACCGTTTCGGGTTACTGCCATTTCAATTTCGGGTAGGATCGAAATTTAAAACCTTGAATAAAACTAGCAATATAGTTAGTGACGTACCATGTGCAGAGCTATTCTTGTTTATATGATAAAAGCAACCTGCAGTAATAATAATGAGAAATCAATATCCTGAGCAGGTCCAACGGCCTGCCGAAATAATCAAGGTTGATTGCGGACAGACTACATTAAATGCAGTTAAGTCATTTGTAGGAGAAGCTTAGGAACAGATTGGTCATTGCTATAACAGAAAAATAGTAAAATCTCATCTAACCCAAAAATCGGTTGCTGGAATACAAAAGAACATTACAATTAAAAAAGTCTGCATCTAACAAGCTTTTGGTAGACATGTGTTTTGATCATGATAGAAAAGGAAACATGTCAGTTTCGGATGGAAATTTCGGTGAAAATCTTATTAAATATGGAAAAAATGCAAATGACGAACATTTAAGATTCAACTTTAGGAAGTGCTAGAATAAATACAACACATGCTCAAAAACTATCACAAAAGAAAAAAAAATCACCCATATAGGGATTTAGCTAGTAACATGATCAAACAATCTCTTTCTTGAGAACAGAACATGCTAAGGTCAACTGGCAATTAATTAAGGAGAAAGAAACTCAATATGTGATTAAGACTCCTCTCATCAAAATTTAAGAACTTGCTAATATTTTTCTGAATGCGCTTCACAAGCATAACATCAACTAGTCATAAGTAACACGGGAATAATAGACCTACATTCCAGTTTGAGAAAAGTGTCGGAGGCCGAATAATTATTTGGAATGTGTGTGCATATGTGTGTGTGTGTGTGTGTGTCTATATATATAGGGATTTGCTAGCGTCCATCGCAAAAAGGCATTTTGCGGAACTTCTGTTGCATGAGAGAGCAGCCACCTCATGAATACTGATAAAATCTGTTGGAAAGTGAGCCAATGTGGTTGCTCTCACATGCAACAGATGTTCCGCTAAATGCCTTCTGCGATGGACCCTAGCAAATCCCATATATATATATATATATATATATATATATATATATATATATATATATATATATATATATATGTGTGTGTGTGTGTGTGTGTGTGTGTGTGTGTGGGGAAGAAATATACCTAAGGGGCAAACCGAGAAGACCTCATAAAGACTAAGCTAGTGCAATCAAAGGGGGAAAATCCTATACAAATTGGGGGTTGCGTCAAATGTAATCATAGATGGGCATTGAACTCCCACCCTCGAAGGCTCATTTTCCTTCTCATTCCTTCTCATTCGCTGACCACCACACATGATGGAAAGGGGTATCTCTACCAGATAGGCACTCCAAGATATTGTCACTCGTGTTGAGGAAGCACCAAGGGCCTAGACATGGCTTCTTCATTCATAGTGTTATTTTCACATGGTCGGTGAGTGAAGGAGAAAGAGAAGGAGAAGAAGAAATGAGGGAGAAGGTGAGAGTCCCACTTAGGGAGCTCCATGTAATATGAAATGTGTGTGTGTGTGTGTGTGTATGTGTGAAATAGGATTACGTGTACAATGTCCAAAGTACCCTTCTAACAGACTAACACTCCCCTTCAAGTTGGAGTGTATATATCATACAACCCTAGCTTGTTACAAATATCAGACAGGTTTGCCTTACCGAGGGATTTAATCAATAGATTAGCTAACTGATCTCCTGATCAAGTAAAGACCGTAGATATTTCTCGAGTCTGTATCTTGTGAGGGATGACATGACAATCCACCTCAATATGCTTAGTCCGCTCATGAAAAATGGATTCGAGACAATGTGAACAACAACTTTATTATCACAATAAAGAACGGTTGCAGATGAAGAGGGAATACTAATCTCAGACATAAACGACCTTAACCAGGTCAACTCGTCATAGGTATGGGCCATAGCCCGATACTCAACCTCTGCATTGGATCTAGCCACAATATCCTGCTTCTTACTTCTCCATGATGCTAAGTTTTCCCCAACAAAGGTGCAATATCCTGTAGTCGACCATCAATCTGCAGGAGACCCTGCCCAGTCTTCATCAGTGAACCCTTCAAGATTCAGATGGTCATGTAGCTTAAAGAAAAAGCCTTTACCAGGAGCCTTCTTCAAGTATCTGACAATTTGGGTAACCGCCGACAATGAGGTGCATCTGTTGAGCTCATAAATTGACTCACAATTCCCACATCAAAGGAAATATTTGGACGAGTCACTGTCAAGTAGATAAGTTTCTCAACTAGGCTCTTGTATCTACTTAGATTTTCTAACAAGTCTCCTTGATCAGGGAAAAGCTTCATATTAGGATCCATGGGCACTTCAGCTGGCTTCACTGCTGTTAGAAATGGAGTTAAGGTTAGAAGCGAGGAAGAAGAAGAGGAGTAGGTAAGCCTAAACTACCCTTACATGTTATTCAACACTCCCCCTAAAGCTTGAGTGTATATACTATGGAACTCCAGCTTGCTACAAAGAAAACTACAACAAACAACTAAAGATAACAAAAAGTATAATGAGCTCATACACACATTCAGCTTGGTATAACACTCCTCAAGCTGGTGTGGTGAATACATAATGAAAAGCGTAATAATAAAAGACAACGGCCACCATGAGAGTACAATCATCGAGATTAGCGGCCACAAAAAAGGAACAGCTCCCCCTGAAGCAGCACTACGCCAAGAGCGATCAGAACATGGCCTCCCCCTGAATCAGAGCCAGACGAATAAATCTGCAAACCACAAAGGATCGAACGGAGGCACCTCGACAGGGAAATAGCAACGATCCATCGAGCATAAAGCCACACCAAAGGTGCGCACATGAGCAGCGACGAAGCACCACGAGCGGGAACACCAGCTAAGCAGCTTGCACTTTTATTGGGGGAAACCTCGTCAGTTGGAGTAAGAAACAGAGTGTTGTTACCCGATCAAGTTCAGAAGTTGAATATAGAGGAATGTCACTCTCCACATGTGGATTTATGTCGCTTAAATGCTTAATGAGTGAATGGGGGATTTCCCATCAAATGGCTTATGCAATTGTTTTGTGATAGCTGCAATTGTTTTGTGATAATCAAGCAGCGATGCACATTAAAAACAAACTATTTTTTCATGAAAAAATGAAATGCATTGAGATAGTGTCACTTTATTAGGGAGAAGGTTCCAAGAGTATATCTACTCCCTTTTGTACGGTCCTCCAGTCACCTTACAAATATGTTCACCAATGGTCTTCCTAAAGCTCAACTTGAGAAGGTTCTATCTAAATTATGCATATAATGTATATGCTTCAATTTGTGGAGGAGTATTGAAAGGTTGAAGGCTTCACCCTTGCGGCTCTTTTTGTCTTTATGCATTTGGGTATTCTTCTAATTAGTCTCTTCGATATAATATACTTTGTGGGTTAGGGTTTGCCAACCACACACAAAAGAAAATACATTTTCTCTCCTCCTGTGTCCTGTTTTTTTCTCTCCTCATTTCTTCAACTCCTTCCTTCAATGTTCCTTCTTCTCCTTCCTTTCTCTTTTTTCTCTTTTCTTTTCTTTTCTTTTTTAAGCAACCTTTTACAGTATAGACGTATAATATCTGTCTAATAAGTAATGTAAGATTTTTCAACTACATAATTTCTAGCTTCACAACTTAAACCATAGTTGTCAGAAACGCCTTGGACGAGTTGAAAACACGTTTCTCAGATAAACAAGTATTTTCGAAACGTGAAAATTTTGAAAAATATTTCTGAAATGCATGGGAAACATATCAGAAACATTTGAGAAAGATATGGGAAACATATTGAAATATATGTGAAACACATGAGAAATGTATAAGAAATGCATGGAAAATATATGTGAAATATAAGGAAAACATTTTGCAGAAATCACACCAAAAAAATTGGGGAATACATATTAAAAAGAAAGCAATAGTATGTGTAGTAATTAAAAATTTAAGTAATTAAAAAGTTATGCTAAATATAAAATATGTAGAGAGTACATATATAAACTATGTAGGCCTCTAATTAAAATAAAAAATTTCTAAAAAAGAATAAATGCATATATTTATGCATAAAAGCAGGTAGAAATTTGAAATTGACCAAATCCAAATCTACAAAAAAACAAAAAAAATTATAAGTGCATATAATTATGCGTGGCAAGTAGAAATTTGAAATTGACAAATTCCAAATCTAAAAACATTCATTTTTTCGTTTCCCTTGCGATTCACATGTGTTTCTCTTGACTTTCTCTACTGTTTCCGAAACGTTTCTAACACATTTCCTAAGACGTTTCTCAATGTGTTTCTCATACGGTTTTCTATTGCTTCTCAGTTTCTCATTTTCCGTCTATTTTTCTTCATGTGTCCCTCTTCCATTTCACATTTTGCTTTCCGAATTCATTAATTATGTTTTAAACATACACTAACTTATGGTTGTTAAAGTATAAAAGATTAAACACGTGCCTTTCTCCAACAGCTAAGCTTTTGGAGAAGTTGGTAAGTTAACATGGTATCAGAGCAAATGCTTGGGTTCAAACCTCCAGGATAGCAAAAATTCACATGCGATGGTCGGCCCAAAGTGGGACCACATGTGCCACGTGTTTGCCAAGTGGGCCACACGTGCGGGGGAGTGATAAAGTATACAAGATTATACACGCGCCTTTCTCCGATAGCTTAAGCTTTTGGAGAAGTTGGTAAGTTAACAATGGTGATACGAAATTTAAGAAAATGGCTTAACTAATTAAGCAGAGATAAATGACAAACAGCAATCACAAAAGTAGCAAACCCTATATCTCATCAATAGGTTTAATAACATGAAGATAGTTCCCAGTATATTGAGAGACTAAAGATTGAATCATGAGATAGAAGGACATGAAAGCTTAGAAGAGATTAATAAGCAAAATTCAAAGACATTTAGCGTACTTCTATAATGTATTCTATAGGTAATGGACCCTAATAAATTTTTCCGTGCATCTTGTGGAGAAAATTATAATAGAAGCAGAAAAGGTGAGATTTCACTGTTGCATATGTAAGTAATATCCCACTATCTTGCTATGTAGCAAATTTAGGAGTGTCCTAACTTGTAAAAAATTGCAAATGATCCACAGTGTTCTCAGTAGATTACAAAGTTATTATGTGAGAAATAATAAAAGCTCACCAATTGCCTCTGATGGAGTTATAGGAAAATCCGACAGCACGCCATCAACAGAAAAGTCACCATTGTCAATGAAAGATAAATACTCAGCTATTGGATCATAACTGTAATTGTAGCTAAGTGGTGTAGCATCATTAATGAAATCTGCTGCAAAAACTTCCAGCCCTTCTTTATGAGCATCCAAGACAACAGATGTGTGGGGTTGTAGATACATAGCAGTGTTTACAGGCCATATATAATTCTTGGGAACAAGAATTCCGGAGGCAAATGTCTTGACAAATGTAAGATTCTTCAAGAGTGAACCATAAGTTTGATTGGTTGACAGTTCAGTAACATCTGCTCCTAGAAAACGGAAAACCAATTTTGTCCTGCTTCCTTTAAATCTTGCAAAAATACTGCTAAGAAAAGCAACTTCTGGTGATGACACATAGTTTATAACAACACGCCTTGATACAGAAAGCAAAAAGCTTCTCATGCTCAAATTATGTTGCCTGAAGAACATATCATGCTGCAATAATTAGAAGAGGATTAGATCAGAACAGAAAAGCTTGTGAATATCATCACCGACATACTAATGTTTATCCCATTAGTGTTTTATGGTGGATAGCTACATGGAATAGTTTGGTAAGTAGGTAACTTGTTTGATCGGTGCTTATCTAGGATAAGATTAAAGTTGTGTAGTGTTTATCTAGGATAATTAGAAGTAGTTATTTTTATCTAAAACACTAGTTGCCAATTTAATGTGGTTACCCATATCTTATGTACAAATAATGTGAATGTATGAATAAAGTGATAGTGAGCTTCCACTGTTTTCAATTTTCAAAGTGTATTCACGTTTTAGTTTTGCTTATTACGGTTTTGCAAATTTTTTTTGTGTATCACGTTTTCTTTTGGCATGACAACTCTCTTCTTGGTGTATTCTCTTCTTCAAGATTACCAAAGAGAGTTTACGAAGCTAATGCGGATGAGACATGATATGATTTGCGCAATACGACAGAAGATTAGAAAAGCTTTTCAATTTATCCTGCCAACTGGCCATTCAATATATTTATTTTTTAAAGAAACAAAAGACCAAATAGATAACATATTAATTGGGAGAGAGGTGGGCAGTCCATGCGAAGAATAGTTTGCCTGCTCCCACTGGTGGGAGTGATGAAACCAGCCCTGAATCCACCCCACACTCCCCCATATTGAAAAAGCCATTTCATGTACAACTTCCAGACAAACATGCACTAAGGAAGCATGAACATAACATATTCCCTAAAATAACAAAGAACACCACTGACAGTAACGATGCTACTTATGATTTACAAAATTTACCTGAATATTCAACCATAAGCCAGGTGGCTTTAGCTCTGCCACTTGTTCAACAGTGTTAAGATTGAATGGATTACCATCGAATAGATCACTTCGAGTATATATTCCTTGAGTTACTGTTCAGATAGCAAAACAGCTGTCAGTACACAATCCAAACATGTGTTACATCTCATATGTGCAGAAAGCAATAATGTCTTCAGCTACAAATAAGATTTTTTTTTCTTTCAATTAGTCAACTAATCCATCCAAGCAGTCCCCTGTGATCTACATATGTATCAGCAGGAAGACGATATCAAGGCACTAGTGTCATCGTTGTCCCAAATAGACCCTTTTAACATTCCCAAGTGTACCAAAATAGTTGTATATTTGTCATTTTATAAAAATGATAGGGGTATTCTTGTCATAAAATTAGGGCCGCCCAGTGCACGAGGTTTCCGCCATTGCGGGGTCTGCGGAGGGCTAGATTTACGCAGCCTTGCCCCTGCTTTGCAGAGAGGCTGTTTCCGTGACTCGAACCCATGACCACTAGGTCACAATGGACCAAACTTGCCGTTGCGCCAAGGCTCGTCCTCTTCTCGTCATAAAATTAGCAATTAGAGTATTTTTTGACACATGGCACAATAGTCTGTTAGCAACATCCCTCACATGAGTGTGTCTTCCTTCTATCTCTTTTTGTCGGCATATGACATATAATTTAAAGTTTCAAACTACCATGGCCCGGTAAATATGTGTGCACTGATGTAGTTAACTTTGAACAATACCAAATAACTAGGTTTCATTCTGAATTACATTTCTGGATCCCATTTTCAGCAAGGAGTTCCTGTGTGATCCACTCATTGGGTGATTAGAAAAGATCCTAGTGTACAAAAATCACATATTAAAGACATGAAACAAGGGAATTGCTAGCGTCCATCGCAAAAGGCTTTTCGCGGCTGGTCTGTCGCACTTCAGACCAGCCACCTCGTGAATGGAGACAACAGCTTTTGTCTCCATTCACGAGGTGGCTGGTCTCAATTGCGACAGACCAGCCACGAAAAGCCTTTTGCGATGGAGCTTAGCAAATCCCATGAAACAATTTATTTTCTTTTTCGAAATGAAACCAACCAGTACAATTTCAAAGTTTGGGAGAAACCACACCTAAAAATTAAAGTGGAGAATTAATGAAAAAAACATTCTAATGATGTCGAATGTTGGGCAACACTTTGAGGTTGACCTGTGTAAGTACTAAGTACGACCTTTCTAGTGGTTCACTCCTCAACAAGAAATAGCAAATACTACAGGCATTAATTATGATATTTACATATAGATCATCTAACTGCTGATAGAAAACCATTTAGAACCACTACAGTTAAATGCATTTACATAAGAAGTTCTCTGAGAAACCAAAAGGAGGCATGACAAGATTGCCAGTTTAAGAATTTTGAAATATCACTTATACATTTTGTATTTTTTATTTACGTATGGGAAAAGAAAAAATAATACTAGAAAAAAAACTACATTTACAAGAATTCAAACTTACAATAGACATTTGATAGGTCTTCAAGGTTATAGTCTACAGAAAACCATCCATCCGTGGGCATTCCATTGACAATATATGACTTTGCGTTATTTTTAAACACCATGGCAATATTTGTAGAATTCTCAAGGTTTAGATCCGGTGCACATATGCCAAAATCATCCTTTGTTAATTGTACATCACACCACAAGATTACATTGGGTAGCTTAATATCCAATGGAAACTTGTAGGCGGGAAAACTGGAATCTGGAAAAAGCCCTGAAAAGCCACCTCTAGCTATTACTAGAGGAGCATTACCTGCAAATTAAAAGTGAAATGTCAGCCTTCTGGATGGAATAAGTAACGAAGAACATAAGATGAAAAGTGTGGGCAAAATCTTCCGAACACTCACATTTCCATCCAACAGTCTGAAGAGGAAGGACAATGCCTAAATATCTCAATCACAACATATAATAAAGATAAAGAAACATGAAACGAGAAAATGGAAAGCAGTTAAAATAGAAACCCAATAATTCAATTTTGAGACTAAAAAAGATCCATAGCTCCAAATATTTTTTTTCATGCTGAGCTTCTGATGCAAAAGGGCCAAACTCAAGCTTTTGACTTATTATGATTTATGAGATAACTAAATTGTGCAAAATAAAGTGGTGAACTACTATTCAATCACCTTATAAACAACGTAAGTGCACAACCGTTGTTTAGAAGAACAACTTAAAAGAGGTTTGAATTTTCCAATCTTCAAAGAAATAGAACAATTTCCATATCTATTAACGAGCAGTAAAGAATTCCAAATGGAATACAATTGCTCTTCCATGTTTTATAGAGACTTAGCGACATGTTTATCATTGTTGAAGGAGCGATGGCATACCGCACCTCTCCCCTTTGTATCCCATCCCCACCACACACAAAAAAACCCAACCGCACCGCTCCCATTGGACTCTCACACCCATCCCGCCCCAAAACCCAGCCAGCCCCCTCCTCCTTTCGCCACCCACCATCCCCACGCCAAAACCAAACCACGCCCCCTCCTCCTTTAGCCACCCACCATCCCCAACCCAAAACCCAGCCTTACCTTCCAATCACAGCCGCCTACCCACCATCTTGGGTTTTTTTCCTTTCGAACCCTTTCATTGATTCTTCACTACTTGCCACTACACATCTTACGCCTCCCCACCATCTTGGGTTTTTTTTCCTTTCGAACCCTTTCATTGATTCTTCACTACTTGCCACTACACATCTTTTTGGTTCCTTCATTTCGGCACACGGTATTGGTGTTTAGCTTCCGGCGCTCTCGGGCACTTCTTCGACACAGTTGGTGTTTAGAGTGTTCATGCATTGTATACCCACGTATGGAGATATTCTTGTCATTTCATGTAACCCTACTCACACACACACACACACACACACACACACACACACACATATATATATATATATATATATATATATATATATATATATATATATATATATATATATGCATTTTCGTGTGGGAGAGAGGTAACTCAAATCTCTCTCACATCTTTCTCCTCCATTTTAATCTCTTTTCTTCTCTTCTATCATCATGGAAGAGCATTTTCGTGTGGGAGAGAGGTAACTCAAATCTCTCTCACATCTTTCTCCTCCATTTTAATCTCTTTTCTTCTCTTCTATCATCATGGAAGATAGGATACAAACATGGTATCAGAGCTAATGGTAGTGAGAAGCCATATGTCATCATCCTTGAAGTTGCCGTCCCCACTCCATCTCCACACTATTGTTGCCGCAACACCCAATACCCCACCAAACATTGCCGCAATCTCCAATAACCCAAAATACCAGTGCCACAATCTCACTAAACCCCAAAACCCATGCTCAACTTGTGCATATTCCCCATTCTCCATCCACATTCCATTCACAAATCCCAAACCCTAAATCCCCAATCCCCAATCCCCAAACCCTAACCCTAACCCTAACCCACTCTTCCATATCTAACAAAAATCCATAACCCTAAAATCCCAATCTCCAATCTCCAATACCCAATCTCCAAACACTATGTCCACTCAACCATAGTCAGCAAAAATGACGCATTTTGTAAGTTCACCACTTAATGCTTTGTTTAAAACTTTTTACAACAACAAAAAAAAACTTTGTTTTTTAAGGAAAACATTTAAAATGTGTTTTAAATACATTTTAGACATATTATTTTTTGGGAGATGACATTTTCACCCCTATGCAGTTACCCATTCGCCCCCTTTAACGTGATTTGACATCAAAAAGAATTAAAGTTGCCTACAGTTCACGTTATAAGGGGGCGAATGCGTACTCCAGACGGGTGAAAATATCATCTCCCTATTTTTTTACCCACTTTCCAATTTTACCCGTGTTATATTTTTTAAATGAAAAAGTTTTACATGTAATAAACATGTTTTTTGGTGATGTCATTTATTTGACAATTTTTTTACTACGTTTTTTTTGAGCCAATACCGTATTAAAATCAAATTTTTTCCGTCCCATTTTTCTGTTGTATCATGTTTTGCTAACTATGTTTTGTTAATTATGCTCTCAACCAAGACCGTACACAAGAGAAACCGAAGAGAAAACCCCCAAGAACTCTCTCTCTCTCTCTATGCAGCCACCAAAATGAGCTTCCCAACGTGGGAGTTTAAAGCCTTCTATATGTAGGCTTTCAAAAAGCTAAAAAAGACCTCTTTTCGAATTTTTGCTCCCCATCAGAAGTGGTGGGAAATTGGGCAACTTTGCCAGCATTACCTTCATAGTCACATAACACAACCAAATACTTGTCTAGTCAATAGCTAAACTTACTGCAGACTCATCAGAATCTACAACATTTTTCACAACTGCAGAGCTCCAAACATAATTTCCTAACTTCCTCTTTCAAATCCGCATTCCCAACCTTAAAATCACACACCACAACCAAATTACATTATAAAACCGATTGTGAATGCTAAACCGATTGTTGCACTCAAATTTAAACATAATTTTGAGTCCAAAGGTTTGACACACACAATCTGTTGCCATAATCTTAATCGAATGCCATAATCTTAATCGAAAAGGGCCTTAAAAAAAACACATCCTAAGAGAGAAAATCACTGTTCCATTGCAGAAACTCAAGCAAATGCCAAGTTAAATAAATCATATATAAAAAAAACACTACATATACAAAGAAGGAAAGAAAAAAATACCGGACAAAGTTGGCCAGGAGCTAGTGGAGTTGCGAGATGTTCGAGAGGCGACGAGAGATAAATGGAGAAATAATAAAATGAGGAGGATTTGGATTCTCGGCATCGCCGGAAAATGTGGCCGGAGGCGAATTCCGGCGAGCTTAGAGGGAAATGGGGGTGTTTTTAGTAAAAGAAGGGTCAGATTTTTATAATTTCCTTTCTACTTTTTGTTCAGTGGCAAGGTTCAAAGTCCCAAGTGGATTCCAGTAACGTCATAAATACTACACGTGTTAGGTTCAAAGTCCCAAGTTAATGCCAGTGTGGCAACAGAGGTACGAATTCTACACGTGTCATTCACTGATTGGATAAATATGAATTAGCGTTTTTTGGTGGGTCCCATCGCTTTAGCCATAACGTTCTTCACTAATAATATTATGCTACCAACCGCCTCCCTCTCTCCCAAACGTGAACGGTGGGTGGGCCCATTAGATCTTTGAGCAAGGTAGCCCCACCAAATTATTATTATTATTTTATTTTATTTTTCAAAATTAACCGTACGGCCCACAACATAGGATGATCCAAATCGTCCATTTGGTGGGCTACATCGTAAATAGGTTGCTTCCCAAAATCTAATTTTCATAGGTTGCATCCCAAAATCTAATTTTCATAGGATGATCCTAGCCCTTGGATCTAGGAGAAACTGTACATTATGGAAACCTTATAGATTGGTGGGTTGCAATCATCCTATGGAAATGATTTTGGGGGCACAACCTATTTACGTTGCGGCCCATCAAATGGACGGTTAGGATCATCCTATAGTGTGGACAGTACACTTCATTTTGAAAAATATGGGTGGGGCCTACAATTGGGCCTTAAAGTTACTGTACGAACCACACCATAAATCCAAGCCACCCAAAAATCTCGATTTTAGATAATTATTAAATATTTTTCCGAAATTTCGGTAATTTCAAGTCGAAATTCTGTTGGTAAGGACCGACATCTCGGTTTCGGTACCGAAACGCATTCCGAAACTGAAATTTGAAACCATGGTCATAAAATACAAGAGATGGGGCTGTCCCAAGTAAAGAATGGGGTAATATATCACTTGCCCACTAAAAGATACTTATGTGGCACCACCTTTGTTCAAACAATCGGATCCGTTGACCTGAATGACAGCCCATAGTGCCCCCTCAAATATTATTGAGATCGATTGGATGATCTAGGTCCTTATCAAGCCCATCAAAGCCGCATTCGTGAAGGGACCAATAGTGTGTGTGTGTGAGAGAGAGAGAGAGTAACGAGTAACCATTCTTAAAAATGCCGAAAGGTTTTTCCTAATTTTGCTTCCTCATTTTAGCCACTTCACCCTCATCTCCACTCGGAGACGCACAATTTATCATGAAAAAAAAATTCATAGTAGCCAAACGTGCCCTTAGAGTCCTCCCAAAGATTCTCAAAAATCGATTTCTGCCATTTATTAGTTGATGAGAGTGAGAAGCTTGGCCCAACACGCCCTTTATTTTTTGAGAATGATTTTAAATGATTTCTCTATCCTACCACTCAATAAAGGGATTTGTTATACAATTCTGCCAATGTCCTAAGTGGCTTCTTCCTCTTCAAGTTTACATACCCAGAAGATTGCTCCAATATTCTAGAACCCAATAATCACTTGTGGCATTGGAAAGGTTCTCCCTCACCAAAGGATTCACATGCCACTTCAGTTCTGGAACCCCACCTCAACACCATATGGAATTCTCAAGCAGAATGTTGAATATTGAGTGGAAACCACACTCTTGCAGCATATGCAATAACTGAAGCCATCAAAATCTCCCATGGAGAGGAAGCCTCTCCAAGAATGGAGACCAGAGAGAGATTATCAGGAAAAAAAATTCATGACTACATGAAATATTTGAAAGAAAAGAAGAAAGTTTCGTACTATATTAAAAGTTCACAATAATTGATATGGATATTGTAATAAGAGACCTGGTGGTCACGGGTCGCCCTATATATCGCCATAAGAGAGGTGGAGGAATCTCATTAAGGAAGCTACAAAAGGCGTATGTTTTTCGATGGTGAACCTTATGGCTACTTCAAATCTACGCAAGGTGATCTGCTTTCTTCGTGCCTTTTTATCCAAGCTGAGGAAGTATCGAGCAAAGGAATCTCTAGGCTATTCCAAGAAGGAAAAGCTTCCTATTTCATGAGAGGGAGATCTAGTATTCCAATTACTCAACGTCTTTATGCCGAAGGTAGTCATTTTCTCCAACGGGTGCAAAGGGTATAAGTCAGATTATAAGGTTCCTTGAGAGATATGAGCAGGCTTCTGGGCAACAAATTAACAAAGGGAAGAGTTGCTTCGCACTTTTGATTGGGAAATGTTGCCAAGAAGGAAGAACACCATCAAAGTCAATACTGGTTTCTTATTCAAATTCTATCCAATTCAGTGTCTTGGGGCTCTGGTCTACATCTCATGAAACCATAATAATCACCCCATCATCAGGGGTGGCGAAATCAACCGAACCGATTCAAATTTTGGTTCGGTAGAACCAAACCGATAATCGGTTTCAGTTCAGTTTGGACACTGATAACTGCGCCCCTTTACGTAAGCATGTTCGGTTCGGTTTCGGTTTGGACGTAAGCATGTTCGGTTCGGTTTTGGTTTGGGGGTCAAATCGAACCGAAATCGAACCATTGCCACCCCTACCCATCATATTAAGAGAAGTGGTAAATTTGCCCCTTTTTCTACTTGGGACAGCCTCCTCTAGCGTCATTTCCCTAATATAAACCATGCACTAGTAGTAATGTGATTATAACATTAACAACAACAATGTAGTTCTAAAAAAATAGAAAAAAGTTAGATTCTCTTTTCCATGGCATATAAATACTAACAGCTTGAGCATATGTAAATACCCAAAATACCCCTCACTTAAATTTTCGTCCCCCTCTTTAAAAGATGGGCGTTTTTGTCCGTTTGAAATTAACTCTGATTAGGGCTTCCTAATAAAGCCTATAAATATATCTTTTTATGGCTAAACAAACCCTAAACGTTTTGTTTAAGCCCTAGATAAAGAAATTGGAGAAAGAGAAGGAGAAGACCGCGGAGATCCCGATTTAGGAGTCGAAGCCGCGAGTCTAGGTAAGATCTATGAACTATGAAAGATTTGGATAGCTAGAAATCCTAAAATAAGGGTTTGAAAAGAGAAAAAGAAATAAGATCTTTGATTAATATGAATTAGAAATAAGAATCTTTGGGTTGATCTTGAGTTTCTTGGACCCGATATTGATTTACAATTCCAACGAACTCAAAATCAATATGTATGAATCTGAATTTAGAAATTAGAACTTTGGAGATTCGACGTAGAATCTTTGGTGATTTCTTTATTAAATTATACATATGAATTCAGAGCGTGAAATTAGATTTAATGGATTCCTCTCGCCGATACGAATCCATCAGATCCGACCTTGTGCGTTTTGAACCCCAAACGAAGGAGTTATGGTTGTTTTAGTGACAAAAACGGTGAAAATCGCGTTTAGAAGAAATCTGGGTCCGCGCATGGGGCGGACGTCCGGAAAATAGCAAACATCAATGAGTACCAAGTTTGGCGACAGATGGATCCTCGGACGTCCGTAATTCTCAGACGACCGGCGCGACAATTTTTCCAAAACTTTGGAAATTCATAACTTATTCAAATGGGCCCTTATTTGTCACTTATGTTCTGTTCAGATCAGGATATTGAATCGTAGTCCGAATTAAGAAAGGAATCGAACTTCTTTGAGGTACGTAATAACGTACTACTTTGGATATTATAAACCCTTCTCATTTGAATCAGTATTGACTTTGGAAACCTGTATTGATACTTTGAACTTCTGAATTAGCTTTGAGTCCATCATGCTATTTTGTTTCATCTACTGTTACTCTTCTGAACCTTTGAAATAACTGTTCTCATATACTGTTATGAACATCTGTTCTGAACTCTGAACCTGTGAACTATTAGTTTGAAATTTGAATATTCTGAACCATTTGAATATGAACCTTGAACATTTTGAACACTTCTGTTGAGGCTTGGATAATTTCTAGACCCTGTCATATGGGGGTAAAACATTTGGCAACTCTGGACCCACCGTGGGGGTAGTACACTGGAACTTCTGGCTCGTCAGTTGGATAAAACGCTGGCCCTATCAACTTATATCTGAATTTCAGGAACTGATTTCGAACACCGTGGACTATCGGTGTATAAGTAATAACATGTCTTCCGAACCATGCCAATGACTCTGAAGTGTATTTGAACTCTGAACCTTCTGTACATGAACTCTGAAATCTCCGACTTTGATTCGAACTAAGATTTGAAATTTAGAACCATATTTGACATGCACTTATAATTGTTTATGCATAATGAATCAGTTAAGACCTTTGAACTCAGTTTTAACTTTGACTATCTAACCCTATTGAATCCTGACATGTTTGACTGTGCTTAGAGTAGTGCTTTATTATGCACTGAGCTTATCAGCTGACTGTGGTTATTAAATATTTTTCAGGTCTCGGCTCTCGTGAAGATAACAAGGAACATGACGCTTAGCTTTGGATTTGGACTCAGAGATTTAGTTTAGTTATTTCAATTTATTAGAAAGTGAGTACTTGAATAATATCTAAAGACTTTATTAATTCATGTTACTTTGACTCAGGGGAGAGCTGAGATTGATCTGACTGTGATGGGTCCGCAGTTATTAAGATTTTGATATTTTAGTTATAAATGCCAGTTTTATTTCTGTTATTGTTTTGCAGCCTTGTAAATTTGTGGGATTCGTCTTTCAGGTGTACGGCGATGTCATGTCCTACGCCCAAGGTGGGGTTTGGGGCGTGATAGCATATGAATCTGTTGTTCCATACTACACTTGAAAAGGCCCGTAACAAGATGGATTGCCTGGTCCGGGATCTTAGGTGGGCCACAAATTGTGTAAATGTTAACTTCACACTGAAGAAACGGCAATAGCAACATAATATGGCTCTACAGGGTATCAAAAATCAAAACCCATAAACATGACAGAAAACAGTACTAAACTGCAGACAATATTTGGGTCTCAAAGCTAACACAATCCTGAGTACAAAGAATCTATTATCGTGTATAAGTTTGAAATATTACATGACTTGGAAGTTTTCAAAATGGGCAAAAATAGCAAACCAGGTCATCAAAAAATGGCTGCAGGAAAACAGAGATTAGTAGAATGATCATGCAGTGATAACATTGCACACAGAAAGGTAGAAGAAGAAGAAGAAGAAGAAAAAGATAAAATCGTGGCCCGTGAAAAGAATACGACATTAGTATCACATTGGCAGAAGTAGGAGAGATACAAGGAGCATTGCCAGAGAGATGAAGGTGCACGCAGTAGTATGGGGCTGTCCACTTGGTGATGTTCCACTTGGAGGTGTTTGAGGAGTGACATTGGAGGTGGGCCCCAACACACTTCCGCCAGTAGAGTTTGCTCGTTCTGAAACGGGAGGCAAAGGTGGCTCTATTACATCGGACGCTGTGAGGGATGGGAAAGGTGCGGTGGCTGGTGGAATAGCATAAAGTAGCTGAATTAGACCTCCAGGTTGAACAGGAAGCATATAAGTTGGCATATTACTGCCCAACTTTAAACAAGTATTGCCTGCATCAACCCAAATCACCATTAGTTCCATCACCAAGGTGCAGTAAATCAGAAAGAGATTAGTCCAGACGATCAAAAGATAAGTAGAATGTTGGGAGTGCCAATGATTTGATTTGTTCTATTTTTTTTTTTTTGAAATGATAGCAGGCTATAAATTTCATTTTTCGGTATGAGCAAGAGAATTAGGACTTGTGGAGAGATTAAAGGTGACCTTAATTTTAAGATGGTGATTCTTTTCTCTCCTTTTTGGCACTTGATGTATTAGAATTTTAAACCAGTGCCCTTTATAATTTAAGATTAGAAGCATCAAGCTAGCTGCGATTTATTTGTGAACATACTTGTATCACCAGATTCTGCCATTTTTTTCTATAAGATTAAACTCTAAAATGAAAGTAAAAATTAGGGCACGTGAAAGAATAGCAAATTTTGGCAAAATCCCCAAAACACAGAATAGGGATATTTTTATTATATTAAAGTCGCATAGTTTCTGTGTTTGGGTGAAACTTTTCTACTGGGATCAGGGTTAGGATATTTTATAAGGTCTTAGTTGCAAACATTCTCTTGTACTAGTAATCTTCAGATATGAGTGGAAGCTCTTTGATTGCCTTTGCCCATTGATATTGATATAGTCAATGGAACTTGACAAACAATGTAAATCGTGTAGATTGGTGTTTTACTTGGTTTATTAATTTACTTCCATTTCCATCAAATCTAGATTAATATTTTCATAACAATTTTGACTTCATATAGCCACATAGGAAACAGCAAGGTGAAAAAGAAAGGTAGAGCAGGATGAACTTACTTCTGTATGATCTGGCAGTCCCAGGGAAATCAGTGATAATTCCATCCACCCCAGCTCCTTGGAAAAATGAGTTGATCTCCACAGTTGGGTCCGAGAAAAAATCCCAAGCTTGAGATACAAACTCGTTCATAAATAGATGTGCATAAACAGATAGGTTAAATGATTTCAACTTCTGTACAAGGTCAGTAGCTCCAGTTATGAACTGATCATCATTCTGAGGAAATATAGAATCCTTCCCAATTGCAACAGAATCTGCAAACTTCTTGATATCGTTGATAGATGAGTTAAGGGCATCCCTAACTGTCTCATCAATCTTGTACATAAGCTTGTAGTGGGTTTGCTGCCTGAACTTGGTCAGAACAGAGCTGTTGGTAGATTGTATTGTGACTTCCAGGCTTGTTTGGTTGGTATAACCAGAAGCATTCAAGGTGCTGATGACAGTATCAACTATGCTCATGCCTTGCTTCTGTGCAAGGTACGCTGCATTCTGTAGAAATCACAAGGCAAGTAAACTGTAAAACAATTCCTCTTGTATGCCCATGAAGTTCCTTGAAGCATTAAACATATATTTTTTGTTTATTTTTATTTTTTTGAAATAATTAAAAATTTGGGCCATTCCTCAATTTGTAGCATTAAACATGTATAAATCATTTTAACAGATATAAGTTTCTGGGTCTAAAGATTGGCACCACTTGCTACAAATTTTATGAAGCTTTCAACTGCTTCATGTTGTCAATCCTTAAAAATATGGTTTCCCGACAGATCTGCTGTGCTCTGTGTGACTTTTTCTACATGGGCTTCAGCATGTCGGGTACTCGGGTACCATACAGGCAGCAGTGCTGCATCACTGTCTCAATGCTTGTTTTATTTCAATCAATCAATGGTTTTGATGCTTGCTTCGCCCTCAAACACTAAGAAATAGATGACTTTATACTTTCATGTTTCTGTCTCAGATTCTCATCGTTACATGTGAGTTTGGCATTGTTAATTGTTTCGTGTGTATCAATGATGTTCAAATCAGACAGGTCATCCAGTTGGTCAACAAGTTTTGAATCTGCCAGTTCTGCTGATGGCTAACCCAAGAAAACTAACCCAAGAGAATTAAGAACTCATTATAAGTTGATCTGACTGGAAAAAAATCAAAAGAACCTGATTTGACAAAGCTACTATGACATGAGTTGGAAAATTTATTTCCTATTGACACTTTTTCTGCTTTGCTCATACCAGAATTGGTATTCTTAGATCTAAAGCCTTTTAACATACACATTCTAGGAAGAATCACTTATACGAGAAACTTCTTGCTGATTGGCTCTGTTTATTGACCGCCACTAGCCCGGTCCATTGTCTCCTACTTAACCGTGATTGGGTTATTCTAAACCACATCAATGCCTTGATAAAACGGAATCTTTTTAGAATCTTTCGAAACTTAAAATGAAGTTTCTCTACCGAGGAGTTAATCAATGACTTAAAACCATGCTATCAAGGGTCTCAGTCAAACCAGGGTAAATGGGCTGGACTAATGGTGGTCCAACAGATCCATGGCATGGATCACCATATGCCATGAGTATGGAGGCCAGACCTGTCAACCAGGTGGCGGTTCTTCGTATGGTTATCCATTAATTAATTATCTACTACTTTATACAGGGAAAAGATATCACATCTCCCTTGTTTTGCTAATGGCACTCCTGAGTTTACTAAACACTTTTTTCAATTGGCTTTTAATAGCTTTTCGAGAATTGTAACAGCCTTTTACAGCTAATTACAGAAGTGCAAAATGAAGAAAGAAGTGACAATATTAAAGCACGGGAGAGTGGTTATCAAAGCCCTATATTATATACAAATGTGAAATGATATATCTACGCCCTTTTTTGGACTTTCAACCACTTGTTTTTGTTTTTCCTTGGATTTACTTTGACATGACAAAAATACCCTTTACTTTTGACCAGGAATATTTCATGCGCCGGACAAAAAAATAAAGTGCAACAATAACAAGAAAAAGAGAATAAATAAAGTGTACGGCAAGAAGAAAGGAAATCATGAATGAAAAAGAGAGAGAGAGAGAGAGAGAGAGAGAGAGAGAGAGAGAGAGAGAGAGATTTCTCTCCGATCGCCGAACGAAATCCTGCAGCAGAGATACTCAGTTCACGTCGTATACTCCCTATTTTGGTTCTCGTATTCTCGCTGTTACACTTTCTTTTTTGTCTGTAAGTTAATACTTAATTGTCTGTAATATTTTCCTCATTTATGTCAGAAAAAAGATTGGGACTGCAGATTAGGCCCACACATTATAACCAATTGGATAGACCAACTGACGCAGAGCTCGATGCAGCCACGGAACTAGAGTCAAATTACTTGCGGAAAAAAAGCACCCGAAGCAGCTGCGGAGGTCCGAGAGACTCAAAGCCCATAATTCAGTTGCTGCTCAGAGAAGTGCCTAACTATTAGCTGGATTTCAAGAAGAAGACACAGAAGTTTCTGCCCCAGATATTACAATCGAGCAGTAGACTCAAGTGAAGTGCATGGATGCCATTTCACCCTTCAAAATATGGTATAAATACCTATGATCATTTGAATTTGAGGTACTTTTTTGTCCAGATCTGAGATTAGAGAAGGTTATCTGCTGGGATTTTTCCCTGGATATTTGCTGCTGTTTGGGAGCAGATCACTGCTAAAGAGTTCAGGGCAGACCTTGAAGTAAGAATCTGATCCCTGATCCCTCTCATACGAATCTTGTTGTAAGCAAGAATTGTTGAAGAAAGAGATCAAACAAGAAGAAGAAAACTAGAAGATAATTCAATTAGAACGGGAGAGAAATATATATATAGAACGATTTTCTCTCTTCACCTTCTTCCTTAGTTTTTCCAATTCTCTAAAAATCTCATCTCTCTAGCCTTCTAGAATTCCATCTCTTTTGCCTTGGCTTAGAGCCTAGAAAAAAAAGTTCTAAATATTCTTCGTTGTCCGTGTGTTGTAAAGGAAGCCACTACTTCCAATTCTGGGGTTTCCTTTCAGAGGGATTTGAAACCTAGCAAGGAGTAGATCAAGTAGACGATCCTTTTCATCAATCTTCAAGCATAAAGTTTTTAAAGTTTTTAATCTCCTGAATTTATTTTCAAAACAAATGGAATCTAATAACTAGGGTCTTGGGAGGGATAAAGGGATACTTAAAACGAATATTTGTAATACATTTGCTCTCTGTTTCATCTTCGATCCCTATTCTCCCAACAAGTGGTATCAGTGCAACTAGTTAATAGAGAAAATAGGGGAGAAAAATGTTCAAGGAGACTTGGGTGTCCAACTCTACCTTCTCTCTCATATATATATATATATATATATATATATATATATATATATATAGTAGAAGAGAAAATAAGAGAATTATTTGAATTTCTCCCGAAATTCTAATAGAATTACACATCACTTTTTTTTACTTTTCTTCACAAAGGCACCCATTCAACCCACATATTTTCAATCCTACCCCCTCCTTTATGATTTTTAACAAAGGCACCCATTAAAGCCACATAATTTCAATCCTACCCCCCCTCCTTTATGCTTTTTTTAATAAAAAATCTATAGGGTGATCTTAACCATCCGATTTAAGAGGAACAACACATTATGGAGACCTCTATAGATTGGAGGGCTAGGATCAGCCTATGGAAATGATTTTTGGGGCACAACCTATTTATGTTGTGTTCCATCACATGGACGGTTTGGATCAACCTATGATGTGGTCCGTACAGTTCTTTGTTGGTCCGTGCATCGCACGGGGTTTTTGTGTGTGTGTGTGTGTGTGTGTCTATATATATATATATATATATATATGAGAAAAAGGTTCCTGAGGTGGCGCTAGTGTTACCTTATATGAGGTGGCACTCACAAAACATAGGGGGGCCACATTTTTGGGGGGATCTAAAGCATTCATTTGGAAGTACCCCTATTGTGATCCCTGATACGGGAGTAAAAATTGGAACAAGCATCCCTATAAGGCCATAGCTTTCTTTTAAAGATTCCGATCTGGAAAAAGAATTGACAGCTTGTACTTCTGTCGTATCAATTATCATTTCAACGATCAACTTCTCCCATAATGATATCTATGCTTCCTAGTATTGTCATGATATCAGCCAATTTCATTCTTTTAACTAGCTGAGGAAGAATTTGCAAATTTACGAAACCCGGTGGACGAATTTTCCATCTCCAGGGAAAAACACTAATGGTTTGTGAGCAGCTGCTCAGATAAGCTTATCTAAGCAGAGCTCACAAACCATAGGAGGGCCGCATTTTTGGCCTCAACCCGACCCGAGTTGCACCCCTACTAGAAAACCACTGACCTTGCATGTCCAACACTAAGAAGCATGTCCAAATCTAAGAATTGAAAGCTTGTCTTAGCTCTTGCCACATTTCAGAATCCAGCCCTGAGAATCAGACCCCAACACCTTGTTGAGTCACCTCACCAACTGCTTTTACAACTTTGCTATCAACCTCGGTATGGCACCTCAAATATTTCAAATCTTATAGTTTTAGTTGCTTTTGGAGAAATTAAACGAGGAATGCTACTACCATTTGCCCATGGCAAAGGATTATAACATGCTTCCATGGTTGGAAAAAATGATGGAACCCTATTTGACACACTGAAAATTCCAGACGTGCGGATGATTGTCCCACCCTTCGTTCTAACTATGTGGGAGAGAATAATCCTTGTCCATTTGAGAGGATGATATTAGTAGTTCCCTAATGTACAAGGTATTGCCAGCTTAACACTCTCCATCTGAACTAAGACAACAAAAGATGATAGAAAAAGCCAGATATGCTCTCTCATAGTTGTAAAATTTTAGGATGTCTATTAATAGTATTATAAATGTGCAAAGTGTATAGGCACCAAGGTTTTAAATTTCGGTTTCGGTACCTATTTCGGACCCCACCGAAATCCGAAATTTCGGGCCGAAATTTGGTATAAATAAAAAAAGATTATTTAATTCATTCCGAAATTTCGGACCGGAATTCCGAAATTTCTGCCGAAATTTTGGAATCTTTCTTTTAAAAAAAAAAACAAATGCATTTTCTTGAAATTTCGGCTGAAATTTGGTATTTTGCGAAATTCGGAATTTTGCCAAATTTCTGTTTCGCCAAATTTAAAACCATGATAGGCACTAACCTCTATGTTGATCAAGATCCCAGTAATAGGCTTGCCTTTTGCAAAAGTCAAAAAATCAGACAATGACATGAAATGTCCTGCATTTGCATATAATGGGTTCGTCCGGATAAAGTACTTGCTCAAGAATGGGTTTGAAATTGCCGCTGCAGTATAAAAAGAAAAGAGCCATCATTGAAAATTCATAATTCAACATAACGTCTATTTATGCAATTCTATACCAAGGGCTTCTACTGAATGTCAAGCATAAGGACTGTCTTAATGAATGATTAGGTACATAAAAACATAAGGCAACAGAAAACAAATTCTAAAAATTGATTGTTTAAGAATTGGTGCATGTGATGCTCGACCAAATAAGTTAGTTCCAATTCATGGTATGCAAATCTCTTACAATGTAAATTAATGAAAGTAACAAGGATACTCAGTAACAGTAAATGATCGAACGCAATACAATTCTTATTGGACCTGTATCTATCTGGCTTCCTCAAGACCTTTAGGCAACAGAGAAAGCTAGGTTGGTGATCCCGGGGCAACCTTATTAATATTTAGAAACCCTGGTTCAGATAGTTTTCTTGCGACCTTTAGGGATCATAGACCTAAATGACGTGAATGCTCAAACACTCTTGCAAATGTTAATTCTTGAAATATAGTTGGAAAGGTGGTAGTTGAAAGGGATTCAAATTCCATATAGATGCCACTGATGAGAACTCCTGGCCCATGGAGGTGAGCTTGCACCATTAATGAAATATTGGACTTGGCAAGTTATAGAAGGGAAATTTAATCATGTTTGCATGGAGTTAATGATCTGAGACAGTCGCTGAAGTAATAATTAAACCTGAGTTGTGTATTAGACTATTAGGCATCTCATCTCTTTATGCAATGATTTCCCATCTTGAACAATGAAATCATAATTTATTAAAGAGGGAAAAAAAGGAAAAAGTGTGTATTTATTAACAGATGGTTGACGTTTGTGTTTCTTATGTATGCACATTTATTTTAGCTTCATTTGTATCAGATTTCCTCTCTTTATCTTATAGCTGCAACTCCATTTAGTACAAGACATTACTCTCTATGCCTCAAGGTTCTTCAAATAGAAAGTAGACAACAAACCCACAAATATTGTTTCTACAAAAGGATGTTGAGTTTGTCAAATATTAGATAAAGCTCTCTAAGCAAGACTAGCTTAAAGGCGAATACAGAAAAAAATATTTAAAACTGTTACCGGTAAAAAAGAAGAAACTAATTGAGATGAAATTAATTACTGCATTCAAACATTCCGCCAATGTAATCTGAATTATCAACTCAGAAGGATTTTAAATCGGAAATTTTTAAATAAATTAGGTAAGTTCAACTTGCTTCTGTGAGAATAATTTAAGCTTCGTGCTAACACATTGATTCCTTTTCCTAAGCATGTCAGCTTTCTTAAACTAGGTAACTGAGCCAAAAACTTGCTTAAGGTAAAAACCAGAGAGGAGACCAAGTTTGACTTACGCTTCAACCGAGAATGAATGTCACTCCAATTGAGATTGAAGGTGAAAATTCCAGCAGTTCCCTGAATTTCTGGAATATTAGCTAAAAGAGAACTGTAGGGTGTCTGCACAACTGTTGTACTAGCTATAAGATCTATAGAGCCTAAGCATATGGGGATTCCATCTTCTGTTAATTGAACAGAACAATCAATAATATCTGCACCATCATCAACAGCTTTCTGGTAAGACAGATCAGTACATCCGGGGTAGATTCCACTTGCTCCATCGTGGGAAATAATTACTGGTTTTTCTGAAGCACAACACAAGACAAAAGAATAAATTCAACAGAAAAATATATGTACAATCCATGGTGCGTTGGTGGCAAGCTAGAAAGAGAACAAAACTAGCAACATGGTTAGTGACGTACCATTTCCAGAGCCATTCTTGTTTATATGATGAAAGCAACCTGCAGTATTATAATGAGGAGTCAATATCCAGAAAAATAATTTCTTTTAATTCAACAAATGATCACCTACAAACACCTAATAAAAATAGATCAGAGTTCCTCCATGATAGAGGTATGTCTTCTTCAAACCGATCTACCTAAAACCAACAATGGTGAAAGAAAAAAATAAATAGAAGAGGTGATAGGTAAAGCTTAAAACAAGGTAAAATAGCAATAACTTGCGAATAATCTGTTGCACCAAGGTAGGATTAAGGATATGTACAGCAGTTGCCTACAACTTGCAGGTAACAATGTTCACTCCATCTAGAAATTCAAACAATATCTACAAAGCCCATTTGACATAAGACCTTGGTGATATCAGATTCTTTATTGGAATTGAAGTGACAAGACATTGCTTTGGCAGTTAAACATGCTCCAATCTACCGGAAAAAATCGGAAATTGGCTTTCAAGCCTTGCAAATTCCTATGGAATAGCAAAAAGAGTTACTTGATGTGGAGGTCTCACCATCACACTTCCTGATATGACATTTGTAGTTAGTCAGTTCACGCATGATCATCACAAACCACAAGCGGATAGATTAATGAGTTTACCAATATAAATCAAGGACAGTCCTAGATTCCAAGTAAAAGATCTTTCCTTTCATTATAGTCAAAGTGAGTTAATTTTGACATTCACTATGATGCAGGTCCAGCAAGGTTGATCATGGACACACTATATTAAAGTTAGTTAGGTCATTAGTAGGAGAGGCTTAGGAAAATATTAGTCATTGCTGCAACATAAAAATTGTAAAACCTCATCTAACCCAAAAATGGGTTGTTGGAATACAATTGAACATTAAAATTAAAAAATTAGTCATTGCTGCAGCATAAAAATTGTAAAACCTCATCTAACCCAAAAATGGGTTTTGGAATAAATTGAACATTAAAATTAAAAAATTAGTCATTGCTGTAACATAAAAATTGTAAAACCTCATCTAACCCAAAAATGGGTTGCTGGAATACAAAAGAACATTAAAATTAAAAAATTCTGCATCTAACAAACTTTCGGTACCTAGTCTTCAGAATGCATTTTGGTCGTGATAAAAAAAGGACATGTCGGTTTCGGATGGAAATTTCGATGGAAATCCTATAAAATCATAGAAACGTATGGAAGAATATGACAATGATGAACATTTATGAACCTTCGGGAAGTGCTAAAATAAATACAAACACAATGTAAAAAAACTATCACATAAGCAAAAAAAATTACCCATAACTGTTTAATAATTCAGTGCCTACCAGATTTCACATGTAATTCAAATAAATACCTATACATAATACATAACTACACTTCAAATGCAATTCATATAAAATATAATTAGGTAATACATACTGGTATAGTATACTACTAATACACTTACATTTTTGGTTTCGCTATGCATTTCGGTTTCGATGTGTTTCCGTGGGGATGGAAAAGGAAATATTCTGGTCATTCTGGGCTGTTTTCGGTGGAAATTAAAACTATTGTAGTAATTTTGTTACTTAGGAAAGCATGATCTAATGTGGAATCAAGACAATAGGCTATAGGGTTTTTAGCTACTAAAGTTGTGTCGATTAAATGACCTACAGATGGAATTGGTAGCAGCTACAAAGGATATTAAGCCTATCTTCTAACAGTCAAAATGCCACATATAGCTTCAAACCATCTCTTTCATGAAAGAACGGCCAACTGCCACTTAATTAAAAAGAAAGCGACTTGAGAACTGATCCAAACTCATTTCATCAAAATTTAAGAACTTGCTAATATATTTTTTTAAAAGTGCTTCGCCAGCATAACATCAACCATCAACTGGTCATAAGTAAAACTGGAACAATAGACCTACATTTCATCTTCAGAAAAGTATTGGAGGCCAAATTATTATTTAGAATCTATTTATCAGGGAATTTATTTTATTCTCTCGGTCGAGTAGATAAGCTTATCTACTCGGTCGGGTTAAAAACAGTGGGGGCCCACATTTTTTGGGTGATCCAAACCATTCATTTGAAAGACCCTTATCTAGATAGGGAGTCCACAAGAAATCAGCCTCATAGGATCATCCTAACCCATCCAACAGTGGAGGGAAAAATGGGCAGATTTGTGGACAAACTGTGTTTGTCCATTTTTCCCCATTTTTCCCTCCACATTTGGATGGGTTAGGATAATCCTATGGGGCTGATTTTTTGTGGACACCCTATCTAGTTAAGGGCCTTTCAGATGAATGGTTTGGATCACCCAAAAAATGTGGGCCCCCACTGTTTTTAACCCGACCGAGTAGATAACCTTATCTACTCGACCGAGTACGCTCACCTTTCCCCCCATTGGTGATCCAATGGAGCTGATTTTTGGTAGGCCCCCCATCCATGATGGGGCCTTCCAAATGAATGCTTAGGATCACCCCCACCCCCCCCCCCCCCCCCCCGAATGGCCCCACCCCCCTGTTTTTGTGCTCGAGCGCGCAACAACCCTTTTCTCATATATATATATATATATATATATGAGAGAACGGTTCCTACACATATGTGTAGATAAGTTATCTACACACTAGCTTAAAATACAGTAGGGGCCACATTATTTGGGTGATCCAAACCATTCATTTTTAAGGCCCTCACATAGATAGGGTGTCCACAAAAAATCAGATCCATAGGATCATCCTAACCATTCGAACTGTGGAGGCAAAAAATGGACTAATTTGTGAAGGTTTAAAGACATCCATTTTACCTCCACAAATCGTAGGGTTGGGATGATCCTATGGATCTGATTTTTTGTAAACACCCTATCTATGTGAGGGCTTTTAAAATGGATGGCTTGGATCACCCAAACAATGTGGGCCCCCACTGTATTTTAAGCTAGTGTGTAGAGAACTCTCTACACATATGTGTAGGAACTGTTCTCTCTCTCTCTCTCTCTCTCTCTCTCTCTCTCTCTATATATATATATATATATATAGAGAGAGAGAGAGAGAGAGTTTTTCTAGTCGGCCGACTAGAGAACCTTCTCTAGTCCACCGACCAAAAACACAGTGGGCCCATGTTGTTTGGATGATCCAAAGCATTCATTTGATGGGCCCTAGCATAGATAGGGTGTGCCCAAAAAATCAGCTCCATAGGATCATCCTAGCCTTTCGATTTGTGGAGGTTAAAAATGGACAGTGGAGGTTAAAAACACAGTGAGCCCACGTTGTTTTGATGATCCAAAGCATTCATTTGATGGGCCCTGCAATAGATAGGATGTGCCTAAAAAATCATCTCCATAGGATCATCCTAACCCTTCGATTTATGGAGGTTAAAATGGACGCTTATAAACTAAAAATCATCTCCATAGGATCATCCTAACCCTTCGATTTATGGAGGTTAAAATGGATGCTTATAAACTCCACAAATCTGTCCATTTTTAACCTCCACAAATCAAAGGGTTAGGATGATCCTATGCAGCTAATTTTTTGGGCACACCCTATCTATGCTAGGGCCAATCAAATGAATGTTTTGGATTATCCAAATAATGTGGGACCACTGTGTTTTTTGGTCGGCGGACTAGAGAAGGTCCTCTAGTCGGCTGACTAGAAAAACTTTCCTCATATATATATATATGTGTGTGTGTGTGTGTGTGTGTGTGTGTGTGTGTGTGTGTGTGTGTGTATTATTGAAAAAAGAAATGATATTCAAAAGTGGGGAAGAAATACACCTACGGCGAAGACGGAGAAGGTCTCATAAAGACTAAACTAATAGAATCAGAGACCAAAAAAAAATCCTAGACCAGTGGGGGTAACGTCAAATGAAATCATAGATGTGCGTTGAACTCCCACCCTGGATAGCTCATCTGTATTCTCATTCACCGACCATCACACATGATGGAAAGGGATATCTCAACCAGATATGCACTCCAGGATACTGTCAATCATGTTGACAAAGCACAAAGAGACTATACATGTGTTCATCCATAGTGTTACATTCTTGGAGCCTCCTTTCAATAGTTAGAGACATCAAAGGAGATAAGCCACACATGAACCCCATCTCTAAGCACCGTGAGCGTAGCCATCATGTTCGAGTAAGTTACTCCAGCCAAACCCAAAAGACCCAACCTTGTCACTCTATTATGAACCCTAATGAGGCCCCCACTTCTATTATAAACTGCAGCCCAAGTAATCCCACGCGCGACTCAAGTTGGCCAAAGATATCCTTTCAAAGCCCTCAAAGTTGTGGCCGAGGATATAGTCAAGCTATATCAACATGATATCACATTACTCGATTTAAACACTCCTTGGAACACCCTTCTATTTCTCTACTTCCGTAAGGACCACAGTGAAGTTGTCAAGACAGATGTTCCATAAGATCCTTACTTTCTCAGATGCCACGAAGGACACAATCACCCCAACAAGAGATTATAGTCAAATAGCAATCACAAAAGTAGCAATCCTTGTATCTCATCAATAGGTTTAATATCGTGAAGAGAGTTCCCAGTATATTGAGAGACTCTAAAGATTGAATCATGAAATTCAAGAAAATGAATGTTTAGAAAAGATGAATAAGGGAAATCCAAAGACAGAGAGTACTGCTATAATGCACACGTAATCCAAATCCTGCAAAGAGAAATAAAATGGAAGCAACAAAAGTGAGATCTCAGTCTTGCACATCACAGCTTATTCAAGAAAAAATCGGATAGATAAATAAAAATGGCTAGTCTATTTTTAATGTTTCGCCATAAAGAACTAAATCTACAACAAGAAATCAAGGTCACCCCTTCTCTGAGGCCATAAAGTCCCCAGTTGCTCTTCTCATGTCCTTGAAGGTCCACATATATCAGATAAAGATAGAAGGAAGAGTTCAGGATGACCATCATGTCTGTATCAATAAATAGATGAGGCCTGTCTATGTGCTTTTAGCAGTTTGTGTAACTGGAAGAAATACAACTAAACTCAACTCAACTGAGCCTTTGTCCCAAACTAGTTGGGGTCGGCTAATGAATCCTTTAGAAAATTTTCATGAAGAAGGTGAAAGGATCTACCCGGCTCATATTGACTAAGTCTAAATCCTGACATTTGTTGGGTTCGTCTACATGGATCATTTTCTTCCATTCATCCTATCCAAGGTAATGTAACTACCTAGTAATTTATGAAAATAATATCCCACTGATCCAACTATGTAGGGATAATTACATTTACACCCCCTCTAGTTTCTGACACATCCACTTCCACCCCTATAGTTTAAAACGTGACAAATACACCCCTGTAGTTTCAATTTGTTTAAGGTTTGCCCCCTCAGCTGAAGGTTCGTCCATAGATTGAAGGGTTAGGATGATCCGATGGAGCTGATTTTTTGGGCACACCCTATCTAAGTCAGGACCCATCAAATGAACGCTTTGGATCATCCAAATAATGTGGGCCCATACCCGAATCCAAAGCGTTTGGTAGTGTTTGGATTCGGGTATGGGCCCACATTATTTGGATGATCCAAAGCGTTCATTTGATGGGTCCTGACATAGATAGGGTGTGCCCAAAAAATCAGCTCCATCGGATCATCCTAACCCTTCAATCTATGGACGAACCTTCAGCTGAGGGGGCAAACCTTAAACAAATTGAAACTACAGGGGTGTATTTGTCACGTTTTAAACTATAGGGGTGGAAGTGGATGTGTCAGAAACTAGAGGGGGTGTAAATGTAATTATCCCAAAAATTTATGAGCGTCCTAATTAGTAAAAAAATGTAAATGATGCAGAGAGTTCTCAGTAGACTATAAGTTATTACGTGAGAAGATAAAAGCTCACCAATGGTCTGTGATGGAGTTATAGGAAAATCCGACAGAACGCCATCAACAGAAAAGTCACCATTGTCAATGTACGATAAATACTCAGCTATTGGATCATAACTGTAATTGTAGCTAAGAGGTGCAGCATCATTGATGAAATCTGCTGCAAAAATGTCCAGCCCTTCTTTATGAGCATCCAAGACAACAGAAGTGTGGGGCTGTAGGTACATAGCAGAGTTTACAGGCCATATATAATTCTTGGGGACAAGGACTCCGGAGGCAAATGTCTTGATAAATGTAAGATTCCTCAAGAGTGAACCATAAGTTTGATTGGTTGATGGTTCAGTAACATCTGCTCCTAGAAAACGGAAAACCAATTTTGTACTGCTTCCTTTAAATCTTGCAGAAATACTGCTCAGAAAAGCAACTTCTGGTGATGACACATAGGTTATAATAACACGTTTTGATACAGTAAGCACAAAGCTTCTCATGCTCAAATTATGTTGCCTGTAGAACATATCATGCTGCAATAAATAGAAGAGACGATTAGATCAGAACAGAAAAGCTAAGGCCGATGATACATGTTATGGTTTTTGCAATAAGAAATCCTAGTAAAAAAGCTTTTCAATTTATCCTGCCAGCTGGCCATTCAAGATCCTCATAGAAGCAAACAAAAGACCAAATATATATATATTTTTTAAAGAAACAGACGACCAAATAGATAACATATATTTTTTTGAAATGGAAACTAGATAACATATTAATTGGGAAAGAGGCCGGCAGTCCGTGCAAACAATAGTTCGCCAACTCCCATGGGGGGAGTTATGAAACCAACCCTGAATCCACTCCCCCAGATTGGAATCGGCCCCATTGATAATGCCATTACAGGTGCAAATTCCAGACAAATATCCACTAAGGAAGCATGAACCATAACATATTCCGTACATTGACAAAGAACACCAATGAGATCTAAGATGCTACTTATGACTTACAAAATTTACCTGAATATTTAACCATAAGCCAGGTGGCTTTAGCTGTGCCACTTGTTCGACGGTATTCAGATTGAATGGATTACCATCGAATAGATTAGATCGAGAATATATTCCTTGAACTACTGTTGAGATATCAAAACAGCTGTCAGTAAGCAATCGTTTAAAAAAAACAGCTGTCATTAAGCAATCCAAACATGTGTTACATCTCAGATGCGCAGAAAGCAATAATATCTTCAACGGCCATTTTCTTTCACTTAGTCAACTAATTAATCCAAGATGTCCCCTGTGAGTTACATAATTCTCCGCAGGAAAATGATATGAAGAGACTTGCGTCAAGGTTGTCCCAAACAGACTCGTAACATTCCCACGTGTACCAAAACAGCCGTATATTTGTCATTTTATAAAAATGATAGATATATTTGGACACATGGCACAGTCTGTTAGCAACATTCCTGACACGAGTGTGTCTTCGTAGTTCTTTTTGTGAACATGGCATAAAGAAGATAAAAAACAGTTAATGTTATCAAAAAAATAAGGCACAGACAATTTTGTACACATGCATATTGTTGAAGGGTATTATAGTCTCCTATAGGTGTAGCTTTTCTCATATATATATATATATATATATATATATATAGAGAGAGAGAGAGAGAGGAATAAGAGTGTGCGGTCGACCGCACCTAAGCTTAGGTGCGGTCAAGGGCCTAAACACATGGGTCCCACACTTTTTGTAGTGATCAAAACCATTCATTTGCAAGGCCCTATCATAGATAGGGTGTGTACAAGAAATCAGCTCCATTGGATCATCCTTACCCCTCCAAAAGTGGAGGGCAAATATGGGCAGATTTGTGGCAAACGGTGTCTGTCCATTTTGCCCTCCACTTTTGGAAGGGTTAGGATGATCTTATGGAGCTGATTTTTTGTACACACCCTATCTATGATGGGGTCTTGCAAATGAATGCTTTGGGCCATCCTAACAATGTGGCCCCACATGAGTTTTTGGCCCTCGACCGCACCTAAGCTTGGTGCGGTCGAGCGCACACTCTTATTCCTCGTATATATATATATATATTACCGGAGCTCCTGTAGGAGACTCCATCTCTCCCTCGTTATTCTTCTTCTTCTTCTTCTTCTTCTCAATAACACAAATAAAAAAGGAATTTTGAGAAGAAGAAAGTCTCTCTCTCTCTCTCTCTAAATATATATATATATATATATATATATATATATATATATAGAGAGAGAGAGAGAGAGAGAGAGGAAAGTGTTTCTGCGCAGCTGCGCAGGGAGCTTCCCTGCGCATAAGTGGCTTAAAAAGCCACCGATTGGTTCGTATAGCGGGTCCACCATTGCGGGGTCCACAAAAAGTGACCAATCGGTGGCTTTTTAAGCCACTTATATATATTACTTGGGAGCTCCTGTAGGAGACTCCATCTTCTCCCTCGTTATTCTTCTTCTTCTTCTCAATAACACAAATAAAAAAGGAATTTTGAAATCCGCAATACCAAATAACTGGGTTTCATTCTGAATTACATTTCTGGATCCCATTTTTGGTAAGAAGGTCTCGGGATCTATGCATTAAGTGATTAGATAAGATCATAGTCTAGAAATATCACAGATTAAAGGAATATTAAACACTTTTTGGTAAGAAGGTCTCGGGATGTATGCATTAAGTGATTAGATAAGATCATAGTCTAGAAATATCACAGATTAAAGGAATATTAAACACTACAAGTTCAAAGTTCGTGGAAAGCTACACCTACAAATTAAAGTAGAGAATTAGCAGAAAAAAAATTTACTGATGTAGAATGTCGGGCAACACTTTGACCTGTGTAAGTACTATCTTTCTAATGGACCCACTCCTCAACTAGAAATAGAAAATATTGCAGGCTTTAATTATTATGTTTACATCCTGATTAATAGTTATTGTAGAAATCCCAACATATAGATTATCTAACGGCTGATATAAAGTTATAAACTACTTAGAACCATGACAGTCAAATGCATTTACAAAAAAAAGTTGGCTATGCAAACAAAAGGAGGCATGGCAAGATTGTCTGAGGATTTTGAAACATCTCATATACTTTTTGTATTTTTTGATTTATATACAGAAAAAGAAAAAGAAAATTTAAAAAAACGACATCTATAATAATTTTAACTTACAGTAGACATTTGATAGGTCTTTCAGGTTATAGTCAAGAGAAAACCATCCATCCATGGGCACCCCATTGACAATATATGTCTTTTTGTTATTTGGAAACACAATGGCAATATTTGTAGAATTATCAAGCTCTACGTTCGGTGGTGCACAGATCCCAAAACTGTCCTTCGTTAGTTGTACATCACACCACAAAATCACAGTGGTTAAACTAGTAGCCAATGCAAACTGGTAGGCAGGTAAACTGGAATCTGGAAAAAGCCCTGAAAAGCCACCTCTGGCAATTACTAGAGGTGCATTACCTGCAAATAGAAAATGAAATGTCAGCCTTCTGGATAGGATATGTCACCCAGAATAATGAAGACAATAAGATGAAAACACTGTGAAAATTCTTCCTAACACTTAGATTTCCATCCAGCAGAAATGACAATGCCAATATATCTGAACCACAACATATAATAAGGAAAAATGGAACTATATAAATGGAAAGCTGTTAAAATGGAAGCCCAATAATTCAGTTTTGAAACACCAATAACTAAAAAAGATTCAAACCTCCAAGTTTTTTCTTCACGTTGAGCTTCTAATGCAAAAGGGCCTAAACTCAAGCCTCCAACTTATTATGATATAACTAATTTGTGCAATATAAAGTTGTGAACTACAATTCAAACACCGCATAACTCAATCACAACATGGAATACAGTTGGTAATGTTGTTTCATGGTGTCTTAGTGACTTGTTTATCAACATAATGTAGTGTATTCATCTAGCGCCCCGGAATTGAAAATAATGTAAGAAATCACGGGTTAGTATGGTGAACTCAGAGATGTAATCAAAGCATTGACTAAGGTTGTGTTCGGCAACCATTCTAAAAAGAACTTCCACCTCTTTTTTAGGTGATGAAAATGAAAAAAGATAAGAAACCCTAAAAGCTCGTTTGGCTCACCCGACCCACATAGCCCGTTTCCGTATTTCATCACTTTTCAATGACTAAAATTACGGGATTCTTCGGAGCAACTCTGAGTCGCTTCCGAGATGCTCATGCTCCGTTTCTGCCTGGATTCTCGGGAGAATGGGAAGCCTTGCCGAACACGCTCTAAGGTTTCTAAGACAAAAAAAAAAAAAAATGGAATATCCATCCACTAGACGCTACTCTTCTTTTTTTGGTTGGTAAGGTAGAATTAAACCTCCTACCTCAAGGTTGAAGAACATTGACTTTACCAATTGAGCTGGAGTGGATATTGTCTTCACCTCTATTTCCAATGATCTGGAAAATAAGCATCTTTTGCATTTTTTTTTCTTCAAAAAAAAAAGCATCTGTTGCATATTGAGAGTGTTCAAGGCATCATTAGAGGATCAATTGTTGTGCTTTAGTAAACTCAATCGAGCGGTAGGAGAAGCAGATTATGTTCATGCATGTAGGTGAACCATTTCTTCTTTTTACCCTGTTCGTAACGGTAATTTCTATTTCCTACAGTTACCCTTGTGAGACTTTTATCCCTACATTTCCATTATGCTTGGTAGAAACTTCCTGTGTTCACACTATAACAGATGGCGCAGTGAAGTTCATACACTAAGTTCTCTGAAACTGAACAAAATTCCTAGCAACAACGATTTTTTCAGCTCCTCTTATGGATTCAGCACTTGCTAAGTTCTGAACTACTACAAGAAACAATAACCAGAAAAAATTACGGTTTTGAGATTATCTAATGATAGAGAGCCTAATCGCAGTTATATTCAGAATGAGCCTTTTTTGACAGAGAGTTACATCATCTCCAAGATCTCCTGTCTCTTCTAGAATCTTGCTACATCAAGAAATCGGGTGCTGATAGACGAGTTTGGAAGTGGAACCCTTCGGGCTTATTCTCCGTCAAATCCTATTATCACCAATTGATCCCTTGCTCAGCGGAATCTCTTTCTTCCTCAGTTTGGAATTTCTCTTGCCCGCCGAGAGTTACATTCTTTGGGTGGTCAGCTTGCTGGGGGCGTATTCAGACAATGGATTTTTTGAGGAAGCGAGGAATGTGGTTGATCGATTATTGCCCTCTCTGTTTATCCGCTGGCGAATCAGTTGATCACCTTTTCATCCACTGCAAGGTTGCTAGAGATATTTGGGGCCTCATTTTCACTCGCTTTGGAATCAGCTGGATTCCATCCAAATCTATAGATGATTTCATTAGGAGTTGGGAATGGAGTCCTTGGAGAAAGAAAGGCGGAACTCTCTGGAAGATGTGCCTTCTAGCCGTGTGGTGGTTCTTGTGGAAAGAGAGGAATGCGCGTGTCTTTGATGGAGAGGTCAAGCCTCCCTTCCGAATTTATACAAACCTGATCGCAGCGGTCATTTCTTGGGCTCGCAGTCTTCCTTTGTTTCGTTTTGTCTCAGCTTTTGACCTCTGGGAAGGATGGGCAGTTATCTGTATGGAAGGGGTTAACAAAGCGAAAATCATTCAATCCTGGATTCCTCCTTCTCAGGGGCTAATGAAGCTTAACTTCGATGGTTCGTCTCTCGGTAACCCGGGGGCGGCTGGAATTGGGGGGCTATGTAGAAATAACAAAGGGGAAGTCCTTTGGGCTTACTCGGGACCTATAGGAATCACAGACTCGAATGAAGCAGAGGTTAGAGCCGTCCATAGTGGGATCAAGTTACTGGATTGTCAGGCTTTCGACAAAATTATAGTCAAAGGGGATTCCTTAAATGTTATTCGTTGGCTCTCGGGTGCGGCGATCCCTCCCTGGAGATTTTTGTCTTTTTTTGAGGAAATAGAGGATCTAACTCGGGGATCGTCCATAGAGTTCGGTCATGTCAGGAGATCAGCCAATGCCGAAGCAGATTCTCTAGCCAAAGGAGGTGTCTTTAGATCAGATCTTGAGTTTTTTGATTATCTTCCTCCCTGAATGATTGTAATTTTATTTCTTTGTATCTTCAGGACCACCTCGGTTCTGTTTCTCATATATATATATATATATATATATATATATATATAGAGGAAAGTGTTTCTAGTCCGGCCGACTAGAGATCATTCTCTAGTCCACCACCCAAAAACACATGGGTCCCACATATTTGGGTGATGCAAAGCATTCATTTGATGGGGCCTGACATAGAGACGGTGTCCACAAGAAATTAGCTTCATAGGATCATCCCAACCCTATGATTTGTGGAGCTTAAAATGGACGGCTATAAACCGCCACAAATCTGTCCATTTTTTAACTCCACAAATCGAAGGGTTAAGAAGATCCTATGAAGCTGAATTTTTGTGGACATCCTATCTATGATGAGGCCTATCAAATGAATGCCTTAGATCACCACAAAATATGTAGGACCCATGTGTTTTTGGGTGGCGGACTAGAGAATGATCTCTAGTCGGCCGGACTAGAAACACTTTCCTCATATATATATATATATATATATATATATATATATATATATATATATATATATATATATATATATATATATATATTATTCTGCCCTTTTCAAAAAAAAGTTATATTCAGAATGAAACAGCAAAGCAGGACAAAACATGATATCTAATTGAAAAATAAGAAAGAAAAGGAGAAACTGTTGCATTAAAGATCCAATATCCTAAAACAAATACTAGTATACTACTAGTAAATATATAAAATTGCACTACATACATCAGAAACTTCTTTAAACTCAAAAATTACAACACTTATTTGCAACTTCAAAGCTCGAAAAATAATTTCCTCTCATTTTTCTCAACTTTTCCCACAAATCTACATACCTAACCTTATAATCACATAACACAGCCAAATACTGCTAGTAAATAGCTAAAATTACACGATATTCATCAGAAATTTCTTTGAAATCGGAATCTACAACACTTTCTCAGAACTGCAAAGCTCGAAACATAATTTCCTCACAATTTCCTAACTTTTTCCTTCAAATCCACATACCTAGCCTTCTAATCACATAACACAAGCAATTAATGCTCGTAAATAGCTAAAATTACACTACATTCACCAGAAATTTCATTAAAATCAGAATCTACAACACTTTTTCACAACTGTGAAGCTCGAAACATAATTTCCTCACAATTTTCTAACTTGCTCTATCAAAACCACATTCCTAAGCTTAAAATCACAGAGCACAACCAAATTTCATAGGAAAAAAAAAAAAAAAACTAACGTATCCTCAGAGAAGAAAACACTGTTCGATTGAAGACACTCAAGTAATTCCGAAGCTGAATAATGCATAAACAGATCTAAAAAAGAAAAACTAAATATATATAGAGAGAGAGAGAAAGGAAGAATACCAGATAAAGTTTGCCATGAGCTTGTGGAGTTACGAGATCTTTGAGAGGCGACGAGAGATGAATGGAGAAAGAATAGAAGGAGGAGGAGGAATCTGAAGGTCGGCATAGCCGGAAAATTTGGCCGGAGGATGCTCAAGGACTGAGAATTCCGGCGAACTTCCGGCAAGATTTCTGAGGGTTTAGGGGGAAAATGAGAGTTTATGAAGATCGAAGGAGGGGTGTTCTTTGGAAAAGATGGGGGGTGGATTTCTACCTTTTCCTTTTTATTTATTTTTGCTGCTCTGCTCTTCTTCTGCTCTCTTCCAGCAAAGACTGAAGGGACGAGAGCTCTCTTTATTGCATTTAAAGGTTATTATTTAAATATTAGGAAAGATTTTATTTATTTATTTATTTGGGAACGCGTTTTCACGTATTGATACGGAGACTGGGGAAGCTTCTTAGGGGTATTTGCAAAAGAACTCTCTTACTTTGCTTTACTTGCAAAAAGAGTCTTCTAGTTTGACAATTTGCAAATAGAGTCGTCACATTTTGAGTGAATTTTCCACATCAGGTCATGTCATCAATTTTTGAGCAAAAATATAAATACCTATGGTATATATTTTTTAACTCATAACAAGGCCAAAGTGTCCTCATATGTGAAAAGGCTAAAATTACCCTGTAAAAATGTAAAATACCCGTGTGATGATTGGTAATATGTTTTCGATAGGATGGGTCCCATGAAAAACCTCAAGTCCATTCATTGGGCAGGGCCCACCATTTTGACTCATATGTTTAGATGGGGTAGAACCCACAATCTCCACCCAAGCCATGTATAGGGTTGAACCCACGATTTTACACCTTATGTTGTGATTAAGGTTTTAAATTTCGGTTTCGGTACCAATTTCGGACCCCACCGAAATTTGGAATTCCAGTTCAAGATTTCAGACCAAAATTCAGAAATTTCAGCCGAAATTTTGTGACAATTTTTTTTTAAATGACAATAAATCAAAATTTTGAGACCGAAATTACTGAAATTTTGTAAAGGGCGAAATCCGAAATTTCGGGAAAATTCGGTTTCGGTCCCCACCGAAATCTGAAATTTTGGATTTCTGCCGAAATTTAAAACCATAGTTTTGATGGGGTGGGCCCATGTTTTTAACACCCTTGAAAAGCACGGGCCAAGATTGATAGTACATATAGAAATGATATTCCCAGACCCTTGATTCAAAACATAGTATTGTGCATAACATGTATTTTGGTCTTTCTACATGTTGAATGTTTACTTTTTACTGTTGGTATTTTGGTCACAAATACATGGCATCACCGTATTTGCATAATTCACTCAAATGTGATGACTCTATTAGTAAATTGTCGAACTAAAAGTCTCTTTCTGCAAATAAAGCAAAATAGAAGGTTTCTTTTTGCAAAAATCCCAAGTTCTTCTAATGTTCGTAGGGGTGTAAACGAGCCGAGCCGAGCTTGGCAGGGCTCGGCTCGGCTCGGGATCGAACCAGGCTCGGGCTCGGCTCGATCAGGCTCGCGAGCCTTACCGAACTCGGGTTATATTATGTTCACACCCCTCATCTTCCCTGGACAGCTCTACTAGTGTAATTTGACTACTTTTTTTACACTATGGGGGGTGGTCCTAGTAACAAATGGGGTTCCAAAAATGAAGTGACATATTTTGCCCCCCACCCCTCCCCCCCTTTCACTCCCTGGACAACCCTTTTAATGTATAAATTAATATATAATATATATATTTAAATATATTAAATTATTAACGAGCCGAGCCTGGCCTAAATTAGGCTCGGCTCGTTAAGCTTAATGAGCCTGGTGAACCGGCTCGGCTCAGCTCGTTAAGAATTCGAGCCGAGCTCGAGCGAGCCTCCGAGCCCGAGCCAAAATTGACACCCTTAAATGTCCGAAGCGGAGGCTATGGAGTCAACTGTTAATGACACGTGTCAGTAACTGATTGCATACCACGTGCAAAACCACGACATCTGGCGGGGATTAAGGCCTTGTTGCGAGCTGCCCGAAAGTTCTTCACAGGTTAACAACGACCTTAGATGTGAACGGTTAATTATTTCTTTTCAAATTACCCCTATGTGGCTTTGAAATTGCGAAATTACCCCTTTCAGACTGCTAACTGCACCACAATTATTTGAAGACTAGTGGATAAAAAAACATATTATCTATTGATATTCGCACCACCATGTTATGACAATTGCACTAGCTCACTTTGTCCTTTATTACTTAATCAGCTGTCAAACGTTAATTTTCAATTCCCAAAAAGCTTTTATAAGCCAATTAAAATACAGAAGACAATGTGTGTTAGTGCAATTATCATAAGCTAAAGTTATGAAACCAACAATGGTACCCCTTGCTTTTTACAATAACACTTCTCACCTTATTAAACACTTTTTTATTACCCTTTGCTAGTTCAAATTCAGATCTAGCAACCGGCAAAAAAAAAAAAAAAAAAGTATTAAATTACGAGAAAAAAGGAGTGCATATATCACCTTTGAATTTAAAAAGAGAGAGAGGGAGGGAGAGACATGTAGTGCTACAATCTTCTCGTGGTTGGTAAGGATTGTTCTTAAAACAAATGTGACAACAAGGCTAAGACATTTTGTTGGTCAACAGAGTGGGACCCATTTCATGTTACAATCAACGTGCCTCTCTCTTTCGACTAGCCAGTTCATATTAGTGTAGTCGCCTACACTGAATTTGGGTGTAAATAATCGCTAAAATGTTGTGAACTTTATGTGGGATTTGTTGAATATCCAAGGCACACAAGCTGAAAACTATTCAAATCTATTACTCGTATAGATTTTTCACATGAAGGCATTCCTGGCCCCACCTCCCACAACTGTATAAAATTGGCATACACTGAAAACTCGGTGTAAATGATTCATATCTATTGCTTTGATGAGTGTCCGCGTAAGAACGTTTTGCTCTCCAGCTGTCTGGGAAAAGACCCGTCTCAATATTCTCATGTACAGCAAAAGTGAGAAAACATAAGTTTTCTTCTGAATTTACAGCTCTTATATGGAAGCTCACCCTGTACACAATGTATGGTCGTGGCCCAACCATCACCATATATTAACAAAAAAAGATAAAAGGACCCACCGTTTGGATGATCTGAACCACTCATTTGTTGCTCTGTCTTATATTTTGGTCCCCACTGTACATTACAAGCAAGGCGGCCCCACATAGTTTATCTGATCATGCCTTGATGGGTGGGGGTTCCATATACACAAGATATGGTGTATCGTAAAATATACTATCTTCTGATGTCATTGCTTCCTGTTTTGACGCGGTATTCTAGTGTCTTAATAAATACGAGGGACAATTTCAGCGGACCATGTCTTCTCATTCCTCTTTATAATAATCTTAAACGATTCAAGTCGTCATATATTGACTATTTTAACAAAGGAAAGGAAGGTCATCCCTATAAATAAGTCATAACCAAGGTTTAAAATTTCGGTTTCGGTACTAGTTTCGGACCTTGATATTTCGAAATTTCGGTCGAAATCTGGTACAAAAATCGAAATTAATATTTTATTCAATATTAAATTTCGGCCGAAATTACCAAAATTTCGGTAATTTCGGTCGAAATTTGGGTGAAATATTAAATTAATTTAAAAAATAAAAACAGATTTTTTGGGTCAAATTTCGAAAAAACCGAAATTTCGGCCGAAATAAATGACCATTTCGGTTTTGGGTGGTTTCGGGTCATTTCCCCTTTAAATCATGGAAACAAAAATAATTTCCTAGGGTTTTTTTATTTTTTTTTTGCAAGAAATGCTTTTTTCAGTTGAGAAACAAGGACTAAATTGATCGATTTGTGGGTACAGATCTTGAATCAACAAATCAATCGAAGCCATCTGATGTGATAGATTAGTCATATTTCTATTAATTGCTCATCTGCTTGGATTGGATTTTTAATCTAAGATGGGACCCACTGAGTCGTTGGATCTTAACTCGTTGGGCCTCTGTCAAATTAATAGAGTTTCACCCATTAGATGTAAATTATTAGCCATTTCTCTTTAAACTGCTCATTTGGATGGGTCATTGATTATAGACGGATCGATGTGGTTCCTCCATCGGATATTTTGGATGGTAGGTGTGTCGGATCCATGATGGGTCCTACCAGATGAGGGGCTCAAAATTGGTGTAGACTATCAATATTGACACTCCTATGCCTGATTTGTTTTGGATTTTGAGAATCAATTTGGATTCCCAAAACTGATTATTGGGTGCAAAATTAAATGCGATTTTAAGTCCAACAATCAGTTTTGGACTCAGAATAGATTTTCAAAATCCAAAATGAACAGGGCACATGGGTCTCGAGTAGCACATGGCAACTTGGCAAGCGACCAAAAAAAGGGGTACTATTATTTAGGGCCCATGCTAAGCATGGGTGTAAAGTAGCGGCGCCCGCTCCATAACAAAATGAGGTGTAAAGTGGTGTGGCCCCATGCTCCGCATGGTAATAAAATATTGGGCCCCACCATATGCATGGGTTTGGGTGTAGATTGTAGGCCCATCAACTCAAGTATAAAATGGTGGCCCCACCCACGGTTAGCTTGGGTCTAAATGGTGGGTCCCACACCATAAAAACATGAGGCTCGATGCCTCAAATTCTTCGTTTTAAGACCTGTTAAATCCTCTTTTTGGTAGGGCTGCAACTCGAACCGGGTTTTATCCGACCCGACCCGAAACTAGCCTGGGTTGGGTTCAGGTTTCATGGGCTTCGGGTCGAGCCAGGTTGAGCATTCAAAAGCCCGCATGAATCTCGGGTCGAGCCGGGCTTGAAGGGGCCCGACCCGACCCGACCCGAGTTACATAAGTTATAGTACGTACATTTTTTTTCTATTGTTAGTTAAAAGTTAAAAGTGAAAACCCACGCACCCACTGTTATTGTATGTGAGTGTAATTTCTGCTTCTATGAGTTGAGTTGATTCAAGTGTTTGATTCAGCATTGTTTGATTGCAATTACAACATTGTTTGATTACAGCATTGTTTGATTCAAGTATAATGTGAGTGTAATTACATCATTGTTTGATTCAAGTGTAATGTGAGTGTAATTTCTACTTCTATGAGTTGAGTTGCCTTGCCAAACAAGAATTTTTCTTAAAAAATTGCGTCAACGTGAAAAAACCCGACCCGTCCCTAGATTTATCATGGGTAGGGCCGGATTTGGGAATCGTGGGTTTTCCGAAAAAAAACCCGACCTGCCCGCCCGAGTTGCAGCCCTACTTTTTGGGTCATACAATTAAAACTTATTTATTTGAAAGAAAAGGATTGACAATGGAATGAAACATTGTTTACATGTATAAATATGTATTTAGTCAGATAGAGTTGGGGCCACGTTGCTGTCCCAAAGTTGGCGCCTACTAAAGTGTACGCGTTAGAGAGGGCAAATGTTGAATGGCACTATTGAAAGAGACATTTTAGTAGGTTGTTTATGGTTGAAGACAGAGGGATCCTCGTGGGCTGAAAATGACATTAGGCATCATACCTTCCTCAATTTGTCCTACATGTAAAGGACTAAAATCAAATCAAATAAAACAAACTGATACAGCTATTTTGTGCAAACATAGCAAAGTATGGAATGAGCGAAAAAATTGGAAGAAAATAATATGTGTTTAACATGATCCTGATTAAGAAAAAGGGATTTGCGCCATCTCAGAAGGCATTTCGTGGACCGACTGTTGCATGAAGCCTCCTCAGATGATTTAAATAAATGAGACAAAATCTAAGCCCATGTGGCTGCTTTATTAAAATAGAGCGGCTTTGGTTAGGATTCAACGACAAAGGTGATCATTGTCTATAATGACGTTGAAACGACATATTGTGTGTGTTAAGATGTGTGGATCTAACCGTTGGATTGCATGGTGGCAGATTAGTTAGTTGGTTTAGATTAGGATGATTAGATAAGGGAAGATGATTAGATTAGGGAAGTTGGTTTAGATTAGGATGATCTTCATCTCTTGTTCTTATCTTTATCTCTTTTCTTATGTTTATCTTTATACGTAATTGCTTATTTAAGCAATCTCTATTATTAATGAAAATATAAGAGATTAGCATAAATTTTACATGGTATCAAAGCATCCCAATCCTACCCGACTCAGCACATCGCACGGAGTTTCGTTCTTGGGCGGACGGCTACATCAGCTGTCCGCCGGCCAGGTCTCCGTCAATCCCCATCACAATACCATTGCAACTCTAAGTCCTTTCACCTACCTCTCTCTTAGACCCACGCACAAACAGGTTGTGGGCGTGTGGTTTGGTTTGAAATTAGCATGTCATCCTCGTCAAATACGATTCAACTCCCTATGTGGCCCACAAACCGAGAGCAATTATCAAGCCTTGGCATGTTGTGGTTTGGTTCACGAAGAGTCAGGCCTTGTTTGATATCAACACCCAGTCCATTTGCCTTAGCTTATACAAAATAGGTGGACCGTAAATTTGATATCAGCACCTTTCTCTATTTTCTGCACACCCTCGTTCATTATATCTTCTCGGATTTTCTCTTGGCTTTGGATCCCTTATCCATATTAATAGTTTAATACATCCCATTTGCTTTTACCCCAAATTTGATATCAACACACCTTATTCATTTGTCTTTTATTCGATACTCTAATGTCCAACTTTTGATGTTTGCAGCCCTCTTTGTGTACACACTGTTCAATCCTTTTTAATAAGTTTCATCTGATCTTTGATGTTTGCCATTAATTGATGTCCTTATTAAGCCGCTAGTTATTGCTTTTTTTTTTTTTTTTTTTTTCTATATCTTCAATTTCTTCAAAATCTTCCTTTTCTCTACTATTTCAGTTGAGGTGCTTCAGTTCATTAAGGTATATGCCTTGGACCTTTGGGGTGTGTGCCTGAAATAGTAGCTACTCTACTCAATTGAGGTACTTCAGTCCATTGAGGTAATATGCCTCGGACCTATGGAGTGTGTGCCTGAGAGAGTCTTCAACTTCTTTGTGGATGGTTCCCAAAAGTCGATCCATCTCTTTGCCCATTGTGGCATTGGTCCATTGTGACCCGTTTTATGTTGACTCGCCCATCGAGGCTTTGAGTCACATCTAGCCCATTGTGGCTTCCTTTCGGCAACCGGTATTAACGTACATTTGGCAAGAAGCATCAATCAATGTTAATAGACCTTCATCAACTTGATGTGTGTTACACTAGAAGATTTGGCAGTATGCGGCTATGTGTGTTGGGGACATTTCATTGTAATCAATTTGAGAATTTTTTATTGTAAGCAAACGTATATTGATTTTCAATCTATATACGTTTGAGGGGGAGTGTTAAGATATGTGGATCTAACCGTTGGATTGCATGGTGGCAGATTAGGTAGTTGGTTTAGATTAGGATGATTAGATAAAGGAAGATGATTAGATTAGAGAAGTTAGTTTAGATTAGGATGATCTTCATCTCTTGTTCTTATCTTTATCTCTTTTGTTATGTTTATCTTTATTGTTAAGATATGTGGATCTAACCGTTGGATTGCATGGTGGCAGATTAGGTAGTTGGTTTAGATTAGGATGATTAGATTAGGGAAGTTCGTTTAGATTAGGATGATCTTCATCTCTTGTTCTTAACTTTATCTCTTTTCTTATGTTTATCTTTATCTGTAATTGCTTATTTAAGCAATCTCTATTATTAATGAAAATATCAGAGATTAGCATAAATTTTACAGTGTGGTAAGTGGGTGAATCAATTAATTTAGGTAGTGTTTTCATCATAAACATCCGATCTCAACTTATATCCATCTATATTGTTCAATGCAGTCTGGTCCTGAGAAGAAGAGATATTTACCCATGCAACATGAGCTATAAGAGGAGGCAGGTCTTTGGAGAGGATTACGAGACCAAACAGTGGTGGAGCTGGTCCCGAAGGTCCATTGGCACAGGAATAGATAGTAGCATGCCTTCCCAGCCAGTCAGTTCGGACAACTTTGCCGATAAATTTAATAAAGAAACTCAAATGTCTTACCATCCCTATGCCAGAGGGCAGCAGAGGGTATTTGAGTCATTGCGGGTACAAGAAGCCACCCCGGGTATGCCAGAAAAAGCACCAGTCGGCCGCAGTTGTGGAGACTATGGAGAAGGTGGCAACTTGTATTATGCATATGGCAACGGTGATAGATAAAATGTTTGGCTCTGAGAACCTTGGGGAGCTTCGCAACGCAATACAAGGGCTTGTCGGCTTTAGCTAGGATGGAAGCTGGGGATGGTGCAGGACCTAAGCGAACATTGACACATGCCTGCATCTTCCTAATGTACGATGAAGAGGAAAGCAGTGCGGATATCATGAAAGATGACCAAATTCATCCACTAGGCTTTCATTCGTGATATTTAGACTGTACTAATTACAACTTTTTCCCTTTTTGTTTGAACCCAACTATGATGGCCAGTGGCTGTCCTGTTGACATTTGCTACTTTAGACTAGATAGCTTGGTTTTAGTTTTATTTAGAACTGTTTAATGTGATAGTTTTTTCCAACATATTATGCATGTATTGCTTGTATGCTAGTAACATATCATCTATCGATATCAGGGGCTCAGGGCAGCAATTACTATACTTGGTCAGAGTGTCACGTACAATTTAACGAATACAACGAACCATTTACTGTGCATACAGCACTAGGGAGGAGCTGCAAGGGCATTCCACCACTTCGATACGTCAAAACATGAATAAGAAACGGGTAGTTCCAATGCGTGCCGATGTGTTTGATGACCATGCACCAAGGTCATTGCTACCAATGATTGGTGGCATTCTCATCTTATTTTATTTATTTATTTTACTTTTGTAGTTGAGATTATTGTTGCAACTTCCTTTTTTATGAATTTTAGGTGCATATAATGCATGGGCTCAGGGGTGGAGCTACATGGAGCAAAAGGGGGCAGCTGCCCCTGTTGAGTTGGGCCAAACTCCTTCATAGCCCCGACTCAATTGGCCCAGCCCCCTTTAAAATTTGAAGCCTGCCCCCCCTTATGTATAAATCCCGGCTCCGCCACTGCATGGGCTTAACATTAGATGTTTAACTGGTCATATTTGGTACTTATATCTAGTTTAGAAATGATTTCCCAGCTTTCCAACAACTTTCCAATCAACAGAACATCCAATTTGACTTTCTAGCAACTTTCTAGTCAACAGAACACCCACCTTACAGGCTTTTCATTTCTTTCCTTTCTCATTTGCCTCGTCACTTTCCTTTCCTTTCCCACAACCGTATAGCAACCGAACACACAATTATAGAAAGATAGATAGATGATAGAAGTTGAAGGCGAGACATGCTGGTGGTATTCCCCACTCCCCAGCATCAATGCAATTGGTATTGTAAACTTATCCTGACGAAACTAAGGCTGGCAATTAATTCCGCAAAAGCCAGGATCTGCCCTGCCCTACGCGAGGTTGGGATTCCCAGATGAGGTGGGGATTTTTTTTTTCCCTGTAGTATACAGCGCAGGGACAGGGACAGGGACTGGGATTTGATTTTCCCCATGGGATGGGGACGGGATTCCCCGCCATCCCCGAAGCGGGGACATGGAATTTCCCTTGAGGTGGAGACAAGGATGGTGAATGCAACACCCCGCCCGAGGCGAAACTGCTCATGCTCTCTACATGTATGAATAAAATCAGCAAGGGCAATTTGGTCCTTAGATTTTAGATCCCTTCCGTGAACACTACTCACTGCATTCATACGTGGAACCCATGTGGACGGAACGATCTGCCAACACAACACCACTTAATCGTCCATCTGTCATGACACGCGTCAGGTTCTTATTCGCTTGAGTGGATAGATAATATATAGTAGGTAGTGGGCCCCATTTCTGGGTTGGCACCGCCCCTAATCCTACAAATAGCCTTTTTTCCGCTTTTACTGTTCCCGTTTTTGCTCTCGCCCAGGTAAGTCAAAGACTAGAGAAACGGAACGGTGTTCTAGCAACGTACGATATTTTCGACGCCGTTATCGAGCTTCCCTTTCGAGTGATCCTAGATAATACAAATCCAAGTGTTTCGAGGGCTGTGGCTGAAATGACGAAAATACTTAAAGGATGAATGCTAAACTGAATGGCGCCCTTGTGAAAATAGGTTGAGAGGTCACCCCCATAGGTTGAAAGGGCGCGCCCCCCTTTCATCCTATTTTTGCAAGAGCACCCCTCAGTTTAGCTTTCCACTATTTAAAAACTAACTTTTGGAATTTAAATTAGAGGAATCATAAATAGAAGGCGGCACTTTCGAAGACTCATCTCCAAGGGCACCCCATTAGATCCACATCACCGGGACAAATTTTCAATGTCAATGAAAAATGCAAAATGATAAATGATCTTAATGATCAACCTCGGGTCCGATCTAACATAAGTGTGATCAAAACATCGTTATAATCATACGTTTCATTTGGTGGTCCCACTACGGAGATGATGTTTTGGGAAATTATGTTGTTTTAATTACCTAAATTTTCAGATACAATTAATAGAGGAATGATAGATGCAAGGGCCCTCTTTATGCAAGGGCTGGAGAAGGGTCCTTTAATAGATCCACGTCATTTTTACAGTCGGTTGAGAAATTGAATTCGATGTGGATCTATTCGAGGGCCCTTCTTTAGCCCTTGCATAAAGAGGGCCCTTGCGTCTATCATTCCTCCAATTAATAACATATAAGTGATAATTTATGAAGAAAAATGAGCAAAGGTTAACACTTGAGTTCTATATTCGAATGGCAGTGACTTCCATGCGATATCATCTACTCAGTGGGGGACCAACAAAAGAACGATTCAGATCATGTTGACACTATATGGGTGGGCCCAAATCAAGCTTACTTAAATTATAAAAGAAAATTCTATATGCACACGCCCATGTCATGATTGTCTCAAAAAAACCCTCTTAATATTTCCATGGATAACAAAATAAGGATATGTCTGTTATTTTACGAAACAGATAAGGGTATTACTGTCATAAGATAATGGTCACTATGTTAGAAGAGCTCCCAATAGCTCTCAAACATGTATGTGAGCAGTGCAGGGTAGAAGGGCAAGGGTACTTTCGTCATTCTGAAGCGTTGGCCTATTTGAAGAGGGTATTTATGTCTTTTCAGTTAAAGATCGAGCCTGAATTCTCGAAAGGGAGATGGTAAATTAATTCGCACCTCCTGTAGGATGATTCGCACCTCTCTTAAGGTGAAATATGGCAGACTTCAACGCTTTTTAACGTACAACAGTGGTACGAATCATCCTACAGAGGGTGCGAATTTATCATCTCCCTGTTTCATTTTTGACGACAATAAGATTTAAGGTAACTCAGTTAACGTGGCAGCACGGTCCATCACGTGATAGGGCTCTGATTTGGATCCAACGTGGCAAATCGGACTGGCAAAATGGGCCCCCCATGACGAGAGTCCAACGTCTCCAGCATATCCATGTGGGACCCATCGAACTTTATCGACGAGACGTGGAAATCGAAGTTAAATCCGAGAATAGATTGCCACGTCAGCACTTTCTATTGGTTCCAGGACGTAATAAATGATCGGCATTGGTGGCTGTGGGACCCATCTCCGCACCGACCTACGGTTGACGTTTGTTTATTTACGTCTATGTCTTGTTGTCTAAAAGAAGAGAAATTACAAAAAGGGTAAATAAAAGAGTATTCCAGAAATGCACTCAAATCTGCCTTAAATAACGGAAATACCACTGAATTTCTTACAAATGTGGAGCCCACTTTAGATTTTATATTTTCTAAAGGTGAAAACTACAGAAGAACGTACCAAATTGTTTGGGCAATGAATTATGCAGATGGGTCCATCATTTGGGGATCCAATTTTACATCCTCACCGTCCAATTGGTAGATTTTTCATCATCGATTGGGATTAGATTTTCCAACTATGTAGGAGATTTTTTAGGGCATGCAGGTCCCACCAATAGTGTAAGGTGTATAATTAGAGGTGCAGATCGGGTTCATTTGGTTAAGCTGCTACCTGTTTAATTTTTACATTATTTCACCCATTGGGTGTTCCAGAAATCAATGATCTCAATCGATTGATCAAGATCAAGATCAAGATCAAATCAAATTCATTTTTCAGTAGGTTTAACCTTTAACCCAAGTTATGTGCTTAAGCTTTGCTTCTAATAAGTGTGACGCCTTTAATTATAGGTATATGATTTCGGCTTCATTTTGCTTAGCTTATACTTATTTAAATGTTATATCATTTCATCCATTGGGTGTTCTAGAAATCGAGTATATATATAATTCATTTTTCAGTAAAAGTTCCGCTCGACCCGACCCAAATTATGCCCCTAATCAACAATCTTAAGGTCATTAGATTTAAACCAGGCAACAACCTATTAAGGGTATTCTGGTCATTTCACCAAGGGTTAATTTTAAAGATCTCAATAGAAATTTTCAACACATTCACGTTTAGTTATAATTGCTGGTTACCTATAAGCCATACTGCACAAAACACAGTCACACATATTTCTAAGAGGTGATGGGTAATCTGAGAACCACCCCCCCACCAAGCCAAAGTAGAGCAATAAACAACCCAATCTAATTCATTCTTTAGCATTTTGGGCAACATGCTTGATGTCAGTGACATGAGATGTCACATTGCCAGATTCTTTTCAGTGCCCCCACTACTCTCTCAACTCCCTTTTCTTAACTCTAATTAAGCCCCCTAAACCTTCTATATATACCCCTCATCTCTCATCACAAACTCTCATTCTCCTTTGCTTCATTCATTCAGCCCACTACAAAGTTCATCTACACTTCCTCTCTTTCTATCTTTTTTTTCATTCCAATGGCCACTGTTGAGGTAAACCCATGTCAAATTAGCTTGATTTCTAGTGATTTGTGTTTGACTATGAATCAAATTGATCACCCTCTCCTCCTTAAGCCTTGCATATTTGGCAGATCAATCCACATTTCTAGGTTTTTAAGTGTAATCGTCCGATTCGATTAATACTAAATGGTAGATATCGGATTCCCAGGTCGGGTACTCGATGATATAGTTTGGTTTATATCGGGTGTCGGATTCCCGGAATTTGATTGGGTACCTTGTTATATTTCAAGTATTGACTGGGCACAATCGATCAGTACTAATATAACAAGATCCGATGGGATTATGTTACCATATAAGATCATGGTTTATGGTAATCAATAGGGATTTGCTAGGCAATTTTGCGGAAAGCCATTTCGCCTTACATTTGCATAGGAGAACAGGCACCTCAGATGAATTAAATGACTGGAAAAAAGTCTGCTGGAAAGTGAGCCTGTGTAGCTGTTCCCTCGTGCAAAAGTCAACCAAAATCAGCTGCCAAATGGCTTTCCACGAAATTGCCTAGCAAATCCCTAGTTAATAATCTTCTTGTTATTTGTTTGAGAGTGTTAGCTTTTCCATTAATCTACACGTTTTCCTAGTTTCTATTTGATTGAATTAGCCACTATGAGTCACAATTGATCTTGGAATATTAATTGAGTTAATTACCTAGGAAAACTTTGTTATATACATTAAGGGCATGTTTTGCTACCATGAATTTTTTTTTCATGCTGAATCGGGGTCTCCAAGTGGAGATGAAGGTAGTGGCTAAAAATCATGAAACAAACAAAATACAAGAAACTATTGTTTCGGTAGAAGTGGCTAAAATTTCGGAAACAAACAACTCTCCTCAAAATCTGATCGACTGTTTATTTTTTGCCACTCCTTGTCACCAGAGACACTAGTTTCCGGTATTTTGTTTGTTTCCTGATTTTTAGCCACTTCACCCTCATCTCCACCTGGAGACACCGATTTATCATGAAAAACAATTCAAGGCAGCCAAACATGCCCTAAGTTGTGATATTTTTTCGTGCATTAAGAATCAATCATGGGGTATTGTAGGTTCATTCAGCAACAACAGCATTGCCCGAGATGACCCCGACAGAAGAAGTGAATGAGGCCCAAAAGACGCAGACGGTAGAGGAGGAAGTAGAGGCACCCGCAGCAGAGACCAAAACCGAAGACCCAAAGGAATTGACCGCCGACATTGCGACCACCGAGGAACACCTCGCTGCAACCAAAGTTGAAGCTCCTGTTGAGACTGAGACTAAGGATGTGGTGGAAGAGGCAAAACCAGAGATAGAACAAGTAGTAGAAAACACTGAAGAAGTGAAAGAAGAGGTGACACTGGAGCACTCTGTTGAGGTTAAGGCGGAATGTGATTCCAGCGCAGCGCCGGAGGCAATTCCGGTGGAGGAGACAACTGTTGAAGAAGATAAACCAGCTGAAGAAGAAGTTAGCAAGGAAGAGCCAATTGAGAAGGTTGAAGAATAAAGGTTGTGAAGGTTGTGTATGGTTTGTGGTTGTAAGGTTTGGGTTAGGGGAGTGTCTCTTAAGGTTGCATTTGTAGTTGTTGTGTTTAAACTTAATCAGTTAGTAAGGATTTGAAATGGAGAAGGGTTTTTTGAAGCTAGAAATAGGGTTAAACTACTTGGGCTGACCAAAGTCATTATTCCAATTGGCACAAAATAATTAATTGGATGGGGTGAACAGAGAGGCAATCTCCTTTGCTTTCTTTGAATTGGGAGGTGTCTGTATTGTGAGTGTGTTGGTTCAGAGGGATTAATAATAAGATTGATTAATTTGTTATTCCTAGTGATGAATGGTAATAAATTAGGTTAATCTCTCTCTCTCTCTCTCTCTCTCTCTCTCTCTCTCTCTCATTTTATTTATTAATTCTCCACTAGCTAGTGACAGTCACATGGGATGAACAAAGCTGTTACCTCATGATTTTTTTTAATTATTATTATATTATTCTTATGAGAGAAGCGATCGTGCGCTCAACCTCATTTAGCGCTCGAGGGAATGATGGAATTTTATATGAAGGGCCCATTTGGATACCTCATATCTTGTATTTGGCTTTGGAAGGAATGATGGAATGCTTTGGAAGGAATGATGGAATTTTATATTAAGGGCTCATTTGGATACCTCATATTTTGCATCTGCCTTTGGAATTGAGTTCTGAATACAAAATGAATAGATCCACCAGCTCATTTTGAGGGAAACAGAGGGGGAAGGGGGTACTTCCTACTGGAGGGGTGAGGTTGATGAGCAAAAAGGGTGAAGGAAACTGCCAGATCTTTAGATTTCCAATTACTTATTTCCACAGCATATTTGTAAATCTGATTTTTTTCACTGTCAGTCGCCGATTTGAAAATCCAACTCCTCTTGCTTACTTCAAGCGAATCATATTCTACTAATTTTATTTACAAATGGGTAGAAATCTCTCTCCTCTGCGAATCATTTTTTACAAAATGAATCAATCAAATAAGTGCTAATCCAAGGATTATCTAATTTTTAAAATTTGTATGTATTTCATAAATTCTTTAGGAAACAACTCATCTACCAGTTTGATGACTTGGCTCGATATTTTATCAAGTTGAAACTACTAAACTATGTTTTGGGTTAACTCGTTGAGCTTTAGTATAATGAACCTACCACAGAAGGCGTGACTATGGTAAAAATGGTAGAAATACAATGCATGAAAGCAATTTTACAGCAAAGCATGATAAACAAATAAAAGAAAGAATACTATGATTGAATATTAGAGAAACATTACATAACCTTCTTATAAATACAATTCATTATATTAGAAGCAAAAGGGTGTGAGCGGAAAAGCGCTAGTAAAGAGATTAAGGTGATTTTTCTAACTATGAAGTTCATTTATTTATCTTTGTTCTTTTAATCCTCTTATTTTCTGTTAGGCAAAATTCTCAACTTGAAAGTTAACTATTATCACAAAATTTCTTCCAGGATTAAATTCAATAATATTCACTGTGATCAATTAAAGATTAAAGTGTGATAAAGTAGGAGAGGAAACAAAAGTAGGAAAAGGAAAATTTTGCACAAGAGATTGCAGATCAAAGTATTTCTTCCATCCTATGGAATCCATCCCCCAAAGGCCCCTTTTGATTTGGGACTTGAAACCATCTTTGCCCTTTCATTAGATAGCAGACTTTTCAGCTGTGAAAGACCCACTAGCCTTTTCTTATAGTACATGCTATAGACCAGACAACAAGCACTCCCCTCATCTTATTTCATGACTCTAAAGCATTGAACAAGGGGTACAACATCTCAATC